>NC_031995.1:66350637-66360159 GCF_001879085.1 Nicotiana attenuata | reverse complement strand
TAAGTTAACCAGAAATCCAGATCCTGCATATGCATTGGTCACTAGGCAAACCTGTTTATAGGATTAAAAACTAACAGCATTCAGATATCATGCCCGTAGGATTTCTGCACTCTTACTACGCCTGTAAAAAGTGTTTAAAGTCAATAACGCCTAGAAAGCATGCCTATAGGAACTATCAACCAAACCTGAATCGTTCATTCGCTTATAGGTCTAAAATCAGTAACGATAATGCTTAACGTCTGCAGAATTTACGCTCTTTTACCAAAACTCGCCTTTCCTGGTTAACTGACAACTTTTCTTATATCAACATACTTCTTTTCTGAAACTAATAGATATCATGCCTATAGGTTTCGTTTAACGCTTAGGCAAGCCTTAGGACAAACTTGTAAACTGAATCAGATTTTTAGCTACAACCAACAGGCAGGCCTGATTCGGATTTCTTATCTGAAATATGTAATAGATCAGTCTACCACAACTCTTAAGTTTAATCAGACCCTAATCAGTACGTGTAAGACATGCTAAACTATATGCTTCTCTTTGGTTTTAAGGAGGTTTGTTTGAGCCTTTCTATCTGTTACGTGCTTCTCCCCATATTTTCTACGTATGTGTTTTGATTGTCGCCTTAGAATTTTGTCCTTTGAAACTATAAAGCCTCATACCCCTTCCCTGTAGGATTAGTAGTCCAAATACCTCCGGGACTGATAGGATTGGGACGGGTAGTAGCATGCAATAAGTAACGAGACTATCCTGCGCTTTAATATCTTAACGAGGTGGGAAAGGGTAGATATGGATATGACGACCACACGATAACACCACGTGTATAAGTGGTTACCGGGTGTTGTGTGGGGTGATCCATATTATTTATAAACCTAGGACCCCCTTCCCTTTACTTGTTTATTTTATTTAGAATTTCAAAACTGCTTTTTTGTTTTTCAAATTTCAGCTTCTTTAACTTCCTTTAACTTCAATTACTTGCAACAATTATGTGAAAACCCCCTCATATTTGAAACTCTTACTTGTCTACTTGTTGTTTGCACTTAAAGTCACAATCATAGTATGGCCGAGAATCACACTAGTGGATCTCGAGAGGTGCCTAACACCTTCCCCTCGGGATAATTTCGAGCCCTTACCCAATCTTTGGTTTTCTAAATTAAAATTCTTCTTAGTGTCCTAATGCACTTTAATCATTAGGCGGAGACTCTTCAATTCAAACCCAATTCCCAAAGGGAACGAGTTGTCCTCCCAAATGTCATAAATCCAATTTCGCGAGAAAAGGGGGCATCGACAATCCCTGCTGGAGGCGCTCAAACTGCCTCCGATAGGCCTCTCGCTGTGTAATAGGGAGTAACTTCTCAAGAAATAGCTGCGTGAACTGCTCCCAGGTCAAGGCTGGCGATCCTGCTGGTCTAGCTAAGCAATAATCTCTCAACCAAGTCTTGGCGGATCCAGACAAGCGAAATGTGGCAAAATCGACCCCGTTGGTCTCAACTATCTCCATGTTTTGAAGAACCTCGTGACAGCTGTCTGGATAATCCTAGGGATCCTCAGTAGATGCACCGCTGAAAGTAGTAGTGAAGAGCTTGGTGAACTTGTCCAATCTCCACAAAGCATCGGCAGACATAGCTGCACCATCGCCAGTCCCGGCTGAACTGCTCCAACTGGCTGAGCCGCTGGAGTTTGATACTGAGGAGCTACCTGCTCCGGAGTGCGAGTAGCAGGAGTCTGGGCTCCTCCTCCAGCCTGAGAGACGGCTGGTGCTACAGGAAGTAGACCTGCTCGGGTGACACTCTCCATAAGGCCCACTAGACGGACCAGAGCATCCTGAAGAACCGGGGTAGCATTAAACCCCTCTGGGACCTGAGCTGGGCCCACCGGAACCACTGGGGCCGGAACCTCATCCTCAAAAATCAACCTGCGGCTCCGCCTCTGGTGTTGCTGCTCTGGGTCTTCTAAACTTAGTGCTGAGGTATGAAACCCCGAATTACGTGTTATATGATTGGTGTTGAGGTGACGCACATGCTAGGTGACGGGCGTGTGGGTGTGCGCCATGTGAATTGAGACTCCGTTATTTCTGTGGTACTGTGTAGTTACCTGATCTTACCTGTAATCATAAAAGTTCTACGCATTTGAGCTATTGAGTTGTGATCCATGTTAGAAACCATGTCTAGGCTATATGCCATCCTGTTGGGGCCCACTGAGGTCATTTCTGCTATTGAGTTTTCTGCTTTCATTGTTTTATATACTCAGTCATACGCATTCATATGCATATCATATCTCAGTCTATGTTACCATTTATTGGCATATCATTATTTTGGGCTAGTCTCATGGCATCGTGAGCCCGAGAGACTGGAGAGATTGATGATTAAGTGAGGCCGAGAGCCTGAGTGTGAGTGATACTATGGGATCAGGCTGCACGCCGCAACATGTTATATTGATTACATATATGGGATCGGGCTGCATGCCGCAGCGGTTATACTGATTTATGACAGCGTTTGGGCTGAAGGAGCCCCTCCGGAGTCTGCACACACCTCTAGTGAGCGCGGTGATTATATTGAGGGATGGATCTTCCCTGGACATGGATATTGTCTAAAGCATTTATATACCTGGGGATGGATCTTCCCACGGTCTGGATTGGGCCATACTCAGTACTGAGCGACTATTAGTCAGTTGATGTATATATTTCGGAATGGATCTTCCCTGGGCTAGATTGGCCATATACAGTACTGAGTGATTGGGCATGATGAGCAGAAAGTGTGAGATAGTGAGATTGAGTACTCTAAGAGAGTGAGCACATGATTCATCTTTGAGATACATGTCATTGACATGCACACACATGACATACAAACATAGAGATGCATTTTCCTCATGCTGTACAGTATCATGTCATTCATGACTTCTCACACATATTGATATATGGAATAGAGAGGTATTTTACACTTGCTATCTGTAAAGAAAAATGAAACATCATATTCATTGTTAAAAGAATTTTTTGAAAAAATCACAGTTTTCAGACTTACTCATATTTTGGTGATTTCAGTAAAAAGAATTGAGTTTTACTATTATACTTGAAAAGAAAATGTTTAATTTTCCGGAATTGTGAACGAGCTGAGCATTTTATTATTGAGTTGCTTCTTGCATTACTTGCTTCACGTTGTTATGAACTGTTGTTGGCTATTGATGTTGGACCCGACCTTTGTTCCAGCTCGTCACTACTTGCAACCTAAGGTTAGGTTTGTCACTTATTGAGTATACGGGGTCGGTTGTACTCATACTACACTTCCGCACCTTGCGTGCAAATGTTGGTTGTTGACGTTGCTGTGTTCGATGGGAGTTGGAATTGAAGATGTACTTGTGTTCCGGTTGTAGCTGCCTCTTGTTCATGGTAGCCTTAGATTCGTAAAACTCTGTTTATGTACTTTTCAAACAGATGATGTATTTACTTCATACCAGCTTTGTAAACTCTATTCTTAGAAGCTCATGATTTGTACAACCAGTCCTTTGGGAATGTATAAGATTCAGATAATTTTTTTTATTTAATTGTTTTATTAATTTCATAGTTGTTAGTTGGCTTACCTGGCAGGTTGGGTTAGTTGCCATCACGACTAATTGGATTTTGGATCGTGACATCCAAACTGTAGGCAAAATTCACATTAGAAAAATATAGGAGAAATGTTATGTTAGGTATATGAGAAAACAAGCTTTACACTCTAGTAACGTATTTTTAAGTTGTATGGACCTAGCAAACCAAACAATATTTGCAGTGGGGCTGGATTGTTATACATTTGTTCTGCAATCAGAGGAGCAAATTAAATAAAATATGAGATGGGAGAACTCAATCAGTTTGAGCATAATAAAAGGTAGTAGCAAGTTTGCTTTTCCGGGAAAAGCGGAGTTCTAATGGGAAACGATTAACTTAACAAGAAATGTGAACACGAGCCCACCAGAGTTGAGAATCAAAAAATCCTGGTGTTTTTTAATCTACAACCTTAGCCATACTTTTCACGCAATTGAAAGGAGGAGAAAATATTGTGATCTAAGACATACGCTCATATCTGCAGCTTCAAATTTTGAAGAGAACCAATCTTAAGAAATTGATTGTCATAAAAGGCAATTTAGTCAAACGAGATGAAACAGAAAATGGACGTATTGCTGATGAAGATTTTTGTTAATCAGTGGCCATTAGACAGAGTATTCTCATTATATATCTTATGGCGAGGTATTCATATTTTGCTCCTTTCTAGTGAAGGAAGCAGAAAGGAAGATTTTATTTCTTTAGTGATGAAGTCCATATCACATCATGAATAGATAGATACTCATATCTTAAATAGCCACAAAATTGAATGTCGAACAAATCCAAATCTTCGTCAGAAAACTACGTACATTATGCTATGCTTACATCACAAACACACAATAAAGAATGAAAACTATTAGACAAAGAAGTCAAATTTGAGCATCTCCGCAATCAAATCCCAAGTCTTTATTTATTCAGAATTTAAATTTGATTGCCTGGACAATGTAATTGAAATATTTATATTGTAAGATTCACTGTAAAGCAATAACTCGTAAATATTATAGTAATAAACATTACTCCTAGGTAACCTAAGATATATATACTACGATATATATATATATATATATATATATATATATATATATATATATATATATATATATATATATATATATATATATATATATATATATCTTAGGTTAAACTATACGAATTGCGTAAATAATCCATACTCCGTCAGTGCATATACATTAAATTGATTAATTTATTTATTTAGCTCAAATGTGTCTTTGTTTGGAATTTACGTAAAAGGCCTAAATACTCAATGGCAATATATATATCCCAACCCCACCTTCACTTCCCTTTGAAGCAACATTCATCTTTATAAACATCTTCCATCAATAATCACAACCCAAGATTTCAAATGGTAATGGCTGATCTCTGCCGAGGCCGCCACCTAATCCTTTTATGGATTTCAGCCACACTTGTAACCATCTCTTCTGCTATGCCACCACCAAACCCTATCAAATGCAATATAACAGTTTGCCAACTTTCCAATTCCTACGGTATTTGGGGAGACAGACAAATATGTCACGCTCCCAAAATTGTCTATCCCACAACAGAAGAAGAGCTTCGACAAGAATTAGCCAATGCAAACAAGAACAACCTTAAAGTCAAAGTTGTTACAAGATTTTCACACACCATTCCTAAACTCGCATGCCCCAGTACTGGAAATGCCGCTGTCTTCATAAGTACTGAAAAATACGACTCAACTATTAATGTGGACGTGGAAAAACTTACAGTCACCGCTGATGGCGGAGTAGGGCTTCGAAAGCTTATAGATACAGTCGAAAAGGCGGGGTTGAGTTTGGTGGCGGCTCCATATTGGGAGGGAGTGACGGTTGCCGGAGTAATAAGTACGGGGGCTCACGGCAGTTCGTGGTGGGGCAAAGGAGGAGCAGTTCATGATCATGTTATTGCTCTCAGTCTTATTGTACCAGCAAATGAAGCTGATGGCTATGCCAAAATAATCAAATTGATACCACAAAATCCACTGTTCAATGCTGCTAAAGTTTCTCTTGGATTGCTTGGCATCATTTCTAAGGTAACAAACATTTTTCTTTGATATTCTTTATATATATATACTAATGTTTGTTTCCTTTTTATTCAACAAACTTAATTTGGAGGGTGCAAGTTATTTTCGTGCCTAGTTTATTCGTATGTCCAAGTTGGTTTCTTTCGATTGTCGTAATTAACATTTTTACGAATGGATTTCCTTAGAGAATTAAGGAAATCACTTTAGAGCTGAAATTACGTATAATTAATTGATTTATCAACTTGTTCTTTCCACCGGGAGTGTGATTAGTTCATTTACATTTTTTCGATTTATAAAATGTCTCTTTCTATAGCTGTAAAATCATTGGTACTATTACCTTTAGCCTAAGAGACAAAAAGAAGTAATACTAGGGATACCATTATTTAAGAATTTATCTCAATTACAGAGTATTCATCATATTCTCTCGTTATTTTTAGGTAGACAGACTGGAATCTAATGATAAAAAAAAAAAAATAAAAAAAAAAAGAGGCATCCAGCGCATAATTGGGAACAAGTCACTTTTTTTTCTTCTTTTTTGGCTGCAAAATGGGAACAGGATCTGGCTAGTGAGAATGACATATAACATTTCCCATCAGAGCATCAACTGAATGCCAAAAGTAACAAGCTGTTTGATTAGTTAGTAGTCATTTGTGCTTCCAGATCGAACTTGTCCAACCGATGACAACAAGTATTACATAATGTCTGCCGGTGCTGCAAATAAAGTCCCACAATGATAGTTCTTTTCTTAAAAATAATTAATTAAATCTATCTGTCCAGATTATCACCTTCATGTGGTAGGAGTTTGTCATTAAACCTTACTATATCATAAAATCACAAAGGTGAGGGACAATAAACCCAACCTTTAATCCTAATAGTGGTTAAACGAGTCAGCTAAAGATGGTGTGACTATTCAATCAATAATCTAGTGGGGGTGGGTTACATAAGGTACTAATTGTAAACAAAACAAAGGAGACTCCCTTATATGAAATAGACTATGGTACATCAAAAAGGAAAAAAGGAGAATCTACTAACTTTGTTGCATATAAAAATGATAATGCTCTTCATTGAGGCTTTAACTTGGGAGTATAGAGAAATAGCTTCAATGAAGAGTGTTGATCTGTCAGTACACCAAAAGGTAAAACGGTTCACATTGTACATCTTCAGCAATCAGGTGGTTTGAGAGGCTTTTTTTAAATTAAAAAAAAAAAAAAAACCTGGAATATAAGTAAAAATTTGTGTTCCTTGCAAAGTACGACTCAACTTGGATAGAGAATCTGCAGGCCCATTTGACCTCTCTAGCTATAATAGTGTTCGAGTTCAATCGGTACAAATTGATCCCTCAGGTTATAATTGATGTCATCAAGAACCATTATTTGTATGCCATGGGTGGATTGTGATCCTTGATTCAATATGGTAGCTGAAAAGAAAAGAAAACTACATGTAACGTATAAGAGGATAATCTTTGGCATGAGACCTTTTCGGGAAAACCATTTGGGTTTTACCTAAACTGGACAATATCACATCCTGTTACGGGTATAGTTGGATTGACTTAATTAGCCCTACAATATCAAATTAATAGTAAAAAAACATAAAATATGGAAACGTAACACACTATCAAAAGTACACATGTGAGACAATGGTGGAGCCATGAATTCAAATAAGGGGATTAAAAAAAAAATCGTGATGCCAAAGGAAATTCAACAACTTATATATAAGCAAAAAAATCATTTTTACCCTATTTACATATTATAATCTTCCAACTAAGGTAATATAATTGAACCACCCCAGGCTCCCCTCCGATGTAAGAAAAGTTAAATCGCCCCTTTATTAGGACACCCCACAAAATTGAAACGATACAGAGGAGAGTGAAACCCCATCTAATGTTTTAATTGTTTTAATATAGTATTAACGTTGTAGGTGCAATTTTTGTGTAGGTGACTTTTCAATTGGAGCCAGCATTCAAAAGAAGTATAACATACAATTTCACGAATGATAATGATATAGAAGATGAGTTTATGGAACATGCAAGGAAGAATGAATTTGGCGACATTCAATGGTACCCTTCTAGACATACTGCTGTGTACAGATATGATAACAGAGTCCCCCTAAACACATCAGGCGATGGTGTCAATGATTTTCTGGGATTCCAATCCAATCTTATTCTGCTCTCTAAGTCTGTTCGAGCCACAGGTATTATACTATCTATCTAATTATTAATATTATGGAATTAGTTTATAGAAACATTAAAATATGCATCCTTACTCTAACATGCAATCGAGAAATCCGAAAATTTGATAACTTATGTCCTAGTTTTCTTATAGCTTTTGCTATTTATGGTAAAGAAATTAAGCTTAGTGAAGGGATTACGTGACCGCTATGATTAGTGTGACACAATTTGTGGAGTTATCATGTAATTATTTGTAGTTTAATGTATGTACCTTCACAATTATACTATTTTGATTTGCAGAAAAAGGCTTTGAAAACACGAGAAACTTGGGTGGCAAATGCACAATGGCAAGTTCTTTCGTGTCATATAAGAAATTGATAGCAAATGGATTAAAAAACAACAAGTTAATCTTCACTGGATATCCAGTAGTGGGTCCTCAAGGGAAAATGCAAACTTCAGGTTCTTGTTTATACTCATCGCCTATAGACATCACTAACACATGTGCTTGGGATCCAAGAATCAATGGACTCTTCTTCTATGAATCCACAGCCAAATTTCCATCTTCAATATTCGGAGATTTCATACGTGATGTGAAAAAATTACGCGATTTGGTCAAGCCAGAAAACTTGTGTGGCGTTGACATTTATAACGGATTTCTTTTTCGTTTTATCAAGGCCTCAAATGCATATTTAGGCCAAGGGGAGGATTCAGTTGTCGTGGATTTTAACTATTATCGCGCTAATGATGCCTTAACCCCGCGATTAAACCAAGATATTTGGGAAGAAGTAGAGCAAATAGCATTTGTTAAGTATGGAGCTAAGCCACATTGGGCTAAAAATAGGAATGTAGCATTTCTTGATGTGCCGAAGAAATATCCAAAATTTAACAAGTTTGTTGCAACCAAGAATCAATTGGATCCTAAGAATATGTTTTCTAGTGAATGGTCTGATGAGATACTGTTTGGGAAGCGAACTGCAAAGGGGGATGGCTGTGGCTTAGAAGGGATGTGTATTTGTTCAGAGGATAGGCATTGTAGTCCATCAAAAGGGTATTTTTGCAAGCCAGGACTTGTTTATCAAGAAGCACGTGTGTGTAGGTTTTCATCATCTTCCTCAAGCTGAAGGTCAGGGGCGGCTCAAAATAATTTGTGACTTAAAGCCAAACTTTGATGAAACGCCTTATTTTTTTAAAGGCATATTTTTATTTGAGAGTATTTCCGTGTAACTTTTGTAGATGCAAAGTTATTAATAATATAAACACACATACAAAAAATCAAGTATTTTTATCTGATTGAAAATATCAGCTAGGGTTTATCTTCTACTTGTATTATTTCCTTTTAACACTTTTAATTGGAAAAATAAAGTTAAACATCAATATTGAAGTGATTATTATGTTTTAAGGAACTTTTTTCGTTAAGAAAATATTTTTTCAGATTCGCATTGCCTGGTGAAATTAACTTGATCAAATCTATTTTGAAGTTTTCTATTTTCAGTTTATTAAAAAATTGTACTACTTTTTTACTTCGAAAAAATTGTTTTAATTTATTAGAAAAAATAATAATTCATACACCTACTACCAGTGAAAAATGGGTTCCCCAACATTTTGGGGCCTAAAGCCCTTGCTTTAATTTTCTTATGCATCAGCGGGCACTGAGCTGAATACTTATTTACTGTATTTACTTTCTCTAATACCGGAGGTGTCAAGCTGGAGTATTGGTTTTCTCTAATATTACAAGGAAATTGTTAAACC
>NC_031995.1:66331536-66350617 GCF_001879085.1 Nicotiana attenuata | reverse complement strand
ACACACAATACCTGACACCAAAAAGTTTTTATCTTGAATCCTTCAATTAGATTTTACCTGTTAACCCATTGAAGGGAGAGCAAATCTAACAATTAGGGGCAAAAATATACTTTTATTGCAGTTGGGTTAAAACATAATAGAAAAAACCATTTTCTTGAATACGTAATTGGCTTTCCTTAGAATTATGCGACACCAAAAGGAAACATTGGGGAGCGGATGTTTTGGAGTATGCCTATTTTAATATTAAAATTATAATATTAACGTGTATTATCTTTTGTCAAGTTAGTGCTTATAAATTGGCAAAGAAAACAATTACTTATTTTTGGTGTAACTCATGTAACCACTAAAGTTGTGATCTACCACTAGTTATCTATTAAAGCTTAAATTTGCAATCACTAACCCGTGTTATTATTCCACTATCTTATTATTTATTTATGGAAGAGATTATACACCTATATATAATGGTTTTTCCTCGTAATTGGGTATAGGAAAGTGTTGTAGAGTACGTGAAAAGGAAAGTTGAGAGAATGAGAAAATTGAAGTCTCCAACTTTTTCTCTACAAAAGAGAATATGATTTTATTGAAGGAAAGTGTTTTAAGTGATTGAGCTTTGGACTCAACAACTAGTCCAGAGTTGTTCAAGTCATACAACGTGGTCAAACCGTTGTATACATAAGGGGACAAGTATAATGACCTGACCAGTCTTTTTGAGCTCTAACATTTTGTTAGGCAGTTTGAGACTTTAAGTAGCTTCACTTGATAATGCATTATGACTTACGTGTATGGTGAGTTTGATTTTTGAGAGGTTCAGAGTTGATTTGGAAGAACAATTTTCAGTTAGAAAGCCTTAAGTTGGAAGAGTTTACCAAGGTTTGACTTTTGAGTAAACGACCTCGGAATCAGCATTTGATGGTTCAATAGGTTCATACTGTAACGACCCAATGGGTCATTTTGAGTGCTAGCTCCTTTTCTGTGTTGTGAGACTTTTTATAGCTCAATTTGATAAATTATGACTTGCGTGTGTGGTCCGTGTCGATTTCTGAAAAGTTTATATGTGAAATTAAAAAAAATATGATTTTTGACCTTAAAAATGACTAGAGTTAACCACGGCCAATATTTTTGATATAAGATCTCGGATCAGTGTTTTGACGATTTTTATAGATTTGTATTATGATTTTGGACTAGTATGCATGTTTGGTTGGGGTCCCGAGTGATTCGAGACCATTTCAGCGCGTTATGTGCAAAGTTGGAAAAATTGAATTTTAAACTTGAAAATCTTGAGTTTTAATGATCGATTCTTGAATTTTGATATTATTTTAATGATTTGAGCTTACATGAGAGTTTGTATGATGTTATAAACTTGTGTGGATGTCCAAATTGGAGCCCGAGGCGCTGAGGTGAGTTTCAGATGGTTTCAACATATCTGATGAAGTGCCGGTATTGATAGTCCGCAGATCTCGCATTTGCGAGATTCTTCTAGCAAATGCGAGCATCACTTTTGCAAGGGATGATCGCATTTGCAAAGATGGGCTGGGGCCGGGAACTTCACATTTGCAAAGTTTGTGTCGCATATGTGGACTGGGGGGCTTCACATTTGTGGTTCTGTAGTCGCCGACTTTGAGGATTTAGGGGTAGCTTCGCAATTGCGATGCTTTGTTCGCATTTGCGGACTGCCCAGGTTACAGAGTTCGCAATTGCGATATCTGTAGCTGGGTAAAAGTTGGAAATTTTGTGACTTAGCTCATTTTACACCATTTTTGAGACCAACACTCCATAGAGGCGATTTTTGGAGAGTAATTCTTCCCAAGTTCATAGGTCAGTTATCTTAACTTATTTTTGTTCAATTTTCATTACTTTTTCATGAATTTCATTATCAAACCTAAGAATTTTAAAGTAGAAATTGGGGGCTTTGGAAGAATTTGAAAATTTTATAAAATTGAGATTTAGGCCTCAAATCGTTGTCGAATTTCGAAACAAATCACATATTCGAGCTTGAGATTGAATGAGTAATCGAAATTTGATCTTAATTTTGGATTTCGACCACGTGGGCCCGTGTTGACTTTTTATTGACTTTTTCAATTATGTTAAAGATTGATCCTTTTTTATTCATGTGTAGCTTTTAAAGCGCGTTTTAACTTGTTTGAACAATAATCGACTAGATACGAGTGGTTAAGAGGCTTGTTCAAAAGGAAAGCCGTGTTGGATTGTTCATTGTGTTCTGAAAAGTATCTTGGTTAACCTTGACTTGAGAAAAATATGGTATAATCGAGTCTATTTGCTATGTGAACTATGTGTTGGGAGTGTCATATATACAATGTGACGGGTGTATATGAGTTGGCCGTAGGATAAGCATGCGGGTAGAATTACCCTTATTTGTGCAATTTTTGTGTATTATGTCTTTTATGCTTTAGATAGATTGTATAATTTCTTGCATTCATGTTATTTCTTATGTCGAGATCATTGAGATATTTGGTATTGAGATCATTGAAATGCTAATTGGTTGTTGGTGCTAATTGTTGAAAGATTCTCATATGATGAGTTGTATTCAAATATCATTGTTGATGTTGAATTTTCTTTTCACCTTGCTTGGTATTGCATTGTATGTGATGCTTGGTAAGAAAGAGTGAAATGCACGAAAGGCATTGCCGTGCTCGTAAGGAAGAGTGAAATACACGAAGGATATTGTCGTGCTTGTGAGGAAGAGTGATTGTGCACGAAGGGTATTTTTGTGCCTTATTCATATATTGATATTATTGCACGAAGGGTATTTTCGTGCTTGAGTAAACATGAGGATATCCACGAAGGGTGTTACCGTGCTTGTTTTTATATTATAATGTGAGGATGAGAGTAAAAGCACGAAGGATGATGCCGTGCAGTTTTGTTAATTTCATTGCTCTTTACTTTGATATTTGGATGTGGACTTGGCTTTGTGGCGTCATTAATTACTTTTGAAAGCTTGTTCAGAGTTGTTGCAATACTACGAGATGAGGTTTACTCAATGACACTTTACTTTTCTTTTCCGTTTATGCCCCTTTACTTCCGTGCTTTATCCCTTTTACTTGTCATTAACCCATTGTTATACTTGATTTTTTACCCATTATTTCATTACTTCTTGATATATAACTGCACAGGTTTATTGTAGGTGTCTTGTCTTAGCCTCGTCACTACCTCGCCGGGGTTAGGAAGCAGCGCATGTAGAGCATTTGCGAAAGGTCCTACACACACATTCTTGACCACAGGTTATATGCCAAATTTTCCAAGTGCGAGTTCTAGTTAGACTTAGTGGCCTTCCTTAGGCACATTGTATCCAGTAAAGGTATCAAGGTTGATAGTTAAAAGGCTAGGGTAGTCAAGAATTGGCCTAGGCCCACAACTCCTACCGAGGAATGCAACTTCTTGGGCTTGGCCGGTTACTATCGAAGGTTTGTGGAGAATTTCTCATCCATAGCTGCTCCCTTGACGAAGTTGACGCACAAGGCAACTAAGTTCTAGTGGACCGATGATTGTATGAAGAGCTTCCAAGAGTTAAAGGACAAGTTAACCTCGGCACCAATGTTAACTCTTCCTGAAGTACTCGAGGGGTACGCTGCATATTGTAATACTTCTAGAGTTGGCTTAGGGAGCGTACTAATGCAGCACGTGAAAATGGTTGCGTATGCTTCAAGGCAACTAAGGAAACACGAGCAAAACTATACGACCCATGATATGGAGCTAGCAGTTGCCATTTTCGCTCTGAATATATGGCGTCACTATCTGTACAGAGTTCATGTTGTATATTCACCGATCACAAGATTTTGCAGTACATATTCAAACAAAAAGAGTTGAATTTGAGGCAATAGAGGTGGCTCGAATTATCAAAGGACTATGATATGGACATTTTGTACCATCTCGGGAAGGCAAACGTTGTGGTTGATGCGTTAAGTCGGAAGTCCATGGGCAGCCTGCGGCATGTGAAAGAGTAGAAGTTGGAGATGACTAAAGACTTGTACCGATTGGAAAACCTAAGTTTACGATTACTTGATACCGGTAACGGAGGAGCCATAGTTCGAAATACTACCGAGTCCTCGTTAATAGCTGAAGTAAAAGCACGGCAATTTGATGACCCAGCCTTGGTGAAGATAAGATGAGGCATCCCCTTTCAAAAGAAGCAAGTGTTCGAGTTATCTAAGGATGGGGTCCTCAAATGCAAGGACCAACTATGTGTACCTGACGTCGGGGGACTCCGAGAGCAGATCATGGCAGAGATTCATTGGTCCTGGTATTCTATTCATCCGGGGTCAACCAAGATGTACCACGATTTTCGACAACTATACTGGTGGAATGGCATGAAGAGGGACATTGCTGAATACGTCACCTGGTTTCCAAACTGCCAACAAGTTAAGGTTAAACATCAAAGGCCGGGAGGGTTGATGCAAAACATGGAAATCCTAACCTAGAAATGGGAAGTGATTAATATGGATTTCATTACCATATTACCACAATCATGCCAAAGATCGATTGTATATCGGTTGAAGATTACGCTAAATTGTATATTAAGGAATACTTTGACTTTATGGGGTTTCGGTTTCCATCTCATCGGAGTGGGGTGCTCAGTTTACGGCTAACTTCTAGAGATCCTTCCAAAAAGGAATGGGCACAAGGATCAACCTTAGTACAACTTTACATCCATAGATTGATGGCCAGGAGGAGCGCACTATTCAAATGCTCGAAGACATGTTATGGGCATGTGTTTTGGATTTCAAAGGAGATTGGGAAGATCATCTACCACTTATCGAATTTGCTTACAACAATAACTACCATATCAGTATTCAAATGGCACCATATGAGGCCCTATATGGATGAAAGTGCAAATCTTTTATCAGTTGGTGTGAAGTCGGTGAAACGAAGTTATTGGGTCCTGACTTAGTGCAACAGGCTGTGGAAAAAGTAAAAATAATTCGAAATCGATTGTTGATCGCTTAGAGCAGGCAGAAATCTTACTCAGATAACCGACGGTGAGACTTGGATTTCACGATATGAGACATGGTATTCCTAAATGTGTCACCAATGATAGACGTAATGAGATTTGGAGAAAAGGCAAACTCATCCCTCGGTATATTGTGTCGTACTGAATTATTAGAAGGTCGTTCGAGTAGCTTATAAGCTCGAGTTGCCCCCTAGATTTAGAGGCAGTGCATTCGGCATTCCACGTGTCTATGCTTCAAAAATGCTTGAGTGATCCATCCTACGTCACACCTGTCGAAGATATTCAAGTCATAGAAGATATATCCTACGAAGAAGTTCCGGTAGCTAATCTAGATCGTCAAATCCGTGAGCTGTAAACTAAAGAAGTGGCTTTGGTTAATGTACTTTGGAGGAACAAAAGTAAGGAATAAATGACGTGGGAAGCTGAAGAATATATGAAATTTAGGTACCCCCATTTATTCCACACCGAAGCAATGGTGAGACCATCCCGATGGGCCACGATTCAACATTTGAGGACGAGTGTTCCGAATGGGGGGGATGATGTTACACCCCACATATGAAGTTGAAAGATCTATGAGGTTTACGCACAACCAATCAAATGTGAAACATTACCCAGCAGAGGAGGCTACTGCATACGACCAGATTTATCCAGCTGTCTCATCGAGCTCGACAGCCAAAGCCGGGCAGCCCATTTTACATGTGGATCCGGTGAAGATTCCTATGATTGGTACCTATATATAAAGGCAGTAAGGCTCACTCTCTTTCGTTTGTCCCAGGAATATCACTCACTATAATTCAACAAAATTTTCTCACACTCCTTTGATGTTCCAAAATAGCCTAGAATGAATTAGAGGACGGTGCCGTTAAGAATTAGCTTGAAGAAACTGAAAATCATTGCTATAACATCTGTCATCTGGTGATATCAATTCTGAAGATTTGTTAGAGGCAAAGTTAGCCATAATAGAAGCATAGATAGTTCTTCAACGAGGTATGTAGGGCAACTTTCTTTCTTGGCATGAACTAGTGTAAGTCTCTCCTTCCTTCTGAATGAATCCTGCACTGTAAGGTCTTGTAGTTCTGAGCTCCTTTCAATAATGTTTTTCTGTTCTTGTACTGTCTTGTCGGTAATGCTTCTTGTGGAGTCTAAAATATTCTAGTAGGTATCTTGAGGTTGGAAAGTATGATTCGTTCTAAGTCTAGACTCAATATCTTTTGAAGTTGATTCTGTATTTCACTTATATGTACATGTGACTATTTTACTTTACCAAGCCGTGCTATAGTCGGCTGGGTACGGTACCTATTGTGAAACCATTGATCAGCTGGGTATGATGAGAAATGTTACCGAGCCCTTATGTGGCGGGGTATGACTGAGCTCTATATAAGGGCGGGTACAGAACGTGGGTTTGTAAGACATTACCGAGTTCTCCTGTGGCCGGGTACGACCGCGCCCTTGTGTGGCCGGGTATGATGATGTGTGAACTGAGGTTTATCGAACCCCCTGTGGTCGGGTATGACCGAGTCCTCTATGAGGCGGAGTATGGAGTGTTAAAATGTGCCACAAAGAAGGGCTGAAGATATGTATAAATATGTACTGTATAAACTAATGCATGATCCCAATGGGTGGCTTGTTCTCAGTGTCCAGGATGGGATTACGTACTCATATCTCTGATTTACATGTTTAGCCTTACACACTCAGTACATTTTCCGTACTGATGCCTTTCTCTTTTGGGCGCTGTGTTCATGCCTACAGGTGCAGCTAGACCTAGTGACGTTCCTCCCCAGTAGGGTGCTATTCCAGCAGATTTGGTTGTTGCTCTCCAGTCATTCGGAGTAGCTGTTCAGAAGTCAATAGGTACTGAGGCATATGTCTTAAATGTTTTGGGTACAGAGGAGCCCTATCCCGACCAAGTTGTGTATATGTTTAACTCTTTTGATGTTACTTATAGGCTTGCCGACTAGAGTTTGATTGTATGTAGAAAGATGGAAATGTAACTCTGATACAGTCGTACATACCCTATGGAATTCCAATGTTCCTTTTGCAGATCAGTTACAGACATTATAATTCTGGTATTGCTACTTGAAGGCCTCAATGGCCTAGTTTTATGAATAAAATGAATGTATGACCAGACGTCAATTCGCACGGGCCTTCGGGCATTGTGTGCCGGTCGTACCTCCCAAGGTTGGGATGTGACACCTTACTTGTTAATTATTATTTGTTTTGATTTGTTCATTCCTCACTCAATACCTGCTTACCTGCTACTTGTTCCTACTTGCCTTAACTGTATATTCTCATTGTCACATGTTTTCACCTGCTTCTATTGTCCTTAAATTACTTGATACACTCTATTATGTTATTTCGATTACGTGATCCATTTAGTTGTTCTTGTATTGATGAATCGTCACTGTTTGGGATTATGAGGTGTTGGATATTCTCTATTCCCTCTGTTCCAGTTTATGTGAACCTATTTCCTTTTTGGTCTGTTCCATAAAGAATGACCCCTTTCAAAATTTAGTATCAATTTAGCTTAAACTTATAATTCTACCCTTAATGAGAAGCTTTTATAACCACACAAATACTCTGGGCCCCTTTTTGACTTGTTTAGGACCACAAATTCCAAAAGTCTTCATTTTTTCTTAAACTCCGTGCCTAGTAAAACAGGTTCACATAAATTGGAACGGAGGGAGTATTTGTATTGGTAGTTCCTTAATGTTCTATACATTTCATTCTCTTTTGTATTGATATTCCTAAATAGTGGTGTTGAGTTGTTTATGTTAATAAATTGATATTTGGGGATCGGGTTGCGCGCTGTAACGATACTAAAATGAAATGATATTGGCGGATCAGATTGCACGCTACAACGGAACAGAAACTGACATCATTTGATATTGGAAATGAGTTTTACATTGTGAAAGATATGAACTTGAAACTTGGAATCGGGTTTCACGCCGCAATGGATTTGATGTGTAGTAGTAGTTGTTGTTGTTGTTTATAGTTGTAGAGTTTATTATTGGTATTGTGATATGAGATTTGAGATTATGTTACTGGGGCCCTCTGGTAGTTTCCCTCAGGGTCTGTTTAAATGAGTTTACTGCACCTATGGAAAATCCATCGCAGGTGCGGCCTCAACTAAGGCCTAGAGATTTCCGCTCCTGCGGATAAAAATCGCTTATGCGGTCCCGCTCCTAGGAACCAGCTCTCGCTTCTGCGATCCTGCTTCTGCAGACCAGATCTCGCTTCTTCGAACCCACTTCTTTTTGCGGATGCTTGACCTCCCCTGCAGTCCTTAAGCAGCTCACCAAACTTAACTTCTGTGGCTTAGAGGCCGCTTCTGTGGTGCCGCACCTACGGCCCAAAGTGCACAGATGCAATTGCACCAGAACCTCAACTCGACAAAAATCCTTCTAAGTCCAAAATGAACCCGTATTTAATCTGAATCACACCCGGGTCCCCTAGACCTCGTCCAAACATACCATCAAGTCCCAAATCGCATAACATACCTACTTAAGGACTAAATCACATCCAACAACATCAAATCTACGAATCGCAACCCAATTCAAACCTATTGAATCCATGAACGTTCAACTTCCAAAACTAGCGCCGATTAATACCAAACCAACTCCGATTGACCTCAAATTTTGCGCACAAGTGATAAATGACACAACGGACCTATCAAAGCTTTCAAAACCAAAATATGGACCCGATATTAATAAAGTCAACTCTCGGTCAAACTTCTCAACCTTCCAAACCTTCAACTTTCTAACTTTTGCCAATTCAAGCCAAAATGACATACTGACCTCCAAATCATCCGTACACACTCCTAAGTTAAAAATCACTATACAGAGCTATCGGAATCATCAAAACTTTCTTCCGGAGTCTTCTACACAAAAGTCAAACTCCGATCAACTCTTTCAGCTTAAGCTTCCAACCTTGGGACTAAGTGTCACAATCCACTCCGAAACTCACCCGAAATCAAATCAACAACCCTTACAAGTCATATAGCCACAATATAACATAGATGAGGCAATGAATAGGAGAACGGAGCTAAAATACTCAAAACGACCAGCCAAGTCATTATATCCTCCCACTCTTAAAACAAACATCTGTCCTCGAACAAGTATAGAGACTACCTGAAGTGGTGAAAAGATGAGGATAACAGCTACGCATATCATGCTTGATATCCCAAGTCGCCTCCTCGACTGGTTGACCCCTCTATTGAACCTTCACTAAAATAATATTCTTTGATCTCAACTTTCAAACATATTTGTCCAAGATGGTCACCGGCTCCTCAACATAAGTCAAATCCTTGTCCAATTGGACTGAGCTGAAGTCTAAAACATGGGAAGGAACACCGTGATACTTCCGAAGCATGGAAACATGGAACTCCAGATGAACTGCAGATAAACTAGGTGGCAGTGCACGCTTATAGGCCACCTCTCCCACTCTCTCAAGGATCTCAAAAGGACCGATTACCTAGGGCTCAATTTTTCCTTCTTCCCAAACCTTATGAGACCCTTCATGGGTGAAACCCGGAGCAAAACCCTCTCTCCAATCATAAATCCTACATCACGAACTCTCCGATCGACATAACTCTTCTGCATAGACTGTTGTAACGATCCGATTAGTCGTTTTGAGTATTATAGCCACGTTCCCTCATTTATTATTATTATATATTTAATTATGGTTATGTGATTTACCGGGATGGTTGGTTTAGTTCTAGGGATGTTTCGGAATGAATTGGGTCACTTAGTCCCAAGGTTGGAAACTTAAGGTGAAAAAGTTGACCAGATGTTGACTTATGAGTAAACGGGTCTAGAATGGAATTACGATGGTTCCGATAGCTTCGTATTCTGCTTTTTGGACTTATGAATATGTCCGGATATTGATTTGGAGGTTTGTAGGTCGTTTTGGCTTGAATTGGTGGAAGTTGAAAAGTTGATGGTTTGGAAAATTTAGAAGTTTGACCAAGAGTTGACTTTGGTTATACCGGGCTCGGATTTTGGTTCCGAAAGTTGGAATAGGTCCGTTGTGTCACTTATGACTAGTGTGCAAAATTTAAGGTCAATCAAAGTTGGTTTCATAGGTTTCGGCATCGATTTTAGAAGTTGGAAATTTATTAGTTTCAATAGGCTTGAATTGAGGTGCGATTTGGCCTTTTGGTGTTGTTTGATGTGATTTGAGGCTTCAAATAAGTTCGTATCATATTTTAGGACTTGTTGGTATATTTTGACGGGATCTCAGGGGCCTCAGGTGTGTTTCAAATCAAGTTCAGACTCATTTTGGACTTTGTTGGATTGCTGATATCTATGCTTCTAGTTTCCTCTTTCACAATCGCAAGAGGAGGGATGCGATCGCGTTGATTCTTTTCTAGTAACTAGGCATTTGTTCTATGCATTCGCGATATGGTGGACGCGATTACATCACAACTGTCTTTTCTGATTTTGTGTTACGTGAACACGGGTGTAGGACGCGTTCGCAAAGAAGGTATGTGCGGTCTGGGATTCAAACGCGTTATTCCTCACGGTCGCATGAGCAGGTCCACGATTGCGTAGGTTTGAACGTTTTGTCACCATTTTCGCGACTTTGAGGGTGAGTTCGTATAGAAGGGTTTTTGGTCACTAAGGATTTTGTTCTTCGCGATCATGTGGAATTATCCGCGACCGCGATGTGTAATCACTAGGCAACAACTTTAAAACTCTAAATCGAGGGTTAGAGTATTATTTTCACATTCTGAGTTGGAGAGCTCGGTTTTGAAAAATTTTGGAGGGGATTTTCACATCCTGGATCGGAGTAAATGTTTTTTACGCGGATTCATCATTTTTCATTATTCTATCTTTGTTTTAGCATTTAATTAAAAGTGAATAAATAAGGAATTTTGTGGAAACTTTGGAAAATGAAAAATGGAAGTTTGAAGGTCGATTTTATGTCGTAATTGGATGAATTTCGTGTGGTTGGACTTATAAATGAATGGGTGTTCGAATTTTATGAATTTTGTCGGGTTCCGAGGCATGGGCCCGAGGTTGAATTTTTGCTTTTGGTTAAAGATCTTAGCTTTATCACTTAGAATCATTTCTATAGCTTTTATTGATAGTATTACGTTATTTTTGGCTAGATTCGAGCCTCTCATAGATTGATACACGCAGGAAGGGCTTGGAATGTAGAACTAGACCCGCAGAAGCGGTAAAAGGGCCGAAGAAGCGGGTGGTCAGGACTTAAGTGCGCTTCGTAGAAGTGAGTTGTTTTCCACAAAAGCGGAGCTGCAGGTGCGGTTGGTGAGTCCGCAGAAGCAAGAATCGCTGGGCAGAATATTATAATTGATGGTTTGAGTCTTTTCTTCATGTTTGGACTTGTGGAGCTTGGCTAGGGGCGATTTTTTAGAGGGATTTCTCCATAATTCAAGAAGTAAGAAACTTTTTATCACTTTTGTCCGTTAATACTGAATACCCATTGATTTATACCTAGATTATGCGTGTTTGAGGTGAAATTTGTGGAAATTGTGGCCTATGTATTGGAGAGTAAGATTTGGGGATTTGAGGTTCGAATTGTGGTTGGAATTGAATGATTTTGGTATGGATGGACTCGTAGTTGAATAGGTGTTTGGATTTTGTGATTTTTTGTTGGATTCCGAGGTGTGGGCCCGGGGATGACTTTTTGGGTTGACCTTTTGAATTTGGATAAAGAACTTAGCTTTAACGTATGGAATTGATTCCTATAGCTTGTATAGATTATTAAGTTATTTTTGGCTAGATTCGAGTCATTCGGAGGCCGATTTGCGACGCAAGGGTTTGTTGGAGCATTGAGTTGCGCACGTTGAGGTATGTAACACTTCTAAACTTGGATTTGAAGGTATTTAACCCTAAGGATTACGTTATATGAAAGTTATTAGGGTGACGTACGCGCTGGGTGTCAGGCGTGTGTGCGTGCACCTGTTTGTTCATGGCTGGGGAGGCCGTTAGGCTAATACTGGGCTTGTTTTGCTATTATATCATGTTGCCCCAATGTTTCGTCTACTTGTTAGATTATTTGAACTGTGAACCATGTTAAACATTATGTCTAGGCTATGTGCTAACTGTTTGAGACTTGATAGGGCTATTCTTGCTGTTTCTGAGTTATATACCTTATTTGTACACAGGTTCTCAATCATGATACTATATTCGTATATGATATCTCTATCTCAATACGTCTTATATGATTCCTCACATGTTGTTGATATCGCTTAAGGGTAAAACTGTTTAATTGAATACTTGAGACGTGTTCATCTGAGACTTGAACGGTAAATGACCGAGTTTGGGCCTTAGAGCCGATTTCGTACTGATTTTAAGGTGACGCGTGCGCCAGGTCCATATTGGGCTGAGTGTTATTGTTATGAGGCGACGCGTGCACCAGGCCTCATTATTGGGCTAAGTAATTATAATTAGCTCTTGGGTAGGATCCATCCCTCCGGAGTCTGACATGATAGCAGTAGGCGTAGGCACGTTGTTTCATATATGTGCTTGATGATGGGTAGTTATGCCAGGCACCCTAATAATGCTAACTATAAATACATTTGATGGATCCACTCTGGTACTGTTGATTTATGTGTATACTTGACATGTAGGCATATAGAAGTAATTTCCTCGTGCTAACTGGCAATTGGCCTATTTTATCTGTGTTGGGTTGCAAACCGTTATACTTGAAAGCATGCCTAAATTTCTGAAATGAGAACGAGCTGTACTTGATATCATTAATCTACTATTTCTACGGTTTATCCTGTATTCTCTAAACTGTTATTGGTTATTGGTACTGCTATTTGACTGTTGTTCTGAGCTTGTCACTGCTCAACCCAAGGTTAGTGTTGTTACTTATTGAGTACATTGGGTTGGTTGTACTCATACTGCACTCTGCACTTCGTGCGCAGAACCAGGTACATCTGGGCGCGGTGATAGCCAGATCGTTACCAGTGCATTGCTTGGAGACTTCAAGGTAGCTGCTATGACGACCAGAGACATTGACTCTCCTTCTTTTTATTTTATTTAGTACTATTCTATACTCAGACAGTTGTACTAGAATTTCAGACTATGTTGATACTTAGTAGCTCATATACTCGTTGACACCGGATTTTTGGGTGGTTCTAGTAGAGCTTCAGATATTTTTATCATATGTTTATGAGATTCTTGTGTTGTTAAGTTATTAAGCATGTTTCATTCAATTGTTTAGCTATTATGTGTTTGTGGGTTTGCCTAGCAAGTGTGTTAGGTGCCATCACGAGATGTTAGAATTTTGGATCGTGACTGGTTGGCAAGGTCCAATACTCATTTCCAACAATCAACAATAGCAACATAATAGTAGTAAAAGGAAAAGCATCTCAAGAATATCATGTTCAACTCTATCACATTAAGTGGAAATAAGCATGCTTTCTAAATGGGATCGACTTTAAAGACATCAAATAACAAATAACATGAGAAAAATGCAACTCTATGCCTGCATGACAAATATTCATGACAAATCAACAATATCACAGTTTAATCATCAAGTAAACACAATCTCAGTACATATATATTGCCGGGTACAAATAACCCACAGTCATACTCTTAACACGCTCATGGTGCCTGGCTCAGATCCCGTGAATCATCATGCACATACATCCACCCAGTGCACTGTATGAGTGCCTGACATATAGTCTGTCACTAAGCACATATAGTCTATATAAAACATTTCTTTTATTCTATATAAAGCATTGAAAAATTTAAAAAATATCCAATTTTATAATAGAAATGAATCATGTGAAAGTAACCACAAATTGATTAGATCTTAACGAAATTGGATCAATCTACATTCCATTTATTTTATAAAGCATTTCAAAACTTAAAAGTGTTTGTTCCCTTAACGAAAAAGGACTTAGTTGTAAAGTATATGCACATAGATGAAAGATAAGTATGATACTATTGATTGTTATAATTATTTTATCCGCATTAATTATTCCTTTTGACTTAAGTACTTTTTATTTAAAAATTACTCATACATTTTTAAAATGATATGTAATCAATAAACGGAAAGTGTGGGAATATATTGTAACAACACTAGCCTCTATGACTCAACCAAATCTTATTATTAAAATATTTACGCATATTACACTTGTATAACTATTTTTTACCCTATATATATTTAGTAAGTACTTATATGGGATACACATGCAATTAAAAAATAATAACTTAATAACGTAAAATGGACCTTTTTCCGCTAGATCGGAGCAATGTTCTGTAGATCAACTGGTATTTCCTTTTATATGTATAAAATATTTCAGAAAAGCACGTGTTGTTAGAAACCAAAATAAAAATGGTTTTATGAATTTTATATCGGAAAAGGGCAAAAGGAGAGACTTGAAAGGAAGAGCTTCTTCTAAGAAGCCAAAGAATAAAGGAATCTATCAACAACTTTACTCTGAGCTTCCTCACCATTTTGTTCTCCTCCTTCATCCTCATCACTCAACAAGCCGATGCAGAGCTGCCATCACCGTGAAAAGACAAAGAATTATCACAATCTTTTTGAACTGAACTTAATTTAATTCCATTAGCACCACCATTTTTTTCAACAAGAAAATCATTCTTCTCCGAAGTAGAAGGTATGCATGCATGCTTGATCAGGAGAGTTTCATGGTGGACTGTTGGATAAATTGGTGATGATAAGTGTAGAGATCAAAGATAAATAAGAAAGACAAGAACTAAAAGAAGAGGAAGCTGAATTTAAATTCATTTTTTTTGACTTAAAAATGTGTAAAGAAAAAGATAGTGATTTTTTTTTTTTTTGAGGGTAATAATAGCTCTTCAATAGGTTTGTGAATGATAGTGATAAAGAAGGAGAAGAAGGTGCTGAAGAAGCTCAGAGCAAAGTTGTTGATAAATCCCAAAATTCTTTGGCTTCTTTGGAAGAAGCTCTTCCTTCCAAGTCTCTCCTTTTGACTCTTTTCCTTTGCAAATATTCATTGAACTACCTTTCTATTTCAGTCCCTAACAACATCGTCTCTTTCTTATTTTGTATTTGGATCAGAGTAGCATTCATTGCTTTGAAATGAACACAAATGCTAATATATAAAAGCCATGCAATCTAGTTCCATAACATGGCATTTCTGAAATGACACACGTACTATGGATATAGAAGCGTGGATGTCTAAGAGTGAAACAAGGCTAAGTTTATCGGTGATATCAACAGCAAGGCAAAATTCATTGAACCTGAATCTATGATCTTGTTTGTTGCGGAAACAAGCAATACAATGAGGGTGTTTGGCTAAGTGGCTTATTTACGCGTTTGGTAAACACCCAAGGTACTTATAAGCTAAAATCAGCCATAAGTCATAAGTTGATCACCCCTAACTTATTGCTTTTCAGCTTATAAGCACGTTTAGTTTGACCGATATTTTTACTAGTTTATCCTTAATAATATTTTCTAATTCACAAAATATTTTTTCCAAAATAAATTTTCTGACTTTCTCTCCATTCCATATTCGTTGTTAATTCTTTTCTTCACAAAGAATTTTTTTAATTTATAATTTTTTGGAATTTTTTAAGGGTATTTTAGTCATTTTAATAAAAGAATAGCTTATTAGCACTTTTTTTTATCAAACACATCAACTGCTTATTATCAGTTTCAGCACTTCTATCCAAACACGTAAATGCTTATTTTAAAAATCAATTTCAGTACTTAAAATGCTTTTCAGCACTTCAAGCTTATCAGCTATTTACAATCATCTAATCCAAACAGGCTCAATATCTCTTAGTCCACCTCATTAGACACCATGTCTAGTGGCATAGTTAGGAATTTCATTAAGATTGTTCAAAATTTTAAACAAGTCAATAATTTTTTTGTCCATAAATATTGTACCAATTTTTAAAATCAAACTACAACAATATTTAGCGATAGAATAATTTTTTTTAATATAACTATAATTTTATAAATTAAATTTCAAAAATACCCAAAAAACGTTATCAATTTTACTAAAAAGTAAGCATAAAATCAAAGAAAAGAAAAAGTCGGAAGAATTTGTAGTTTGTAGAGAGCTTTTGTTAGAAGAAATTTTTGTAGAGCTTGATTTTTAAATTACAAAAATTATTTGAGAAATAAGTTTTAGTTAAAAAAATTACTTTTAGAACCATATAAAGTAGTATAATATTTTTAGTTATATAATATATAACCATATAAAGTAGTATTTAACTTATATATACAGTATAATCTTTTAGCGAAGGGTGTCCGCTTGGCTACCCTTGGCATAAGGTGGTTATGCAACTGTCTCCTATGTCGTGTTTGCCCTCGCGCGACACATGTGCATAGACGATCTCCCAGTTTTGCTACCTTACTTCCATTTTGCGATAAATCTTCTTCTTTTACTCCACTTTTATCCAAACTCGTTCCTATATACAAGAACACACATAATGAGCATATTTCACTTCAAAAATTATATAATGTCCCGCAACTCGCACGACAAATGAGATGTAAACACACTCAAAAACATGTACTTTTGGTCATTTATCACCACCCCACGCTTAGACTATTGCTCGTCCTCGAGCAACTTAAACTTAAGCATGGCAATCAACACAATTCTAAAATATACTCAAGCATCATACCTATGACAATTGTTTATATCAACGGTTAGAACCCATCATAAGAGCTATAGACATTTCCTCAAGTTTAGACCCATGCCACGACTATTTAAAATAGTTGTGTGCCCCTTTCTAACATCCTCTCCTCAAAAGATAACTCCAATATATTCCTCTTTATGACTCGCTTCTTGTGCCAACTAAAGATATGAGTTTCTCACATGTCCGTTTTGAACATGTGCCTGCACCAATAAAGCAAAGAGAGTAATATGTCCGCACACTCATATATGAATCCATATATTTATATAATTCAGGGGAAATGGGAGATGATGTGGCACTATTCACAAGCCAGGATTTGGGTTTATCTTTTTTCTTAGTCTTTTGCATTTTTCCTCATATTTTCCAAGTTAGGTGCTCTGCAAAAAAGCCCTGAAAAGTCACGCCTTTTCACCAACAAAAATAGAAATTGAAAAGTGACGTCATTACACTTTAATTTCATTAATTTCCCTTCCCCTCTTACTCCTGCCTCTTTCTGCAAACGATGGGTTAATCCCATCTCTTTGCCCTGTCGAAGAATTTATCATTTTCTTCTTTAATTTTTCGCCCAGCCTTAACTTAATATTTCTTTGTCTTCCCTTTTTAGCAAATATAGTATTTGATTAAATGTATGTTGTGTTTTTCGTTCTCTTTCACGCTCTTTATAATGCTTTTCAGTTTATTTTCAGAATTGTATAACATTAAGATACATTAGTTCAAGTGTTTGTACCGCACCTTCTATAAATTGCTAGCATACTACTGATTATCTTTGTGTTGAATGATCAAATCACTTTTACACTTTATTATATAAAGGTATCTTCTTTTTTGTGTTTTATGCTAAATGAGGTCGCCTCAAACTCAAAAGCGTTAAAGAGCGTCAATTCCTCAGTAAGAGAAAAAAAAATGTGACATTGACAAACTTAAGAAACAAAGATGTGGCTGGTATTTTGAAATCAGTGAATTGTTATTCCTGCTAAATATATCAAAGCTAAGTAATCTATAAATGTGTAAATCCGACCGGTTGTTTTGAGCTTTAGCACGTTATTCGGGGGTTTGAGACCTTGAGAAGCTTCACTATGTGTATTATGATCTGCACGTGTAGTTAGTTTTGATTTTCGAGAAGTCCGGTGTTGATTTTGAAGAATAAGTCTCAATTTGGAAGCTTTAAGTTGGAAGAGTTGATCAAGGTTTGACTTTTGAGTAAACGACCTCGGAATCAACATTTGAAGGTTCTTATAGGTTCATAAGGTGATTTTGGACTTGTTGTATGTTCAGGTGGAGTATCGGATGGTACGAGATCGAAAGCTTGCATTTTATAGTTTTGAAATTTGCTAAGTTTGATTTGGAGTGTGCTTTGGTGTTATCAAACTCCGGGTGGTGTTCCGGGACCTTGGATAGGTTTATTTTATTGATTGGAACTTGTGTGTGAAGTTTGGTCGTGATCCAGAATGTCTATGTGTTATTCAGATGTGTTTGAAAGTTAAAAGAAGGATTTTTATCATCGATTCATAATTTTGATGTTATTCGTAGTGTTTCGAGCCTTTGGATAAGTTTGGATAAGGTATTAGGACTGGTTGGTATGACTGGACAGGATCCCGAGGGCCTCGGGTGTGATTCGGTTGGTTGCAGACCAAGATGGGGTGCTTTGGTTGTTGCTGGTTCTGGTGTTGTCCTTCGCGAATGCGGTGGGGATCATGCGTTTGCGAAGAAGGATATTGGTTGCTGCGCGCGGAGAAGGAGCTAGGCCAGGGGACTTTTACCCTATGCGAACACGACAAGGGAGTCGCAAACGCAAAGAATATCGGGTTGGCAGCTTTTCCCTTTGCGAATGCAAAAGGGCGACCGCGAACGCGAATGAGGGGATTTATACTGGGTGGAAATTAATGATCGTGAATGTAATAGATGGGTTGCGAACGTGAAGCTTTGAGCAGGCAGTCCTTCGCGAACGCGGTCAAAGGCTCACAAACGCAATGAAGGCCTGGCAGAGGCTTATAATAGTGAGCTCGGGATGATCTCATATCATTCAATTTCTCTCTTGTTGAGGCAATTTGGGGCAATTTTGAGGAGCAATTTTCATTATCTATCATGAGTTAGGTGATTTTCATTTGTTGTGAGCTAAATACATGGATTATAGATGAATTTTAACATGAAAATTGATAGAAATTCTTGAATTTTGGAAGAAAACCTATAAATGATATTTTTGAATTTTGACCACGAAATTGGACATGGAATAGGGAATAAATTATATATTTGAGTTCATGGTGCTATTGGTAATATTTATCTTCTAAAATATTCGGAACCCAGGCACGTGGGCTCGAGGGTTGACTTGCTGACTTTTGTGAGGAACCGGGAACTGTTGTTAATATTTAAATTACGAGTTTTAAGTATATTTTGATTGGTTTGCACGTTCTTTGAATAGTTTCAGAACGTTTGGCTAGTTTGAGGCGTTAGAGAGGCGTTGGAGCCGGTTATCGGATATCTGAGTGAGGTATGTCTCTTGTCTAAGCTTGGG
>NC_031995.1:66237759-66331516 GCF_001879085.1 Nicotiana attenuata | reverse complement strand
GGAGGGGGGGAGGAGGGGGGGATTTACCCCATAGGTGTTATACTTTTTGTGTGCTACATGTCGTGGGAGCTACGGACATATGAGGTGATAAGTGTCCGTGCGTATGCTAGAAGTCCTGATTATGTACGGGTAGACTTACACACGCCATGCTTTACGTATTATTTGATTTATCCTTGCCTGATTACATGTTTTAATTATCATAGGTATCATATTTATCTTTAGACTGGACTTGTACAGAGTATCGAACCTTGCTACCTTAAATACTTGACGAGCTATATGGTTAGCTGTGAAACTTATCCTTTCTTTTATGGATTTATCACGTGTCGTACATATTTGTCAGGAAGTTTCTTAAATTTCATAACTCACACATATATTTATAAGTGGAGCCAGCTGTTGATACCCAATTTTCCCCTATAATATTTTTGAAATGCATATATACCTTTAAAACTATACATTAGCATCAATGGGTATTTTCCCATAATTTTTACATCTTTAAATTAATTTATTTCAATATTTTCTTCATATAAATAATTGTAAAATTGCATCACAAATGAATTTAGAACATGTCTTGATTTAATATTACTATTATGGTCCTATTGAGTCCAAATTATTTCATAAATAGCAAAATTGGCACCTTTTGGATATAATTGCAATAACTTCACAATTATAGCCCATGCATACATTTTTGTATTATTTTACCAGAAATTAGCCATTTGCATTTTTAAATACTAAATAACTATTTTTAAAATATTTCTATGCGTGAAATTCATTTTTTATAGTTAGTAATTATTTTTTTAATCAATTGATTGGGGTATTTAATAAATAGCCACTTTTATTTTTTGTCCTAAAATTAACCAATTCAACACCCTTATAAACCAGCCCAAAAATCCCAGGCCCAATACCCACCTGCCTGACCCAATACTCGGGCAAATCCTGTCCGTTGATCATTGTGATCAACGGTCCAGATTCCCCCTTACTATAATTAAACTAACCTACACCCCCCAAACCCTAATCATTTCCCACCTTTCCCCGCCGTCATCTGCTCTTCTCCTCTCTCAAATGCTCTCAACCTAAACCCTAAATCTCCAAACGCCGTCACTCATCCACTATCGTCCATGGTAGTTTCTCACCACCCCAGGCTTCTAACGGCCTCTCTTGTGCTGGGTACTTCCATCTCTAAGGTCCTCAAGGGACCAGGGTTAGTCCGCTTACGCCTTTGGTTCTTTCTCGCCTATTTCAGGCCATTCTGGTTCGATTTCGAGTAAGGATTTCTTATTTTCATCTTGAACCTATGGATTTCTAAGTCTATGTTCTCATCTCTGAGTTACTTCTAAAAATCCTAAATTTTGTCTTTAATCTTCTCAGATCTGTACCGATCTGAGAAGAATCGGACCTATTTCACATGTTTTCACAAAAAATCTTCTGTTTTTTCGAGTGATTTTCCATTTCCCTAAAGCTAGGGTTTCTTGGAAACCCTTCTCTCCAAACGTTTTCTGACTTTGAATGTTTAACCTTCTGTTCTTATGTGTTTCTTGGTCGATTTATGTCGAGTTTGCCTTAGCCCTAGTTGATTTATAAAAAACCCCATTTTTTTGACATTTTTTTTTGCTTTGATTCTGAGTTTGACCGTATTACTTGTGCACTGTTTTCGTTCCATGCTTTGATTCTTCTAATTTTCCTTTAGCTTAATTCGATGTCTTGTGATTTTTACCCTAGTATGTCTCTATTAGGGTTTATGATTCGATTCTCGACTGATTCTGTGTGTTTATACTTGGACTACTTGTTTATTCATGGAAACCTATATTATTCTCCCTTAAATCAGTATTATTTGTTTGAATTGTGATTTACTGAGTTGTTCTGCTAAAACTTATGTGCATAATCCTTGATTTATTCCCTTATTTGTGACTTTAATTGGCCTTCTTACCTTATTCTATCACATGTGATATTTATTGATTCTTCACGATTGTTTCCTTAATTAGACTCCTGCTTATTTACCTCTTTACTTACATCTTATTTGATTTTTTCCCCTTAAATATCTCTTGTCCTTTACCGTTGCGTAATTACCCTTAATAAAGGGAAGACTATACTGATTTTGCATGTAAATTGATTCTGTGATTTCCTTAATTGCTGAGTGTTGATTTCTTTTACCCTTTTCTTCTTTGCTCCTAAAAGTGCTGTATAAACTCTCCTCTATTTCACTTCTAAGGCACGAAAATCAGTTCACAAACACACTTACACTCTAAAGCTCTCTTTTCTTCTCTGCTACTTGTGATATTCACTGGTCTAGCCGGCTGTAAGCCAATGCTAGATATTGCACTGCACCTGCTTTACATTCTGTGTTCTGTTCCTTAACTGGTATATCTCAGTTTAATTTTTAAAATCTAAAACTTTGTGTGTTTCATTACTGTTTTAGTTCATCTGTTATGAGTTCCATTCTTGTTCCTGTTTATTGTCTTGTTTACATGCCTAATTCTGTCTTGCTCAATATGTAACTAGCACGTCTAAACTATAAGTGCTTGTTTACTGCTTCATCTAGCATGTTTAAATCTTGTTTGTTCAATATGTAGTCAGCATGTCTAAACTATGAATGCTTATGTGATGCTTGTATATCATGTATAAATTCCTGTTTGCTCTTCTTTACTGATGAGATTATACCTAATCTCTTGGGCTTCGATTGATCCTAATTATGCGTATGATTCTGTCCAATACCCTCTGCTTTCAACATGGTTTTGCTATACCCCTGCTATGTGTCTCAACTACCTACTGTCATGACTAACCTATTAATTCTATAAAGCTCTTGAGAATTCTGTGCATTTTGCTGTTTATATGCTTCCACATACACTGATGTGTATTCTATGTGTCCCCAACCCCTCTATCCCTGTGTGGAATCTGTTTGCCAAGTGTTTCTGAATCTGGTTGTTCTGTGATTTGTGTTCTGATTTCAAAAGTGTTTTAATACTTTTCTCAAACTGTTTTACCACCAAACTAGTTCCTATTTCAGAAAACCTTTTCACTCGTAGAGTCATCTCTGTACTATTTTTTCAAAACCCTTTCAAAACTATGTCAAGCACTCTCACTTTACTCTTAAGTCAATAGGTTCTGCCGCTCCAGTGTGTGTACTGCCTTGGGGTCCTCTTGAGATTCCTTTGAACTCTGGCACACTGGGGTTGGCCCTTCCACAGTGAACATATTTAGTCCCTATTGTGAAAAGTCTGGGTGTGAGCACTGCCCGGGATCCTTGAGGTCCTTAGGGAACTCTGACACACATGGACATAAATTGGCAATGAGAACTCTTGGCATTTGAGACTACTGAAGGCCTGGTAGACTAGGATTTGCTTTGGGCCTATTTTAGGCTCCCTATAGCTTAACTTCTATTCTATTTATGTATTTTTTTTTCAAGCATTGGTCTGTAATAATTATTTTTAAACAGATAATGGGGTGACTAGTGAAAAGGGAGGGTAGTTGTATACTGTGGGTTAAAAATTGGGTAGATAACATGCCTATAGGATTATTTTGGTTCAAATGTGTTTTGTTAGATAACATGCCTATAGGGTTTGACTTTGGTCCAAACAAGTTCTGCCTTCTTTACTTTACATGATTAGATATCACGCCTATGGGATCTAAAATCAGTTTTAATTAGAAACCATGCCTATAGGCTTTAAAATCAGTTTTAATTAGAAATCATGCCTATAGGTTCTGAATCCTTTCAATTAATTATCCTACTCGTTTCTTTAATAGTCTTCAACGTTGTGTCACTAGAAAGCATGCCTATAGGATAAAGGACTCAAAAATGTTTTTCCAGAATTGTGACTGCATATACACACTTAGGCAAACCTTAGGGCGTTAAAGTTGGAACCAGTTCTGTTTATATGTGAAATTACCCAGGCTTAACAGACTATAAAACCAGTAGGCAAACTGGTTAGGAATTCTGCCACTTTCCTTACATCCTGAATCTGTAAAATTCATCTAGATTCCATGTTCTTAGGATTTCTGAACTTTCTTCAAAACTTGTGTTTTAGACGTGCCGTCTGTTTTCCTATATATATGTAGAGGTAAATGTGAGCCTTCTAACTGCTTGTCTTTATTTGCTTGTCCTATGTGTTATTTGCGTGTCGCCTAGATTTTTACCTTTAATAACCCTTAGGCCGTCTAGAACTGTCCAGATTTAGAGGTCCCAAATTCCTCCGGGACAATAAGGAAGGGACGGGTAGCAACACGCTTAGAGGTCTTTAATTAAACTCGCTCATAGCCACTAAGCGGAGGGTAATGGGTAGTAAAAGGATATGATGACTACGCGCTAATGTCACGTGTAGCCTCTCATTGAGGAGTGATTACCGGGCATTGCATGGGTGTGATCCTGTAGGCTAATCAACTTAGGACTTTCCTTTCCCAATTCCCGTATGTGTTTAAATTCTCTAAATTTCCTTTCTTTACTTATACATGCATAAGTTGTCCAAATCTCTTTACCCTTATTATTTGAACTCCTTTGATCATATATGCATTTAAACGGGGAAAGCTACTTTATTTGCAAATACTTGCTTACTTGTTATTTGACTAATTCGTATAGTGTAAGTTCGGCCAGGACCTACCGTTGTGGACCGCGAGGGGTGCCTAACACCTTCCCCTCAAGGTTATTTCGAGCCCTTACCCTGATCTCTGGTAATGCAAACTAGTTACATGAGTTAATTACTCTAGGTTCCCTAACGCACCGTAATCCGTTACGCGACGACTCTTCAAAACACCCAATTCCCAAAAGGAAACGAGTTGTTCCCCCATGAATGTCGAAACCCGGACTTCTGAGGAAAAAGGAGGCGCGACAGCATGGCGACTCTGCTGGGGATATTTTAGGCTCTTACCATAACGAACTTATTTTTTGAATTAGTCTTAATCATGCTTTATCCCGTGTACCCTCTCCCCTTTATTTGGATTTAATTGATTATTTATGATTTCTTTTATTTCCTGAAACTGACTTGTCTCTTTATTTTCTTTTTTCCGTAACTGTCTTTCAATTATTTAAATACTATATTTATCATTTTTTTACGTGCAAATACTTGACAATATGTTGTTTATTGTTGCATAAATCATGCTCCACATCATATTCCACTCGTGCGTATCAAATCCTATAGCAACGCTTGATGAGTGGTTGCGCTCTTCCAATTTATTACCCTTAAATTCGAAAAGGCTTATTTGCGGTAAATCTAGTCAATCAACGGTGCAGTCGACGATTTCGTGCCTTTCCCCCTCAAGTTGTCTGCTTGAGGGTACCAGTCTAGACCCCCATAGTAACCTTATCTTCTCATAATTGTGCATGCATCATGGTCAAACCTAGTCGGATTAATATGTTGGCCACATAATAATCCTTTAAGACGAGCCTTATCCAAAAGTCCACCGGGGTTTCCATAATCCCAACGGACGTAATCACATTCTGTGCATTAATTTGGAGAACTAAATGCCAATATGCTAATCATGAACGTACAAATAGTCGAGTCTGGTGGGGGAGAAGGGCCTAACTATCTTTTGTTTTTGCAGAAATAAGGCACGAAGTCCCTAGGTTCGGCATGGTTTAAATCCCACCTTTGCTGCTGTCTGCTGCTGGACATACGCGACCAGGGGAATTTGATCGACGAAGCCAAGAGCATCGAACCTGGAGAAGGTCCTTCTGGGACCAAATAGAATAGGTTTATTTGCTTTCCTAAATGTAATAAGGCCAAGTGCCAATAGTGACTTACCTTTATTAACTTAGTGTCGTTTTGGGATTCGTCTATTTTTTATATTAATGAAATGAGGCATTCACTGGCATCTAAAGTTCTCCAAAATCTATTTGTCGCTAGGCCTGCCTCGGGCACAACGAGGCTCTCAAATTAGGACACAAATTTACATTATCGCAATATGTGTTTAAATACTGCAAAAATTTTAGAACCCTTACTGACTTGTTTACCTTTTGTTTTTTCCTTTATTTTGATTATTCCCATCCCCTAAGGTTGGTTCGCACATACTGGCATCATCAGCATACCTAAAGGTCTTCCACATCCTCCTCTTCCAAGTGATCCTAAAAGCAAAGGAAAAGTCAGAATAGATGATACAATGCAGTGCAATAATTGAGGAGGAGGAGGAAGAAGGCCTCACTATTCAGACTGTGGAGAAGGTAGCTGTTCTCAGGAACTGGACCGCCATACCATCCCTGGCCTGCCGAGTCCCTGGGTAGCTTGGCAGATTTTATTTCTATAGCCATTCTAGGCATTTAAGATTTTCAATAATTTTGTTTTAAAGACTTACTTGTTTCAAAATAAATGCTCGATTCATCGAGATGTACTTGTCCGGATGTTTTTCAAGTTTTAATCAAATGCATTGCTCTTTAATATTTATTATTATCTTCCACATTTTTCTTTCTACAGTGTTATTATTACTTTTCCTGATGAAACGGTGACTGTGCATGTAATGAGGCAACGCAATATGAGGTTAGTAATTCAGATGAAGAAGATGAAATATCCGAGGAGGTCGTCAGGGAGGTTGAAAACTTTGAGAATAAGCCTAAGTCCAACCTGGACGAAACCGAAACAGTAAACTTGGGGGACGCCGAGACCATTAAGGAGACTCGCATCAGCATTCACTTATCACCAACAGAGAAGGAAGAGGACATTCGTTTCTTAAAGGAGTATGAGGACATTTTCGCATGGTCATATGATGACATGACCGGTTTGAGCACGTCTATAGTGGCTCACAAGTTACCTACCAATCCAATTTGTCCGCCAGTGAAGCAGAAACTTAGAAAATTCAAACCAGATATGAGCCTGAAAATCAAGGAGGAAGTTACTAAGCAGATCAAGCCAAGGTTCTCAGGGTGGTTGAGTACCCAACTTGGTTAGCCAACATTGTGCTAGTTCCGAAGAAGGATGGGAAGGTCAGAGTATGTGTTGACTATCGAGACTTAAACAGAGCAAGTCCCAAGGACGACTTTCCACTACCAAATATACACATCCTGATCGACAATGGCGCCAAGCATGAACTCCAATCCTTTGTAGATTGCTTCGCGGGTTATTACTAGATTTGGATGGATGAAGAAGACGCAGAGAAAACCGCTTTTATTACACCATGGGGGGTATACTGCTACAAGATGACGCCATTTGGTCAAAAGAATGCTGGGGCTACCTACATGAGAGCCATGACAACTATCTTTCATGATATGATACACAAAGAAATAGAGGTGTATGTGGACGGCATCATCATCAAATCCAAGAGGGCCGCAGATCACATAGCAGACTTGAGAAAATTCTTTGACAAGTTAAGGAGGTACAACTTAGAGCTGAACCCCGCAAAGTGTGCATTCGGGGTTCCCGCAGGAAAGTTATTGGGATTCATTGTCAGGCGTCGAGGGATCGAGTTAGATCCGTCTAAAGTCAAGGCTATTCAGGAGTTACCGCCGCCTAGGAGCAAAAAGGACGTGATGAGCTTCCTAGGGCGTCTCAACTATATCAGTCGCTTCATAGCACAGTCCACAGTCATATGTGAACCCATCTTCAAGATGCTAAGGAAAGATGCCGAGACAAGCTGGACCGAGGATTGTCAGAAAGCTTTTGACAAAATCAAGGAATACCTATCCACACCACCGGTCTTGGTCCCGCCAGAGCCGGGACGGCCTTTGCTACTCTATTTATCTGTATTGGATGGAGCCTTCGGATGTGTTCTGGGACAACATGACGAGACAGGGAGAAAGGAGCAAGCCATTTACTACTTGAGTAAGAAGTTTACACCTTACGAAGCATGGTACTCTCTGCTGGACGCACTTGTTGTGCTTTGACCTGGATGGCCCAGAAGTTGAGGCATTACTTCTGTGCCTATAACTCATACCTCATATCCTGGATGGACCCTTTGAAGTACATATTTCAGAAACCCATGCCAACCGGGAAGCTAGCCAAGTGGCAGATACTGTTGAGCGAATTTGATATCGTCTACGTAACTCAAAAGGTGGTCAAAGGACAAGCATTGGCAGATCATCTTGCTAAGAATCCGGTGGGAGGAGAATACGAACCCTTGAAAACATATTTTCCTTACGAAGAGGTGTCATTTGTAGGAGAGGACATTACCGAAGCATACGGCGGTTGGAGGATATTCTTCGACGGAGCTGCAAATTTCAAAGGAGTAGGCATTGGAGCAGTTTTGGTATCAGAAACAGGTCAACACTATCCAGTATCTGCTAAACTCAGGTTTCCCTGCACCAACAACATGGCAGAGTATGAAGCCTGCATACTAGGACTCAACATGGCAGTCGGCATGAATGTTTAGGAGCTGCTGCTAATCGATGATTCAAATTTGCTTGTTCACCAGGTACAAGGAGAGAGTGCCAACAAGAATTCCAAGATATTGCCATATCTGCACCATGTGTAGGAATTGAGAAAAAGGTTCATGAAGATAGAGTTTCGGTGTTGATACCCAATTTTTCCCTATATATATATTTTTTAATATGCAAAATACCTTCAAAATAGCATATGCATGCATATAAAAGCGCGCTAAAATTTTATTACTTTTCCTTAATTTTTAAAGGTTTTTAAATCAATTTGTTCCCCTATTTTATCCATAAAACCCCAGTAATACTTTCTAAAATTATCATTTTTGGTGATTCACTTGTTGAACTTTTATATTTATGCTAAAATATAGCTAAGGGAATTTTTACATATTTTTTGCAAAATTATTTAGTATTTTTTTAAGGCTAAATTGTATCATTGCAACATTAGCCTCTTTTAGGATTTAATTGCGTTTATGTTCATAAAGATTAAGTCCAGTATTTTTAAATGGTTAATTATATGTCATAAATCACTTTAGTACTTTTAATTTATTTCCAGAACTCAATTTACTATTTTTTATAATTTTAATAGGGGAAAATTGGCTATTTAAATGATAGCCCAGTTACGTTTCAATTATAGCCTAAGTTCTACCCCAATTTAAACCCAATCCTCAACCCAATTGAACCCATCGGACCAGGCCCAAACCCAGTTTCATAAACCGCCCCACTTACGCATTTTAATCCAGGCCGCTGATCATTCAGATCAACGACCAATACTCGCACTTTCCTTAGTTAATTCCAAATGACCCCAAAACCCTATCATTTCTCACCTACCGCCGCCCTTGAACCCCCTTCCTCTTAAACCCTCTCTGCAACACCACCTAAACCCTAGCCGCCGCCACCCTAATCCACCCTAATACCTACCTAATCTATGGCCATTCGTGGTCATTTGAGGCTTGTACGTGCCTTCCATGGCTCCTATGTGTTTGGTTCTATGGTTTCATGACCAGACCTCGAAGGGATTTGGTCCGGTCCTTGCTCGATGACCTTTCTCCGGCCAGCCATGGCCATTCGAGTCAGATCCTTGAATCTCCTGGTTAGATCGGTAACTTTCAAGGCCTTTCTCATTGCTTTTGGGTTTTCTGAAACCCTAATCTCTCAGACTTTTTCGATTGCTTTTAGATCCACCTTAGATCTATGCTTGCCATGAACTTTTTAAGTGCTTCTCGAAGTTTTTTTGACCTTTCTTTCAAAATGACTCTTCACTTTTCGATTAGGGTTTTCCTTCAAGTTTTTCTTTTCAAAATCTCTTCTCTGATTTTAACGTGTCTGTGATTTTTCTATGTCTTGCTCATGTTGTTCTCATATCTGAGTTAGCATGTTGAAAACCCTAATTTCTTTTGGGGTTCATTCGAATTCTGAAACTGTTTGCTAGCACTTGATTGATTTATTTGTTTATCACCTTTTAAAATCGATTGTTTTTGAAACCCTAGGTCTTTGGGCCTGAAATTGTTTGTTTGAGTACTTGACTCGACTGAAAGCTTTTGTTTTAGACTCTCTCTTTTCTCTCTGTGACTCATCTGATTTTTTTAACTATCTTTCAACTCGACTAGGGTTGAAACCCTAACTTTTTAAAAGGGGTTTCTCACCTGCTATTGTGAAACCTTTGCATGTTTCTGATGCTCTGTTTTCTTCCCTGTCAATTCAATGTGACTCGACCTACTTGATTACTATGCTTCGAATGTTTGCTTTACTACTGAACCCTAGCTTATTTCTGCCACTACTGCCTGTTTGTGATTTTGTCAATAAGTTTGGCCTCGCATGTCTAATGACCTTGTTCACTTTATTTATATGCTGAAGTTTCTTCCTTTATTGATCTTCATCTTGTGACTGATTTCTAAAGTTTTCCTTTTATGAACCCTGATCTCACTCGCCCGTTCAAATTGATTGATTCTTTCCCCTTTACTATGATACTTTGCCTTATTGAATCTTTTCCAAAATAAGTATATTTCTGTACCTAGACTTGATTCCTTACTAAATGCTTGTACTACTTCTTTTATGGCAATAATCAGTCTGTCTCTAAACTGATCTCTTTCCTTATTTGAATCTCTTACTACCCGTTGGACAAGTGATTCCTTAATTAAAGGGAATCACTTGTATAATTGATTCTAACTGTTGATTATTTCCATATTTGTACCAAAACTTTACTTATTACCTCTCCTTCACTTGTTTTCAAAAAGCTATATATACCCTGCACCCCTCTTCTTTCAAAGACAACGAACAACAAGGAACAAAACACTTGATTTCAGATCACACACTTAACTCAAAACTCTCTCTCTTTTCTCTGTTACTACTTGTGTTGCTGCCTTGTCTAGCCGGCTGAAAGCCAAGGCTAGGCTGTGGAAATTTGCTTACCTTTCTTTCTGCATTTGCTTCTTTACTGGTATGTTCTAGTTAATTTTCAAGCATCAAACACAACATGTTTTCTCTACTTTTTCCTTCACTCTTGCATGTTTCCAGCTTGTGTTTAATCAAGTTCTATTACTGAGCATACTGTAATTTACCCGTTTCTCTTCGGAATTGATGTTTTCCCATGTATGAACTTTGTCAGTCACTTATTATGACTTATGAATCCCAAACCCCCATATCCCCTATGTGTTTATATTCGCTGGTTGGTTTGAGGGCATGTCAGCATTAGACATTGCTGTACATGATCCCAAACCTGACCCTCCTTAGGGTCATATGCTTCACATCCCCTCTATGTGTTGTGTTCTCTGGCTGGCATATGGGCATGCTAGCACCATCTATTGATGTGCATGCCCAAGCCTGACCCCTTCCTAGGGTCATATGTTCCCTGCAATGTATTCCCAAACCCACTGACCCCTTCTGAAAAAAAATGTTGATTCTGTGTAGTGTTAGCTTTACTACTACTATTTTCCAATTACTTTTCCCCTTTACTATTCTCAACCCAGTTTTAAACAAATCCCTATTTTTGCACTTCCACTATACTCTTAGACTTAGGTTCTGCCCCTCTTGTGTGAGCCTTGCCTTGGGACCCATGAGCTCCCTCTGAACTTGGACACATAAGGGCTGGCCCTTCCACACTGCACTCATCTCTAGATGGTTATGCAAATTTGGGTGTAAGCACTGCCCGGGGTCCCTTGAGACCCTTAGGGAACTTTGACCCACCCAGGTCCGAGAAAGGCTCTGAAACAAGTGGCATTTGAGGTGATTTGTTCCATAACTCAGAGAAGAAGTCAGAATCAGGCTTCTTAGGGTTGTAACTTCTTATTTTCACACTTTTCTGATGTAATTTAGTACTTGGTCTGTAATAATTTGTAATAAACATTGGGGTTGGTTAGTGAAAAGTGTTGGGTAATTATGCATGTTTAACTATTAGAAGGGTAGAGAACATGCCTATAGGACCTGTTTTCTGTATAATTCAGCATTTAGATAATATGCCTATAGGACCTTTTTTAGTCTGCATGTTTAACTCTGCATTTAGAGAACNTGTCTGGCCGGGAACCACACTAGTGGATCCTGAGGGGTGCCTAACACCTTCCCCTTAGGATAATTTCAAGCCCTTACCCTATCTCTGGTTATCAAAATGTAGTTGTAGTTGAACCTTACAGGTGTCCTAATGCACCCTAAATCATTAGGTGGCGACTCTTCAAATGCAAAACCCAGTTCCCAAAAGGAATGAGTTTTCCTATGCCCAAAATGTCATAAACCCGATTTTCTGATGCAAAGAGGGAAAAAGGGGGCGCGACATTCGGCATGTTCCCGAAATTCAGAACGAGTTTGCCGATGCATTGGCCACCTTGTTATCTATGATACAGCATCCGGACAAGAATTTCATCGATCCCATCCCAGTGAGAATTCATAATCAACCGGCGTATTGTGCCCACGTCGAATAAGAAGCATACGGTATGCCTTGGTTCTATGACATCAAGGAATATTTGGCAAAAGGAGAATATCCGGAGCATACAAACCACACTCAGAAACGCACACTTCGGAGATTGTCCAATCACTTTTTCCACAGCGGAGGAAACTTGTACAGAAGAACTCCTGATTTGGGATTGCTAAGATGTGTCGACGCAAAAGAAGCTTCTAAACTACTTGAGGAAATACATGCTGGGACCTGCGGCCCGTATACGAATGGTTTTGTCTTGGCCAAGAAGATACTCAGGGCCGGTTACTTTTGGATGACTATGGAGACAGATAGTGTCCAGTATGTCCGCAAGTGCTACCAATGTCAAGTCCATGCCGATATGATAAAAGTGCCGCCAAATGAGCTCAATGCCACAAGCTCACCTTGGCCATTCGTCGCCTAGGGAATGGATGTCATCGGTCCTATCGAGCTTACTGCTTCAAACAGGCACAGGTTTATTCTGGTAGCCATTGATTACTTCACAAAATGGGTAGAGACTGCATCTTACAAAGCTGTGACCAAGAAAGTCGTCGCAGATTTTGTCAAAGATCGTATTGTTTGCCGATTCGGAGTTCCCGAGTCCATTGTTACTAATAATGCCGCCAATCTCAATAGTGATCTAATGAAAGCCATGTGTGAAACCTTCAAAATCAAGCACACTAATTCCACAGCCTATAGACCTCAGATGAATGGAGCCGTAGAGGCCGCCAACAAAAACATCAAGAAGATACTAAGGAAGATGGTAGAAAACCACAAACAATGGCACGAGAAGCTACCCTTCGTTTTGTTGGGATACCGCACTACAGTTCGCACATCAACCGGGGCAACTCCCTACATGCTGGTTTATGGTACCGAAGTTGTCATCCCAGCCGAGGTAGAGATTCATTCTTTAAGAATCATACAGGAGGCTGAACTCAGCGATGCAAAATAGATAAGGAGCCACTATGAACAATTGGCCCTTATCTATGGAAAAAGGATGAACGCAGTATGTCACGATCAACTTTATCAGAACAGAATGTCCAGAGCTTTCAACGAAAGGGTCAAACCAAGACAATTTGCACCAGGATAGTTGGTGCCGAAGAAGAACTTCCCACATCAAGATGAAGCCAAAGGGAAATTCTCTCCCAACTGGCAAGGTCTGTACATGGTTCACAGGGTGTTGACAGGAGGAGCACTCATGCTTGCAAAAATGGACGGAGAAATCTGGCCAAAACCAAGCAATTCAGATGCAGTCAAAAGATATTATGCTTAGACTATTTACATTTCCCCATCTGATGTAATTGAACTACGCTTGACCTGATTCCCGTTTAAGAGGAGATACGTAGGCAGTCTTATGGGTTCGGTCATACCATAATAAAATTTCCATTTCCCCCAAGATCAGAAACTGGGGTAAAATTTTGAGGAGGACCCTCGAAATTCCGGAGCAAGTCCAGCCAACGCCAACATGTGTCAGACGGTCATAAATCAATTAATAAACTGGGGCAGAATTTTGAGAAGGATTCTCAAAATTCCGAAGGAAGTTCAACAAGGCTCGTTACCCGCAAACAGTCGAAGGATCACCTACCAATATGGGGCAGAATTTTGAGGAGGACCCTCAAAATTCTAACATAAGAAGCTGTAGTGTCTCTGAAACGTGTTACAGTCACTAGTTCATCTAAAATTACTTGATATTTCAATACGTTTCTAAATCATGCTCTTTTATCAATGATTGCATATTTTCGAAAGATCTATTTTTCTTACAGTCAGGTGTTACCTAGGGAAACTCAAACGAGGCCTCAAGAGCGGAACAAAGCAAGGCCAGCGGACAAAAGCACGAATCACCTCCCCTCACAAAACTTACAATTTTTATTTGAGCGCAGGCACATCTGACATAGCGATAACATTCGCAAAGAAATGTACACAAAGCAAAATCACTATCCAAACGGGCCACCAAACACTGAACGTATCCCCAGCTAAGAAACATTCTACTCTTGTTTGCTACCTGCTCTCTGCATGAGGCTAATCCTTGCCTCCACATTTGCATGAGGCTAATCCTTGCCTCCATATTTGCTAGGTTAATCCTTGCCGCCATATCTGCATGAGGCTAATCCTTGCCTCCATATTTGCGCGGGGCTAATCCTTGCCTCCGTATCTGCATGAGGCTAATCCATGCCTCCACATTTGCATGAGGCTAATCCCTGCCTCCATATCTGCATGAGGCTAATCCCTGCCTCCAAATTTACATGAAGCTAATCCCTGCCTCCGTGCTTGCATGAGGCTAATCCTTGCCTCCATATTTGCATGAGGCTAATCTCTGCCTCCACACTCGCATGAGGCTAATCCCTGCCTCCACATTTGCACGAGGCTAATCCCTGCCTCCGTGCTTGCATGAGGCTAATCCGTGCCTCCATATTTGCATGAGGCTAATCCCTGCCTCCACACTCGCCTGAGGCTAATCCCTGCCTCCACATTTGCATGAGGCTAATCCCTGCCTCCATATTTGCACGAGGCTAATCCCTACCTCTATATCTGCATGAGGCTAATCCCTGCCTCCACATTTGCATGAGGCTAATCCCTGCCTCCGTGCTTGCATGAGGCTAATCCCTGCCTCCATATCTGCATGAGGCTAATCCCTGCCTCCACACTTGCATGAGGCTAATCCCTGCCTCCATATCTGCATGAGGCTAATCCCAGCCTCCACATTTGCATGAGGCTAATCCCTGCCTCCGTGCTTGCATGAGGCAAATCCCTGCCTCCATATCTACATGAGGCTAATCCCTGCCTCCACATTTGCACGAGGCTAATCCCTGCCTCCGTGCTTGCGTGAGGCTAATCCTTGCCTCCGAACTTGCATGAGGCTAATCCCTGCCTCCATACTTGCATGAGGCTAATCCTTGCCTCCGTACTTGCATAAGGCTAATCCCTGCCTCCATATTGGTATGAGGCTAATCCCTACCTCCATATTTGCATGAGGCTAATCCCTGCCTCCACATTTGCATGGGACTAAGCATTGTCCCTCCTTGTATAAATATTGCTCTATTCCGGTATTATCTATTTGCTTATCAATTGGGCTAAGCTCTGCCCTTCATTTCACAAGACTAAGCCTTGTCTTGTTAACATCATATTATTGCACCTCATGGGCTAAAATATCGCAATCTATCCAAAGGCATCATAGTCTAAAGGCATCATCCTCACAGCCGGAAGACACTATGCCATGGCCTGAGGATCCCTCAAATTTGCATATCATTATTCAAAGGCGTCATGGTTTGGAGGCACCATCTTCATGGCCCGAGAACATCATTTCATGGCCTGCGAATCCCTCATCGAACAATTCATGGCCCAGGACGTCATGGTCTGAGGATTCATCTTTAACCGTCGGAAGACAACTCTCATGGTCCAAAGGGAATCTGCATCATGTTTAAATTTTCGCACAAATACATGTTTGTAGCATCTCTTTATCTGCAGGTGACCAATAAGCAACCGCTATCCTAGTAGGAGCAACCTCGCTCCAGTTCCTTCAACTATCTCGAGACTTAACCATTCACCATAACTATCCTTTCACCTATTCTGAAATCTCATGTCCATTCTTGTGATGACTTCATCGGTATATTCCGCCAATGAATCCGGAACTACTCATGGTCTGATTCCTGTAAAACCAGGGATATGTAGGCAACTCAAAGACCATAGTTCGGCCTCTATCTTTCAAAACATCCCATCCGGTCAAAATTGGCCATCATCTCTTCACCCGAAAACTCTTTCATCCTTCCCGGGTAAAGAGGGGCAACTGTTGATACCCAATTTTTCCGTATAATATTTTTGAAATGCATATATAACTTTAAAACTATGCATTAGCATCAATGGGTATTTTCCCATAATTTTTACATCTTTAAATTAATTTATTTCAATATTTTCTTCATATAAATAATTGTAAAATTGCATCACAAATGAATTTAGAACTGTCTTGATTTAATATTACTGTTATAGTCCTATTGAGTCCAAATTATTTAATAAATAGCCAAATTGGAACCTTTCGGCTATAATTGCAATAACTTCGCAATTATAGCCCATGCGTACATTTTTGTATTATTTTACCAGAAATTAGTCATTTACATTTTTAAATACTAAATAACTATTTTTAAAACATTTCTATGCATGAAATTCATTTTTTATAATTAGTAATTATTTTATGAGTTATTTTTTTAATTAATTGATTGGGGTATTTAATAAATAGCCACTTTTATTTTTTGTCCTAAAATTAACCAACCCAACACCCTTATAAACCAGCCCAAAAATCTCAGGCCCAATACCCACCTGCCTGACCCAGTACTCGGGCAAATCCTGGCCGTTGATCATTGTGATCAACGGTCCAGATTCCCCCTTACCATAATTAAACTAACCTACACCCCCCAAACCCTAATCATTTCCCACCTTTCCCCACCGTCATCTGTTCCTCTCCTCTCTCAAATGCTCTCGACCTAAACCCTAAATCTCCAAACGCCGTCACTCATCCACCGCCGTCCATGGTAGTTTCTCACCACCCCAGGCTTCTAACGGCCTCTCCTATGCTGGGTACTTCCATCTCTAAGGTCCTCAAGGGACCAGGGTTAGTCCGCTTACGCCTTTGGTTCTTTCTCGCTTATTTCAGGCCATTCTGGTTCGATTTCGAGTAAGGATTTCTTATTTTCATTTTGAACCTATGGATTTCTAAGTCTATGTTCTCATCTCTGAGTTACTTCTAAAAACCCTAAATTTTGTCTTTAATCTTCTCAGATCTGTACCGATCTGAGAAGAATTGGACCTATTTCACATGTTTTCACAAAAAATCTTCTGGTTTTTCGAGTGATTTTCCATTTCCCTAAAGTAGGGTTTCTTGGAAATCCTTCTCTCCAAACGTTTTCTGACTTTGAATGTTTAACCTTCTGTTCTTATGTGCTTCTTTGTCGATTTATGTCGAGTTTGCCTTAGCCCTAGTTGATTTATGAAAAAACCCCATTTTTTTGACATTTTTTTTGCTTTGATTCTGAGTTTGACCTTATTACTTGTGCACTGTTTTCGTTCCATGCTTTGATTCTTATGATTTTCCTTTAGCTTAATTCGATGTCTTGTGATTTTTACCCTAGTATGTCTCTATTAGGGTTTATGATTCGATTCTCGACTGATTCTGTGTGTTTATACTTGGACTACTTGTTTATTCATGGAAACCTATATTATTCTCCCTTAAATCAGTATTATTTGTTTGAGTTGTGATTTATTGAGTTGTTCTGCTAAAACTTATGTGCATAATCCTTGATTTATTCCCTTATTTGTGACTTTAATTGGCCTTCTTACCTTATTCTATCACATGTGATATTTATTGATTCTTCACGATTGTTTCCTTAATTAGACTCCTGCTTATTTACCTCTTTACTTACATCTGCTTTGATTTTCTTCCTTAAATATCTCCTGTCCTTTACCGCTGCGTAATTACCCTTAATCAAGGGAAGACTATGCTGATTTTGTGTGTAAATTGATTATGTGATTTCCTTAATTGCTGAGTGTTGATTTCTTTTACCTTTTTCTGCTCTGCTCCTAAAACTGCAATATAAACTCTCCTCTATTTCAGTTCTAAGGCACGAACATCAGTTCACAAACACACTTACACTCTAAAGCGCTCTTTTTTTTCCTGCTACTTGTGATATTCACTGCTCTAGCCTGCTGTAAGCCAAGGCTAGATATTGAACTACACCAGCTTTACATTCTGTGTTCTGTTCCTTAACTGGTATGTCTCAGTTTAATTTTTGAAATCTAAAACTTTGTGTGTTTCATTACTGTTTTAGTTCATCGGTTATGAGTTCCATTCTTGTTCCTGTTTATTGTCTTGTTTAGCATGCCTAATTCTGTCTTGCTAAATATGTAACTAGCATGTCTAAACTATAACTGCTTGTTTACTGCTTCATCTAGCATGTTTAAATCTTGTTTGTTTAATATGTAGTCAGCATGTCTAAACTATGAATGCTTGTGTGATGCTTGTATAGCATGCTTCTTTACTGATGAGATTATACCTAATCTCTTGGGGCTTCGATTGATCCTAATTGTGTGTATGATTCTGTCCAATACCCTCTGCTTTCAACATGGTTTTGCTATACCCCTGCTATGTGTCTCAACTACCTACTGTCGTGACTAACCTATTAATTCTATAAAGCTCTTGAGAATTCTGTGCATTTTACTGTTTATATGCTTCCCCATACACTGATTTGTATTCTATGTGTCCCCGACCCCTCTATCCCTGTGTGGAATCTGTTTGCCAAGTGTTTTTTAATCTGGTTGTTCTGTGATTTGTGTTCTGATTTCAAAAGTGTTTTAATACTTTTCTCAAACTGTTTTACCACCAAACTAGTTCCTATTTCAGAAAACCTTTTCACTCTTAGAGTCATCTCTGTACTATTTTTTCAAAACCCTTTCAAAACTATGTCAAGCGCTCTCACTTTACTCTTAAGTCAATAGGTTCTGCCGCTCCAGTGTGTGTACTGCCTTGGGGTCCTCTTGATATTCCTTTGAACTCTGGCACACTGGGGCTGGCCCTTCCACACTGTACATGTTTAGTCCATATTGTGATAAGTCTGGGTGTGAGCACTGCCCGGGATCCTTGAGGTCCTTAGGGAACTCTGACACACCTGGACATCAATTGGCAATGAGAACTCTTGGCATTTGAGACTACTGAAGGCCTGGTAGACCAGGATTTGCTTTGGGCCTATTTCAGGCTCCCTATAGGTTAACTTCTATTCTATTTATGTAATTTTTATTCAAGCATTGGTCTGTAATAATTATTTGTAAACAGATAATGGGGTGACTAGTGAAAAGGGAGGATAGTTGTATACTGTGGGTTAAAAATTGGGTAGATAACATGCCTATAGGATTATTTTGGTTCAAATGTGTTTTGTTAGATAACATGCCTATAGGGTTTGACTTTGGTCCAAACAAGTTCTGCCTACTTTACTTTACATGATTAGACATCACGCCTATAGGATCTAAAATCAGTTTTAATTAGAAATCATGCCTATAGGATTTAAAATCAGTTTTAATTAGAAAACATGCCTATAGGTTCTGAATCCACTTAATTAATTATCCTACTCGTTTCTTTAATAGTCTTCAACGCTGTGTCACTAGAAAGCATGCCTATAAGATAAAGGACTCAAAAATGTTTTTCCAGAATCGTGACTGCATATACACACTTAGGCAAACGTTAGGGCGTTAAAATTGAAACCAGTTCTGTTTATGTGTGAAATTACCCGGGCTTAACAGGCTATAAAACCAGTAGGCAAACTGGTTAGAAATTCTGCCACTTTCCTTACATCCTGAATCTGTAACATTCATCTAGATACCATGTTCTTAGGATTTTTGAACTTTCTTCAAAACCTGTGTTTTAGACGTGCTTTCTGTTTGCCTATATATATATATATATATATATATATATATATATATATATATATGCGGAGGTAAATATGAGCCTTCTAACTGCTTGTCTTTATTTGCATGTCCTATGTGTTATTTGCCTGTCTCCTAGAGTTTTACCTTTCATAACCCTTAGGCCGTCTAGAACTGTCCAGATTTAGAGGTCCCAAATTCCTTCGGGACAATAAGGAAAGGACGGGTAGCATCACGCTTAGAGGTCGTTAATTATACTCGCTCATAACCACTAAGGGGAGGGTAATGGGTAGTAAAAGGATAGGATGACTGCGCGCTAATATCACGTGTAGCCCCTCATTGAGGAGTGATTACCGGGCATTTCATGGGTGTGATCCTGTAGGCTAATCAACTTAGGACTTCCCTTTCCCAATTCCTGTATGTGTTTAAATTCTCTAAATTTCCTTTCTTTACTTGTCGATGCATAAGTTGTCCAAATCTCTTTACCCTCATTATTTGAACTCCTTTGATCATATATGCATTTAAACGGGGAAAGCTACTTTATTTGCAAATACTTGCTTACTTGTTATTTGACTAATTCGTATAGTGTAAGTTCGGCCGGGACCCACCGTTGTGGACCGCGAGGGGTGCCTAACACCTTCCCCTTAAGGTTATTTCGAGCCCTTTCCCTGATCTCTGGTAATGCAAACTAGTTACATGAGTTAATTACTCTAGGTGCCCTAATGCACCGTAACCGTTAGGAGGCGACTCTTCAAAACACCCAATTCCCAAAAGGAAACAAGTTGTTCCCCTATGAATTTCGAAACCCGGACTTCTCCGCGAGGAGGAAAAAGAGGGCGCGACACCAGTAACTCGTAAACTTTCACTATTCCTATGGGACCGGGCTGAACGACTCAGCAATACTATTATGGATTGGGCCGAAGAACCTCGACATTATTTTTACATGCATATATGGTTCGTGTAGGTCGACCCTCGGTACTGTTCATGATTATTATGAGATCGAGCTGAAAGACCTAAGCAGTATTATTATGGGATTAGGCCGTACTCCACGGCGAGAATTCATGATATTACTCTTATGGGATCGGGCTGCTCACCTCGGCAGAATCATGTAAAATATGTGATAACGAGTCAGCGTACTATGAGTCTTTCTGACTTGAGATGTGACCTTTTATTTGAGGACTTCATGTTTCCTCTTTAGTTGGGGATTGTATTATGTACTTATATCTGTTTCCATTTATTTACCTGCCATGATTCATACCTATCTACTTTTATTATTCCTGTCTACTTTTATTATACTTGACTTTTTGGATCACTAGTAAGTGGCAATGTCAGCCCCTCGTTACTACTTCTTCGAGGTTAGATTAGATACTTACTGGGTACACATTGATTTACGTACTCATATTACACTTCTGCACTGATTGTGCAGGTACTGAGAAGAGTATATTTGGTGGTCATCTTGGCGCATAGGATGCTGAGGAGACTTTATGGTGAAGTTGCATTTCATGTTATGACTTGCAGCACACGGATTCCCCTTCTTGATCATTAAATTTTATCTTGTTTATTTATGTTCCAAAAAGATTTTATAGTAGTATTGTACTTTCTAGTAGATGCTCGTGCACTTGCGACACCGGATTTTGGGAATTTAGATTTAGCGTTGGTTGTATTCCACTTGATTTTCCTAGTTATAGTTTTGCTTCATTTGAACATTTAAAAATAATAATATCTACTTTTCTTATAAAAACGAATGATGTCCTTTATTTATTTCTTAAATCATTTTGAAATGCATTTTGAATTAACTATTGATGTGTTGATTTAATTGTTGGCTTGCCAAATGATGGCGCTGGGCGCCCGGCCTATAGTGGGATTTAGATTGTGACAATTTGGTATCAGAATTCTAGGTTCATGTAGGTCTCACGAGTCCTGAGCAAGTCGTGTAGAGTCTTGCGGATCCGTATAGAGACATCTGTTATTATCTTCGGGAGGATACATGACCGTGAGGAGAACTACCCTTTCTTGATTCCTTGTCGTGCGAATTGATTTCGGTCAAAGAGTATGTCTTCAATTCGTTCCTACTCATTCGTATGCAATTTCGAGCATTCGATATTAGTTGGGCACCGGCGAGTTGTGGAGATACTATAGGTGGTGCAGAACATTTTTCCCAGCATATGCGGACGGACTATTATCATCGCCTTGTGGAAGGGTGTCCTGTCGCTTCAGCCCATTGTTAGTGTTGCCCATGGTTTCGAGGCCTTACATAGTGAATTGTGAAGTTCATGCATTGTTATAACGTGTTGCTAGTGTGAATAGTGGGGTGCTTACTTATGCATTGCGGCAATGAATGATTCGGGAAGAGGATTATTCAATTCATGATTGTGATGATCCGATAGGTCATTTTGAGTTTTAGCCTTTATTTCCGTGTTCCGAGGCCTTGATTAGCCCCGTTTAGCGTTGCTCGATTTGCATGCGTAGTCTGTGTCTTGTTCCGAAAGTCTTTATGTGGAAAATTGAAAAAAAAATGAATTTTTGCCTAAAAAATAATTTTATTTGAATATGGTCAAATTTTTTTATAAACGGACCCAGATCAGTATTTTGACAGTCCCGATAGGTTCGTATGATTTGGGACTTGGGCGTATTCCCAGAATTGAATTCGGAAGTCCCTAACTTGATTTAATGTGATTTGCTGAAAACTAGTAATTTGAACGTTTAAAGAATTCTAAAGTTTGATTGTAGGTTGACTTTATAGCTGCCTGGTTTAGATTTCGGTTACAGGACTTGGAATAAGTTCATTTTATTATTCCTGACCTATTTGCGAATTTTGGTTTAAGATATGATTTGACATGAATCGGGCGCTCGGTTGTAAATTTGAAAGTTCTTAAGTTTCATTGAATTTCATACATTTTGATGTCCGATTTGTAATTAAGGTATTATTTTGGTGTTTTGATCATGCGAGGGAGTTAGTACGATGTTATTACACTTGTGTGCAAGTGTGGTTTGGATCCCGAGGGACTCGAGTGAGTTTCAGACGTGTTTTAGATGAGTTTGGCTAACACTAGGATTGCTGGTGCAACACCGCTTGGAAATTGTACTCCTTAGCAATTGTGGAGGCGGTGGTCGCATTTGCGAAGGTGGGAACTTCACGTTTGCAATCATATTGTCACATTTGCGACTTTCGTGTCTATGAGGCAGGGTTCACATCTGTGATGTTCGCAATTGTGAACCTGGCTAGGCAATTGCGACATCTGTAGCTGGGAGAAAGGGGAAAAACGGGACTTAGCTGATTTCTCACCAATTCTCAACCCTAAACACTCTAGAGGCAATTTTCCAAGAGGCTTTTCTTCCCAAATTCATGGTAAATGACTTTAATACATTTATTTTCGATTATCCATTACATTTCATGAGATTTCAACATCAAATTTAGGATTCTCTCAATTATCCTCCTAACTAGGAGGCGACCCTATTAAAGAGAGCATTAAGGATACATCGACTCTCTTGGATTTCACGTCATAGCATAGGCTGCTACTCTAGGCTCGCTTCGCTTCTTCAAGCTCCGCCCCTTCTTTCAAAAATCAAAAAACAGCGCTAACGAGCAAGAAAACGGATGCGCTAAGGCGCAACTTCGCGCAGAGCCCTATCTCCTTAGGCTTTAATTCCCTTCGAAAAAGAGAATCGATCATCTTCGCCTGATGCCAAAATCTCAGCTTTCCCTTTCATTATTTGTCATCAGATTAATCATCCTGGAGCGGTCGCTCGGACTCTTGTTGTAGTGTGAGCCTTGAAAGTACCCGAAGTTAGGCAATCAGCATGAATTCCTTTAAATGGATCCCTCCTATCTCTGACCGGGAAAGAGGTTACCAAGCAAGTGAAACTGGACCTGCCGTCGTAACAGCACTGTGGGCGGAAGTGACTATGTGATCACGACTTCCGACAGGTCAGTGCTTCTCCTGTGAGCGACTCCGAAGTGGGCTCCTTTCACTTGACTATTTCTCTTTTTTAGGAGGGAGAGACTGGAGCAAAGTAAATGCCATTATCTCTCCCTGCTTCAAAATCGGAGCAACAGGGAACGCCTAGACAACGTTTTTCTTCCTGGGCTGCAGTAAGTAGATCGAGAGGTCGTTCCGCCCCTTGTAAGCGAAGCGAGGACGATAATTCTCTAACCGGGCTCTTAGTGGTGCTGCGACAACCTTTACCAAGTCCGAACGATTGTCGACCACCAGATCCGCTGGTCTGCAATATTCACCCCGGCCCACAAAAGGTGTGTGGGAGAAAGAATTCTAAAAGGAGAGAAGATTTCGTCCACCAAGCGGGACAGAGTGCGACCCCTAAGCAATTGGGGGTTCTCGCTCATCTGCGCGTGCACTTCTGCCAGAGCAGAATCACGTGTGTACTTGGTGTATAACCTCAGCAGTATCTTCCATCAGAACCCCGCTTGACATGAAAAGTAGAGGCAAGCGGAGTCAAAGGCCGAGCCTCAACCAGCAAAGGGGGACAGCCATGCCAATCCAAGCACAGTAAAAGCGTCTGCCCCAAAACGTGTGCTTCCACGGAGTATGGTTCAACCCGGGCTAGCTATGGAACAGGCTTGTGAACTAGGGACTCCGTTTCGGGATCTGGGCAACCCTTCGCGCACGAGATAGCAATGACAGGAGATTGACCGGTCGGGGTCGAGTGATCCAAAATCCCAGGAGCTAATCCAAAATCACCTACTCGATTGACAAGCATAGTTTTTAGTAGCATCGAGTTTCGCTTGGAAACCGGCAAGTTTCTAGTTTCCAAATAAGTGGTACCCTTTCTTTAGAGTCCGGTAGGTCAATTAAGTTGCCTAAATCTCTTCCTTATCTGCTGCTCTGTAGCTGCCTTCCTCGCTTCGTCTTCGGCTTTCAGAGTTGTGAACTAACCTCTTCCTTTTACAGCCAGACAACTGGCAGATAAGCTGGGCATCTAAAGAACATAAGATCCGAGCTGCCGCCAGGCATAAAAGTCATATTGTCAACTAGGGAAATTGGCACCGGGGTTCCCTTTACCGGGATTTCCCCTTGGCAGTTTAATCAATGATTCAACTAGCCTCTTTCAATTGCTACGAAAAATTAATAAACTCAACCAACAATATAGTGCAAAGATATCACAAGTTATGCCTCTCTCAATGATGCAACAATTAAATCATCCAAAAATGCTTCAATACATAAAACTAGAGTTATAATCCACAAACAAATATCAATACACCAAATCCATCAAACCCTAAAGGGGACTACTCCGTAGATATGGGGTAATTAATCAATAATATAATTAAAAGATAGGAAAATATAAATTCAATCCAAACTCGGGTCTTGAGCGAGGAAGGAATGATGAAATACTTGTGCTTTTGCTCCTCCAACTCTTCCTTAGCCTCCTTAGGTCGATTATGCGTCAAAAGTCCAAAAATATCATATTTCTATGTATTTATACCAAGTAGGGCCGATCCTAGACGAAACCACCTTCTCCTAGCCAAAATAGGACATTGGCTCTGTAAAAATTACACAGGCACGCCGCTCCATGCGGGGAATTTGTGGGAAAATCCAGAGAGCTCAACTTCTATCAGGAAGCCAAAAATGCACAGCTGCGTCGCATTGTGCCTCGCACTCTGCGTGGCACTAGTGCAAATTTCTCAGAGTACGACTCAAATCTTGCGTTTTGACGTCCAGACTTGATCCTCAAACCACGGAGCACGATCCCGGCTTGATCCTTTGGGATTTTACTCATACTTCAAAGCTCCAAATAGCTCGAATTAGTTTCACAATATCTGCATAGCTCAGAATCACTCCTAAAAGGCATAAAACACACAATAAGTGCAAACCACTAAAAATTAAACCTCAACACAAGTAAAGTGCAATACGCGACTAAAATACGTAATTATATCCTACCATCAACACTCCACACTTAAACCATTGCTTGTCCTCGAGAAATCAACTACACTTTATAAAGACACGACCTTTTTAAACAACTCTCATAGCTCATCACACCTGGAATATTTAAAACAGATTAAGCACAATACCTTAACAACATTGCCTTAAGATTTGACTCACAAGTACCACGCATTTTTCAGAACTGCTCACTTACTCTAACATAGAGGTCAATGAAATTACCTTTCCTTCATGAATCAGGTGCCCTCACACAACAATCGAGAGTAGTTCTACACACAATAAAATTTACGAACAATCAGCAACTAAAGATAGAAAGAATTCACTCACTCTCAGAAACAACAATCATATGCCACAAAAGACCTATCATAAGCTTGTCCGTAGCGTACTACTCTATTAATTGATCTCATTCAGTCAAGGATCAAGTATGACTTTAATTGGTTGTAATGTAGGCTGCGGGATGTGTAGGATACATTTGGATATAAGAGTGACTAGACCTCCCTAAGCACTAATACAATTAACCGTTCAAACCCCACACTTATGTCAAACCATAACTCCACCTTCACATCAATATACATTAACTCCCTACTTTTTAAGGCACAATTACATCAAGAGTTACCACTATCAAGGAATATTTTTCTTCACAACAATACACCTATTTTTTTCTCTTTTTCTTTTCTTATTCAATTCAAGTGGCTCTTACTTTTTCAGAACATAGCACCTTTCTCCTTAATTCAATAGTTCCACTCAAAAGCCAAACCAACCACCCCACACTTCAGCTTTTACAAAGTTCATAACAAGTTCAAGTGCTCACGAGAGGTGAAAAGGTTCAAATAGATAGTCAATTCAAACAAATGGGTAATGCTTGTTATGTGGTTGCCAAAGAAACAGGCTTACATGCTCAAAGGGGTTAACTAAGATTCATAACAATTAGGTGGGTAAAACATATATGTGGCTCAATAAAGAAGTGGCTATATCACTTCCAAGACTGAATAAAACTACTATTTCGCTTTGCAAACACACGGGGCAAGTTCTAGACATCAAATGCAATGCACAGAATAACACAAAACCTCTCACACATGACACATAACTCACTCAGGATTGGACTCATCACGACACTCTAGTCAAAGTGGTTAAGCAAAGTTAAGATCATATAATTTAAGGTACTTATACAAAAGTCAAAAAACTTAGCCTAAGCATCACACCCAAAACATTTACTATTCTCAAGGTATAATAGAGTCAAGAAATATTGCCTTCAATTCAAATCATAGCACAAGGTTTCCTACTCCTAACAAAAATAAAAACTAACTACACCCGGTTCAAACAAAACCCTTGGAAAAGAACGGCAGTACAAAGAAAAACCAAGGGGCAATTATTACACTACCTAACAAAAGAAAATCTTTTTGTCTTTTTCTTCAAACTTTAATACCTCAAGAAACCTGTCGATGATATCCATTGTTCGGAAAAATCGAAAATTTTAAAATTTAACATACAACATATCCCTCGCCCTATACTTTAAGTTGTTGAATGTTCCCATGACATACTATTATAAAGCATAAGATAAAGGAAACTTCCCAGAATATCTAGTCGGGGTTTGAGTCGAAGTCGGCTCCATTCGTCTCGCCTGAACTAATGCACACATCCATGCAGATAGCTTCTTCTCAGCCTTCTTGGGTACACCCCACACTTATCTTTCTCACTCACTGCAGCCTTCTCTTTCGAACACTTCACTTTCCACTCAACACCTGCAGTTGGTGTTTCCTTTTTCACCATCGTTGGTACATTCATCTCAAAAGGCATACACTCCTCACCCACTCTAAGCATGAGTTTTCTCTCGTACATATCTTATATCGCTCTACCCGTTGCAAAGAATGGTCTTCCTAGGATGAGAGGGACCTCTTTGTTGTCCACCATCTTCACCACTATAAATCGACATGAATATTGGTGCTGACCTTATCTCTCTGAACTCATTCTCCAGTTTCCTGTAAATAGACAAGGGCATTAAGTTAATTGAGGCACCATAATCACGTAAAGACTTATAAAAAATAATAGTTCCAAAAGAGCAAGGTATAATAAAACTCCTTGGATCTCCACACTTTTATGGAAGTTTGTCTTGCAAGATTGCGCTGCAATGCTTTGCGAGCTTGACCACCGATGTCTCTTCTATCTTCCTCTTCTTTGTTAAGAACTCTTTCAAGAATTTGGCATAAGTTGGAATTTGGGAGAGCATTTCAGTGAATGGTAAGTTTACATTTAACCTGTTTTAGCATATTCAGAAATCTCTCAAACTGCTTGTACAACTTTTCTCTATATAGCTTTTGGGGGGAAAGGTAAAGCAGGCATATGCTTGCTCTCTTCAGGTTCCTCCCTTCTCAAATTCTCTTCCTTCTTCTTTTTATCAGCTCCCTTCTTGCCTTTCTTCTTCTTCTTATCAACAACACTTTTCAGCTGCTCCCCACTTCCTTTTTCAACTTCCACATCTTTTTGGACTGGGGTGGGATCTTTCAACACTTGCCCACTTCTCAAGGTTACATCATTCACTGTTTCTTTGGGGTTTCTTTCAGTTTCAGCGGGCAGAGAACCTGGGACTCCCTCAGATAATATTGTTGCAATCAGCCCACTTGCTTCTCTAGATTTCGAATTGCTGCCCCTTGTACTTCAAATCTTTCATCAGTTTTCACAATAAAGGCCTTCATGAGATCTTCTAGACCAGGCAGATTAGGTTATTGAGGCTAAAACTGCTGCCTCTACAGATTTACAAAACCATGAGATCTTGTCCTTAAAATCTGGGATTGTTTTGTTTCCATGCATTTGCAGTACCCCCAGGTAAACTCCATGAAAAACTGGGGTGCTACTGAACCATTGCATTAAAGTTGTAATTTCCCACAGCATTCACTCCCTCAATTGAGGCTTGACACTCATGAGTAAGGTGTCCTTTTCCACATATATCACAAGCTGCATGAGGTTTACTCTGTATTGTGGCTAATGTCGGATTTTGTATTTCTTTGGCCATAGCATCAAGCTGTACCTGCACAGAAGTATTAGCATCAACTTGGTGAACACCAGCTGATCTTCTTCATTCAGAAGTCTTAGAGGGCCACTGATTAGCATCTTCAATAACTCATCAAGAATTGTAACTATCTCCTCTTGAGTCTTCTTCATCAACGGGCCTCCAGCTAGATTGCTCAATGTTCTATGTGAGGCTAGTGTCAATCCATCCCAAAAGTCCTGGAGTTGCATCCAGAGTTCAATTCCGCTATGTCGACACTTTCAAACTATCTCCTTAAACTTTTCCCATGCTTTAAAAATAGTTCCAATCTCTTCTAGTAGGATTTATGGATTTCCCTTCTAAACTTGCCCGTCTTAGCTGATGAGAAATATTTATCAAGGAATTTTATGGTCATCTCACCCCATGTTCTAATCGATCCCGTGGGAAATCTTCGAAGCCACTGCTTTGCATCATCTTTAAGTGTAAAGGGGAATGCCTTTATGTACACTGCATCTTGTGATACCCTATTGTATTTAAAGGTGTTCATAATTTCCTTAGATGTGTATTTGGATCTTCGTTCATCTTCCCTCTGAAGACACAACAGTTTTGAAGGGTTTGAAACGACCTTTGCTTCAACTCGAAATTGTTAGCTGCAATTGGAGGTGGTCTAACACTTGATAATCCTTGGTCGTAGACCGATCTAGCATAATCTCCCAATGATCTCCCACGCATGGGAGCTATATTTCCAAAATGGTTTGCAGCCAAGGGTTGATTTTGATTAAGTCTCCAATCCCTCTCTGCTTCATAGATAATCTATGCATCTCTAATAGCTGCTTCCTCAGCATCCCTTGTAGATTTTTCTCGTTATTGGGCTACCTCTCTTGCAGCCAAATCTACATTATCATCATCGTCTCCAGCCATAGTTTATCTGGTTGAGGACTGCCTAACCTTCTCTAAAGCCTCAATGAAATTTCTTTCCTTCCTCAGCTGTAGCAATTGTTTTTCTATCTCTATTTCGTATGGTAGCACTTCTTTCCCAGAAGATCGAGTCATGCACCAACTTAACCTGTAACCCGTGCATAGTCAAAGAACACTAACCGTAAAAAGGAAAAAATAAAATAAAAAGAAAATTTCTGAATTAGCATTACAAACTATTTCAAACACTTTAATATGATAGGTGCGAGATAATTGTTTGGGATCTAACTCTAGATAATTCATGTCTAGTTTTCAAGTTATTCTCTCGAATTCACTCAAATTATTAGTTGAAACGTTTAGCAAAAACTCCTCTCTCGATTAAGTCTCTACCTCACAATATGAACCAATTTAAGCTTTGTGAAGATATACAAGAATGCGTAGTGGATTGGTCTTTAGGAGAACCTCTCTCGATTATCCTCCTAACTAGGTTTAATCAATGATTCAACTAGCCTCTTTCGATTACTATAAAGAATTAATAAACTCAACCAACAATATAGTGCAAAGATATCATAAGTTATGCCTCTCTCGGTTACATGAACAAGTGAATGTAGATGCAGCATTAAACTAGAGTTATAATCCACAAAAAAATATCAATACACCATATCCATCAAACCCTAAAGGCAACTACTCCATACGCATGGGGTAATTAATCACAAATATAATTTAAAGATATGAAAACATAAATTCAATCCAAACTCGGGTCTTCAATGAGGAAGGAATGATGAAATCCTTGTACTTTTGCTCCTTCAACTTTTTCTTAGCCTCCTTAAGTCAATTGTGTGTCAAAGTCCGGAAAATAACATTTTTCCATGTATTTATACCAAGTTGGGTTGGGCCTAGATGAAACCACCTTCTCCTAGCCAAAATAAGACATCGACTCTGTAAAACTTACACAGGCATGCCGCATGGGGCGACGCGCCATGTGGGGCATTTACAGGGAAATCCAGAGAGCTTAACTTTTGTCAGAAAGCCAAAAATACACTGTTGCATCGCACTAGTGCAAATTTTTCAGAGTACATCTCAAATCTTGCGTTTTGACGTCCAGACTTGGTCCTCGACCCCCGAACATGATTCCGGCTTACTACTTTGGTCTTTTACTCAAACTTCAAAGCTCCAAATAGCTTGAATTAGTTCCACAACATCTATATAGCTCGGAATCACTCCTACAAGGCATAAAACACATAATAAGTGCAAAACACTACCAATTAAAGTTCAATACAAGTAAAGTGCATTGAATTAGAGTGCAATTAGCGACTAAAATATGTAATTACAGCCTACCATCAATTATCACATGCTTTACTTGTCCTATTATTTTTGTATCATTTGTTGCATTCTACGATGCAGTTTCATTTTCGTAAGTCGTTGAGTTTGTTAGACACCGATTAACTTATAAAGTAGAAACTTCAAAATTTAAAGATTCTTTGATTATTATGTGGTCCTTTATTGCCTTGCACTTCTACTCTTTGAAGTAGAAATTCTTGTAAATTGAGTTATTGGATTGTTTATATTAATTGGAATTGTTTGGGGATCGGGTTGTACGCTGCAATATAAATTAAAAAGATAATGAGTGAAATAGTGGAATAAGGGCGGATACTTGATGTTGATAAATGATGATACGGTGGGATCGGTTTGCGCACCACACCAGATTGTATACATGGTACTTGATATTGATAAAGGATGATACCGTAGAATCGGGCTGCGTGCCGTAACAGATCGTGTGTGTTGTACTTGTTGTTATTATTGTGTTGGCTTCGGCATTTTTATATGAGATTACGAGACTTGTTATTCTAGGCTTTCTGATAGTGAGGTTTTAGTTCATTGCACAAGTTAATTGCTTTACTTCCATTTCCTACCCTTCTTTCAAGTTATTATTATTATTATTATTATCGCATACAGGTTATTGTAAGTGGCCCGCTTTAGCCTCGTCACTACTTTATCGAGGTTAGACTCGGCACTTACAAAGTACACGGGGTCGGTTATACTTATACTACACTCTGCACTTCTTGTGCAGATATCGAAGTTGGTCCTAGGGGCGTTTAGTAGCTTTTCCTCGGGTTCAGTCGCTGATGGAGACTTGAGGTACAACTCCACGGCATCCGTATCCCTAAAGTCCCCTTCCCTAATATCTTTATTCTTTTATTTAATTTCAAAATAGTGTATTTTGTTCAAGCCATGTTTGTAGTGCTCTAGATGTTCATGTGCTCGTGACACCTGCTTCTGGGTTATGTTTATACTTTGTTGTTCTGTATGATTTTACTCTACTTCAGACTTTAATTTTTCATTATTAATATTTTGTTATAAATTGTTAAAATAAGTTAAATTTTCTTTTTCACGTCGGCTTTCCTAGAAAGTTGATGTTAGGCACCATCATGAACCCAAGGTTAGGATTGCTGTTCGTGAAGAAGAAGGATGATTCGATAAGGATGTGTATTGACAAAGTCAATCTTAAGAACAAGTATCTGTTGTTGAGGATTGATGACTTATTTGATATGCTTCAGGGTACCAAAGTGTTTTCGAAGATTGATTTGAGGTCTAGCTACTATCAGTTGAAGATTAGGGCCTCAGATGTCCCTAAGGCAGCTTTTGGGACTCGGTATGGGCATTATGAGTTCCTAATGAGTTCATTTGGATTGACAAATGCCCCAGCAACATTTATGGATTTGATGAACTGGGTATTTAAGCCCTATTTGGATTCTTTTGTGATCGTCTTGATATATTCCTGCAGTCTAGAGGAGGATGAGCAGCATCTTCGAATTGCACTTCAGACTTTGAGAGATAGTCAGCTATATGCCAAGTTTTTAAAGTGTGAGTTTTGGTTGGATTCGATTACCTTTTTGGGACATGTTGTAATGACCGAGGGCATTAAAGTGGATCCTATGAAGATTGAGGCTATTCAGAATTGGCCTAGACCTACTTCAGCTACAAAGATTCGTAGTTTCCTGTGTTGGGCGGGTTATTATCGCCGGTTCGTGGAGGAGTTTTCATTCATAGCATCCCCATTGACTAGATTGACCCAGAAGGGTGCTCCACTCAGGTGGTCCGGTGAGTGTGATTTGAGCTTTTAGAAGCTCAAGACTGCTTTGACTATAACCCTAATGTTGGTGTTGCCCACATGTTCAAGATCCGACATGGTGTATTGTGATGCATCACGTATTGGGCTCGATGCGGTATTGATACAGGATGGCAGGGTAATTACCTACGCGTCATGGCAGTTGATGGTTCATGAGAAAAATTAACCTGTTCATGACATAGAGTTGGCGGCCATTTTCATGCACTGAAGATTTGGAGGCATTACCTCCACAGCGTGTCATGTGAGGTATCCACGGATCATCGGAGTCTACAGTATTTGTTCAAGCAAAAAGATCTCAATTTGAGGCAACAGAGGTGGTTAGAGCTGTTGAAAGACTATGATATCACCATTTTGTATCACTCCGGGAAGGCCAATGTGGTGGCCGATGCCTTGACTGAAAAGTCTATGAGAATTGGTAGCCTTGTGTGTATTCCAGTTGGTGAGGGACCGCTAGCATCAGATGTTCAGGCCTTGGCCAATCAGTTCGTAAATTTAGATATTTCGGAGCCTAGTCGAGTTCTAGCTTGCACGGTCTCTCAGTCTTCTTTATATGAGCGCATCACAGAGCGTCAGTATGCCGACCCCCATTTGCTTGTCCTTAAGGACACGGTGTGGCACGGTGGTGCCAAGCAGGTTATTATTGGATATGTGGTATTGTGGATGCGGGGTCGGATTTATGTGTCCAATGTCGATGAGCTTCATGAGTTGATTCTTGAGAAGGCCTACAGTTCGTGGTATTCCATCCATCCGGGCGCCGCCAAGATGTATCCCGATTTGTGGCAACATTATTGGTGGGGAAGAATGAAGAAAGATATAGTTGCACATGTGGCTCGGTGTTTGAATTGCCAGCTGGTAAATTACGAGCATCAGAAGCCTGGTGGTTTTCTTCAGAGGCTTGAGATTCCTAAATGGAAGGGGGAGCGTATTAAAATGTGTTTAGTTGTTGGGCTCCCAGGACTCAGAAGAAATTTGACGCAGTTTGGGTCATTATGGATAGGTTGACCAAGTCGCCACATTTCATTTCCGTAGCAGTTACCTATTCTTCAGAGCGGTTGGTTGAGCTGTATATCTGCGAGATCGTTCATCTTCACAGTGCGCCAGTGTCCATCCTTTCTGATCAGGGTATGCAATTCATGTCGCACTTCTGGAGGGCCGTAGTGAGTTAGGCACACAATTTGAGTTGTGTACAACATTTCACCCCCATACGGACGTACAGATCGACGCACCATTCAAATATTTTAGGATATGCTTTTCCTTTTTGTCATGGATTTTCGGGGTTCTTGAGATCAATTCTAGCCACTTGCGGAGTTTTCCTACAACAAAATCCACCAATTGAGTATTCAGACGTCTACCTATTATGCATTATATGGTAGGCGGTGCCGTTCGCAAGTTGGTTGGTTTGGGTTGAGAGAGGCTCTGTTGTTGGGTATTGATTTGGTTCAGGATTGTTACATCCCGTGCTTTTCTATGTTAGATTTGTCATAAGACAATTGACATAAGTTCAAGGACAAGACTATTTTCTGAGGTTATAAGTATTTGTGATATTCCAAACAAGTGATAAGTAAGTGTTATGAAGGTCAGAGGCTAAACGAATCAAAGAAATTGAGTATCGCCAAAGTTTGACATTTTGAGATGAAATACGTTCCAAGCTATAATACCCCGTATTTATGGACTAGTGATATACCACATGATCATGATAGTAAGGTATGTGAAATATATTAGTATTTAAGTGAATCGAGACCTAGAAATTATTGTGTGAATAATTGGTTAGATGTTGGTATAATGTCTAGGAATATGGAATTAGTTATAAGTGGATAAGTATCATTTGTATGAATCCACGTGGAATTATGAGGATAAGGGGGGACTTTGACTAATCAACTTTATAAGGATTGAGGTGGCAGCAAGTAGGGAATTCAATATTGACTAGGCATGTCTTGGAGCTAGGTGGCAAGATTAGGGCATTTTGGTGGCTTAGTCATCAAATTATTGGGGTGGATAAGTAATTAAAATGTCTCGATAGGCTTAATAAGCCTCCCAATGTGGCAGCCAAGGAAAGCCCAATAAATGGCTCTTAAGTTATAGATCAAGATGGCACATTTAGGAAATTGGTGGATAAGTTAGGTGGGAACATCACCCCCATGTGGCAACAAGTGAAAATGACTCAAACATCTAAATGGTGACACTTGGTTCATGAAGACTATGTGGCATATTTAGAAAAAAATGTTGGCTAAGTCATCCCCAAAAGTGAGGGCCCAAAAACCTCAAAGATAAGAGATTGTTATACATCATTTAAGAGGGAAAGATACTTGGTAAAGGTGTCATATACGTGTAGGTATATTAGTATCACTTCCTATGACTCATTCACTCCAAAGGGTTATTAAATTAAGTGGATAAGGATGGTTAAGAGGATGCCACATGGCATAAAGTTGGCCGAGGGTGGCACCAAAGTGCACATAAGTCATAGCACTTGGTGTGTCTTGTTTTCACATGACAATGCAAGCCTTTAAGACTTCATGATATACTTCTTTTGCAATTAAAATGTAGAAAGAAGGTTGAAATCTTTCCTTCTATTAGTAGGGAGCTTACTTTAGAAACATAGCAAAAACATACATCCATGATACTCCATATGTCCAACAACATGAAATATCCCATGATCATAGTGCTTAGTTCTTGTTCAAAGATTTAGAAGGAGCAAAAGTTGTTCTTCGCAAGCTCAGGTAAAAGTGTTTGATAAATTCGTCAAGTAAGGTATGTTAAGGCCAATCCTTCCTTCTTTTGGCATGATCCAAGTAACGATACGTAAACGTAATGTTGTTCCATAAGTGATTCTACTCTTAGCAGTTAAGGATGTCTATGTTATTCATTCATGTAAAAGTGATGTCTATGTATGTTCCTAAGTCTCTATTGAGGTATATGATAAAGATGTTAATGTTCAGAATATAATAATACATGCATTTTCATGATGCATTTACAATTGCGCTACGGCCGGTTAGGCAGTCATTCATTTATTACCAAGCTACGGCCGGTTGGGCAGTCATTCATTTACCATCGAGCTACAGCCGGTCGGGCAGTTACAACTGGTTGAGCAGTTATATATCATTATTTACCACCGATTGGGAAGTCATACATTTACCACCGTACAACGGCTAATCGGGCAGTTATCACTGATCAGTTGGGCAGTCATGCATCATACAATATGGATAATAGTCTCAAAGAGAAGCATTATATATATGAGTATAGTAAGTAAGCAAATATAGAGATTCAGGTTGATTCTTATATCTCTTTAATTAATGTTGACTTATGGTTGTGTTTCAGTTCTGCCTTACATATTCAATACATTATTCGTACTGATGTCCTTTTGTTGGGGACGCTGCATTCACGCCTGCAGGTATAGATAATTAGTTTGTCGAGCCCTCATAGTAGACGAGGTTAGCATTCAACGAAGGATTGGTAATACTCCACCTCATTTGGAGTGCAGCCGAGTCTATAAGTCATCGTGTTAGAGTTTTGCTACAGACTTATGGGTAGGCCAGTACCCTGTCCTATTTGATGTCTAATAATCATAGAGGCTTTGTAGACACAAAGGTTCATTTTGTACAGTATGTCAGAGGCCTTGACGACCCATATATATTCATGTTTTAAGAACGATGGTTCATTAATACAACATTTGCCCACTTATAGTTATACATTACAAGTTGTGGCGATGTTGGCCCAGATATTTAGAAGAAAAAAAATGAGTTACAGAGTGGTTCGCTCGGGCCAGTACGGCACCGGGTGCCAGCCACGTCTCCCCAGGTTTGGGGCGTGACAAGGATGCCTTGGAAAAGCTCAAGATAATTCAGGATCGACTTCGTACAGCTCAGTCTAGGCAGAAGAGTTATGCCGATCGTAGAGTTCGGGACAATGCATTCATGGTTGGAGAGAGGGTTTTGCTTCGGGTTCATCCATGAAGGGTGTGATGAGGTTCGGGAAGAAGGGCAAGTTGAGACCTAGGTATATCAGACCTTTTGGGATTCTTGAGAGAGTGGATGAGGTGGCCTACAAGCTTGCATTGCCAGCTAGTTTATCAGTGTTCTATCCGGTGTTCCATGTTTCCATGCTCCGAAAGTATCACGGTGATCTGTCCTATCTATTAGATTTTAGCTCAGTCTATTTGGACAAGGATTTGACTTACAAGGAGGACCCGGTGGCTATTCTAGCACAGTAGGTCTATAAATTGAGGTCCAAGAGTTATCCTTCTGTTAGATTGCAGTGGAGAGGTCAGCAGATCGAGGCAGCAACGTGAGAGTTCGAGTCTGAGTTTGACATGCAGAGTAGATACCCACGCCTTTTCACCACTCTAGGTACCTTTCTACGTCTGTTCGAGGATGAACGTTTATTTTAGACGTGGAGAATGTGATGACCTGATAGGTCATTTTGAGTTTTAGCCTTTATTTCCGTGTTCGGTGACCTTGATTAGCTTATTTAGCATTCCTGAATTTGCGTGTGCAGTCCCTATCTTCTTCCGAAAAGTCTTTATGTGAAACATTAAAGAAAAGTGTAAATTTTTGCCTTCAAATGATTTTATATGACTACGGTCAACATTTTATGTAACCGGGCCTGGATTAGTATTTTGACGGTCCTGGTGGGTCCATATCGTGATTCGGGACTTGGGCGTATGCCCGTAATTGAATTCTAAAGTCCCTAACTTGATTTAACGTGATCTGTTGGAAACTAGTAATTTAAAGGTTTAAAGAATTTTGAAGTTTGAACGTAGGTTGACTTTATAGCTACCAGGTTTGGATTTCGGTTCTGTGACGTGGTATAAGTTCATTTTACTATTTTTGATTTGACTGCAAAATTTGGTCCAAAACGGAGTTGATTTGACATGATTCGGACGCTCGGTTGTAAATTTGAAAGTTCTTAAGTTTCATTGAAAATTTCATACATTTTGATATCTGATTTGTAGTTCTAGGTGTTATTTATGTGTTTTGATCATGCGAGCAAGTTCTTATGATGTCATTATACTCGTCTACATGTTTGGTTGTGAGCCCGAGGGGCTTGGGGTGAGTGTCGGACGTGTTTTAGATGAGTTTGGCTAATGCTAGGATTGCTGGTGCACACCAGTTCATGTGTCTGCTGCAGATCTCACACTTGCGAGGTCTGGCTCGCAATTGCGAGCCTTGCTTTTGCGAAAAAGAGTTTGCATTTGCGAGCAGGGTCTGGGATTGGGTAAGATCGCATTTTCGAGGAAACGGTTCGCAATTGCGAACAACTCAGGATCGCAACTGTGATGCCTGGCAAAATTGTACTCCTTCGCAATTGTGAAGGAAGTGGTTGCATTTGCAATCGTGGGAACTTCGCATTTGTGATCACATTGTCGCATTTGCGACTTCTGTGGCTCTGAGGCAGGGTTTGCATTTACGATGTTCGCAATTGTGAACCTGGCTTTGCAATTGCGACATCTACAGCTGGGTAAAAGAGGGGGAAAATGGGCTTAACTCATTTCTCACAAATTCTCAACACTAACCACTCTAGAGGAAAGTTTCCATTTCTTCCCAAATTCATTAGTAAGTGAATTTAATCCATTTCCTTTCATTCACCCGTTACATTTCATGAGATTTCAACATCAATTTTAGGATTCTTATGGTGGAAATAAAGGATTTGGCTTCCACCGTCGTGAGAGCACTATTCCGCCGGCGTAAATCCGGCGAACTCTCACCGGGTACAGGTAATTCCTCCTCTCTTTCTCTGTATCTTTTCTCCTTCTTCTCTTCTTTCTCTTCCTCTCTCCCATCCTCTCATTTCTAAACTCGTCAGATCTGCCCCCTACCTCCTGTTTCTTTCACCTTTCTCTACTTCTTCAGCTACTTCACTTCTAAGGTAAACACATTTCTCCAAGTATATTAATAGTGTAATAATATACTTGTAAGAATCTAATTTCCTTTGTTTTGAATGTATAGATGAAAATATTTGCATTATCCTAGCTAATTTGGCATCTGGGTATTGTTATTTTATTATTATTTTTTGTATATTTTGGATGCGTTCTCGTTAACGGTGCCACCGGGTTCTTCCTTTGACTGTTATTTATTTATTTATTTATTATTTAATTTACTCAAAAAACAATTTAAGGTTTTATTACAACATTTTTCCGCTCCTTTGCTACGGGTGGGGCCTCACCAGTGGTAGCGGTGACAATCCCCATTGTTTGTCTTCGTGGTATTTTGTGCGTATTTCAGGTTAGGGACTGTGGCTATTAGCGGTGAGCGGTACGTGCGTGTGCAAACATAAGGAACAACCCCGGCGAGGGTCAACGAGGGGCGGCGTGAGCTGGACAAGAACGTGATAGGTGGACGCAACGTCGCATATACCAAGACAATTCCCAAGTTCTACTTGCGGGAGTTGGTACCTCCTGTTTGTCTTTCCCCTTTATTGTGTTAGTTAAATTGTTGCAATCTTAGTTCCTATTAGGTTATCCACATTATTAGTGCGCCTTTAGTTGCAGCTTGTCTTTGTCTAGCTTGGTCTGTTGCCTTGTGTGTGTTAGTGATTTTCCCTTAGTCTGTTGTAGGTATAGTGGCTGTGGTCTGGGATGGTCGAGTGAGGTCATGTCCTCGGAAGGGAGCGGGGGGTGGGGCGGGAGATAGGGCAGGGGTTAGGGGGTGGGTCGGGAGGTAAGGGAGGCAAAGGAAACAGGGGTGTCTATAGGTTAAGAATTGGGTCATGGAACGTGGGTACACTAACGAGTAAGTCTATAGAGTTGGCAAAGATTTTCCAGAAGAGGAGGCTCAATATAGCGTGTGTCCAGGAGACAAGGTGGGTAGGGTCGAGGGCGAAGGATGCAGACGGGTATAAACTTTGGTACTCAGGAGTCCAGAGAGGTAAGAATAGAGTGGGTATCTTGGTGGATAGGGAACTTAGAGAGTCTGTGGTTGAGGTTAGACGAGTGAATGATAGATTGATGGTTATTAAGTTGGTGGTGGGAGAGTACACCCTCAACGTTGTTAGTGCCTATGCGCCGCATGCGGGCCTAGATGAGGAGGTTAAACGACGCTTCTGGGAGGGGTTAGATGAGATTGTGCGCCAAGTTCAGCCTTCAGAGAAGCTATTCATAGGTGGGGATTTCAATGGTCATATTGGGGCGACCGCAGGTGGTTATGGCGAGGTGCATGGAGGCTTTGGTTTTGGGGAGAGGAATGGAGGAGGTACATCGCTGTTGGACTTCACTGAGGCTTTCGGGTTGGTGATTGCGACCTCTAGATTCCCGAAGAGGAAAGAGCATTTGATTACTTTTCAAAATGCGGTAGCGAAGACCCAGATTGACTATCTCCTTCTCAGGAAGTGTGACAGCGGGTTGTGCAAGGACTGCAAGGTGATTCCGAGTGAGACACTCGCGTCGCAGCATAGACTTTTGGTGCTAGACGTTGGTATTAGGTTAAAGAGGAGGAAAAGGTCTGCTCGGGGAAAACCAAGAATCAGGTGGGGAGCCTTGAATAAGGATAAAGCCCAAGAGTTGGAGTGCCGGTTGTCGGCTATGGGAGCTTGGAGGAGCAGTGGGGATGCGAACACTATGTGGTCAGCGACAGCAGACTGTATAAGGGAGTCTGCGAGAGAGGTGTTAGGGGTCTCGACCCGGTGTCTCTGGTGGGCACAAAGGAGACTGGTGGTGAAATGAAGTGGTCCAAGGTAAAGTGGAAGCGAAGAAGGCGGCATACCTGAAGTTAGTTGGGAGCATAGGTGAGGAGGAGAGGCGAGCGTGCATGGAGAGATATAAGGTAGCTAGGAAGGAAGCTAAAATATCGGTCACGGAGGCTAAGACTGCGGCTTATGGTCGCATGTACGAGGAACTGGGGAAAAAGGCGGGGAGAAGAAGTTATTCTGGCTGGCCATGTTGAGAGAGAGGAAGGCTCGAGATTTGGACCAAGTGAGATGCATCAAGGACGAAGATGGTAGAGTACTGGTGGAAGATGCCCAGATTAAGAGGAGATGGCAGACTTACTTTTATAAACTTCTGAGTGAAAAAGGGGATCGTGATATTGTGCTAGGCGAATTGGAGCATTCCGAAAGTCACCGTGACTTTGGCCACTGCAGGCGTATCGAGGTCGAGGAGGTCGTGGGGGCTATGCGTAAGATAAGTAGGGGCAGAGCGACCGGGCCAGACAAGATTCCAGTAGAATTTTGGAAGTGTGTAGGAAGAGCAGGTGTGTAGTGGTTGACTGGGTTGTTTAATGTTATTTTTAAGGCCAAGAGGATGCCGGATGAGTGGAGGTGGAGTACGGTAGTTCCATTGTATAAGAACAAAGGTGATATCCAGAGTTGTAACAATTATAGGGGTATCAAATTACTGAGTCATACCATGAAAGTATGGGAGAGGGTGGTTGAAGCGAGGGTGAGGATGAAAATTTCTGTATCCGGCAACCAGTTCGGGTTCATGCCGGGCCGTTCCACCATAGAAGCTATACACCTTGTTAGGAGGTTGGTGGAACTGTACAGAGAGAGAAAGAAGGATCTTTATATGGTGTTTATTGACCTAGAGAAAGCGTATGACAAGGTTCCTAGAGAAGTTCTCTAGAGATGTTTGGAGGCAAAAGGTGTGTCGGTTCCTTATATTATGGCAATTAAGGAGATGTATGATGGGGCTAAGACTCGGGTTAGGACAGTAGGAGGCGACTCTGAGCATTTTTCGGTTGAAATAGGGTTACACCAAGGCTCTGCGCTCAGTCCATTCTTATTTGCCCTGGTGATGGATGCGATAACAAACCATATTCAAGGGGAGGTGCCATGGTGCATGCTATTCGCCGATGACATAGTTCTGATTGATGAGTCACAAGCCGGTGTTAACGAGAGATTGGAAGTTTGGAGACAGACTCTTGAGTCTAAGGGTTTCAAGCTAAGCAGAACGAAAACAGAATACCTCGAGTGTAAGTTCAGCGCTGAGCCGGGGAAAGTGGACGTCGATGTGAAGCTTGAGTCACAGGTTATCCCGAGTAGAGGCAGCTTCAAGTACCTTGGTTCGGTTATCCACGGGGGAGGGGAGATCGACGAGGATGTAACACACCGTATTGGGGTAGGATGGATGAAGTGGAGGTTAGCATCTGGAGTCTTATGTGACAAGAGAGTGCCAACGATACTCAAAGGTAAGTTCTACAAAGCGGTGGTTAGACCGGCCATGATGTATGGGGCTGAGTGTTGGCCTGTTAAGAACTCACATATCCAAAAGATGAAAGTAGCAGAAATGAGGATGTTGAGGTGGATGTGCGGGCACACTAGGATGGATAAGATTAGGAATGATGATATTCAGGAGAAGGTGCACGTGGCTCCCATTGATGACAAGATGCGGGAAGCGAGGCTCAGATGGTTCGCGCATGTACAAAGGAGAAGCCCAGATGCTCCAGTAAGGAGGTGTGAGCGGCTGGTTGTGGAAGGCACGAGAAGAGGTAGAGGGCAGCCTAAGAAGTATTGGGGAGAGGTGATCAGGCAGGATATGGCGAGATTTAAGATTTCCGAGGACATGACACTTGATAGGAAGTTGTGGAGGTCGAGTATTACGGTTATAGGCTAGGAGGTAGTTGAGTCTTGCGTTACTTTGTACCTTTGTGAGCCTAGTCCGGTAGGGTTTTGTCTAAGAGAGCTAGGGGCAATGTCGTGTCTTACTATTTTCTTTTTTGACGTTGGATCCATTTACTAGCTACCGTTTTTGCTTTGCATTTTTCTTCTGCATTTTATGTTCCTATTTTTCCTATGATCTCCGTGATGAATCTAATATCCTCTCCTTTTGTCTTCTTTTTATTATCTTGAGCCGAGGGTCTTTCGAAAATAGCCTCTCTACCCCTTCGGGGTAGGGGTAAGGTCTGCGTACACACTACCCTCCCCAGACCCCACTTGTGGGATTTTACTGGGTTGTTGTTGTTGTGGATTTTTTTAAAATTGTGATTTAGATTTCGATTGAGGTCGGATTTAGAAACAAATCACATAATAGGGATCGGGAGTGAACATGTAATTAGATTTTTGTACAAATCTCGGGTTTTGACCAAGCGAGGTCAGGGTTGACTTTTTCCAAAATCATTAAAGATTGAATCTTTTTTCACTCATGGGCAGTTTCTAAAACTTATGAACTATGTGTTGTGTGGATTATGTGAGAAATGACATATATGTGAAGTGACAAGCATATATATGCCATCAAGATATTTGTTTCCATGTTTCTCGTTATCTCATGAATTATCTTATTCCATGCCTTAATTGTTACTTGTATTAAATTGTTCTTTCCTTCCATGACTTTGTGCTCATTTGCTACTTGCCTTAATTGTTCTACCTGCACACCTTGATTATCACATGCTTTACTTGTCCTATTATTTTTGTAATATTTGTTGCATTCTAAGATGTAGTTTCATTTGTGTGATTCCTTGAGTTTTGTAGACATCGATAAAATTACAAAGTAGAAACTTCAAATTTTACAGATTTTTTTTATTAATATGTGGTCCTCTATGGCCTTGTACTATTACTCTTTGATGTAGAAATTCTTGTAAATTGAGTTATTTGGATTGTTTATATTAATTTAAATTGTTTGGGGATCGGGTTGCACCCCACAATGGAAATTGAAAGATAATGAAGTGAAATGGCGGGTTAAGGGCGGATACTTGATGTTGATAAATGATGATATGGTAGGATCGAGTTGCGCGCCGCAATAAATTGTATACATGGTACTTGATATTGATAAAGGATGATACGATGGGATCGGGATGTGCGCTGCAATGGATTGTGTGTGCTGTACTTGTTGTTATTGTCGTGTTGGCATTGGCACTCTTATATGAGATTACGAGAATTGTTATTCTAGGCTCTCTAATAGTGAGGTTTGAGTTCATTTTCACAAGTTAATTGCTTTAGTTTCATTTCCTGTCTTTCTTTTATGTTATTATTATTATTAATATTATTATTATTATTGTTATTATTATTAATATTATTATGTACAAGTTATTGTGAGTGGACTGCTTTAACCTCGTCACCGCTTCATCAAGGTTAGGCTCGACACTTATAGAGTACATAGGGTCGATATANTATATATATATATATATATATATATATATATATATATATATATATATATATATATATATATATATATATATATATATATATGGTTGTACTCATACAACACAACACTTCTTGTGAAAATACCGGAGTTGGTCCTAGCGGCGTTCAGTAGCTTTTGATCGGGTTCAGTCGCTAACGGAGACTTGAGGTACAATTGCACGGCGTCTGCAGCCCTCAAGTCCCCTTCCCTCTTATCTTTACTGATTTTTTGAGTTTCAAAATAGTGTATTTTGTTCAGACAAAGCATTCTAGATGTTTATATATATATATATATATATATATATATATATATATATATATGGTTGTACTCATACTACACTGCACCTCTAGTGGAGATACCGATGTGGTCCTAGCGGCATTCAGTAGCTTTTGATCGGGTTCAGTCGCTGATGGAGAATTGAGGTACAGCTGCATGGTGTCTGCAGCCCTGAAGTCCCCTTCCCTCCTATCTTTACTGTTTTATTGAGTTTCAAAATAGTGTATTTTGTTTAGACCAAGCACTCTAGATGTTCATGTACTTATGACTCCCGCTTCTGGGTTATGTTTAGACTTTATTGTTCGGTATCATTTTACTCAACTTCAGAATTATATCGTTTTCATTGTTAATATCTTGTTATAAATTGTTAAAATTAATTAAATTTTTTGTTTCACGTCGGCTTGCCTAGCAAGTAGATTTCAGGCGCCATCATGACCCGAGGTTGGAATTTTGGGTCGTGACAATGATTGGGAGATTCGGCATTTAATTTTAGCGTAGGAGGTGCAATTGGGCCAAAGATGTTCAGGCTATGGTTAAAGGAGTAGCAAGATTTGACATCTTTGAACTTGGTGGAATTCTTGTTTGTGTTTTGGTGTTGTCATCCTTGTTTAAACGCGTTAAGGCTTGTCGGTATTATGGTTTTCATTTGTTTGCCTTTGGGGCACGGTGTGGCAAAGTGGTATCCAAGAAGCGGTTAGTTGAGAGGATGGTGTATTGCGACTTTAGGGTCGGATCAACATTTCCGGTGTTTGTGGCTCGAGGGAGATGATCCTTAAGGAAGCTTAGATTTGATTGCAATTATTTGTTCGGGTGCTATATAGACGGATCACGATTTAGGGAGGTATGACTGGTGGCGGGTGGTGAGAAAGGTCAAGGCGGTATATGTCTCGGAGTGGTTGAATTATTAGCAGGTCAAGTACAAGCAGTAGAGATCGAGTAGTTTGCTTAGGATGATGGTTTAACCGGAGTGGGAATGGTAGCATATCGTATGAATTTTGTGGTAGGATAGCCACACGCTTGAGAAAGATTAGAGCGATTTGGGTCATTGTGGACATATGACTAAGTCTGTTTCTTTTGTTTAAGGTGGTGGTTTCTGTACTTAGGAAGTTTGAATGTGATGGGAATAGTTTTCTTGGAATGTAGAGGGATGTGAACGCCTGATTGTCATTTAGTCAACGTAGCTTCGAGTGTTGAACATACTCTTGGACCTTCAACTGACGTAAATGGAAATGAACGGACTCTTACAACTGGGGGACTAGCGTGGAATCAGGAGGATTTACTGATTTCGTAGTGGTTGTAGCCAGAGCAATATCGTTGGAAGATGTCGATATGGAATTACATAGGTACGCTCTCTCCTGTGAGCATGTTAGGAGTTGCGTGATTTCTAATGAATTTCCTATGAAGAGTTCTACCTTCTATCCAATGTGATGCATGTACTACGAGTGCGCTTGAATCACTTGAAGAAGATGGTGCGATCTTCAGAAGGTCAAATTGTGCATTTCTAGATAATAATTCGCGGTGTCTTGTGATTAGTGCAAAGAAGTCTTATGAGGAATGTGGTTGGGTAACAATGTGAGATCATGGTAGCTAGGAGGAGAAGTCAGCGTAGGTCGTTGGATTTTGCGATTTTGGCTTAAAGCCAAGTAGGGGAGCCTACCATCGATGATTGGGTTACGTGATTATGTGTCTTTGCAATTTCTGATTATTAGTATGTTGGTGGATTAGTTACAACTGAGAAAGAGAACATCATAGGGTAATTCGAGCAAGGATTCTGATGCATATGTGCTATATTTTTCTTTATCGATTCATGTGAAGATTGTGGGATAACTCGGATTTTGCATCTCTTTATGAATGTGATGTGCAAGAGAAATGATTCATTTGGTTGCTTTCAAATTATTTATGTTCTAACAAAACACTAGTTGTTTGGTTATATAATCAGGACTGGATCAGAGTGGGTAGATCTCAACAATGTTTCTAGTGGATTCGAGATTTAATGTGTGGTGCCTAAGGATTTTTGGATTCGTTATGTGGATGAAAATTGGGTTTTGTAGTAAAGGGTGAAGGGTACTTGAAGTATTTCTACGTTATCATTGGGTCTGCAGTACAGTGTTAAAGAGATGCAAGAAATAGTTTCGGGTTCGCATGTAGTCTCATTGGAATGGGTGTAGAAGTGGGAAGTACTATTGAGCGCATGAAAGGGTATAAAATGGCTTATGGATATTGAGACGATGTAGTCTCGTGATTTGGGGTCACTCAGGATGAGTGTTGATTGAGGTCCATTATGGGTTGGGAAAAGAGGTATTGCTTCGAAAGCAAGTCAAGAGTAAATTTAAAGAAGTGGGGTCAGTTTAACAGTGGTTTGGATCAGTGTGGTAAAGAAAATGGTCAGTTCTTTCGGCGTAATAAGGCTATACAGGTGTATTATGGCTATACTGTGGGGTTGGAAGTCTCCGTAGTTTGGTTGATTTGGAGGGATTCAATTTTTGATGGTTTGGTTATGTATATATGGGTCCCGAAAGAGTTATGGCGATTTAGGCCACGACATGAGGTTTGTGTCTTCTACGGTTATGGGCAGTTGGTTGCGTATTGTGATTTTATTCTAAAATATTTATTTTCCAGCCGATGAAGTATTTACTCTACTAGTGGGTTATGATTATGATGGGGTTCTAGTATTCTCGCGTAGCAGCATGACTGATGCGGAGAGCGGTGTGGAACTTGAAATTAAAGGATCAAGGTGACTGTTCAATCTTGTCAAAGATGTCACGAGCTTGGAGGAGTGGGGGAAGATTTCAGATATTCAGAGTATGCTAGCTCTATCTTATTATCGCATGAGAATGGTATTATGTGGGAGAGGCATTGTGTATTGATTTGCGGATTCTTGATCTGCACTACATATATAGTATGGTTGGTAGCCATGGATGTGCAGATCTTGCTAGTTAGTGCGGAAGTTTGTGGGAGAATTTCCCATGGGATGATCGTATAAGTGTGACGTGTCAGTCATTTAAGTGGTAGGATTGAAATCATGTCTGCGAGATGCTTTATTCCTTTTGTTGCGGTGTGAGGATGTTTGTTCCAGAATTAACAGTTGATTGTATATGTCAGGGATAGGGTAATTCTGGGTCTTTGGAGGTTATTTACCTATTTTTGGATAATCGGAACCGGCTTTGAGGTCCATTGGTAGGCCTAATGTGAATGAATGTTGTACACCAGATCGGATATGTTCATTAAGCATAATATTGCTTATGGATGAGTCTTCGGGCAATTGATGTTATTCCTATTTCATCTATTCCATGTATTACTTTATTATGCCATGTGGGTTGTGAGATGACGACTATTCACACGCGTGTTGTGATCCTTTGTAGCTTGTGGCATAATATGAGCGAGATGGCTCTCGAGATGCTGGTTGTTTATTGCACCTTAGTCATGCTTGGCCTTTTGTAATGCATGACACTATCCATCTCTCTTGGGTTATATTTATGCTTTTGGCATGCTTATGGTTGATAGACATGTGTTTAGTGGGTATGAGCATTTTGACTCGATGGGTATTCTCTTACTGATTGTTATATGTGGATCGGGTGGCATGCCGCCACGAGTATGATGTTATTATTGGTTTGCGCGCCAAAACGGTATCATGTGTGGATCGGTTTGTACGCTGCAACAGTGAGATGTTGGGTACGATTCTTTATACCTATTTTTTGTGCCTTGTTTCTCATCTATGAAATAGGTTCATAGCATTTGTTTGATTGTTTTTCATTACGCGAGCTGGATAGTTCTGTGGTCGAGTTCACTTTCTTTATTGGTCATATTGAATTGTGGCTTGTTTGTGCATTGATGACATCTTATGAGATTTCAGATGGTTTTTGATGTGGCTTGTCGACTGAGCATCTTGTACTGGGTGAGTCGATGTTGTTGGACCTGAAGTCGGTGCAATCGAATTTCATAATGTATGTTAGAAGGGAAATGTCATTAATAGTTAAGAAAGCGACAATGGTTCTTGCTGAGCGGAGGAACTCCATGATTTTTTGTTTGGACAAGCGGTTATGAGCTTTTGCACACCTATTTCATCATTGCAGTATTGTGAGGTTAGGAACAGGGCCTTTATGTGTCTAGATGTATTACCGACATCGGATTCGAAAATTGCAGCTAGTGTGGTTGGAAGATATTACTATGGACATATGAATTATGCGGTGCGTCTTGTGGTTATGACTTGGGTGTATATGTATGTTTTGGTACATCTTGTGGAGATTGATACAACGTATGTATGCAAGAAATTGGATCTTGCAGGAAATTCCGGATATTGGAATTGGGTTCCAAGGCTTGTGGGCTTAGGTAGCAGGAAGGATCTTCTGTCTGGGTTGAGCTAATGTGCTCATATGGATTGTGATGGCACGAGTTTGTCCACATGGAATTACACAGTGATTTCGAAAACCTTGGAACGATTCTTTGCACATTCGAGGAGGAATGTATGTTAAGTGGGGGAAAATGTAAAAACCTGACCGGTCATTTTGAGCTCTAGCATGTCGTTCATCGGGTTGAGACCTTGAGAAGCTTCACTATGTATATTATGACCCGCACGTATAGTTGATTTTGATTTTCGAGATGTCCGGAATTGATTTGGAAGAATAATTCACAATTCGGAAGCTTTAAGTTGAAGAGTTTACCAAGGTTTGACTTTTGAGTAAACGAGCTCGAAATCAAGATTTGAAGGTTCCTATAGGTTCATAAAGTGATTTCATACTTGGCCGTATGCTCTAGTTGAGTATCAGATGGTCCGGGACTGTTTCAACGCTTATTATTGAAAGTCTACATTTTAGAGGTTTTGAATTTTGCTAAGTTTGACTTGGAGTGTGCTTTGGTGCTATTAGACTTCGGGCGGTATTCCAAGACGTTGGATAGTTTCATTTTATTGATTGGAACTTGTGTGTGATATTTGGTTGTGATCCAAGATGTCTAAGTGTGATTCGGACGCGTTCGACGATATTTGAAAATTTGAAAGTTAAGAGAAGGATTTTGATCGACGATTCCTGATTTTGATGTTATTCGTAGCATTTTGAGCCTTTGGATAAGTTTGGGTAAGGTATGGGTACTTGGTGGTATGATTGGACGGGGTCCCGGGGGCCTCAGGTGTGTTTTGGGGTGGTTTCGGACCATGACGGTGTGTTTTGTTGTTGTTGGTGCTGGTTCTGGTGTTGCCCTTCGCGAACGAGTTAGGGAGCACACATTCGCGAAGAAGGATATTGGTTGATGGGCCATTGTTCTTCGCGAATGCTGCGGAGGAGTCGTGAACGCATAGAAGGAGCTGGGGCTACGGAACTTTTACCATACGTGAACGTGACAAGGGAGTCCCGAACGCGAAGAATAGCAAGTTGGCAGATTTGCCTATCCCGAATGCGGAAGAGAGACCGCGAACGGGAAGTAGGGGATTTATGCTCGGGAAAGTTGGTCATCGTGAGTGCGATGGATGGCTCGCGAACGCGAAGCTTTGGGCAGGCAGGCCTTCTCGAACGCGGTCAAGGGCTAATGAATGCGATGAAGGGCTTGTCAGAGGCTTATAACCGTGAGCTTAGGGGTGAGCTTGATTAGTTCAATTTCTCTCTTGTTTAGGAAATTTGGGGTGATTTTGAAGAGCCATTTTAATATATATCATGAGGTAAGTGATTTCCACTTGTTGTGAGTTCAAAACATCGATAATGTTAGGATTTTATTATGAAAATTAGTAGAAATTGTGGAATTTTAGAAGAAAACCTAGAAATATATTTTTTTAAATTTTGACCACGAAATTGGATATGGAATTAGGAATAAAATATATATTTGAGTTCATGGTGCTATAGGTAATATCTATCTTCAAAAACTTTCAGGATTCGGGCACGTGAGCCTGGGGGTTGACTTTCATGAAGTATTGGGAATTGTTGTTAAATGTTAAATTACAAGTTTTTGATTATTTTTTGATTGGATTGCACGTTCTTTGACAGGTTCAGAATGTTTGGCATTGGTTTGAGGTGGAGGCGTTGGAGCCCGTTATTAGATTTCGAGCGAAGGAAGTCTCTTGTCTAACCAATAACCCGCCAAGTTTCATTATTCTTGTAGGATCGGGCTGAATGCCCCAGCAGTACTATTATTGATCAGTTCGAACGACTCGCCTGTATTATGAGTTGTATCTATGGTTCGTCCCGGCCGACCCTCGGCAGTGTACACGATTATTATGGGATCAGGCTGAATGACCTCAGCAGTATTATTACGGGATCAAGCTGTACGCCACGACAAAAATTCATGCCAATACTCTTATGGGATTGGACCGTTCGCCTCGGTAGAATCGTGCGAACTATTTGATAAGGAGTCAGTGTACTTATGAATCTTCCTGAGTTGAAATGTGACCGTTTATTTTGTTTTCACCATTATGTATTCTATTTGAGGAAGTACCTGATATTTGAGAACTTCTTGTTTACTCTTCAGTTTGAGATTTTATTATGTACTTATATTTGTTTCCACTGTTTTACCTACCATGCTTCGTACCTGCCTACCTTTATTATAATTGACTTATTGGATTACTAGTAAGTGTCAATGTCGACCCCTCGTCATTACTTCTTTGGGGATAGTTAGATACTTACTGGGTATGCGTTGATTTACGTACTCATACTACACTTCCGCATTGATTGTGCAGGTACTCAGATAGGTACATTTGGTGGTCATCTTGGCGCATAGGCTCAGCCGCTGAGGAGACTTTATAATGAGCCGCATTTCATGTTACGATTTGCAGCACACGGAGAATCTTGTTAATTTATTTTATCCTATCTATTTTATATTACAGACAGATGTTGTAGTAGTTATGTACTTTCTAATAGACGCTCATGCACTTGTGATACTGGGGTTTGAGGATTTAGATTTAGCTTTGGTTGTATTCCACTTGATTTTCCTAGTTATATTTTGGTTTCATTTGATCATTTCAAAATAATAATATCAACATTTCATATAAAAAGAACGTTTTCCTCTGTTTATTTCTTAAATTATTTTGAAATACATTTTGGATTAACTATTGATGTGTTGATTTAATTATTTGCTTTCCTAACGACGGCATTGGATGCCATCATGTCCTATAGAGGGATTTGGGTTGTGACAATATGTTAACAGGTAAATTCCATCTGGATGAAGGAAACACTCGAGGAGAACACGAGTAACCACTTGAATTGTATTTCTGGACAGACAATAACAGGTTTACTCTGGCTATGCCTCCCCTCTCTATTTTGAAATTTCAAGTAATAAGAACTTGAACAAGCATTTTTCATAGACAAACTTTGTGATGTCTTTAACAATTGCATCATTAGTCTTTTAATAATGTCACGACCCAAATCTCAACATGTCGTGATGAAGCCAATCATAGTATTAGGCAAGCCGACAATCACAAAATAACTATACATTTCAAATTAAAAGCATGATATAATAAGATTAACAGTGAAAAACCTCATAAATAACCGATAAGCACAACTGCGACTTAACTATAAAATCTCCCAAAATCCGGGTGTCACCGAGCACATGAGCTACTAAGTTTCAGCACAATCTAAATCTCTAATACAATTGTCTGAAAGACATAACATTACTAAATAAACTAAAATGATGGAGATTCGAAGTCTGCGAGTGTCATAGCGGCTAACTCAATAATCTCCAAGCAGATACTGCAGCAAGTCTAGCGACCACCGTGTCCAGATGTACCTGGATCTGCACACGAGGTGTAGAGTGTAGTATGACTACAACTGACCTAATATACTCAATAAGCAACGGGACTAACCTTGGGCTGAAAGCAGTGACGAGCTCAGAAAGGTACAGTTCAAATCCAGATAATAATAATATAGATATAACATGGAAATAACTGTAATAACTCAGAGAAATCCCATAATCAAATTGTACACAGTATAGAAATCGAGACATGCTTTCATATTCAACAATTTAAGCTAAATACTGATAAATCATGCCAAGTATAGCTAGTATGAGAAATGTTACATCTCTATGTCTACATGTCAACTGTGCATGTCACATGTAATGCATCACAGTGATAAAATCATGTACTCCCACTCTCAAACTACTCAATCTCAGTATCTCACACTCCCACTCCGCATTCTCAATCACTCAACATTGTATGGTACTTGCGCTCACTGTTGGTATGTCATACTCCGGAGGGGCAGATCCTGCCCGAGTGCTAATATAAAGCCAATATGGCCTGCTGCAACGTGCAACCTGATTCGATAATAATAGATAAAACCCATAAGGCATGCTGCCAGATCCATAGTAATAATATATACAAAGCCAATAATTGTAGCCTGATCCACAACATCACTCACAACACGACTATCGGGCCCCAACTACGTCATCAATCTCTCCAGTCTCACGGGCTCACATATCTCATACCACTCAGCCCAAACGATGATAACAGGAGATAAAAGTAAATGATAACTGATACTGAGATATGATATGCAAATGTATGAATATGACTTAGTACATAGTTGCAATTTAAGAAAATAACTCAATAGCAGAAATGACCTCAGTGGGTCCTAACGGAATAAGAATATATCTTAGACATGATTTTTAACATGAATCACAACTCAATTACACTATCACATAGAAATTTCATTGATATAAATAAGATTAGATGACTACACGGTACCACAGAGTCAACCGAGTCATAATTACCCTAGTGCACGCTCACATGCTCTTCACCTAGCATGTGCGTCACCTCAACACCAGCTACATAACACGTAATCCGGGGATTCATATCCTCAGTACCAAGTTTAGAAGTTTTACTTACCTCAAACCGTGCAAATCACAACTCCGACAAGCCCTTGCCTCGCGAATTAGCCTCTGAACGACTCGAATCTAGCCACAAACAACTTAATAAAATCAATACAAGTTATAGGAATCGATTCCATATGATAAATATAAGTTCTTTAACTAAAGTCAAAAGTCAACCCAAAAGGTTAACCTCGGGCCCACATCTCGGAACCCGACAAAATTCACAAAATATGAACACCTATTCAATAGTGAGTCCGGCCATACCAAAATCATCCAATTCCGACCTTGTTTACCGTGAAAATGGTAATAACAATTAAATTTGTTGATGGGACTCTAAAAATACGTGAACTATTTTTATGCTAGTTGTTTAAGCAGATGATGCTAAGTGTATGAAGTTTAAAGACGAAATGCGAGCTAAAATAGAGTAATGATTAAACCAATGAACTAGCCGATCGGGGCCTCGGACTGACCGATACGGGGCCTCGAGGTTGGTTCCTGGGCTCGGGCTCAAGCTATTAAGGGAAATCGGGGAAGGGTTAACAGTCGTAAAATAATCAGGGAAGGCTCTTTATGACCAATGATAAGCAATAAATGAAGAACAAGTATGAAAGCAATAAATAAGAGCAACAATATCGAGAGAGTATGTTAGAGAGAGAAAGAGAGAGTTCTTGTATATTTCGTGTGAAGTAGTTGGAGCAACAGTCGCCTTTTACAAAATGACAAAGATCCCTTTTATATAGAAGGGGAATCCCTACACGGTATAAAATACATTAATTGTAAAGATATGGAGATGGGACAGCTAGACATGACACCCTGATTCGGGTTCAGAGTAGGCCGTTCAGAGTAGGCCGGCTAGGCTTTGTCAGACTTAGCCGTGTGTCTTGGGAACTCCCCGTCTTTACCCTTGCCATGGTCAATATTTCCTCTAGTCCGGTTGTCAAAGAGCCTCGAGAGAGGGAACTCGGTCACAACTTTGCGGCCTCGAGACTCCGAGATGGTCGTCTAGAATGCCTTAATGACGGGAAATTGGACCCTCCGATTTCCCCGTATACAGATAGTCTCCGCGTTTCCGAGGACGAACCGATGGGAAATGATTTTGACATCCGACCCTTCGGGCTTTCCGCGATGACATCATACCGGTGATGCAACCTATGACGTGTGCCTTCACGATAACCGGGAAATCCCATGGACTTGTCTTTTCGGCGTCATTCAATGCACTGTCGATTCCCATTCTTCAAAGTGATAGTACCGCCGTCGATTCAGTTTTTCAAGAATGCGTTGATTGCGCCTGCCGATCCGTCTTTCAAAGGCATTGATGGCCGTGTTATCACCCCTATAAATGGGGGCACTCCGGCACTACCTCTTTATCCAAGTGCCTTTCTCTATTCATTCATCCCTTTCTTCTTACTATCTTCCTCCATTGCTAACTTCCTTGTTTGAGGTTTACGGCTTTAAAGTTGTATGGCAGCATTTTCATCGGCTGTGTGGTGGCCTACTGCCTGAGCTTCCCCTAGTCGAGCGAGATTATACCATTTTGTCGCTATTGTTGTTGTTGTTACGCCTGTTACTGCTGTCGTTATTGGCTCGAGGTGATGATACAGGGGCGGCTGACTTCTTCCGATCTAGAAGGATGTTTGGACTCTACACCGCTGCTCATGAGGGTGCTCGGACTATACTCCGCTACTCACCCTCCTACTCCAGCCTGTCGCACATCACCCTTTTTGGATTCCTTGGGGTGAAGCGGCATCTTTGGCCAGTGGCTTGCACGACATAATGTCCCAAGAAGTGGACTCAAAGTGGTTGTGCCGTGCAAGCAAGGCCGACGCCTACCGAGCCTTCTACCGGGCTATGGCATTTTTCCATCCCTTTCTGATCCTCCTACTTTCTTCTTTGTCTTCTCCTCTGAAGTGCTACTTTGAGGAATTGGGATGAGATCATTGAGGGTGCACGTCCGAGGAGATAGTGCTCAGAGACGCTGCTACCAGAGATGGACCTTCGAGGGCAGACTAGGCTCTTAGGCTTTTACTATGGGTGTGTACGCCTTTGCTTCTTTGTTTCTGTGTAAGGACCCCTTATGGGCTTTTGTAATCATACGCAATGACCCTTCGCGGGCCGTTGTAACCAAACGTTTTGTAATCATACGCAAGGACCTTTCGCGGGCCGTTGTAACCAAATGTTTATGAAGATAAAGATATTTTCTTGACTTTCGTCTTTGATGCTTGCCATATTCTTTTTACATTTGTGGAGACTTCTTAATATATGCCTTTGCTGACTATTGTCCATATCTAACCCAGATGCGAGTGTTCTTTCTAGTCTTCGGTTGATAAAAACGGCACCTCTCGGAGCCCTGTGTTGTTCCTCGGATCAAGCTTGAATCGGTCCGATAGTACCTCGAGCCTTGAAATTTTCAAGAGCGGTCTCCGAGTGAGGGTCAGCTTTTAGGCACCTGGAAACTTGCTTTGAACTTGATGTAGATAACCTTTGAGGTGTTGTAGATAGGTCCCAGATGAGGGGTCGCCAGACTTTAGGCGATATCCTGAGGTCGAACCCTTATGGACGGAGCTCGAAGTTCTTATTTTTCTTCTTGAGAGGAGCCTTCGAGACAGGGCACCATCTCGAATCCTGCAATGGTGCTAAATGCTTCCTGGAGTCTAACTTCTTTTTTATGGAGGTCCTCGAGGTCGGGTACCACCTCGAGACTGGAGATGATGCCGTTGGCTTCTTAAAGCATGGCTTCTTTTTCATGGAGATCCTCAAGGTCGGGTACCACCTCAGGATTGGAGATGATGCCGTTGGCTCCTTGAATCCTGGCTTCCTTTTTGATGGAGATCCTCGAGGTAGGGTACTACCTCGAGATTGGTGACGATGCTGTTAATTTCTTAAAGCCTGGCTTCCTTTTGATGGAGATCCTCGAGATCGGGTATTACCTCGGGATTGGTGACGATGCCGCTTCTTCATATATATATGTAGGGTCGCTTCCGCTCACTTAGGGATCTCCCCATTTTAGATATTTATCCTCTTGTTTTGGCATTGAGCCCTACATTACCTTAGCACTAAAGTATTTGTTCAGGTTCCTGCTTCAGTTCTTCTAGTCTCGCCATAGCCATGATTGTTACATCGGGGCCTGTTCGGTAGAGAGGGGAGAGTTCCGCTCCCGATGCTTAGGATCAAAGAGAGCCTTCCTTGAAGATTATTTCTTGGATAGGAGAGGGGCACCTTGAGTTAGTGAGAAGAGATTGCGGATGGGGGGAAAGAGTAGTGTTACAGACTCTTTCCCTGGATGAGGGTATCTCGGATCTTGTTGATGGATTCCTGAACGTGTACACGTATCCTTTCACCCTGGGCCCCCTCGATAGGGTTGTGCTCGACTTCTGCTTAAGGTATCGGGCTACCTTGGCACAGATACATCCATCGTTTTGGCGAGTAGTGTTGATGATGAGGTTCTTTGCGGAGAAGACGAGGCTTGAATTTATGCTCAGTCATCTCAATAAGATGTATCGGCCCTTTCACCAGCGAGGTCTGCTAACATTGCAGTGTCGGTCGACCACGACCTTCGTTGTTGACGATGAGGAAGATGGAGATCGGGGGTGGATGAGTCGGTTCATCTGGGTTCGGACGGCTGATGTTATCCTCGTGGAACTTATGCCATTCCCCGAGGATTGGAACTATGCACGTAAGTGGTACATCCCGTGCCTTCTCAGATTTGTTTATGGCGAAGGCTAGTTCGTAAGCGTGTTTCTTCCTTTTTTGTAGCGATTTCATAGGCGCCGAACGATGTTCCTGATCTGCCTGGTTGGGTCTGAAAGTTGGCGACCCACTCGACTTGTGATGAGCGTAGGTGGTGAGCCGTGCCCCGGGGCAAATGGGAAGCAAAACATCACGGTACATTCAGAGAGACATTTTCCCCTTTTGCGTATTAATCTTGCTGCTGTAGGTGTCGGAGAGCCTTCAGAGGCAAGACCGTGCTCCTCCGGAGAGGGGGAGGGGTTGCCAGCTTCCAGGCTAAAGAATGACAATAATAAGCGGGACATTCGCATGGCGATGGCGCTCAGAGTAAGGTGAAACGGGGCCGGGGCTTCGAGACGGAAATGCCATTTGAGCCTGCCGCGCCCGTAGATCCTGATTCCGGAAAGGTGGTTTCTACGAGCGACCGTTCCTCGACCGGGGTCGCATCTTCCAGGGCTGAGGGGACTAGATTAACAGATTTTCCCTCGGTCTTGGAGGAAGTCCGCCGGCTTCACTTTGTGGTGAGTTTCGACATAGGCCTTTTGAATCCCGCATCTTGCTTTCCTTATCGAGTTTTCTTCTGCAGGCCTTTGACAGGCTAAGGTCTGAGCTGCTCTATCATGGAGCTAGGTTCCGGAAAACTCTGGATGAAGATAGGTCCCTTAGGCTCCTTTGCGAAGAGAAGGAAGTCGAGCTGGCACACTTGCGATATGAGGCGTGCCGGAGCTTGAATTATGAGAGCTACTTGATGGAGTAGGTAATTTTCCGTCCCGAGAGCGTTTGTGTTCCGCCTTTTAGCTTCTGAGGCTAACACTTCATTTATTCCAATTGCAGAAAAAGACGGAGGCCCTGGAATGTTTTCGGGATGATGCCGACCGAATCAAGAATGACTGTGACGAGCTAAGACCTCGGGCGGAGGTTCTGGCTTCAGAGGAGAAGAACGCCCTAGCTAAAGTATCCGTCTTCGAGGTTCAACTCTGTTTAGCTCGTGATAATGCTTTAGTTCAAGCGGATATGATCATAAAGCTCGAATCCGAGCTTTCGAAGGTCAGGGCTTGAGATCGTTGATGCCCGGACCATAGCAGTACTGAGCCAAACTAAGGCTGATATGGAGATGGTGATTTATTTGAAGGACGCTACCGATGCTCAAGCCGAGTTGAAGAGGGTCCTCGATCGTAAAGAGAGGATCAAAGAATACGCTCGTTGCAAGTACCGAAGAAAGGTTCTCGAGGAGATCCGCGCTAGGGGTTTTGTCCTCTCGGAAGAGTTGGCGCGAGCGAGGGCAGACGAGCGTGATGCTCGGTTACTCCTGTCCGATACCGAGGAGAGTGAAGATGAGGCCGGTAGGCCGTAGTTCCCAGGGATAGGACGTAGATTTTGCCATTTTGTACGTAGCATTTCCAGAGCATGTTAGTAGATGGAGAATGTGCCTTTTCGCATATGTGCATAAAAGAAACCTTGTGGGTTTACTTCTTCTGTACCCCTTTTTGTCTCGCATTTGGCCAGGTGAACTGGTCTAAGAGTCGGTGAGAATCCTTAGATTCGTGGTACGGCCCTGGGGCTCATTAGGTTGGCCCAGGGGCTCTTACGTGCTTGGTCGATGCGACCTTTAGTATAAGCTGGTGTTTGAGCTCATATGCTTTTGCTCAACTATTTTGGGTTTAGTCTCTGAGTCGGGTTTCGACTCAAGCTCATTTGGCCCTCAAGCTTTTATGTTTGCATGGGCTGGCAACAATGGCTCTTACGCCTTTGATCGAAGCGATCTTTTATGTTCGTGGCCCTAAGGCTCATTAGGCTGGCGACAATGGCTCTTACGCTTTGCCCTGAGGTATATGTGGTTAACTATTTTGGGTTCTTTCTCCGAATCGGGCTACGAATCAAGCTCATTTAACCCTCAAGTTTTCATATTTGTGTGAGTTGGAGATGATGGCTCTTACGCTTTGGGTCGAAGCGACCTTTTAATGTAGGCTTTATTTTCCTCTCGTTAAGGACTTTTGAAATGATTTTTCCTGACCCGTCATCGGTTCGGGAAGAACCTCGATTTCAAGTCGTTTGCGGCGATGTTCGAGCACCTCGGGAGGTTTGGCTCGGAGGCTGAGTAGCTCGAAGCTTGTGATTTGGAGCTGACATGGTCAAAGCTCTTTTTTCCTATGTCGAGGGTAGCCTGTTTAACCGGTGCTTTTCGAAGTAGATTCGAAGTAATGGCCTATGATTTTGTAGCGACGGTCGGGCGTCCCCGAGTCGCGTTAGCTTGGCTGGTACAACCGTATGACCATGGTCATTTGTGCTTGGCCGGAGCCATTTTTGGTCTCTAGTGTAGTAGTTTAGGTGTCTATATCGAGGGTATGCCTTTTCAGGAATCTTACAAGTTCGATATATAGCCTAAACTTCGGGATCGAGTTTATGCATGTAGTATGGTCTTACAAAATTTTCATGTCTTTCTTGAGGTGTTAGAGTTTTGTCAATACTTGGTACAAGTATGATTCAAGCCTTGCTTGATGTCTTACAGTTTTGTCGATACTTGGTACAAGTATGATTCATGCGTTTCTTGAGGTCTTACAGTTTTTGTTGTTGCCTTATACAGGTCTTACGAGACCGAGTCTGCCCGCTCGGGGTCTTATGGCCTCGGGTTTTTTATTGAATAGCGATTGGCGACAGTCTCCGAGTCGTCGAGGTTGTTTTGGCTCGTGAGTCGTTACTCTGCAGCTCGTTATAGCCTCATTGAGAGCTTACAATTTTGGAGATTCCGACACTGAGGTCGTGCGATATTTGAGATTTCGACGCCAGTCCCCGAGTGTTCGGGGCACTTTTGGCCTTGGAGGTGTTTCATGATTTTCACGCTGCCTCGTAGAGGGATTATGAGTTTGGAGTTTTGACCCTGAGGTCATGCGGATGCCGAATCGTTGACGCCAGTCTCCGAGTATTCGGGACGTTTTTTATGGAGGAATCGTTTTGGCGAAAATGCTCAGTTTCCTTTGGAGTATGAGATGCTTTGACAAAAGTTGTTCTTTGATTGCTTGGCACAAGTACATGTGTCTCCGCCCTCGGGGGCCCGGCTATGCGGACACGGTTCACTCGACCATTTGGCCCGGTACATCATTTTCCTACTGGGACCCCATTTGGCATTTTTGGCTTTTCCGAGGGGATGATCTTCCGGGGGGATGCCCTCCAGTGTTCGAGGTTGATTGCAAAAAAAGCCCTGAACATTTGCCTGGATCTTCCTTAGGTAGCATATAGATGTTGCCTCGTTAAAAGCCTTGCGGTAAAACCCTTCTTGTGATGAAAACCCGGCCGAAGGAAAAGAGTACAACGCATGCTTTCGAAACCTAAAGCCTTCGGGTTGGGAAGAGCTCTGGTTGTTTCGATCGGGTGCCTGCATGAGGGTTAGTATGAAATATAAAATGAAAAGGGAGATGATTATACCTTAGCGTGGGATACGCCGGCATTGTTCCGAGGTCTGATATGTGTCTGTCGCTTGAAATGAGGACGCGGTACGGTCCTTCATTATGTTTAATCGGGCTTAGCCAATGAGTTTGCTTACCCTTTGGTTCTTTCGGGAGTGGAGATATTGGTGTCGGTGCCACATCGTAGACGGTTTTAATCCCGTTCTTTGTTGGGAATTTCATCATTTGGTGGAGGTTGGATGGCACTGCTCTCATGCAGTGTATCCACGGTCGTCCGAACAAGGCGTTGTACCTCATGTCTCCTTCGATGACATAAAATTTGACATTTTGGCTCGTGCCGGCCACGCTGACTGGGAGGGTGATTTCTCCTTTCGTTGTTTCACTTTCCATGTTGAAACCATTGAGGACTCGAGTGGCGGGCACGATTTGGTCTAACAATCCGAGCTGCTCTATTACCCTCGACCTGATAATGTTGGTCGAGCTACCTGGATCTACGAGTACACATTTTATTTGAAATGTATTCACGAAGAAAGAGATTACCAGTGCGTCATTATGAGGTTGAGACAAGGCCTCGGAGTCCTCTTCGCTGAACGTGAGGGCATCTTCGGGTATGTACCCCCGAGTTCACTTTCCTCCAGTGATGGATATTTTTGTCTTTCTTTTCACGGGCTCCTGGGGATCTTCAACGCCTCCCGATATCATGTGGATAACATGTTGTGGCCCATTCGCTTCGTTCTGTTTGGTCGCTTCTCTTTCTCGGAATTGATTTTTGGCCCGGTCGCTTAAGAATTCTCGGAGGTGACCTTTATTGAGTAGCCTGGCTACTACCTCTCGGAGTTGGTGGCAATCTTCGATCCTATGGCCGTGAGTGTTATGAAATTCACATACTAAGTCATGATTCCTTTGGGAAGGATCCGACTGTGTAGGCCTGGGCCATCTGGCGTCTCTGATTTTGCTGATGGCAAAAATGATATCCGATACATCGATATTGAAGTTGTATTCTGATAAGCGCGGTGCCCCTGTTGGCCCCGTGTTTCCATTGAATCCGGTTCTGTTAATGAGTCCTCGAGGATTCTGTCCTCGGTTGATCAATCGATCGTTGCGAGGTGGGTTGCGCCTCGGGGCGTTCCTCCTGTCTTCAGTGTATGGCTGATATCTTTCCTTATTTGGCTTTGGCTCCTTCGTCAGAAGCCTACTTGGGTATACTGAGCCTGAGGGGGCTCCCAGCTGGTCATCCTTGACCCTAATCTTTGATTGGTATCGGTTGTGGATGTCCAACCAGGTTACGGCGAGCTAATGAGCTCCGCTCATTCAAGCCTTGAGTGAAGGCCTGCACCGCCCAGTCGTTGGAGACCGGTGGTAGTTCCATTCGTTCTGTTTGGAAGCGAGATACGAACTCTCGCAGCATTTCGTTCTCCCTCTTCTTGATCTTGAACACGTCAGACTTCCTCGTCGCTACTTTGATGGCACCGGCATGTGCCTTTATGAAGGAGTCTACCAGCATGGCAAATGAGTCTACGGAGTTGGGAGCTAGGTTGTGATACCACATCATGGCCCCCTTCGAGAGTGTTTCCCGGAACTTCTTCAGTAAGACGGACTCGATCTCGTCGTCTTTTAGGTCGTTGCCCTTCACTGCACACGTGTAGGCAGTAACGTGCTCATTAAGGTCCGAGGTCCCGTTGTATTTTGGGAGTTCTGACATTCTAAACTTCTTTGGAATGAGTTTTGAGGCTGCTTCCTCTAGGAACGACCGTTGCACGAACTTCTTCGAATCTACACCTTTCAGGACCGGGGATGCGCCCGGGATTTGGTCGACCCTGGAGTTGTAAGTCTCGACCTTCTTGGCGTTGGCTGCTATCATTCTCTCGCTCAATTCGATCTTTTTGGTGAGGTCCTCGAGCATTTTATGATGGTGGGATCGGCTATCGACCCATTATTGCTTGACCTTTCTGGTACCTGTTCGGCTGGGGGAGCTGTCTCCGGTGCTACCGTGTTAAGAGTCTTCGGGTGTCACGCCCCAAATTCGAGGGACATGACCGGCGCCCGACCGGGTAGCCCCAGCCAAGCGAACCTGGATGCCTTTCCTAACCCACATGTTACCCCATGTTTTCCTTACTCAATTATTCCAAGAATTTGCCAAATAATTAATTAAGAACACTTTTTAATTTACAAAACACATACATACTTGCATAATAGTAATGAAATCACTAACTCGTTACCAATGTATGAAAACACGGATCTACACAAGTTTCTAACCCACATCTACTGTCTACGGAGCCTCTAATAGTACAACAGGATAATACAGTATTTTCCGGTAACAAGGCTCCGGCTATACCTTACACAAAATCAACTAAAGCTCCGGAAACAATGTGGCCTGAACCACGCAGGGCCCCGAGAGGAAAGGGGCTCACCAAAAAGCTGATGGAGGACGAGGGGAGCTACGATCGGTGGACTGGAGTACCTGCTACGGATCCACCTACAATCATAACACGAATGTAGCGCCCCCGGCAAAAGGGACGTCAGTACATTTGAACTGTACTGGTATGTATGAACAAACTTTGCTCCAAGTAAACTCGAACCATAAGCAAGTAAGTAGCAGTAATAAAAGTGACAATCAAATCCACAAGGAGGGAACAATTAAGCCAACAGGTATACAATCTCTCCTCCATAAACAAGCATGTAATTGTAATGGAAATAACAATCAAATCCACAAAGCAAGAGCAATTCAACAAGTTTACAATCTCTCCTGTTTCCCCTTCCACATTTCCACATCAACAATTTCACAATTTGTTCATAGTTCATTTCAATAGCGATTTCGATCGCTTTCCAACCTTATTACCTCGGCCACCCTTATTACCTCGGCCACCCTTATCACCACAACCCACACCTTATTTCTTCGTGTTGCGGCGCGCAACCCGATCCTACCGAACAATCACAATTCAAACAACACAACAGCAACAACAACTCACAAAGAATAACAACAACAATCCTCAAGAAACAACAACAATGACCCTCAAGGAACAACAACAACAATTTTCATGAACTTCCATAGCCATCAATACCATTTCCATGTATTCCACTACTCATATGCATTAATAGGTCACAACGATAACTTCCCACAACAAACCACATATGTTACTACCACGGTCATTCCGATCACATCAATTCCCATTTCCTTCCATTACTTATTTCACAGTTCTTACCACATAGTACATTCACAATCGCAAACTTGGTTTATTTCTAATTACTTGCATCAATATAGCGAAGGCACAACCACAATCACTCAACCATACCAATCACAGGAACTTCACAAACAAATCACGTAGAAATACAAACCCTTAGACTGGCCAATTGATAAACCTCCCGGGCCAAGGGCCTTTGATCCACTCCCAAATGAGCCAAACTGCCCATAGATTTCCGACTGAGAGCGTCGGCCACCACGTTCGCCTTCCCTGGATGGTACAAAATGTTTATATCATAATCCTTGAGTAATTCTAAGCACCGTCGCTGCCTTAAGTTCAATTCCTTCTGCTTGAACAAATACTGGAGACTCTTGTGGTATGAGAACACATCCACATGGACCCCATAAAGGTAATGCCGCCATATTTTCAAAGCAAACACAACTGCCGCAAGCTCCAAATCATGTGTCGGATAATTCTTCTCGTGATTCTTGAGCTGCCTCGAAGCATACGCTATAACTTTCCCATGTTGCATCAACACACACCCCAAACCAACCCTGGAGGCATCGCAATAAACTACAAATCCTTCCGTGCCTTCCGGCGAAGTCAATATTGGTGCCGAGGTCAACCTTGACTTCAGTTCCTGAAAACTTTTCTCACAAGCGTCGGACCATTGGAACTTAACCACTTTCTACGTCAACTTAGTCAATGGGGAGGCGAGGGCAGAGCATCCCTCCACAAACCTCCGATAATACCCTGCTAAACCCAAGAAGCTACGAATCTCCGTCGGGGTCGTGGGTCTAGGCCAATCTTTTACTACTGCAATCTTCTGGGGGTCTACCTGAATCCCTTTACTAGAAACAACATGACCCAAAAAGGCAACGAACTCCAACCAAAACTCACATTTTGAAAATTTTGCATACAACTGGTGCTGATGAAGAGTCTGCAGAACTGCCCTGAGGTGACCGGCATGATCCTCCCGGCTCCGCGAATAAGCAAGGATGTCGTCAATAAAAACAATCACGAAGGAGTCTAGAAATGGCTTGAAGACACGATTCATAAGATCCATAAAGGCTGCCGGGGCGTTGGTTAGCCCAAAAGACATGACCAAGAATTCAAAGTGACCATAGCGAGTTCTGAAAGCGGTCTTGGGAATATCCTGCTCCCTAATCTTCAATTGGTGATACCCGGACCGTAGATCAATTTTGGAGAAGAACCTTGCACCTTGCAATTGGTCGAACAAATCATCTATTCGAGGCAGAGGATACTTATTCTTGATGGTGACTTTGTTGAGCTGCCGATAATCAATACACATCCGGAGTGACCCATCCTTCTTCCTGACAAAGAGAATCGGAGCACCCCACGGCGACACACTCGGCCGTATGAACCCCTTTTCTAATAAATCCTTCAGCTGCTCCTTTAACTCCCTTAACTCCGCTGGAGCCATTCTGTATGGTGGAATAGATATTGGCTGCGTATCTGGCAATACATCAATCCCGAAATCTATCTCCCTATCTGGCGGAATCCCTGGAAGCTCGTCCGGAAACACTTCGAGAAACTCATTCACGACTGGCACGGACTCGGGGGTAGACACTTCTGAAGTAGTGTCCTCCACCCGGACCAAATAATAGATACATCCCTTCTTGATCATCTTTGAAGCCTTAAGGCAGGAAATAATCCTACCCTTCGGCACCACATCATTCCCTTTCCACTCGATAACAGGCTCATTAGGGAACTCGAGTCTCATGACTCTCGTTCGGCAGTCAAGTTTAGCAAAGCACGTATAAAGCCAGTCCATCCCCATAATCACATCAAAATCCACCATTCCATGCTCGATAAGATTGGCCGTGGTAACGCGACCACATACCGTGACAATAGAATTCCTATAAACTCGCGCGGCTGTAATAGAATCACCAACCGGAGTCGATACAGAGAACGGCTCATGAAGCTGTTCGGGTTCTATCCCAAAGCTTGAAGCAATGAATGGGGTGACATAAGACAAAGAGGACCCCGGATCAATAAGAGCATAACAATCAATGGCCTGAACAGACAAGATACCTGTAACCACATCTGGAGAAGCCTCTGCATTCTGACGACCACTCAAAGCATAGAACCGGCTGGGTCCACCTCTACCACGAGCTCCACCCCTAACCGTACCACGTCCTGCTGGGGCTGGAGGACGCCCAGATGATGTGGAGACTGAAGAACCGGACGACTGAGCAGATCCCCTACCCATGCCCTGACTGAGAAAGAGAGAGTTCTTGTATATTTCGTGTGATGTAGTTGGAGCAACAGTCGCCTTTTACAAAATGACAAAGATCCCTTTTATATAGAAGGGGCATCGCTACACGGTATAAAATACATTAATTGTAAAGATATGGAGATGGGACGGCTAGACATGACACCCTGATTCGGGTTTAGAGTAGGTCGTTTAGAGTAGGCCGGCTAGGCTTTGTCAGACTTAGCCGTGTGTCTTGGGAACTCCCCACCCTTGCCACGGTCAATATTGCCTCTAGGCCGGGTGTCGACGAGCCTCGAGGGAGGGAACTCGGTCACAGCTTTGCGGCCTCAAGACTCCGAGATAGTCTTCTGGAATGCCTTAATGACGGGAAATTGGACCCTCCGATTTCACCGTATACAGACCTTAAATCGCCTTTCAAGTCCTCAAAATATAGCTTATGAAGTTTACACAAATTTTCCTACCCAAAACACTAATTAAATGGTAAAAACAATGATGGATTCATGTATAATAATCAAATCCGAGATAGAATCACCTGCCCGAATCAACTCCTTGAAAATCTCTTCAAAAATCGCCCAAAACCGAGGTCTCTAGCTAAAAAGATGAAAAATAGAACATAACCCTCAATTTGGAAATAATATACTGCTGCCCAGTTGCCTTTCTTCGTGAACGCGAAAATTACCTCGCATTTGCGAAGCACAAAAAATCTTAGCTGCCAAATTTGCTCTTACACAAATGCAAGACCTCCCTCGCATATGCGAAGACCACATGACCAATGCCTACACGAACATGACCCATCTCACGTGAACGTGAAGGCTTAAATGATTGGTGCCCAACCGGCCTCAACCTTCTACGCAAACGCGAGTCCCCTGTTGCGATCGATGCACAAACTCCCTAGACCTTCGCGAACAGTTGGGCTTCTTCGTGAATGTGAATAACAAAATCCTCCTGCCCATAAGCAATAATACGCGAAGGCGATCCCTTTACCACGTTCGCGATGAAGACTGCACCAGACACCAGATCAGAAGTCCTAAAAGGCCAAAACTCAATCCGAATCAATCTGAATCTCACCCGAGGCCCTCGGACCCCATCCAAACAAACCAAACCATCCTAAAACATCATACGAATTTATTCAAAGCCTTAAATCACATCAAACAACATCGAAAACAAGAATCGCACCCCAATTCAAGCCTAATGAACTATTGAATTTCCAACTTCTAAAACCAAAGCCGAAAGACAGCAAATCAACTCCGATTGACCTCAAATATTGCACACAAGTCATAAATGACACAACAGACCTATTCCAACTTCCTGAAAAAAATCAGAGCCCGGTAGCAACAAAGTAAGCTTCAGTCAAACTTCTCAACTTTCAAAACCTTTAACTTTCCAACTTTCGCTAATTCAAGCCAAAACAACCTTTGAACCTCCAAATCAAAATCCGGACATACTCCTAAGTCGTAAATCAACATACGGAGCTATCGGAACCATCAAAACTCCATTTCGTGGTCATTTACAAATAAGTCAATATCTGGTCAACTCTTTTAACTTAGGCTTCCAACTTGGGACTAAGTGTCCCAACTCATTCCGAAACATCTCCGGAACCAAACCTACCACCCTGGCAAGTCACATTATAACAAACAAGCATAGAATTAGCAATAAATGGGGAAACGGTGCTAGAATATTCAAAATGAACAGCCGAATCTTTACATTCTCCTCCTCTTAAAAAAATGTTCGCCCTCAAACACGTGTAGAATCATACCTGGAGTCTCAAATAGGTGTGGATAGCTTCTCCGCATCTCACGGTTGGTCTCCCAAGTAGCCTCCTCGACTGGCTGACCTCTCCAGTGTACTTTCACTGAAGCTATATTCTTTGATCTTAAGTTTCGAACCCGCCAATCCAAAATGGCCACCGGATCCACACCATAAGTCAATCCCCATCTAACTGAACCGTGCCGAAGTCCAAAACATAAGATGGATCACCCAAATACTTCCGAAGCATGGAAACATGAAACACTGGGTGAACACTCGATAGACTAGGTGACAACACAAGCTTTTAAGCCACCTATCCAATCCTCTCAAGCACCTCAAAAGGGCCAATATACCGAGGGCTCAACATGCCTTTCTTCCCAAAATTCATAACACCCTTCAGAGTGAAACTCTGAGTAATACCTTCTCTCCCACCATGTAGGCAACATCATGAGCCTTCCGATCGGTGTAACTCTTCTATCTAGATTATGCCGTGCGAAGCATCTTGAATAACTCGACCTTTTCCAAGGCATTATGAACCTCCATGCCCAATAACCTAGCCTCCTCTGGCTCAAACCGTCAAACTGGATATCGACACCGCCTTCCATATAAGGCCTTATACGAAGGCATCTAAATACTTCATTGGTAGTTGTTATTGTAGGCAAACTCTACAAGTGGTAGAAACTAATCGAAGAACCCCCAAAATCCATGACACAAGCGCGCAGCATATCCTCAAATATCTGAATGGTGCACTCAGACTGTCCGTCCGTCTAAGGGTAGAATGTTGTACTCAACTCAACCCATGTGCCTAACTCTTGTTGCACTGCTCTCCAAAACTGCAATGTGAACTGCGTGCCCCAATCTGAAATAATGGACACCGGCATACCGTGAAGGTGAACAATCTTGCAGATATAGATCTCAGCCAATCGCTCTGAAGAATAAGTAGTCTCAACCGGAAAGAAACGCAGACGGTCCTCAATCACCCAAATAACATCATATTTCTTAAAAGTCCGTGGGAGCCAACTACGAAGTCCATGGTGATATACTCCCATTTCCACCCAGGAATCTCAAGTCTCTGAAGCAAACTGCCCAGCCTCTAATGCTCGTACTTTACCTACTGACAGTTCAAGCACCGAGCTACAAACTCTACTATATCTTTCTTCATTCTCCTGCACCAATAGTGTTTCCTCGAGTCCGGGTACATTTTTGCGTCACCCGGGTGAATAGAATACCGCGAACTATGGGGATCCACAAGAATCAACTCACATAGCCAATCTACATTGGGCATACAAATCTGGCCCTACATCCGCAACACCCCATCATCTCCAGTAGAAACCTCCTCAGCATAAATGTGTTGAACCGTGTCCTTAAGAACCAAAAAATGGGGGTCATCATACTGATGCTCTGTGATGCGATCATATGAAGAAGTCCGAGAAACCACGCAAGCTAGAACTCGACTACGCTCCAAAACATCTAACCTAACGAACTGATTGGCTAAGTTCTAAACATTTGATGCAAGCGGTCTCTCACCAACAAAAATATATGCAAGGCTGCCCATACTCATCGCCTTTCTACTCAAGGCATCGGCCACCACATTGGCCTTCCTAGGATGATACAAATGGTAATATCATAGTCTTTTAATAGTTTCAACCATCTACGCTGTCTCAAATTTAGATCCTTTTGCTTGAACAAGTGTTGTAGACTCCCATGACCCGTAAATACCTCACAAGGCATGCCATAGAGATAATGCCTCCAAATCTTCAATGCTTGGACGATGGCTGCCAACTTTAAATCATGAACGGGGTATTTCTTCTCATGAGGCTTCAAATGGTGTGAATAATAAGGAATCACTCTACCCTCCTGTGTCAAGACACATCCAATACCAATCTGAGAAGCATCACAATACATTGTATGAGAACCCGATACCGAAGGCAAAACTAGAACTGGAGCAGTGGTCAAGGCAGTCTTGAGCTTCTGAAAGTTCTCCTCACACTCATCAGACCACCTGAATCGGTACCCTTCTCGGTCAAGGTGGTCAAAGGCATTGCATTGGACGAGAAACCCTCCACGAAGCGGTGATAGTATCCGGCCAAGCAAAGAAACTTCCGAATCTCGATAGCTGAAGATGGTCTGGGCCAACTCTGAACCACCTCAATCTTCTTTAGATCCACCTTGATCCCTTCGCGGGACACCACATTCCCCATGAAGGCCGCCGAACTAAGCCAAAGCTCACACTTGGAGAACTTAGCATAAAGCTTCTCCTCCCTTAACATCTGTAGTACAATACTCAGACGTTGTGCATGCTCCTCCTGGCTACGTGAGTACACCAGGATGTCATAAAAAAATACTATGACAAACGAATCAAGATATTGCTAGAACACATTGTTCATCAGATGCATGAATCTTGCCGGGGTATTGGTCAGCCCAAAAGACATCACAAGGAACTCGTAGTGACCATAACGGGTCTTGAATGTCGTGTTTAGAATATCAGAGTCCCGAATCTTCAACGGATAATACCCTGACCTCATATAAATCTTAGAGAACACTCTAGCTCCCTGAAGCTGGTCAAATAAGTCATCAATGCAGGACAAAGGATACTTGTTCTTAATAGTAACTTTGTTCAATTGGCTATAGTCAATGTACATCCGCATAGTACCATCCTTTTTCTTTACAAACTGAACCAGTACACCCCAAGGCGACACACTAGGCCTAATGAACCCCTTATCATAAAGCTCCTAAAGCTGCTCTTTCAATTCCTTCAACTCTGCTGGTGCCATATGATACGGAGGAATGGAAATGGGCTGAGTGCCCGGTACCAAGTCAATACCAAAATCAATGTCCCTGTCGAGTGGCATGCCCAGCAGGTCTGCAGGAAACACATCCGGAAAGTCTCGCACTACTAGAACATAATCAATGGTTGGACTATCTGCACTAACATCCATCACAAATGCCAAATATGCCAAGTACCCCTTCTCAATCATCCGCTAGACCTTCGGATATGAAATCATCCTACTGGAACATAGTCTAGAGAACCTCTCCACTTGATCCTAGGTAATGCCGGTATTGCCAACGTCATGATCTTAGCGTGACAATCTAGAATAACATGACATGGGGACAACCAATCCATGCCCAATATCACGTCAAAATCAACCATACTAAGCAATAAGAGGTCAACTCTTATCTCCAATCCCCTAGTGGCCACCACACACGATTGATACACATGGTCCACAATAATAGAATCACCCACCGGCGTAGATACATGAACATATGAAACTAAGGACTCATGATGCATATCCAAATAACGAGCAAAATATGATGATACATATGAATAAGTGGAACCAAGGTCAAATAATATGGAAGAATCCATATGGCACACTACAACAATACCTATGATCACTGCGTCTGAAGCAACAGCCTCTGGCCTCTCTGGGAAATCATAGCATCAAGCATGACCACCACCTAATCGACCTCCCCCTCTAAGGCGAAATCGAGCTGCTTGAGCCCTACCTCGAGCTGGCTGAGCGGGTGGTGAAGAAACTGGTGAGGAAGTCATAACCTAACTCCTCTGCTGAAATGGACCACCCAAGTGACGGGAACAATACCTCCTCAGATGTCCAAACTCCTCACACTTGAAGCAACTCTGATTTGTCAATGGCGATGAATACTGAATTAGACTCCAAGAACCAAAATAACTGCTAGAAGGACCTGGTACTGATGAACCCTGAACTGATGAAGCACAGGATGAATACTTAGCTGGGAGGGCACTGAGAGATAACTGACCCGGACAAGCACTGTATGAACCATGGCTAGCTGATGCACCACGATGAAACGGACAAGCCATCTGAGCGGGCCTATAATGACAACCCCTGTTGTGTTGGGACTGTCCTCCATGTGAGGCACTGCTGAAACTAACCGAACCATGAGGCTTCTTGGCCTCCCTTCCCTCATGCTCCTAACTACGAACTTGCTCTAGGCACCTAGAAATATCAACCACCTTGTCGAACCTAGCACCTAATTCAATCTACCCAGTCATGACGAAGCGTAGTCGATAGTTGAGGCCATCAATGAACCTCATAATCCGATCTCTCTTGGAGGGGACTAACCATACCGCATGACGAGCCAACTCTAAAAATGTCATCTCATCTGGGTCACTAACACACCTTCCTTGCATAGCTGCTCAAACTGCCTACGCAACTCCTCGTTGGGGGTTTGTGGAACAAACTTCTCTAAGAAAAGAACTAAGAACTCATGCCATGTAAGAGGTGAAGCACCGGCTGGCCTGCTCAACTCATAGGCCTCCCACCATCTGAAGGCTGCCCCCAAGAGCTGAAGAGTAGTATATGAGACTCCACTAGTCTCCAGAATACCTGACGTGTGAAGGATCTGATGGCACCTGTCTAAGTGATGAGCTCGAAACACACACTTAAATTATGCTCACTAATCAAATATAGTATAGTATAATATCTTATCCACAAGGATTGGAGTTTAAACAGTATTCTCGTAGTTTCCAGATTGACTACTATCAAGAGGATCAACAATTGAGATTTATATGATTTCTAACTGAAACTAAATATAAAGCTATTGACTAGTGAAAATCGAAACAAGGAATAAGCAAATGAGGTTAGCAGTGGGAAAAGATATGGTTTTAATAGGATAGGTGTAAGGTAATTGTTTGGGATCTAATTCTAGATAATTCACTTATAATGTTTAAGTGAGTCTCTCGAATTCACTCAATTATTAGTTCAATTGTGTAGTAAAAACTCCTCTCTCGATTAAGTCTCAACCTCGCGAGATGAACAAATTTAATCTCTGTGAAGATATGCAAGAATGCATAGTGGATTGGTCTTTACGAGAATCTCTCTCGATTATCCTCCTAAATAGGTTTAATCAATGATTCAACTAGCCTCTTTCGATTACTAAGAAGAATTAATGAAGTCAACCAACAATATAATGCACGGACATCACAAGTTATGCCTCTCTCAATTACATGAATAAATGAATATAGAGGCAACAATTAGATCATCCAAAAATGCTACAATACATAAAACTAGAGTTAATATCCACAAAAAAATATCAATACACCAAATCCATCAAACCCTAAAGTGAACGACTCCATAGATATGGAGTAATTCATCACAAATATGATAAAAGTATAGCAAAACATAAATTCGATCTAAACTCGGGTCTTGGGGGAGAAAGGAATGATGAAATTCTTGTGCTTTTGCTCTTCAACTCCTCCTTAGCTTCCTTAGGTCTAAAGTATGTCAAACAAGTCCAGAAAATAACGTTTTTCCATGTATTTATATCAAGTAGGGTCGGGCCTAGACGAAACAACCTTTTCCTAACAGAAATAGGACAATCACTTTGGAAAAATTAAACAAGCGCGCCGGATGGGGTGACGCGCCACATGGGGCTGTAGTGGGGAAATGCAAAGAGCTCAACAATTCATCAGGCAACAAAAATGCACAACTGCGGCACATCACGTGCCGTGGGAGTGAAAAATTCTTAGAGTGTGCCTTTTTGCTTGATTTTTGATATCCATATGTGGTCCTCGACCCCCGAACGTGATCCCGACTTAATTCCTTCGACTTTACACAGACTTCAAAGCTCCAAATAGCTTGAGTTAACTCTATAACATCTACTTAACTCAAAATCACTCCTACAATGCATAAACACACAATAAATACAAACACACTACGAATTAAAGCTCAACACAAGGAAGGTGCAGTGAATTAGAGTGGAGTAGGCGACTAAAACATGAGATTATAGCCTTCCATCACTAAGAAATCCTGAGCATCCTCTGACTCCCTCTCACTGAACTCTGGAGGACTGAGCCTTCTAAATTTCTCTAGTCTCTTCTGCTCCTCGTCCCTCGTAGGTGGACCAACTGCGCCTGAGTAGCAACAACTGACTAGGCTGGTAGTACCCCCGGTGTCTAGAGTCCCTAAACTATGTGCTCTGGAGTATGGGCGACAGGAGTCCGAGCACCTCCCCTGGCCTGAGAAGTGGCTGGTGCAGTCGAAACTGAAACCGCCTGAGCGAGGCTAGTGCATACAGTCAATATTTGGGCTAGAGCCTGCTAAAGGCCTGGAATCATAATGGGCACAGCTGGTGCCTGAGCTAGTCCCGTCGCCTCAACCACATCTGGTATCTGCTCCTGGGCTAGAGCTGCTGGTGGCTCCATGGGTAGTGCTCAAGTTGTTGTACGAGATACACCTCGGCCTCTACCGCAGCCCTATCCTCTCGTAGCCCTAGTTGGTGATACTGGTGGCCGTCCGCCCAATCCGGTCGTACGTTTTTTGACCATCTGTAAGAGAATAGAATTCAGACTTTTTCTTTCCAGAATCAACAAATCCTCATTACAAGAATACAAGAAAGTGAACTTTTTATAATGGTTCCGTAATCTCTCGAAGATAAGTACACACGTCTCCGTACCGATCTGCAAGACTCTACTAAACTTGCTCATGACTCGTGAGACCTATGTAACCTAGGGTCTGATACCTATTTGTCATGACCCAAATCTCAACATGTCGTGATGGCCTCTATCACAGTACTAGGCAAGCCGACAATCACAAATAACTATGCAATATAATTTAAAAGCATCATGTAATAAGTTTAACATTTAAAAATCTCATAAATAACAGATAAGCACAATTGCAACTTAACAACAAAATCTCCCTAAACACGGGTATCATCGAGTACATGAGTTACTAAGTGAACACAATCTAGATCTCTAATACAACTGTCTGAAAGATAGAATAATACTAAAGAAACTGAAAGGAAGGAGAGTCCAGGTTTGCGGGCATCATAGAAGCTACCTCAATAATCTCCAAACAAATACTACACCAAGTCTTGCAACCGCCGTGTCCAAACATACCTCGATCTGCACACGAAGTGCAGAGTATAGTATGAGTACAACCGACCCAATATACTCAATAAGTAACATGATTAACCTTGGGCTGAAAGCGGCGAGGAGATCAGAAAGGTACAGTCGAAATCCAGATAATAACATAATAGATATAACAGGGAAATGACAGTAATAACACGGAGAAATCCCATAATCAAGCCATACCCAGTACAAAAATTTAGATATGCTTTCAAGTTCAACAATTTAAGCTCAATAGTGATAAAACTTGCCAAGTATAGCTAGTATGAGGAATGTTACATCTCTATGTCTACATGTCAATAGTGCGAGTCACATGTAATGCATCAAAATGATAAACACATGTACTTTCACTCTCAGAGTACTCAATCCCACTGTCTCACACTCCCACTCATCACTCTTAATCACTTAGCACACTCAATCATTCAACACTGTAAGGAACCTGCGCTCACTGCTAGTATGTCAGATTCCGGAGGGGTGGAACCTGCCCAAGTACTAATATAAAGCCAATATGGCCTGCTACGGCGTGCAACCTGATATTATAATAATAGATAATGCATGTAAGGTCTGATGTAGTGTGCAACCCGTTCCATAATAATAATATATATAAAGCCAATAAGGCCTACCGCGGCATGCAGCCCGATCCACAACACCCCTCAAAACACGCCTCTTAGTCTCCAACTCAGTCATCAATCTCTCCCATCTCACGGGCTCACATATCTCATACCACTCAGCGGAAACGATGATAACAGGATGTAACTATAAATGTTAACAAAGACTAATACAATGAATGAATATGACTGAGTACATAGTTGCAACTTAAGCAAATAACTCAACTGAATTGACCTCAGTGGGTCCCAACGGAATAAGCATATATCCTAACTATGATTTCTAACATGAATCACATCACAATTACTCTAACACATAGAAATCTCATGGATAGAAAAAAGATTAGATGACTACACGGAACCACAAAATTAACCATGCCAAACTTACCGCGGTGCACGCCTACACACCTGTCAACTAGCACGTGCGTCACCTCATCACCAACAATATAACACGTAATCCAAGAATTCATACCCTCAGTACCATGTTTAGAAGTGTTACTTACCTCAAACCTCGCAAATCACAACTCCAACAAGCCCTTGCCTCGCGAATCGGCCTCTGAACGACTTGAATATATTCACAAACTACTTAATACTATCAACACAAGCTATAGGAATCGATTCCATACGATAAACTTAGTTCTTTAACCAAAGTCAACAAGTCAACCCAAAAAGTTAACCCTGGGCTCACGTCTCCGAACCCGACAAAATTCATAAAACTTGAACACCCATTCAATAACGAGTCCAACCGTACCAAAATCATCCGATTCCAACCTCAAATCTCCTTTCCAATCCTCAAAATATAGCTTGTGAAGTTTCCACAAATTTTCCCAAATTTTCCAACCCAAAACACATATTAAATGGAAAAAACAATGATGGATTCATGTATAATAATCAAATCTGATTAGAATCACTTACCTCAATAAACTCCTTGAAAATATCTTCAAAATCGCCCAAAACTGAGGCCTCTAGCTGAAAAGATAAAAAATGGAACAAAACCCTCAATTTGGAAATAATATTTTGCAGCGGGAACGCGGAAATTGCCTTGTGTTCGCGAAGTACAAAAATTTGAGCTGCCAAATTGCCTCTAACGCAGACACGAGACCTCCCTCGCGAACGCGAAGAACACAAGACCAATGCCTATGTGAAAACAACCCCTCTCCCGCGAACACGAAGGCTTAAATGCCTAGTGCCCAACATACCTCAACCTTCTACACAAACACGAGTCCCCTCTCGCGATCGTGATGCACAAACTCCCAAGATCTTCCTGAACGCGTGGCCTTTTTTGCGAACACGAAGAAAAAAATCATCCTGCCCCTAACAAAACTATGTGAACGCGATCACTTCATCATGAACGCGATGAAGGCTGCACCAGACACCAGATCAGCAGTCCTAAAAGGCCAAAACTCAATCTGAATTAATCCAGATCTCACCCGAGGCCTTCGGGACACCATCCAAGTACCAAACCATCCTAAAACATAATACAATTTTAGTCGAAGCCTCAAATCAGATCAAACAACATCGAAAACACGAATCGCACCCCAATTCAAGCCTAATAACCTATTGAATTTCCAACTTCTAAAACTGATGCCGAAGCATACAAAATCAACTCCAATTGACCTCAAACTTTGCACAAAAATTATAAATGACACAACAGACCTATGCCAGCTTTAGGAACAAAAATTTGAGTCTGGTAACAACAAAGTAAACTCTCGGTCAAAGTTCTCAATCTTCCAAACCTTTAACTTTCCAATTTTTACAAATTCAAGCCAAAACGACCTACGAACCTCCAAGTCAAAATTTGGACATACTCCTAAGTCCAAATCACCATGCGGAGCTATCAGAACCATCAAACTCCATCCCGGAGTCGTTTACACATAAGTCAATATCCAGTTAACTCTTTCAACTTAGGCTTCCAACCTTAACATCCCTAGAACCAACCAACCACCTTGGCAAGTTACATAACAACAAACGAGCATAAAATAAGAAATAGATGGGGAAACATGGCCAATACTCAAAACGATCGGCCGAGTCATTACAAATAGATATGTTAATTGGTTGAATAATGTGTTGCCGTTTTACTAAACTATTTTATTATTAGTATATTCAACATTCATAATATATTTTAGGCTAAAAATAGTTAGAGAAGGACGAATTTCTCTGACATGGCTCCTGGCCAAACTTAATAAGAAAAAGAAATTGTCAGCATAGGCTCTTGAATTACTAAATAAATTGTTTCACTTTGATTCTTTTGATGTTGACCTTATCCAATCTTCTCTTCCTACATATGAAGTTTGATACTACTATTATTAGGATAATGAACACCAGAACCCTGCTAATGCACGACCCCAATTTCTCGCCTTAGAATGTAGTAATGGCACCTATTCTCTAAGTATTGGTAAGCTCAATATAATTACTTAACAGAATTTAACGGTAAAGATAATAAGATAATTCGATAAACTCATAAAAAATCCTAAACAAAACATTTGAACAAAACTCCTCAAATCGGTGGAACTGATTCATATGCTTTATACGAGTACATTCTAACATACCTATTACAATACTGTCTTGATAAATAGTAAACAGTAACAAAATAAAGACAGAAGGTGACTCCGAGGCCTACGGACGTGGGGCAGGTATACCTTGAAGTCTCCGAACTGTATAATCCACTCACTGATGCCTAGCCTAAGTCAAGGTACATAGACCTGCACAAAAATATACAAAATCGTAGCATGAGTACACTATAACGGTACCAAATAAATATTAAACCTAACCTCGATGGAGTAGTGACGGGGTCAGGTCGAGACACAGACTATGATAAGAAAAACTGAACAAGTATAGTCTAATAATGAAAAAGAGGAAATAGTGGCAATAAAGCAGTACAACAAGGTAAACTTCAATTGAATTTAAAGCAATAAGGCAACAAGGAAGGAACACATAGTAAAAACATCAAGAAAATAATATGGACTATTATAAGTGAGGTAAATGAGATATAACAACAAGAATCACAACGAGGTACCACCTCATAATATCATTTCACAATCATAATGACAATCTTTCCTTATACCGCTACATGAGCCTTACATTTTGATCGTTTGAAAATATATTTTCCAACATAGCTACATGTTTATCCCATCTTATGTTACCTATTGGCTTCATGAAATTCCCTTACTAGTAACACACACATAAATCCCACCTTATGTCGCCATATGCACATTAGCCCCTATCCTTATACGGCCACATGCGCACCACTACTGCAATACAATAACAACTCGCACCACAACTGCTCATGCCACAACTTGCCAAAAGAATCAACAATACCAATATTTCCACAACAAATATCCCATGGCTCAACCACAATGTGTACAAAAACCTCAACAATAAGGGGATAATAGTGAAAACCTCTACATAAAAGATATCTCAACAACTTAACAACTTCGCCTCTATGTGATAACGGCTTTTGCAACTTCGATATCAATAACTCAACAAGAAGATATTCCATGTAATAAAAACTTCAAGTAAGGTAACTCAACAATTAAATAATTAGCAAGAGCATAAGGAGGCAATAACTTCAATTAAAGCATGTAAGAGCAAATAACAAGTAAAAGATAGAGCAAGTGTTAACAATGTCGAACTAAGAATGTAAGGATAGATTAACACATGTAAGGGTAGATTAACAATGAAAGATATAACATGTTGTGAAAATTCAATTAAAGGCATAAAAGGAGTCTAAATAGTCTAAACCGTGTACCACTCGTCACCTTCGGTACATGGCTTTCACATAACACAAATAGCACAATCAACCCAAAGCCTAAGGGGCAGTTCCCCCACACAAATTTAGGCAAGATACTTACCTCAAACAAGTTAAGTCAAACCCCTAAAATTCCTTTCCCGTGAATATCCAACTCCGGACTACTCGAATCCAGTCAAAATAACTTTATGCCACAAATACAAACCATAGGAAATATTTTGGATAATAAAGTTGCAATCTTTAAAGAAAATAAAAAAGTCAACCCCGGGCCCGCATCTAAGTACCTTATCAAACTTACAAAATTCAAATACCCATTCATTAACGAGTCCAACAATACTAAAATTATCCAATTCCGACCTCAAATCGACCTTCAAATCCTCAATTTATAGTTTAAGAAGTACTAACAAAATTCCTCAATTTTTCCAACTTACAACACTAATTAAATGATAAAAACAACGAAAAAGGGTTTAAAATGCCCCTAAACTATTGGAAAAGGTTTAAAAATACCCTTCATCTACCTATTGGGCTAAAAATACCCCTCCATCCACTTTTTTGGTTCACTTATGCCCTTTAACCGTTATGTCAATGCTAAATTAAAAATAATTATTATTCTTTTTGTAAAACTTAAAAAAAATTGCAAAATATTTTCGTTTTTTTAAAACTAATGCACCAATAGTACACTAATTTAGTAAAGTCTTCTTATTTTTATTTCAGTTTTTACAAAAAATATGTTTTTTTTCATTTTTTCAGTTCTTTTAAAGCATTTTTTGTAAAAACTGAAAAAAAAATTGTAAAAACAGAAAAAAAATGTTTTTAATAAAATATTTTCGTTTTTTAAAAACTGAAAAAAATATTTTCAACAAAATATTTTGTTCAGTTTTTTTAAAGCATTTAGTTTTATTTTCGTTTTTCAGTTTTTTTTTAAAGAAAAAATATTTTCGTTTTTTAAAAAAAACTGAAAAAAATGAAAAAAGAAATATTTTTCAAAAACGAATATATTTTGTTGAAAATATTTTTTTCAGTTTTCAAAAAACGAAAATATTTTATTAAAAACATTTTTTTTCTGTTTTTTCTGTTTTTTTTTCCAGTTTTTACAAAAAAAATACTTTAAAAAAATTGGAAAAAATGAAAAAATGATATTTTTTTTGTAAAAAATTGAATTGTTTTTTTGTAAAAACTGAAAAAAAAAAGAAGAAGAAGACTTTTCTAAATTAGTGGACTGCTGATGCAATAGTTTAGAAAAACGAAAATATTTTGTAAAAATATTTTTTTTAAGTTTTACAAAAAGAATAATAATTATTTTTAATTCAGCATTGACCTAACGGTTAAAGGACATAAGTGAACCAAAAAGGTGGATGGAGGGGTACTTTAGCCCAATAGGTGGATGAAGGGTATTTTTAAACCTTTTCCAATAGTTTAGGGGCATTTTGAACCCTTTTCCGTAAAAACAATGATGGGCTCATGAATAATAATCAAATCCGAGTCAAAAACACTTACCTCGATCAAATCCTTGAAAATCCTTTCAAGAATCGCCCAAAACTGAGCTCCTTAACTCAACACATTAAAAATAACCCTGACCCTCGATCTAGCCCTTTTTCTGTCCAGCTATTCCGCACATGCGGACCAACATCTGCTTCTGTTGCTCCGCACCTGCGGAAAATCCATCGCATGTGCGGTTTTTTGTTAAGCCCAAAAATTTTTGCTTCTGCGGTCCTCAAGGCGCACCTGCGCTCCCGCTTCTACGGGCAATAGGGATCTTTTGCACTCCCGCTTCTACGGAAGCTGACCGCACCTGCAGTCCCTCATAGCCTACTTAAAGTCCGTTTCTGCGAACGAACAGTCGATTCTGCGGGTGCGCACGTGCGCCCAAGTGACCGCACCTGTAACCTTCCCCTTGACTAGCCCCTTCGCTTTTGCGATAATGATCACGTCCAAATGCACACTCTAAAGAGGCATGACACGGTCGTTCGCAGTAATAAAACCCAACAAAGAGTCGGGATTGAATTCTTAGGGAACTAAGATGGGATTTAGCAGTATATATTCGGAATAAGCAAGTGAAGTATCTAGATTGCACTTCCACAGATAGGTTTTTGTTTCTACTTCTAAAATTAAGCTAATGATTTTAAATTTAAAGATATATAACTAGAGACGATTATTTTTTGAGTGTTTTCCAAATATATAAAAGGTCTAGGAATCATACCAAACCAACTCCAATTGACCTCAAATTTCACGCACAAGTCATAAATGACACATGGGACCTATTCTAATTTTCGGAACCAAAATTCAGACCCGATATCAATAAAGTGAACTCTTGGTCAAACTTCTCAACCTTCCAAACCTTCAACTTTCGCAAATTCAAGCAAAAAACAACCTACGGACCTCCAAATCAATATCCGGACGTACTTCTAAATCCAAAATCACCATAAGTAGCTATTAGAATCATCAAAACTCCATTTAGTTCTACATAAAAGTCAAACTCCGATCAACATGTTCAACTAAGCTTCCAACCTTGGGACTAAGTATCCCAATTCACTCTGAAACTCACCTGAAACCAAACCAACCACCCCAGCAAGTCACATAGCCACAATTTATTATAGAGGAGATAATAAATAGGGTGTTTGGCTCAAAAGTTAACAATATACTTTGTAAGCTAGAAAACAATCAAAAATAAGAAAAGGGTAAATCGTAATCAAATATAATAGACCTAGAGATGTAGAGATGATGTTATTGTTGTAGATCTAGTATCGTAAAGTGATAATATGAACTCAAGAGAATATGTTCGTTTGAGGCAGAGATAGAGAGAGAAAGTCAGAAAATGAGAGAGTTGTATTATTCCAGAATCCTACCCTTTACAATGTGAAGGTCTCCTTTATATAATAAGAGACCTTCCTCGAAATAATCAAAAAGTTACAAAGATAGGCAACGTCATCCTAGTGAAGACACTGAGTCCTAAACGATGTCACTTTTGTCCCCGCGTCCGAGTCGTACCCGCTACGTTAGTCGGCGTACACTCACTGGCGTACCCACTGGCGTAGAGACGCTGACGGTCAAATTTGACCCTATACAGTTAGTCCCTCCGCTCGTTGGAGACGCATTCGGTGGGCGTCTTCGATGGGCGGAAATGCGAACCTCGGCTTAGGAGAATTTGACCTCGACCAGGGGCGGAAATATGAATGAGGTGAAATATATGATGTTGTTGAGCCACTGACGCATGGCTTCCTTTTTGGAATGACATCATCGCCTGTATGCGTCATTATTATATTTGCCCCCGAGGCGGTTCAGAGGATGATATGACATTTTGGTTTCCCGCGCACGTTTTGAATCATGACTCTTCGATTTCTGCGCAACTTATCCCTATAAGTAGGAGAGAGGTTCGATTCGATTCAACTTTCAAGCCTTCGGAAAGCATTTTCTGATTTACTCATTTGTCTTTCTTTCCTGTAACCGTTATTTCGTGAGGGACTCTCCCACTTCTGTTGAAACCACACTTCCTATCATCAGTGCTTCGTTTCTTACGTAGTATAATCATGACAAAACGTGGACAGAGTAGTAAAAAGGCCAAAGATAATGCCCCGTCTAGGGTTCCGCCATCTTCTGGTGGTGAAGGGGAAAAGGCGGAGAAGGCCCTTGTTCCTCTCAGTGTAGACAACGTCCTTCCGAAGGAGATGCATGTTCGCAGGGATTTTCCAACTAAAAGCCCAGACCTTCCCTGGGAGGACAGCGTTTTATTATAAACCCACTTAGATGATCTTCGAGAGACGCGCCATATTCCAGACCACGTGGAAATGGTTCCGGCCGGGACGGACTATGCCAATGTGCACCGGCCTGGATATTGCACATTCTATGAGTACCCGTTCTTGATCGGTTACAATCTTCCAATCTACCCTCTGATGGAGGAGCTTTGCCGTTTTTACAATGTGTGTCCGGCTCAGCTCACTCCTTACACCTTGAAGGTGTGCCGTATTATGACCACTTATGCGGTCTCGGTCCACCACCTCTTACAGTTATTCAACCCTGGTTACCTGAGGGGTACCATGCTGCAGTTAAAAAGTCGTGGCACAAGGGGCTTGGTTGTTAAAGCCGATGACAAGCCCAACCGCCGCTTTTGGCGTAAATATTTCTACATCAGGACGGAGCACCTGGTGTCGAATCCCGAAGGGTTCCCGGAAAGATGAAATCCAGAACGTAAGTATTTCTACTTGTAGAATTCAGGACTGCTTGCGCTTTTGACCATACGGCCATTGTGATTTCTTTGCTTTTCTCCCTTTTTTATTCGCAGCGAGGGCTTCCCCACCCCAGTTTACTGATGACATTAAATCATGGGTGGAAAGAATAATACCTTATGCGGAGGAATGCCGTACCTGGGCTGCATTTCTTCAACAATACGACCCGTCAGGTAATTCTTTGGCTACGGTTTGGGAGTTCCCTACATTCTTGTTACCTGACTTATTCGTGTTGGCAAGTCGGAGCGCCCCTAAGAAGAAGAAGAAGAAGAACGTCGTCACCTCACCTGGGGCGGGGACTGACTCTGAAGACGGATACATACCCTGTGGCTCGCCCAGTGATGGCGCTCTGGAGGTTCCTCAACCGCTGCCCGTGGCGGTGTCCACAAGGGAAGCGACTCCTTCAATGCCATCCCCACGGGCTGTGGAGGAGACTTCTGAGGGCGAGGAGCCGCCGGAAAGGAAAAGACGCCGGTTGATAACCGGCAAAGGGATAGCCACAGAAAACGAGGGGGCGAGCGAGCCCCTTCGGGAGTCAAGGCCAATTTTTATGGCAGATGCCATCCGTTCCGGGAGGTCGGCTCCCCAAGGGGGGGCGGTTCTCGATGCCAGCCCAACACGCATTCCGGAGAGCGGCTCGTCGGCTTCCGTTGGAGAAGCGGGCGATGATACCGAGAGGGTGGGCCCTAAGGCCGCCCATGCGGATGCAGATGCATTAACGCGGGGTCCGGCCCGTGTAGGGATGACGGTAGGTAGATCCAACCGCCGAATTCTGATCCCAGGAGGGTATAACCTATTGCAACATAGCGAGCAGGCCGCAGCGGATATGACCCTGCTATGTGCGGCTGCTGAGCGTGAAATGTTAAAAGGGGTTAGCGACGGGGAACTATCCCGGAGGGTTGCCGGCGCGGCCTTGCAGGTATTTTTCGATTTACTTCGTGTATCGTAAAGTAAATTTTGATGCATACTGACTTTCCTTTCCTCCTTTTCCTCTTCTTTAGACTCTCATCTTGGAGGTAGAGAGGGGGCGGCTGATAACTGTGATTTTAACACGTTTTATGCCCATACTTGCCTATGCTTTATGTATGATTTGCCATAAAATAGACCCAGAATGCTTATAAGTTGCGCTTGATTGCAGGTTTGAGCAACAAGATGACAAAAGTCAAAAATCGGCTCGAAACGGAGTGAAACCTGCTCAAGTGTCAAAAATCATGAAAGCAAGGATATTCAGAACTTGGTGCGTACCGAACCATCATGTCATGCGGCCGCACCATAGGAGTTCAGAGAACTGGCATTCTCAATCGCAAGCGGCGCGGCCGCACTACAAGCTCACGCGGTCCGCGCCCAGCCAATGCAGCCGTGCTACAGGATTACGCGGTCCGCACCACAAAAGTCCAAAGACCATCAGAAGCCACTCATGCGGCCGCACTACAAGTTCACGCGGTCCGCGCCAGTCATCATGCAGCCGCACTCCATCATTGTACGGTCCGCATCAACATCTTCAGAAGGCAAGTCTCAGAAGTCAAGCAACCCAGTGCGGCCGCGTGCCAACTTCGTGCGAACCGCACGGACCCCGCAGGGGTATTTTTGTCCGGTTTTTCTTAGCCTAGTATAAATAGAATGTTTGCCATTTTTAGGTGGAGGATTGTATCAGATATTGAGCTGCGCTCGTGAGAACCAAAGTTTTAGCCTATTTTTGGCATTTTGAGTTTGTTTTATCATAGATTATTGTAGTTTAACATTAGCAATTAATTAATATGGTTGTTTCATCTTTCTATTTCTTCAATTTCTTCTTTAATTATGTCTAGCCAAACCCATTAGCTTGGGTTGTGGCTCAACCCTAGTGTGGGTAATTAATGGGTGTGATTGTTTAATGCTTGAATGATGTTGGGTGTTTGCTATTTGGGTTAATTTTATGATTTAACTAGGATTTGGTGGTTGCAAACACTAAGTCTAGCTTAGTGGGTCTTGACTCTTCTTGAGAAAGAGTGTCTATGACTCCAAAATTAACCCAACAAGGAATTGGGATGGACCCATGAGAATGGTAGTCCCAATTAACGGGTTAAACCTCGAGAGAGTAATTACCCAACTTGAACCCTAAGTTGCTTGGGCTTGTTGGCCTACCCAATTGGTCTCGAGAGAGTCAATTGGGCAAAATCACTCTTTCTACCGAGAGGCGTGAGAGTGAGTGCAATCGTGCAACGGTTATAGCATAAGCCCCCATAATCATCATTCTTGTATTAGGAATCTCTACCCGTTAGTTGACCACCTAGGTAAATGCCACGACCCTAGTGTCTTTCTCTATCTTGCATACAACCTAGAATTAATATCTTAGCATAATTTAGTTATAATTAGTAGTTGTTAAATTGTAGTTGATAATCATAAAAACCCAAAAATGTTAGAAGATCAATTAGAAGCAAACACGCATTTCTAGGCTAAGAAAATATCCAACTCCCTTTCTAGCTCCCTGTGGAAATTGACCCCGATACCACTATTGGGTAAAAGTATTAGCGCCCACTCTTCCTAAGGTTGAGTCCGCTGCGATCAGTTATCATATGTTCTAAAGAGTTTGTTGATATTGTTTTTCGTTATACATTCTATTATGACAGAGACCCATATGATGAGATTTGGGTCATGACAGAGAGCTTAAGTACAATTCAATGGGTACTCAATATGTGACATACAGTACCTACACCAAATCACATGAATTTATTAAAAATGTGAATAAACACTATAGTGTAAATCAAGTGAAAACAATATTCAAAAGCTTATAATCACTTAAAATCATGTGAAACCTTATTTTATGAAATCAAGCATTTGGCACCTTAGGCCAGTAATGATCATAATATTATTTTATTTTTATAGAAGTGCTACTAGCACTAACAAATGCGAATGGACAAGCTATACCACATCGATCGAGTGCGGACGCCAACCATCTGGATATAGTCACCAATCAAAATTCTATTTTTAATTGTAAACCATATAGCAAAATTCACGACGCTTGTCCCCACTATGTGAATCCTTAAAATACATACTCAAAATCTTATAACGTTTGAAAAATTCAAATCTAAAAGGGAGTTATATATACCTCAATTTTGCCTTTAACAATCTACATAAGCTCCAAATTCCCAATAACGCCCGAAATATGCTCAATCTATCACGATTTAACCATTCAACATCAGTTTACGTGCACAAGAATCCGGCATAACCCTTTTAGGCCAAAAGTAAAATACAAGCCACTCAAGGTCTCATATTTTTATTCTTTCTATAATTCTTGTCCAAAAGTTTATTTTGTAGCATTACTCAAGCTATTGAAACTATTGGAATAATTATACAACTCAAAAGTCAACCATAATTTTTTTATTCACGTTCTTCATCTCTGGAATCATAACTTGAACAATATCTGTCCCGCCCCTTTTTCTCGCGAAATCGGGTTTCGACATTTTGACAACTCCTTTTGAGAGAGTAGGGAAAAGGAATTGGTTGTTAGAGTCGCCACCTAACGGATTAAGGTGCGTTAGGGCACCTATAGCAAATAACTCAGATTATACCAGTTTGCATTACCAGAGATCGGATAAGGGCACAAAGTTACCTTGAGGGGAAGGTGTTAGGCACCCCTCGAGGTCCACAACGGTAGGTCCCGGCCGAACTTAAATTATGAATTAGTCTAATAAAGAAGCGACAAAATTATTTAATAGGGATGGGGGGTCCTAAATTTTTTAGCCTAAAGGATCACCCCGTGCAACATAAATAATACTTCGTAACTCCTTCAAGTCGGGGTGTTACTCATATTATTCAGTGGGCACAGTCTATCATCTCCTGCTACCCGATTACTATCTTTGAGTTTTTACTTAAAGCGCTCTAATCAATTCTAACTCGTACCCTATGCGTACACTACCCGTCCCTTACCTATGGTTCTGGAGGCATTGGGACCTCTATTTGGGATGGTTCTAGACTCATCTTAGGTTGCTCAAAATTTTAAAACTAAGCGACATACAAAACACATTGGACTTTTCATGCAAGCGCAGATAAAGGCTCAATTTAGCCTCTGCACATAAGGCAACAAATGCACGCAAGAAATATTGGCGTATTGACAGTTTAATCAGTTAAGGATATTAGATCCTATAGACCTGATTTCTACGTGATTCTGGATTTTTAAACATGTTGACAGTAATTTCTGAGTGATCCTGTAATTGACTACTGATTTCAATTAGAGCATTTGAACCTATAGGCAAGTTATCTAAGTGTTTTATGCAGTAACTAACAGTGATGATTACTGGATTATATTCAGAGACTGTTAACCGAGTCCTATAGGCATGATTTCTAGTGACAATGGTTAACCCAGCGTTGATGACCATCAAAGAGATGAGTAAAGCAATTAATTAACTAGTTCAGATCCTATAAGCATGATTTCTATAATTAAACTGGTTTTAGATTCTATAGGCATGATCTCTAAAAATTAAACTGATTTTAGTTCCTATAGGCATGGTTTCTATCATTGAGCCGACTTTAATCCTATAGGCATGCTTTCTAGAATAGAGCAGTACATAAGCAGGAATTTATACACGTTGAGCCAGAAAACAATTAAGCCAAATGTTGATCCTATGGGCATGGTTGCTCACACACAATTACTGGACAAATTGATACACCTAAAGGCAGAATTTTTAGCAGATCACATCGTTAGTCCTATAGGCAGGATTTCTAACATGTAAACACAACATAGAACCTATAGGCATGATTTTTAACATACATCAACATAATATGGAACTTATAAGCAGAATCAACAGCACAAACAGAGGTCCTTTAGGCATGATTTCTACCCAACCTTGCAAGTGAAAATAAGAAACCCCTTCAATTTTACTAAACACCCCAGAGTTGTTTGTTATAAAATTATTATAGACCGGGTTAATGAATGAATTACATAATAATAACGAAATAAACTATAGAGAGCCTGCAACAGGCCCAAATACACCTGGGCAACTCAGGTCTTCAACTCGTAGTATCTCCAAAGCCCATGTCATAGGTACAACATGACCAATGGTGCGTGATCCACCCATACCTCAAAGATAAGCATATAGAACCCAAATCTCTAGTGTGTCAGAGTTCCCAAGGGCTTCAAAAACCCAAGGCAGTGCTCATACTAGAGAAGAATGATCGTAACAGTTCAGGGAAAACTATGGACCAAATTCTGGTGCGTCAGAGTTCAGGAGGGTCTCATAGGAACCCTGATCGTGCTTACACCAGGAAAACCAAGGGACAAGGCCAAAATTACCTTGGCTTTCAGCCAGCAAGGATTAGAATTCAGGATAGTGTAAAACAAGATTGGGAAACATGTTTAAGGACAGGAATAGGAAACAGAGGCAAACATATTGAAACTAAATAGACCTGAAACTAACAAGTTTGAAGCATGATTCACAAAGGCAATAAAGAGTTCAAATTGGGTTAAGTCATATGAAATCAATCATGAATCAATAGGTATATTGACTATCAATAAATATTAACAAAGAGGGTGCAGCATGGTGGGCACAGGATCAAGTAAATACATGACAACAAATTTAGCAATAACTGACGAGTTTACATGGTGAATCAGTGTCACAAACACAATTAATACCAAATGGCAGTCTTAAGTTACACACATTCACACAAGTTCATCAATTAATTCACAGAGTTTAAACATGTCTAGAACACGTAGAGCAATGAATCTAATAACAGTAGCATATTGGGCAAGTGACACAGTAGGGAAGTTCCAATAACTTACTAGCTTAGATGAAACAGAAAGAAGCTAGGTAATGTAGCAATGATCATCAACAACAGTAAACAACAAGAAGGTTTCTGGCTTTGGCTTCCAGCCGGCCAGGAATTAAAGCAGAGTAGAATATAGTATATAGTTTCAGTAGTGAGAGATGCTCTTATTCTTAAGGGAAATTGGGGAAGAGGTTTAAATAGCACTGGACTAGGCACATAAATATGACAATAATCAATCAAGGAAACATCTAATAGTTAATTAAGGGAAGAACACTGAGAACCTTATTTAAGGTAAGCCAGAAGTAACAAGTGCATAGACGCATAAAACATAGAGTCAGAGATTTTAACACGGTAATTAGGGACTCAAGCAAATTTGAGGAATCAAAGACTCCTAAGTTTAGGGTAATTGAAATTGATCAACATTTAACGGCAAGAATCACATATAGACATAATCACTGAAGGAAACAAAGAAAGAAAGTATCGAAAACCCTAATTTTAGGGTAAGTAAAAATTAGTCAGAAATTAATGGCAAGAGTTATAATAAAGATGCATATAGACATATAGACGGGAATAATTAAAGATTGAACCAGATTTGGTCCGATTTCAAAGAATCAAAACCCCAATATTTAGGGTAAGTAAAAATTAGTCAGAAATATCTACGAAAAATCATAATAGAGATGCACATAGATAGATATACGAAAATATTACAGAGAAATATTTAACAAAAATAGAAAAACTATAACAGATCTTGAAAGATCTGAACCCTAACTTTAGGGTAAATGAAGAATCGAGAAAATCTTAGAGATTCATACCATAAAGAGACGAAGAATGAACATAAATGGAAAGAAGCAAAGATCTGAACCAGATTTGGTTCAAAAATAAGAGAGATCTGCTTACCATGTTAGGCAAGCAATTATGTAACACCATAAATGGGTAGCCAGTAGCGAGACAGGACGAATAAGGTAAGAAGATCGTTGATGGATTCCATATCTAGGTTAGAATCAAAGGGGAAATGGGGTTACGGCGCTAGGGTTTCAGAAGAGATGAGAGACGGGAGTGTTCTGGGGTGGCGGTGGGTGTAAAATGATTAGGGTTAGGGGTTTCGTTAGGTTTAAAGAGGCGGGTGTAATGTGGATCGTTGATCTTAGAGATCAACGGTCCTGATTTAAGGGGTCCTGGGTTGGGCATTAAAATGGGTATTGGGTTATAGGGGTTATTTGTTTGGGCTGGGCGAATTGGGCTAGTGTATTTATTAGGTAATTGGGCTGGTTTGGGTAGTTTTAGGTCCGAAATTAAATAAAAATGGGGCCAAATTTTAAATACCCAATTTTAACAAATAAATAATAAATGAATACCAACAATATCCTTTGTGCACTAAAATGACTTAAAATAGCTGTTTAACATTTAAAAAATACGAAAGATCATTTTCTGCATAAATAATGTAATTATACATTGATATGTGCTATTATGCAAAGATGTGCGATTTAGCCTAAAAGATGCAAATGTAATTATAAAAAATGCACTAAAAATATTTATAACCTAATATGGATATAAATGATGAAATTAGATGATAAAATAATTTGTGATGCAATTAATGATTATTTATACAATAAAATATGGGAATAAATTGATTAAAAAATCTTTAAAATTATGGAAAATTTAGGGAAAATACTTGATGATGCTCATGCACAATTTTGAAAGTATATGTGCACATTTGAAATATGTGAACAAATACCCCTCTTTACCCAAGAAGGATGAAAGAGTTGTCGGGTAAAGAAATGATGATCGATTTTGACCGAATGGGGTGTTTTGAAAAATATAAGCTGCACCCTGGTCTCTGAGCTGCCTACATATCCCTGGTTTATAGGAATCAGGCCGTGTGTAGTTCTGGACCCAGCGGTGAATGAAACCGATAGAATTGTTATAGGAATAGTCGTGTGTTTCGGAAAGGGTTCTTTTGGCAAGGATAGTATCAGATGGATTTATGTGGAGTTATGAATCTGAAACGCAACGGATGTATCACAGGGCAGATATCTGAACGGTCATGGAGTAAAGACGAGTAATTGATGGGAGTCGGTTATGTGTGAAACATTTGCGGAATGTGAATGTTGTGAATGGAAACCGGAGCGAAGATTGCTCCCGTTTGAAGAACAGTTACTTCCTGGATTACATGCAAAACTTAAAACATGATGCGTGCAAATATATATGGATTATTGCGAGAATTTAAACATGATGCAAATTCCCTTTGGACCATGAAGGTTATCTTTGGACGGTGAGGATGATGTCCTTAGACGATGACGTCCCGGTCCATGAATCATGCGATAAGGGATTCGTAGGCCATGAAATGATGTTCTCGGGCCATGAGAATGGTGCCTCTGAACCATGACGCCTTTGGATAATAACGTGCAATATTGAGAGGTCCTCGAGCCATGACATGGTGTCTTCAGGCTATGAGGATGACGCCTTCGGACAGAGACATGGTGATGCATCATATGAGCAAAACATGACAGAGCTTAGTCTTGTATAGGATCGGGACAGAACTTAGCCCCAGAAAAGGTAAATTAGTGGTAGGTTTGAGATAGGGTAATGTTCAGTCATTAGACAAGGAAAGGCAGAGCTTAGCCTTATGCAGATGGGGAGGCAATGCTTAGCCTCATGCGAGAAAGAGAGACAGTGCTTAGTCTCATGCAGGGAAAGGCAGTGCTTAGCCTTATGCAATTGGGGAGGCAATGCTTAGCCTCTTGCAAGAAAGACAATACTTAGCCTTATGCAAATAGGGAGGCAATGCTTAGCCTCATGCAAAGAAGGGGAGACAATGGTTAGTCTTATGCAAGAAAGGCAATGCTTAGACTTATGCGAATAGGGAGGCAATGCTTGGCCTCATGCAAAGGGGATGAGACAATGCTTAGTCTCATGCAATGGAAGGCAGTGCTTAGCCTTATGCGAATTGGGAGGCAATGCTTGGCCTCATGCGAAGGGGAGGAGACAATGCTTAGTCTCATGCAATGGAAGGCAGTGTTTAGCCTTATGCGAATAGGGAGGCAATGCTTGGCCTTATGCGAAGGGGAGGAGACAATGCTTAGTCTTATGCAATGGAAGACAGTGCTTAGCCTTATGCAAACAGCGAGGCAGGGCTTAGCCTTATGCAAGAAAGTGAGACAGTGCTTGGTCTCATGCAGTGGACAGATAGCAAGTAGGAGCAGAATATTTCTTAGCTGGAGATATATTTGCACTTGGCGGTCCGATTGTTGTGAAGGTAAGGATTTTAAGGCGCGAATACTTGTGGTTATTCCTTGTTCCTGCATCCAAAGAAAAATCGTGAGTTTTGCGGGGGAGGTTGGTTCATGCCTTTGTTTGCTTGTTTTGCTTTGCTTTGCTCTGGAGATCTTGTTTGAGTTGCCCTGGGTAACATCTGGCTGCCATAGAAATAAAGTTTTCGAAAAAATATGCACTTGTTTAATGAAATAGAGTCATTTAGAAAATATAGTGGTATATAATATCAAGTAAATTGGATGAGCTAATGACTGCGACACTTTTAGAGACATTGTGGCTTATTTGCGTTAGAATTTTGAGGGTCCTCCTCAAAATTCTGCCCCAGTTTAGTAAGCGATCCTTTGGCCGTTCTGCATGTGACGAAGTTTGTTGGACCTGCTCCGAAATTTTGAGAATTCTTCTCAAAATTCTGTCCGAGTTACTTAACGATTCTCTGACTGTTTTACATATGGCGTCGGCTGGACTTGCTCCGGAATTTTGAGGGTCCTCCTCAAAATTCTGCCCCAGTTTCTAATTGTGGAAAAATGAAAATTTTATTGAGATGTGACCGAACCCACAGGGCTACCTACGTATCCTCTCTTAAACGGGAATTAGGTCAAGCGTAATTCAGTTACATAAGATGAAGAAATGTAAACAATTTAAATATAGTATCTCTTGACTGCGTCCGAATTGATAGACTTTGGCCAAACTTCTCCGTCCATTTCTGCAAGTATGAGTGCTCCTCCCTTTAGTACCGTGTGAACCATGTAAGGACCATGCCAGTTAGGTGAAAATTTCCCTTTAGCTTATCTTAACGTGGAAAGATCCGCTTCATGCCAGCTGCCCCTGTGTGAACTTCTGACCCAAGTTTCACATCTATATTTTTCATTCTAAAGAGAAAAATCTATGTGTTTATTAAAATAAAAAACATATGAAAAAGAATAATCATCGCGCGTGTCGAAATCCGAAAGAAGTCCAAAATAGTCCGATTTACAAGGGTCACCGTCGCAGTCATTTCACAGCGCGAGTCAAATGGGTTGACCCAGATAGACAAATCCCCAATTTGAAATGCCCCCAAAAATCGTAAAATTTCCCCGCTAATTAAGCCTCCGGTGATATATAGCGGTTGACGGCGGCGAAGGGGAAGCGAACGGTGGCGTAAGGAGACAGGTAACTCTAGGAACTTTGAAAAAATGGAAGCAGTGGCGGAGGGACTTTGGGGACTCGCAGATTATCAGGAGAAGAAGGGAGAAATTGGAAAAGCCGTGAAATGCTTGGAAGCTATATGTCAAAGTCACGTTTCGTTCCTTCCTATTATCGAAATTAAAACTCGGCTTCGGATCGCCACTCTCCTTCTTAAGCACTCCAATAATGTCAACCATGCCAAAGCCCACCTTGAACGCTCTGTAAGTCATGTGCTTAACAACAACAATTATGCTGTAATTTGGAATTTAATAACTTTTTTTAGTGCTGGATACTGAATGACTATGCTGTAATTGGGTTCAGCAATTGCTGTTAAAGTCCATTCCGTCATGCTTTGAGCTCAAGTGCAGAGCATATAGCTTGTTGAGCCAGTGTTATCAGCTAGTGGGGGCTATTCCTTCGCAAAAGCAGATACTGAACAAGGGTTTAGAGCTTATTTCAACTTCTGAAGATGGGTATGCCTTCTCTTACTCCTTGTATTACTATTGATGATGGCTGTTACAGCAGATATATAGGCAAAAGCTAGTAGAATTAGGGTGTGTTTGGTACGAAGGAAAACATTTTCCGGAAAATATTTTTCAATTTTCCCATGTTTGGTTGGCTTAAATTTTTTGGAAAACATTTTCCTCACGAAGTCATTTTCCTTCGATTGGAGGAAAATGTTTTCCTTATCAAAGAGAAGGAAAACGTTTTTCAAAACTTTTTTACAACCTTCCCAATTCGTCATCCCCACCAACCCCTACCAACCCACCCCAACCCCAACCCACCCTCGCCCCACCCTTACCTACCCCACCCCACCCCATCCTAATAGTACTTTCTTTTCATGTGATAGATAGAGTATTTTTTTTATTCATTTCAACAAATAAGTATTTTCCTTTCACGATAAAAAAATATTTTATTTTCATTTTAACAAAAAAATACTTTCAAAAAATATTTTCTTTTATTTCAACAAAATGATGCAGTAAAAAGTATTTCTTTAAGAGTATTTTTATGTTGTAGAAATAGTACTTTATTTTTCAACCAAAAAAAAAGAGTATTTTTTTTAGTTATGAAGCACAAATTCTAACGTTGTTTTTGTGTAAAAGTAAAGCAACACATTAGTTCCTTTGGGTTTGTGTGAACTTTTAGAAGAATAATCAAATTCTTTGAAGAAAATAGAGTCATGAAAATG
>NC_031995.1:66176244-66237739 GCF_001879085.1 Nicotiana attenuata | reverse complement strand
ATATAGGGACTTGGGGAAAGGGGGTGAGGAGAGTAGCATAAAAAATTATTTTCTACTCTCTAACCAAACACTAGAAAATATTTTCCTAAAAAAAAGTTTTCACTTACCAACCAAACAAGGGAAAATAAGTGATAAAACCACTCATTTTCCATGGAAAATATTTTCCGTCATTACCGAACACACCCTTAGTGTTTACGGCGAGAGAGCTAGTTGTATGGGTCCTCCACTTCTAAGCAAGAAGTTAAGAGTCGAGTAACAAAGGGGGAGTGGAAAAGCCACTATTGGGTGGGGTTTACCAAATAGAAGAAAACAGATTGGGGCACAGTTACCAACTGTGATATTCTATGGTTTAGTAAGTGTAGTCAACTCTAAAAAAGTTCACAATTGAGTTTTAAGTCTGTATTGAACTATTGATTTTGACTTTGCATGTGCTGGATTTATTGTTATTGTAACCACACTACTTGCTTGAAGATTTTCTGGGAGGTTGTGGTACTGCAACTTCAATTCTCAGCTAGCAATTGCTCTTACAATTGAGGGAGATCATCATGCTTCAATCTCCGCGCTGGAAAACGGCCTAATCTGTGCAACTCAAATGTGCTATCCTGAGTTACAGGTTAGATACAGCCTGCACAATATTAGATAAAATCAGTTTTATGTTGCCTAGTGGCAAAGTTTTGAAGCTGCAAATTCAGTATTTTTACTGCACTCTTATTCTTGATCTGATCTTTTTTTTTTTTGGTTTTTTTTTGTTTTGTTTTTGCTTTTAATGTTTCTTAATTGCTATCTTGGGCATTGGATTATTGTATTTGCATCAATAGTTTTTGTGTTCCCGTATATGCATCAGCAATGCAAAACATGAAGCCTTTAATCCCCATGTCTACTGAGTATTTACCTGTACAACAGTCGCAAGACATATTTGACGTGAAACTTGGGTTTTGACAAAAGTATAGATAAGAATGTACCGAGTTCAATGATTACATCTGAGAAATTATAAACATTGCCCCTTTATCTGTAAGATGAGGTTATGTGTGCAAGTTACTGGAGTTGTATGTTGATAAAGCATCAAAGTAATCAGAAAGCAAAGTAATGCAGTAACGATCAAGAGAGTTTGAGGAAGCAGTGTTTTGAAAAGCAAATAGTGCAAAAGGCGGCAAGACACCTGGGGCTTTAAGCGAGAAACAAAGCACTCACTTCTTCGAAATAAGACACACAATTTAAAAAATTACAAAAATTACATAACATATATGATTTACTACTTTCTTCTAATAAAGGGTGGTGTCTTGGTTGGCTTGCGTGAACCTAGGCTGTTCCGTTGGGTACTTTCTGCCTCCCACCATCATAGGTATTGGTAATTTTGTTCACCAATACCTAGCTGATGTGTACCCTGGTCTCCTATGTTTTCATCTCACTTCGCTTACCCATCGAGCAGGAAAGAAAGTCGGCTAGGCCACACTCTTCAGTGCCATATAAGAATTTAGTACTTGAAGCATCAAAATTGCTGTCACCGTTACTAATTCTAGTATCCAACATACAATTATCTAGTTTTATATTTGCAATCACCATCATATTGTATACATAAGAATCTTACAAGTTGGAAACAATGAATGATTTATTTGCAATTAGAACAAGAAGAAGAAAGATGGTAGAGAAAGAGAGTAAGAAAGAGCTTCCTGGATGTAGGTAGCATAAAGAAGCAATGAGAATGCAACATGTCCTGTGGCTCCCTCTTGTCTATTCTCCTAATAATAAATGCTTCATTCCCTTTTTTCTTCGTAAAATATATACTTATGATTACTATTATCTTTAGAGAATATAAAAAGAAAAGAAAGTAAAAGCATTGAAATGGATATAGATTTATGACGTGTGGATTTTGTTGAAAGTTTTATAAATTAATGCATTGTCATATATTTTTCTATTTTTAAAGAAATAAATAGTAAATCAAATGCCCCTTCTAAAAAATAATGAAACCAATGTTTACTAAGAAACGTTTTAAAATATGAATAATACAAGTTGATTTTTTTTTGATTGAAAATGTTTTAAAAATGTTGAAAATCAATTGTGGAACCCAATTTCTAGAATATGTTTATGTTGCTATGATTTTGTTATTGCTTTGTATATAATAAATTTTTACACTTTTGCATTACACTTATGTTAGTTTAGATCTTTGAATTAATAGTCCATTTATTCTTCAACTTTTTTGAATTTTCTATTATTTTGTCCTTGTTTTATGCAACTTTTATAATTTATCTTTTTTTTTTGCTTACTTATAATTAGTAAATTAAAATTCACGAGGCTTACGCCTTGTCCTGTGTTAGGTATAAATATCCCTAACTTTCGTCCATGCCTTTAAAAGCTAATTTGGAACATTAATTTCATATTAACTGCTTTAGTAGTAATTTGCGAAGATCCATTTAATTATTTTCCTCACATTCAACTTATAAATCACGAACCAAGAATGAAAATTAAGTAGAGAACCAAAAAAATAGAGGAGAAAAGAATCATTGCCTGCAAGAGAGACTGTAAGTGAGAAGTAGAAGAGAAGTCCAACAGCAGAAGTAAAAAACTTGCACACAAAAGATGAAAAGAAAAGTCATATTAAAGAACAAAAAACAACAATAAAAAAGCAAATGAAGAAAGGAAAAAAATAGTGGAAGAGTCATTGCAGACCAAAGAACAAGAAGAAAAGAAAAGGAAAATATAGAAAATGTTGAAGATATCTAGAGAGATATCCTAGTAATCAAATAACAAGTCGTATTTCTCTTTTTAATCACATCTTTTAATGTCACGTTCAAAGAAACGATAACTTCTCGTTCAGATTGCAATAGTCACTTTACGCTTCACTGGTTGAAGCACACGCTTCTTTAAAGTTGTTTTGCTTCACCCTTGATTTCGTGTTGATATCGCTTCTAGTGACAATAATTTTTCTTAATAACACTAGAGGAATTGACAAACATTTAATGGTTTAATGAGAGATTGAAGGGAAGCGAGAGAAAGAGAGATAGATGGATCCGAAGTTCGTTTAGGTAACTTAGCTTAGCATTTACGTCGTCATTTGGCATAGTGAGAAGATTTCCGTTCTATATACTTCACAAGCGTCTGCATTATTGAAACAATTCGAGTCTCACAATCAGCATGAGGTGGCATAACTACATTAAGACATTGTCTTTTATTTTCATAATTTCTAAGTAGCTTGTTTTTTTATGAGATGGCTGTGAGAAAGCACGGGAAAAAATATTATTGCTTAATTAAAGTGTTGTACAACCCTATTTATATACAATGATTTCATAATAATAGGTATCTACTTCCCGATGTGGGACACCATACATGACTAACTACTTAACACTCCCCCTCAAGCCGGTGCATATAAATCATATGTACCGAGCTTGTTACAAATGTAACTAATAGGAGAACCAGTAATAGACTTAGTGAAAATATCTGCTAGCTGATCATTCGGCTTTACAAACTTTGTAACAATATCTCCTAAGAGTATCTTTTCTCTGACAAAGTGACATTCGATCTCAATGTGTTTACTCCTCTCATTGAACACCGGATTTGACGCAATATGAAGAGCAGCTTGATTATCACACACCAGTTCTATCTTGCTAATTTCTTCGAACTTCAACTCCTTGAGCAACTGCTTGACCCAAACTAGCTCACACGTTGCCATAGCCATGACCCGATATTCGGCTTCGGCGCTAGATCGAGCAACTATATTCTGTTTCTTGCTCTTCCAAAATACCAAATTACCTCCTACTAGAACACAATATCCAGACGTAGAACGTCTATCAGAAGGTCATCCTGCCCAATCAGCATCTGTGTACCCAACAATCTGCTCGTGGCCTCGATCCTCGAATAGTAACCCTTTGCCTGGAGCTGACTTTATATACTGAATTTAAATACTGAAGAATGCGAACAACTGCATCCCAGTGACTATCACAGGGAGAATACATAAACTGACTTACAACACTCACCGGAAAAGCAATGTCCGGTCTAGTCACTGTGAGGTAATTCGATTTGCCAACCAACCTCCTATATCTCGTAAGATCTATAAAAGGCTCCCCTGTCCAAGTAGAAGCTTAGCATTTGGATCCATAGGAGTGTCAACAGGTCTGCATCCCATCATTCCAGTCTCCCCAAGAATGTCTAAGGTATACTTCTGCTGTGAAATAACAATACCTGAGCTAGACTGAGCGACCTCAATACCTAGAAAATACTTCAATCTGCCCAGATCCTTAGTCTGGAAGTGCTGAAAGAGATGCTGCTTCAGATTAGTAATACCATCCTGATCATTGCCAATAATAACAATATCATCAACATAAACCACCAGATAAATACACAGATTAGGAGCAGAATGCCGATAAAACACAGAGTGATCAGCTTCACGAGTCATGCCGAACTCCTGAATAACTGTGCTGAACTTACCAAACCAAGCTCGAGGGGACTGTTTCAAACCATATAGTGACCTGCGCAATCGGCATACAAGACTGTAGACACTGAAATTTTAACAGATCAAGATAAGTCCTAAATTCAAGACAACTCTTGAAATATTAGGAGTCTATTAGGGTTACTTGGTGGCTACTTCACCCAAACCCTAATTTATGCCTATAAATAAGGCTACATGTGTCCTTCAAAGACGATCTCGAAATTCCATAAAAAATTATGGAATATTCACAACGTTCGAGAAATACGCCGCTAAGGCCCTCGAGTTACATAGAATAAATCGGAGGGAAGAATCAAGGGATAAACAGAGTTGTAACCTACAATGTTTATCAACAAAATCCTTTTTTCTTTATAGTTGTTTGTGATTGCAGTTTATTTTTCGTATGTCGAAAAATTGTTGCAAACAAAGACCACTAGACTCCCCTTGAGCAACGAAACCAGGTGGTTGCTCCATATAAACTTCTTCCTCAAGATCACCGTGGAGAAAAACATTCTTAATTTCTAGCTGATAAAGAGGCCAATGACGTACAGCAACCATGGACAAAAAGAGACGAACAAATGCTACTTTAGCCACGGGAGAGAAAGTGTCACTATAATCAAGCCCAAAAATCTGAGTGTATCCTTTTGCAACAAGACGAGCCTTAAGCCGATCAACCTGGCCATTCGGGCCGACTTTGACCGCATAAACCCAACGACAACCAACAATAGACTTACTTGAAGGAAGAAGAACAAGCTCCCAAGTGCCACTCGCATGTAAGCAGACATCTCCTCAATCATAGCCTGTCGCCGTCCTGCATGAGATAGTGCCTCACCTGTAGACTTAGGGATAGAATGATATGAACCGTATTTCCTTTGTTTTAGTTTTGTGACCCTATTTCCTTTTAATCTTAATAACCCCATTCTAGCTTTGAAACAATTTAACTTAAACTTTTCATTTTACCTTTAATGACAAACTTTTATAACCACACAAATGTTATGGCTTGCTTAAGACCACAAGTTTCAAAAGTTTTATAGCTACATAAATCTTTGACATGTTTAAGATCACAAGTTCCAAAAGTCTTTATTTTTTCTTCAACTCCGTGTGAAGTCACATAGGGTTATATGAACTGAAACGGTAGGAGTATCACATATGATACTGGAAACTAAACTTAGATTGGATACGGGATTTAGTTTTATAGGTCAAGGTATTATTGAAAACAAAACTTTATCTAATTTAAAGCAAACACATTTTAAATGGATATATCCAGATTTAAGTATGAAAAAACAAATATGCGATGGCAACTACAATAATCCAATAATATGATTCACTGGATTACAATCGTTGCATTATAATGCATGCAGAACTTGTGCATGAAACAAAAGATCTTTTATTGTATAACCTAATCCCGTCCCAAGTTACAAATAGAATCCGTTAAGAACACATTCTCTATGTTACTTGGCTGCGGGTTCAAGCGTCCGATACATATAGAGATCTAGAAGTCAGATTTGTCATTTCCTAAATTTTATGACTCAATTATGCGGTTAAGAGTACGGATATGGGTGTTGAGATACGACTAGTATTTATAGAGTATGCGATGCTGGTGTGTGTATATACTTGATTGAGAAGTCACTGAACGAAAAGAAATATGAATAATTTGTGTAAATACCTATCTTATTGCATAAATATATCACGATAAATAGCAAACATTCCTATTACTTTACTTAAATAGGTGCATATCTATATGCAGCTATGCACATACATGCATATATATGTAACCCAAAAATTGTGACTAAAAACCCTGACCAACCTATGCTTCTTTGTGTAGTTGTGGTAAATGCACCTTAAGTGAATTGATCAAATGCGGTGCGTATCCCACACCTTAAAGGGTTTTTTGGAGGATTGTGTAATATAGCAAATTCTATAAATTCCATTAGTCATAACATATATGATCATGGAAGAACTGGCCCAGATATTTAGAAGTATTTACATTACATGAGTTGCAACGCGACTTTTCAATTATCATTACATTGTACAGAATGTCTCAATAACAGGTTTCTCTCTCATTCTCTTTTCGTCCTCCAATTTACAAACTGACCCCATACTGCTTCTTGGAGATGGTCGAACGTTTTGTTTTTCTTAATTCTTAGCTTTTGGATTTCAGCGTTTCCGCTATTACATAGAGTAATTCATCTTAAATTTATTATTAAATATTTGTTGTCCTTTTCTGGTTCCAATGAGGTGCTCTAGTGTCCAAACATGGGGTGTGAAATTAAAAAAGAACTAAAAGTGTTGGTTGGGAGACAAACTGATGGTAGCAAGCATGTATCCACTTGGAGTCCTCCAGTGTAATCATGAACCTAGTGCCAGGTGTGTCTGTTTGTAATTGTTCCATGACTCGTGTTTTAAATCACAAGGACAGACACCTATATTTCTGATACAAATGATTTCTAGCTTTTGTTTGGTCATCAATATGAGTCATTAACTATATCCTTATGATCTGGTTATTTGTAGTGTTCACTATTTCGCTTCTTGGTGGTACTAGATGTTTTTTGCAACTTCAATCTTGCATGTGCACCTCATGCAATGGGAGGATGAAAGTTCCGTTCAAGATGCTGTCAACAGATGCAATGCAATATGGAAATCTATTGAATCAGAAAAAGTGAGTCCAGTGCTTTACTTCTTTCTCTGTGTATGTACTGTGGAGTCCTTTTGCAGAGAATAGGAGCATTTGTTCCTTTTTTTACTACAATAGCTTCGCTTGTAAACATTTTTGAATCTACATATTGAATGGATTCAATGCTGAGACAATTTCATACAATTCTTTTTATGAATGCTGATTTTGAAAATGGGGCTTTTGAAGTCAACTGATGTTCTATTTCTTCTTTCGAATTTAAAAGAGACAGCAATGCCTCGGTTTGCTATTTTACAACGAGCTGTTGCATGTATTTTATCTACTCCGGATATGCGACTACAAGAATGCTGCTCAACATGTTGACAAATTGGATGTTGCCATGAAGTGTGATCTACAGAAGACACAACAGATCAAGGAACTGACTAAGGAGCTTGATACAGTCAATGAAAGTCTTTCTCGTTCTGATTTGAATTACAGAGACAGATCTGCTCTCTCTGGAAGACAAGCTCACCTTGAGGAGCAACTTAATAACTTAACAGGAAATGGCAAAGAATTTTCTGAACCGATATACTTTGGAAGTGTGAGACGGACTTGGGAAGACAAGCTTGAGTTGGCACCACCTCCTATTGATGGAGAATGGCTACCTAAAGGTGCTATTTATGCGCTGGTAGACCTTACGGTAGTTGTTTTTAACCGTCCAAAAGGACTTTTTAAGGAGTGCGTAAAGAGGATTCAGTCTGGCCTGCAAACTATTCAAGGTTGGTTCTGTGAAGCTGGGTGCATTAGGCTCTATATCTTTCACACTGTTTTACATTTGTCAGCCTTCAGTATAGTTAGTACTTGGTTTCCTAATTTGGTATATGGGTTTCATCACACTTGGCAGCTTTGGGTAGAAACCTTAACTTTCGGGGTAATGGATCTGTCATGCATATTTCCATATTTGGAGGATTAAGTGATTTTTTTTCCCAACCTTTATTCTTTACCATGTAACCAAACTTCGACGATGGAATGCTTTTGGTCTAGCAAATCACGGGTTGGTACAATATGTCACAACTTGCCATACTACTAAATTATACTGTCAACTTAGTGCTCCAAACTCTCAATTTATGGACAATTTTCTTTTTCTCTAAATCTTCCTTAAATCTTGAAATTGTTTGTAATTCCCATGAATCTAATTGACCATCTTAATTTGTTAAACATTGGAACTAAGTTACTTGAGGATCTTCTATAATTTAAGATAGAAACCTATCCTAGAGAAGGTATCAACAATGTTGAATCAACTGATCTAAATGAGCAATGTTGAATCAACTGATTTAAATGAGCAATCCTCCAAAACCCTCAGGGGTTGGCCTGGTGGCAAAAGACTTGAGCCTTGGGGTTTGCTCCCTTTCAAGGTCTCAAGTTCGAAACCCACTGGGTGCAAACAATTTCTGAGGGCCATCGGACTGGGTAAAACCTGAATTAACCGTGGTGCACTTGCGGGAAATTCCTTGCCGAGGGCCTGTGCACCCCCGGGATTAGTCGGGGCTCTTAGAGACTCGGACACCCGGTGCAAATAAAAAAAAAATGAGCAATCCTCCAGCAATTACATTTTTGGTTAAGACTGCGTGAAGTGAACTCATTATTGTCCATGAACGGAAACAACTATTGTTTTAAGTTTGTTCTATAGGTTCTCTAGTCTTAGCAGTTTGTTCATGGGTTTACTGTAAATTTTGTCCTTGCCCTGGGCCTAGCTAGATGTCGTATTTAGATAGGAACTGGAAATTACTATTAACCTTTCTGTTAAATTCCAATATCGTAAGCTTCTTGTTGGTAGAGCCTGTAAGTTCCCATATTTGTCTTGAAAATTTTGCAAAAACACACAAATCAGCCCCTTAGCTAAAGAATGCGTTCTAGCAATTTATTTTTATTCCATGTGGTTTAGATTCTATTCTCATGTCTGAATTCTGAATTGTTATATTCATGCAGAGGAGCTAGAAAAGCTTGGGATTAGTGATGAAGTGAGAGGTAAGCGTGCTTGTTTCTATCTTAGATGGATTGATTTTTATCTTCCTTAAGCAATTTAGATCATTTAGATATCATCATCACTATTTTCTATCTTTGGTTTTGTTTCTCTTTTAGTTAGAAATAAAATCCTGTCTATCAATTGAGGATAATCAATCTATCTTCTAGCTAGAAAGAATGATTAGTCAAAAATAAGGTCTTATTGAGCCCTATCTTTTTGGATAGAGATAGAATTGTAGTATTTTCAAGAGTTTTAATATTCTAAAATCCATATCCTATAAATAGGAATTTCATGTACTTTATTTTGATGGGACTTGATTAATATTTGCTCATTTGGTATTACAACTTCTCTTTTTATCTCATTTTTCTTCCTCCCTTCTTCCTTCTTTCCCTCTCTTTATCTCTCTCTCCTTCTCTCGTTCTCTTCTCTCTCTTCTCTTCTTTCTCTCATTCGTCTCTCATTCTCCTCATTATCATTCCTTCTCCTGCCTTTTCTCCCTTCTTCTCTTAATAGTGCTACAACCTACAATTTGATATCAGTACGGGTAGGCGTCGATCGGTTCAATTCAGTTTTCAAAAAGTTCAATTTGGTTTGTTCAGTTTTCGGTTTTTGATTAGGTGAACTGAAAACCGAACCGAAATTAGTTTTTTCGTTTTTTAAAAAGTTCGGATTGGTCGGTTTTGGGCTTGGTTCCTCGGTATGGACAAAATAGGCTTCAGGTGTAATTCTTTTCAAAAGTTACCCTTTTCTCAAAAAAAGTGTTATATTGAACTCAAGTATCCAGCAATGACACAAGTAAATGAATAATGCGGACTAGCCCTTTATATTTTTATGTAAACAAATACAGTAAAAATAAGTTGTACATCGAAAAAATAAAACAAGAATCTCAAATGTTATTGAACATGAAATTAATTAATTGTGTTTTATAAAACAATAATATAAAAAAAGAAGATTCTTTTAAGTTGAGACATACTATATTACTAATGCATAACATTTCTTTATCTTCAGTCATGGAGAACTCTTCCTGCGAGTCAGAGTATTTGAGAGTATAACTTGATACATTCTTCTTTCATTAATCCAATCTCTGTAATAGATGAGATGAAAGTTCTTCGTCGTAGTTGCACATCCAAGGGATCTGACAATTTTGAAGGTTTATTTTTGTGTTCTGGGCCGCTCCGAGCTCTCTAACCTGGGGGTTTGGCACTAGTTTTATGCGGATTCTTGGAGAGGGGAGGTCATGGAACCCTATAGAACACTAACCAACTGAGGCCCCTTAAGAAGGGGGCTGAACAGGCTTCGGGTTGTGCCTTTGCAGGTTGGGCCAGGCCAACTCCTCCCATTTGACATGTATGATAGACTAGCCGCTGCTAAGTTGCAAGAGTTCTAAATTGTTTAAAATCTCTAACTTATAAATAAGACCCTCCTGTACTTTGTTGAGGTGACTTATATAATATTATATAAATTGATTTTATGATTATGATTTCTTGCTCTATCTCTTTGTCCTCCCTCTTCATTCTTTTCCCTCTTTTTCTCTCTCTTCTTTCTCTCATTTTTCTCAATCTTCCTCTCGTACTTCTCTTCGTGCTTTCTCTGTTCTTCCCCGTTCTGCCATTTCCCATTCCTTCCCGGCCTTATCTCCTTCCTCTCCTTATTGGTTCTCCATCATTATGATTGTATATTTCTTTTAGTGTATCAATACGCATCTAACAAATAGTACACTTCACTATGCAAAATTTCAATTTTGTGGAGAAGAAAGGGATTTCATAATATGGTCAGTGATTATTTAAATTGTCGGTACATGTGATTTCTGCAGTGTGTCATGCTATAGGTATTTTCTTACATTGCTTTACAACTGTTTTCTGCAATTTTCTTGAGCCAGAAGTAGATTTGCAACACTCTGCCATTTGGATTTCTAGTGTCTATTTGATGCTCCGAATGCACTTCCTTGAAAACAAAGTAGCAGTTGATCTTACACGTTCTGAATTTATTGAAGCGCAAGAGGTTTGCTTTCTATCTCTGTCTATTTTGCTCATTGACATACAATATCTTAAAGCTCTATGGAGTATTTATTAAAAAATGAAATGTGATCAGCTTACTATTTTTAACGAGGTTGATAATGTAGTAGCTTACTAAAACGTTGTACCAGTGAAAATCATGGGTTTCCACGAGTGGAGAAGAGTGGCTTTGTCAATAATGTTGAGGGTTTAAAATGCTGGAATTAGATTAGAGTATTAGAATTGTAAGTTCGTATTTATTAGATGTTCTACACAATGGACAATATCATGTGTTTTGTGTTTTAACACCTATGTAGCTGTTTTGTATTCATTAAATAATCAAATAAAAAATATATCTTCTGTTTTAGTTTCTCACATATCATCTGCGATCTTGTTAGAGACTTAAGTAGTTTTCATTTGCTGGCTGCAGCCTTATTCAGTATGCTCGCTTAAAGCTTTTTTGTCTTTTTTCCTCTTTCTGGTAACTCTTCTAGCGTCACCACTGTCTTTTTCGTTCCAATGGCACCACGCTTCCTCGCAGTGATAATTCTGGTAGCAGCACATCCAACTACCATGTCGGCTAATTTAAGTAACTTCTGGTCGAAATTCTTGTGATCAAAGCTTTTTAATGTTATTCTAGCTGCTAAGACATTCCCAGTAAGATTTAGGTGACTTAAGCTTTTCCAACAAGGTTCAATGATACTATCCAACAGGTTCTTCGGCATCTATTATGGTTAGCATTTACTTTCAATCTTTCATAAGAAACAAACTGAAGTTGGTTTTCCCATTTTAAGTTTTAGTGGGCATGTAAGAATATTGGAAATATTAAGTTCTGTTAGATGTTATCCCACATTGGGCTAATATCATATCTTTCTTGTGGTTAACACTCATAAATAGGTGTACTTTGTAGTCATCGAATCATCAAGTTCTCAACATATCTTCTTCTTCTTCTTTTCTCTTATTTTCCGGGCTTACTTGACTGTTCTTTGCGTTTCGTCTTTAACACTATTTGTTAGCCTGCTTATAAGAAACTGATGCATTTTTCTTGTTGTTGTATTCTAACCAGCGACTGGTAACATGTAGAGGAACAGAGTTACTATAGAAGCCATTTTTCCCTTTCTCCCCTCCTTTGTGTTTCTATGTTTCTTGCTCTTCATTCTTTTTTCTTTGAATAGGTAACTTGAAAGTACAATTGATAGCCAGCAAAGCTGAAGAAATTACTCCCAAAAAGTGGGAACTATAAGAGAATGTTAAGAACAGAGAAAATCTACCGTGGCTTTTGTCTCTAAAATGTATGCTAAGCTCATTTTACACCAAATTATGCAAAAATATACATTTATGTTTGAGGCTAACCACATTCTCCATCTTATCTTCAAAAACTCTAGCATTACGTTCCCTCCAGATAACCCACCAGATGACAAAGGGAATGGTGTTCCAGATTTTATAGGATGATTTAGACATACCTCTTTTCCACCAAACAAAAAGGAAATCCACTGTAGATCTTGGAGAACATTTTATGCCCAAAGTAGTAAAGAAGAAATACCATATCTGATTAGTTAATTTGCAGTTAATAAAGAGGTGATTGACTTCCTCGTCCTCTACTTTTCGCAGTGAACATCTTTTGCATAGAGAGATGCCTCGCTTTTGTAGATTGTTAAGAGTGAGGCATTTTCTCACTGCTACAAGCCAAGAATATGATCGCCCTTTGCAGGGGGCCTTGTTCTTCCCTATAGTTTCCCATGATCAAGGTTTAAAGAGGGAGAAGTGGATAATACAGCTGGAATAGTAGCTCCTTACAGAAAAAATACCTCTGTGGTGAGGTTTCGGGAACAGGAATCTGGTTTAGAAATCAGAGGAACACCGTTAAGGAGAAGTGACAATTGTGTGTAGTCCTCTAGTTCTCAATCGTTGAAATCTCTTCTGAAAATAACGCACCACCCTGAGTTTTGCCAGATGTGCGCAGTGGTAGAGTGAGGACATAAAGAGCATCTGTAGAGTCCAGGGTAAGTGTCCATCAGAGGCGAAGGGCCAAACCAAGTATCTTGCCAGAATCTAATTTTTCTACCATCACCAACTCTTAAAGAAGATAGACCCGGAAAATATCCAATGTTTCTGTTAGATAGTTAGTAGGTCTGTAAATAAGTATAGCTCCACATGGGATCGGATTAATGTATTTGTTATAAATAGGGGTCCTTGTATTATAGTTAAACATATCAATAATTTATTTTTTTTCCCGTGTATTATTTCTCACATGGTATCAAAGCTATAGTGCGAAATACTCGTTGTGCAATCTATCACCGATTCCGGGAAGAAACATTCACCGTGCAACTTTTCCGTTGACTGTTTGCGTCAAAGTCACTATTTATCAGTATTGTGCACAAGCCAACATTACCACAAGGTCCGCCGTAGTCCTGTGACCAAACCCCATCAAACCCACCGGAAATGTCCTCCCCATGCGGCCTCACGCGCCGGACAGACAAGGAATTTTCCGGCGAGATATGCTACATGTGCCGGGCGTATGAGCCACCTTCCGGCCAGTTTCCGACAAAATTTCTTCAGGACAGCTTACTTGGACAGTGATTCCGAGTCCACTAGTACTATTTCCTATAGATTCCAACAACTTTTGAATTTTTCGGTGAGCTACAATAAGTTTTCCGGTGTGAACAGTATTCTGTCGAGTTTGAGCAGCGCTTTTTGGAATTTCCTAGTTTTGTTGGGATCTTCTGAAGCTATTCTCATGACTTCTTGAAGTTGATCACGGATTTGGTCAATTTACTTCAATCCAATAATGTCTTTCAATTTGGATACTTTTGGTTCCAAAAATAGTGGAGTTGTAAATTCAGCCTTTATGATTACTTCTGAACCCCTACTTGGGTGTTCAAATTATTTAGTTGGGCCTTCATCTATCGCGTTGTGATGTAAAGGTCAAGGTGTTCAAGATCACTTAACCAAAAAGGCTAGTGAGGGAGATGAAAAGACCAAAGCACTTCGGGAAAAGATTGATGCTCAATTATGTAGTATCATGTGGCAATCCATTGATTTCAAGTTGATGCCTTTGTTTCGTCCATTCCAGACTTGTCATTTAGTTTGGGAAAAGGCTTGTACTTTATACACTAATGACATATCTCATTTATATGATGTGATATCACAGATGACAACTTTGAAGAAACAATAATTGGATATGTCTACTTACTTAAGACAAGTACACGCAGTCATGTAGGAATTTGAGAAGTTGATGCTAGTTTCTGCTGGTGTTGAAAAACAACAAGAGCAACGATAGAAGATGTTTCTTGTTCTTACACTCGTTGGACTTCCTAATAACTTTGATTCAGTATGCGACCAGATTTTTGCTGGTCCGACTGTTACTACAGTTGCTTTGCTGCAATGCCAAGTCACACAGATCTCAACACAGACAGCTGACTCCTCTATTCTCGCATTCCAACCAGTGGAAAATCGGGCATCTCAGACTATGGAGAATAGACGAGGAGGAGGCCGTTTTGGAAAGTCTCGACCTAAGTGTTTTTATTGTAATAAACTTGGATACACCCGTGAAGTGTGTTACTCTTTGCATGGTCGACCACCTAAAAATACTCATGTTGCTCAAACCGAGACCGGAGGGATTTCTTTTCTCAAGAAGTTTTTAAATACCAAGTTTCATACCGAATACAGACTTAGGGCAGTTGAAATACTTCTTCGGTGTAGACGTAGCAAGAAGCAAGAAAGGGTTTTTTTTTGTCCCAAAGAAAGTATGTACTTGACCTACTTGCAGAAATTGAAAAGTTGGGAGCCAAGACATGTGGCACACTAATGGTTCCTAATGTATATCTTACTAAGGATTATGGTGACCCGTTTGATGATCCGGAAAGATACAAAAGGTTAGTTGGGACCTAAAAGAACCTTATGGTGACCTGTCTAGATATTGCCTATGCAGTCAGTATTGTCAGTCAATTCATGTTTGCATCAATAGTCAAGCATTAGGTAGTCTTGATCCTGTGCTATTTGAAAGGAGCTCCTGGTCTTGGCATATTGCATATCGATCGTGGACATACTCGTATTGAGTATTTTGCATATGTTGATTGGGCTGGATCGAGAATGGATAGAAGATTTACTACTGGCTACTGCGTCTTTGTTGGTGGATACCTGAGACCTTGGAGGAGTAAGAAATAAAATGTTGTACTCCCTCTGATTCAATTTAAATGATGTAATTTGACTTGGCACAAAGTTTAAGAAAAAAAAAGACTTTTGAAATCTGTGGTCCTAAAAGCTTAAGTGGCAAATACAGGGCCATGGCATTTGTGTGGCTATAAAAGCTTTTTATTAAGGATAAAGTGGGTAAAATATGAAAAGTTTAAAGTTGAATTGTTTCCGAATATAAAAATGTGTCATTCTTTTTGGAACGTATTAATAAGGAAAGTGTGTCTTTTAAATTGAAACGGAGGGAGTATCTCGATTTAGTGCAGAATCCGAGTATATAGCTATGCCTCAATCAACTTGTGACATACTATGAATATATCACCTTTTAGCCGAGGTTGATTTGAAGCTTTTGTTTCCCAAAAAACTTGTGTGGTAATCAGGCTGCTTTACACATTGCCGCAATTCCAGTTTACGTGAATGGACAAAACACATTGAAGCCGACTGTCACTTTTTTCCCGAGGAGATTCAAGAGAACATGATTTCTACACGCTATGTGAAGACAAGAGAGCAATTGGGTGATATATTCATGAAGGCTTTAAATGGAACTCGGGTGGAATATCTTCGTAATAAGTTGGGCATGATTAATATCTATGTTCCAACTTAAGGGGAAGTGCTACAGAATGTACAGAGACACATCTTCATATTGTACACATAATACAATCATAGGTAGAGATATTTAGGGATTTTCTGATTTTGTTTTCTTAGATAGATTTACTAGTACACCTACAAATAGCTCTCATTCTTGGAGTGATACTACAAGGAACTTGCTCCATTGTCTCTGTATTTTCAAGTTTTAATTTGTGTTTGTTCCTTTGGGAAATAAAAGAAGGGAATGAAGAAAAACTTTTGAAAGGCCTATTCTTCTCAACTTTCCTCGGGGTTTAAATTAAAAACTTCATGAGCCAAAGATGATTTAATACTCAGTATTTTCCTAATTTTTGGAGCATATCTTTTGACCCATTTAGAGACATCGTCTATAGTCGAGGGAAGATTCTATATGTCGAAATCGGCGGAATCTCCATGTTAGGGAAGAGAGGTAGAAAATCAGAAGAAACCATAGGAGAGATTTCCTGCACTTCCAATAGCTGGAGATTTTTGCAGTTGCCCATTCGCGAATTGGAAGGAGCATTATAACGTGGGCTAACCGGAAATACTTTTGTAGATGAGTCTAAGTTGCTTATGGCTTGTCAGACGGATTAGATAGAAAAGCTAAACTGGTTTTTGTTTGGGAGAAGTCATTGGGTGAGACCTAATCAAAAGCATAAGGCCCAATCGGGGTTTGAGATAAGACGAAGTGGGCTTCACAGACGGGCAGATCCATGTAGTAAATCATGGCGCACATGAACCCATGCTACTTGCTAGAATCTTGAATAAGTATGTACATATTGTGTTTAAAATGGCTATATATCATTTTGTGAACCCATGTTCATGGCGAATTAAACAGTGCACTGATTTAGCTTAGTTCATTAAAGACTCGCTCATATAATTAATCACTATTAAAGATCTCTTTGTGAAAATCAACCCTCATTTTGCATTTGCGACCCTTGTTTTATCTCCTTTGCTTTTGTTTCTTACTGAAAAAGCTAAACTCAATTGACACATTTTTTTAGAGAAGTTTAATTTTCATCAGACAACATATTTTCTCGTCCCAATTTATTTGACATTTTTTCTCTTTTAGCTAGTCCCAAAAAGAATTGACAATTTATTTAGTAACAATTTAACTTTAAACTTCTTATTTTACTCTTAATGAAATGATTAAAAGCCACACAATTTTATAATTTGTTTTAGGCTATATTTCAAAAATCTTCATTTCTTTCTTAAACTCCGTGTATAGTCAAACACATTCACATAAATTGGGACAACGGGTTAATATATGCGCTTATGTGACTTGTTAACATTTTATTTCCTAATGTTGCTTCTAATTTTACTTGATCAATTGAATTGAAAGAAAAATCAAACTATCTTGGGTCAATGATTAGTTTGTTATGTATGGATCAACAACTTACTAACTTGAGCGAGCTCAAAATCAACCGAACTGAGCGGATGTGCGTTCATATATTTGTGGCTTGTGACATGTCTATTTTAAAAAAGAGATAATGGTGCACCCATGGTTTTTAAATCCTGAATTCGTCTCTGTACGCAGATGGTTGAGTTAGGCTAGGGATCAAGGTTGTGGGAAAAGAACCTGTGGGTCTCATCTCTCATGGGTATTCAAGTGTGCGGTCATCTCATGTAAAAGCTTAAGCTATTAGAGAAAGCATACGTTTTGCCGGTGCATGACGACTTAAGGGTGGTGGAGTAACAGTGTTGGATAGTGAGAGGTGTAGGTGGAGGGTCTAGCACTGTTGGGTGGTAGGAAACAAGAAAGAAAATGAAAAAAGAAAAAAATAAAGAAAAAGAAAAAAGAAAATAAGAATTGGATCAATTTTATCAAATTTGGACCGTTGAAATAAAACATTAGTTATGCATTTCTTACTCTTCACATGCCTCATTTTGTTGGTAATACATGTGCTGACTACGTGGGCAAAGTAGTGTGTGTTAGACACACCTGAGAAATATTTGGTGTGTAAGAGGTTTCTTGTGTTTGTGAGATGTGTCAAAGGGATTTGGCCTCAAGCTCAGGGGGCAAATTATATATTCTGGCTTCCTTTTAATATACACTTCACGACATGCATAAACACCCCATAAATATCAATGCACGGTCCTTACAAAAAAACATCAAGGATGTACATGAGGTGAATCAATGCATATGTTGGTGTATACAATATACCATAATGATTTCAGGTCCAAGGATCGCATATACAACTTCCACATGAATAATTATTGACAAGCTAGTCAGTATCAATTAAGATTTTCTCATGCGAATCAAACAACTCAATGAACTCATTTCCCTATGAGCCCCAAATTCTTTATTTTCTTAAGTCTTTTCTATATTTGGTACGTGATGGAAAAGGTGTTGATGAGTCCATTCTTCTAGCATTTTCTTATATACTTATTTCGTGATTCTATTGAACTTTTTAAATACTTTCTTCATCCCTTTTGCAACCTAGATTTTTAGTAATTATGCGGTGGATTTTATACCCTTTGTCTTCCCTAGTTCGATAGTATTAGTGTTAGTACGGTACCCTTTTATCCTTAGTTTGCTATTATCGTATTTCTTGTTCTGTTATTACTTGCCATCGGTACTTCTTTAGTTTGCTAGCAGTACTTAGTTCATATTCTCGTTTGCTACCTTGAATTTAGTTTTCTAAATATATTGTCTTGCTATTACTTGTTATCGGTACCTCTTTCATATTCTCTGTTGCTATCTTCGATTTAGTTTTCTAGTTATATTGTCTTGCTATTACTTGCTATCAGGGGTTCTTTTACCTTCTTTAGCCGAGGGTCTATCGGAAATAGTCTCTCTGCCTTTCCAGGGTGGGGGTAAGGCTGCGTACATCCTACCCTCCCCAGACCCCAGTTGTGGGATTACACTTGGTTGTTGTTGTTGTTGTTGTTGTTATGCAGTAGATTTTATAATTTCATGTAAGTGTGTAATTTTCATCGTATGAACCTCTAGGATCAGATATTTAATTTACTATAAAAGCAAGGGGTTTTGCGAGTGATCTGTACCTTACTTTTGCCGATTTCACTTTGGTATTTTTGGCCTTTGTCAATTTGGCAAACCATGATTCTATTTGTACATTGTACAGGAACTCGTGATTAATTGTGTTTTCACCCTTTCTTTATATAATGTGATACCATGCGTTAATTATATGATGGAAAGGCTAATAGAATCTTTTTGTTTTAATTTAGGCATTGATGCAGATGAGAAATTGGTATATTCGCTTTCCAACAATTTTACAAGTTTGTGAGTGTGTTATTGAAATGCTTAGAGGACAGTATGCACATTGTGTCGGCTGCTATGATGAAGCAATTTGTCATTTCCTTGAAGCTTCAAGGGTATGTATAAATTTGAATCCATATCAAAAGAATCTTCCCGTAATTTTTGGTAAGAATATAAATCAGCTGTGTGCTTATTGTTTTTTGGGATAGAGATAAGATAGTTACACTATTCTTATATTCCTTTTCCCTCGTGTGGAGTAAACTTAACCAACAACTGATTTATGGAAGACAGATTATGTTGAGTTATGCATCTGGATTTATGCTTCTTGATGCATATGGACTTCTTTGCATCGTACTGCTGTAGGACAGAAGTGTAATATCACAAAGTCTGACTGTTCGAAAACTCCAATGTAAAAGTGAAATACAGATATTATAAAGAATTTAACTGTTGCGTCTTGTGTCATATAAAAGATGATAACAAATTGCATTTTGATCATAAGAGGTAACTTATAATTTAATTTGAGCTCAAAAAGGTATCCTGATGAAAAAAGACTGAGCTACTGATAAAAAAGTATTTAATTTGAGCTCAATTGTGAAAAATTGCTTGTGCAGTGAATGTTTAAAAAAGAAGTTTGAGAAAATGCTTGGAAGTTCTATCGCTTTTAAAAGGTATATCTAAGGATGAAGTAGATTGAACTCCTATTAACACATAGGTGTCCGCACTAATTGGAGAGATGAGGAGAAGTTGAAAGTTAATACTCTTATTTGTGCAAGGGTTTGAGGTACAAATCCTGGGAGGAGGTTTCTATAGGGCGTTGTCTTGTTCGTCGGTCTCAACAAATTCTCTCATCCTTCAGTCTTGAATAGATACTAACCAGTGTTTGTGGAAGTTCTTGGAGAATACCACATGTAAATGGATCAACACCGTTAAAATAAAGCTGCCTTCTTCACTTCAGCCGGTTTATTTTCTCCTTTTTTCACTTCTACCGGCTTGGTCAAAGATTCCATTTTTAGTACTTCTATTTCTGTGGATAGTTCTGCATCTGCTTGATGCTTCTTTAAGAAAAAGAGATATGATCATATTTCTCTCACCTTTTCCTCTGTAGGTTGGCTGCTAACTCCCATTCCTGCCCCATTTATGCTACTAAATCCATTTGGTCAACCGTAGGAAGTTTGAGAAAGAGGTTTTCTTTTTCCTTATGTCTTTCCTTTTTATGAGTATATTCTTTTCCGTGCAGCTAAGTGAGAACAAATCAATGCAAGCCATGTGTTGTGTTTATGCAGCAATCTCTTACATCTGCATGGGAGATGCTGAATCCTCAGCAAAGGTTCGCACAGTTCCTGCTATTATGGAGATACTTTTTTTTAAACTCTGTTTGCTGAGAACTTTTGTTCTGCAATAGGCCCTTGATATGATCGGACCAGTTTTAGGAGTGATGGATTCTTTCACGGGAGTGCGAGAGAAAACGAGTGTCCTTCTTGCTCATGGGTTTCTGCTGATGAGGCAGCAAAATCTACAAGAAGCAAGGTAGACCTCTTAACCAAAAATGTTCATTGTGGTGATTCTTGTGTTCTGATTTGGATTTTTGAGTTTAGGCTATTTCATGGAAACCAAGCCATGTTCTATTTCTCTGCAATGGTATGCTTAAGTACCGTACAAAAGCTCAGTAGCCTTTTTTTGGTAAGATAAAATAATTTTATTAATAATGTCTCCCATATACAAGTGGTATGCCAAAAAATAAAGAATACACAACATAATATGATTCTCTATGAACGAAAGCCGATCTTCTTTTTTCTTTTTTGTCGAAAAAGAAAAACAAATTATTCAATCAAGTATAACTATGTACAACTTCTAAAATTATATTATTGATGTACATTAACTATGATACAAGTACCCCTATTTATAATAATACACAAGACTTACACTACTCCTATTCCATGTAGGAAGGACTATGCTTATTTAAAAAAACAACTAACTAACACACCTCCTCAAGCCAGTGCATACAAATCATATGAACCGAGCTTGTTACATATATAACTAATACGAGGACCAGTGAAGGACTTGGTAAAAATATCTGGAAGCTGATCATTCGACTTCACAAACTTTGTAGCAATATCTCCTAAGAGTATCTTTTCTCTGACGAAGTGACAGTCAATCTCAATATGTTTAGTTCTCTCATGGAACACCGGATTTGATACAATATGAAGGGCAACTTGATTATCGCACACAGGTTCCATCTGGCTGATTTCACCAAATTTTAACTCCTTGAGCGGTTGTTTGATCCGAACTAGCTTACATGTTGCCACAGACATTGCTCGATATTCTACTTCTGCACTAGACCGAGCAACTACATTCTGTTTCTTGCTCTTCCAAGGCATTAAATTGCCTCCTACTAAAACACAATATCCAGACATAGAACGTCTATAAGAAGGTAATGCTGCCCAATCAACATTTTAATATCCAACAATCTGCTCATTGCCTCGATTCTCAAATAATAACCCTTTGTCTGGAGCTGATTTTATATACCGAAAATGCGGACAACTGCATCCCAATGACATCACAAGGTGAATTCATAAACTGACTTACAAGACTCACAAGAAAGGAAATGTTAGGTCTAGTCACTGTGAGATAATTTAATTTACCAACCAGCCGCATATTTCGTGCAGGATCGCTAAGCGGCCCCCCTTTCTTGGCAAAACTTTAGAATTCGGATCCATCGGACTGTTAATAGGTCTACAGCCTGCCATTCTTTTCTCCTCAAGAATGTCTAAGTCATATTTCCGTTGTGAGATCACAATACCTTAGCTAGACTAAGCGACCTCAATACCTAGAAAATAATTTAATCTGCCCAGATCCTTAGTTTGTAAGTGTTGAAAGAGATGTTGCTTAGTCTGAAAGTGTTGAAAGTGATGTTGCTTCAATTTAGTAATGCCATCCTGATCATTGCCGGTAATAATGATCACGCCCAACTATGCCTTATAAAAAGGACACGCGGACGTTGCAAATATAATCCGAGTATTTAGCCAGAGTCGAACCCACAAGGAATTAACCTATCAATTACTTTCGTTAGACTTACTAAATTCCACGGAATCAACTTCCCAAACGTTGTGAATAACAATTGATGGTATTTCTACTAACTACGAATGACAGTAAATAAACAGCTGAAAACTAACTATGATTAAGGTGTAAACAATTAAGAGAAGAATCTAAGGTTATGATTTCCCCTATTGATGGAATCTCTTCCGGTTATGTTTGACATAGAATTGCCTAATCATCTCTATCAATCATGACCACTATTATTACCGTAAATCTCTCCCGAGTAATCACGACAATTTACTAGGCGCTCTCTCCCGAGTTACGCTAGCTGACTTTATTCATTACAGCTCACTTTAGATTGCACCCAAGGCTTCGTTATCTCTAATCTCGCCTTTAAACCCTCAGTTATTGATCCCTCATATACTTTGGGAGTGGTGTTGTTCAACAATTGACCTAAATATACACTCTCTCCCGAGTTATGCACACTAAATAGGCATAGCTAATTGAGATCCTGTCAATTAACTACAACAAGCACATAGTTGAACAAATAGAGATTAAACCGGCAAACTATATTAACATAACAAGAAGTTCATCCTTCAATAGGTTCCATCAAAACCCTAGACTAAGGAATTAGCTACTCATGACAAAACAAGATAAAACTACTAAATTATTCATAATGGGCAATTGAAAATAATAAAGAGAGGATAGAAGAACTCTAATGTTTGTTATTCTTCTCACACTTGTTCTTGCCTCCAAGAAAATCTAAAAACAAGCTTAATACCATCTTGGGCGAATTTCTAAAGCTTATAAGGGTTTGGAACAAGTTTTCCCGAATTTACACTTTGGTCCCCAAAATTCCTGGCGAGTGAACAGTGCAATGCGGTCGCGGTGAGCGCTGAGTATTCTGCCGCAATGACTTGATCCGCCGCGGTTCTACCGCGGTTCCACCGCGGTCGCGGTGGAATTTGTTCAGTCCATTTTCTTGCTTCTTTATGCTCAGGTACTTCTTGGGTGGGCGTTTTCTTCACATTATTGCCTCCAAAACACTCCACGGTGCTTTCTCACTTTGAATAATCCCTACGAAACAAAAGAACACCATTTAGCTCATTTTGTTGGCAATTTGACTATAAAACAACAATAAAGCATGGTAATATTAAGGTGTAAATATCATCTATATAGCCTAATATCAGCACCCCACACTTAAATCGTTGCTAGTCCTCTAGCAATCGCCACACTCTATCAAAGATCCTTCCCTGAGCTTTTCCCTTAACGAATCACACCTTGAACAATTTACCAAAGTTGCACCTAGTAGTGAACAACCTTAGCCTCAACAATCGAATCTCTCGTACCACGCAACATTCACACTTACTCAAACTACTCTATACAAGAGTCAAGACTTACCTTTCCTTTGTGAATCACATGCCCTCACATCACACAAGAGAGTAGTTCCACATATAATGATATTTAGAACAATTAGGAACTTAGATAAACAAAATTCGCTTACTCTCAAAAGGAACGTTCATATGCCACAAAGATGCACCATAAGCTTGCCCGTAGTGTAATACTCTACTAATCGAGCCCACTCAGTCTAAGATCAATAGGACTTCACTTGGTTGTAATGTAGGCTAAAGGACGGGTATGATATATTTGGATATAGTGACTCACCTCCCTAAGCACTTTTAATACAATTACATTAACCTTTAAAACCATACTTATGTCAACCAAACACTCCACCACTTTTTATTTAAAACATCCCCATCCATTAGGTGCAATTGTAACAAACCACCACTTATCGATTACTACATTGACTCATCTTTTTTTTAATCTTTTTTTTTTGTTTGTGGTTCTTCTTCTTATACCCTTCAAAATTCTGCACCTTTTTTTTTTTTTATTTCAATGGTTTCACTCAAAAACCAAACCACCACCCCAAACTTTTGCTTTTGCATAATTTCAATACCATTCAAGTGCTTATGGGAGGTAAAAAAGGTTCAAAGAGCAGGCTATTCGAACAATTGGGTAAGGTTCGCAATGTGGTTGCCAAAGAATCAGGCTTATAGGCTCAACGGGGTTAACTAAGATATATTACATTCAGGTGAGTTTACTTTATATGTCTGGCTCAACTAAGAAATGCCTAGGTCACTTCTAAAACTGAATGAAACTACTATTTCGCTTTGTAAACACACAGGGCAAGTTCTAGGCATCAAATGTGAATCATGGAATACAGTAAAACTCACACACACATGGCACATGACTCACTCCGGATTGATTTATCAAGACATTCTCTTTTGAGTGTTCAAGTTAGATACAAACGTACGATTTTAAGGCACTTCAGCAGGATTCAACCATTGAGACTAAGCGTTACACTCTAGTGTCTATTGTGTTCAGGTGTACTAACGCTGAGGGTACTTCCATTTTAGCTCGTAGCCCATTAATCCTAACTACAACTAAAAAAACAAAATAAACAAAAACTACCTACACCCGGTTCAAGCTAAACTCTTGGAAAAGAACCGTGGCCCCAAGAAAAACCAAGGGGGAGTTACTACACTACCTAAAAATAAAAATAAAAAAATAAAAAAATCTTTTTGGTTTTTTCTCTAGACTTACTTCCCTCAAGAAAATTGTCTAAAGGATCCGTCATCAGGAAGAGTCTCCATATCCCATTTTTTTTTTATTTATTCCGACTTAGACCCTCAAGAACCCCGCCGAAAGAGATCCGTCGTCGGGACAAACCACTTACCTATTTTAACTTACCTAATGAACCATTACTCAAAACACCAAAAACAAGCCAAGCAAAATAACCAAAAAAAAATCAAACAGTCAATTGTTACAAATACATACATACACTGAAGTATCCTCCACCCCACACTTAAAATGTAGACATGTCCTCATGGCATAAAAATTTAAAGAACAGTGAGGTAAAGGAACTTCCCTGAAAGATCACTCCTGATCGGAGACGCTGTCTGGGTTCACGTTGCAAGCACGACCCAGAGCTCTCAGCCATCCTAAGAATTTCTTCTCCGACTTCACCTGCCGGTCAGCCACCGCGTCAACACGGGCACCCAAATCAGTGACTGAGGTACGCAACCCAGCCATCTCCTGCTCCAAAGCTATCATGCGGGTGCTCCGGCGGGGCTGTGATGGGCCTGCCTCTCCCACTCTCGGAGGTGATGGGACCTCAGCTGCCTCAGCATCTGCATCATCAGCGGCATCATCCAAGTCATCAACATTCACCACCGACTCCATCCCAATTCTGATTTCTTGCCAAGAACGGGGATTTCAGTGGTAATTTCCCATCAACTCTCGGGTCTTCAGGGACTCTAGCAAGACGACACAGCCTGGTGACTAGAGAAGGGAAGTAGAAGCCCTTGAGTAACTCAGGTGATCTAATGAGTATCTCGTCATGGAGGAGCCTGGCCACATCAAAATCCCTGTGGGCCATGGAATAATAGATTGCTGACGCCCGTGGTAGATTGACATCGGTCGTGTTGTTGGAGGGCAACAGCCGACTATTGATAATAGTGAGCCAACACTTAGCCTCCCAAGTGAGAGACTAGGAGTTAAGTGTGATCCTGGGCTTTATCCACATGTAGTCTCTGTCTTGGCACACAGATATTCTCCAGAAGAGTTGGCCACAAGGCACGTGTTGAGCTAAAAGTATGATAATCATCAGACTCCCCCCTGAACACCGGCAGCCGGTACACCCTGCGGATGGTCTCGATGGAAGCATCTACCCGGGTATTGCGCACAGTAACAACCCCATTCTCATGTTCCGGGCAGTTGGCATAGAACTCCCTAACTATTCGAACATTGGCCTCCTCCGGTACCTCGAAGAAGATGTCCAGCTGACACTTCCTCAACTCATTGAAGATATTCGGGCATTCCACCTCTAAGGCTTGTCGGTCAATATGCACCTCATGTAGCAATTTCTTCGCTGCCTTTGCATTATATCGGTCCTCCGCCGGTTTGGATACAAACCTAGTGTTGTCAAACTGAGGCGCACTGGCTTGGCTCCTAGCTCTCAAGGAGCTACCCGGTCCACTACCGGAGGACCCGGTGTTGGTCTCTTCCTAGATGAACTCATTTTACCTGCCAAACAGAGAAACACCTATTAGTGAGTGTGTGAAATGTGTGACTTTGGGTGGTTACTCAGACTTTACCACAACCATGTCACATTAGCCCCTTATAACTCCATTGGGGAAATTCCCCAAACACTTTGTGGGCAAGACAGATTCTTCATACACATAGCCCATAATGTGACATCAATTCCTCCCCAAATCAAAGATTCAACTATACCATCACACCCCACAACACTGCATTCAACACCCACAACCATCCACCTTTCCACCACATTATACACACAGCCCCTTCACCAATCAGTCCCAACAACGAAATTCACAAGCAAAACAAGAAGAAACTACAAAAATCTACTAACAATTACTACACCATTACAACATTAAACTAGCATAAACTACAACAAAATACAAAAAGAAAAGAGGGGGGAGAAAGGAGTAACATACCTTAATGCAAGAAGGGGTGGGAGGAATGGAGATGGGGGAGTTGGGGTGAGTGAAGAAGAAGAAGAATAGAGAAATTGGGAGAGTTAGGTTTTAGAGAGAGAGAGATGGAGAAATAGAAGAGGGGAATCGGGTGTTTTTGGGGAATAAGTAGAGGGGGTTATAAAATTAAAAGAAGAAGAAAAAGAAAGAAAAAGGAAAAAAAATATAAAATAATAAAAAAAAATACCTGGTACCCACCGCGGTCGACCGCGGTCCCACCGCGGCCGCGGTGGGTTTAATAGTTTGAGGCAGAATGTTTGCGTCTCACCGCGGTCGCGGTGGGTTGGACGACGTCACCGCGGTTCCACCGCGGTCGCGGTGAGCTGCAAAACCTCGAGGCAGAATCGTTGCCTCTCACCGCGGTCCTGCCGCGGTTTCCCCGCGATCGCGGTGGTTTGCCCAGTTTTTTTTTTATTTTTTATTTTTATTTTTTTTTTATTTTTTAATGGTTACATACACGAATGAAATACAACAGTCGTGGGTTGCCTCCCACGCAGCGCCTGATTGAACGTCGCGGCACGACGCAGATAAGCGCATTTATGGTTCGCTCGACCTCTGAGGTTCCGTCAGATTGATCTCTATCACTTCTTTTGGTACACTCATACCTACATATAGCTTTAATCGCTGCCCATTGACTCTAAATGTGCAAGAGTCTTTCTCCGAGGCAATTTCCACAGCCCCTGAAAGGAATACTTCGACCACTCGAAATGGATCAGACCATCGTGACTTAAGCTTACCAGGGAACAACAGAGCAATACCATGTCCCCGGGTTTGAAATGTCGCTCAACAATGTTCTGGTCGTGCAACCTCTTCATTCTTTCCTTGTACAATTTTGTGCTCTCAAAAGCAAGATGTCTGAACTCGTCAAGCGCATGCAATTCAGTGATTCTCGTTGTGCCCGCAACCTCAATGTCTAGGTTCAGCTGTTTCAGTGCCCACCAAGCTTTGTGTTCAAGTTCCACTGGCAAGTGGCAAGCCTTCCCAAACACCAACTTATATGGCGACATACCAATTGGTGTTTTAAAAGCAGTTCTATAAGCCCAGAGTGCATCATCTAACTTTTTCGCCCAATCAGTTCTTGTGGCGTTTCCAGTCTTGGTCAATACACTCTTTATCTCTTTATTAGACACTTCAACCTGTCCACTTGTCTGCGGATGATACGGTGTTGCCACTCTGTGACGCACATCATACTTCGCTAGCAACTTTTCAAAGGCTCGATTACAGAAGTGGGTGCCTCCGTCACTGATGATAGCTCTCGGTGTCCCAAAACGGGTGAATATGTTCTTCAAAAACCCCACCACTACTCTTGCATCATTAGTGGGAAGTGCCGCAGCTTCTACCCATTTGGACACATAGTCTACAGCAACAAGTATGTACTTATTGCCAAAGGAGCTGACGAAGGGACCCATGAAGTCAATTCCCCAAACATCAAACACTTCCACCTCTTGAATCGGGTTCATGGGCATCTCATGGCGACGGGAAATGTTCCCGGTTCGCTGACATTCATTGCAGCCCTTCACCCATTGGTGTGCATCTATAAACACTGTTGGCCAAAAGAAACCGGCCTCTAGCACTTTTGCAACTGTCCTAACTCCTCCGAAATGCCCTCCATAAGCTGATGCATGACAAGCCTGCAAAACAGAAGATCGTTCTATCTCGGGGACACACCTTCGGATCATGTTATCAACACATATTCGAAACAGATAAGGTTCATCCCAATAATACATGCGGCAGTCACGATAAAACTTTTTCTTTTGTACAGAGGAAAGGTCATAGGGAACTATACCGCTGGCCAGGTAATTTGCAAAGTCTGCATACCATAGCACTTCCTCAAGACTAGTAGCGAGCAGTTGCTCGTCTGGAAAGGTTTCCAGAATATCTTCAACCTCAACTGAGTTTTTAGCTCCCTCAAGTCGTGATATATGGTCAGCGACTTGGTTTTCTGTGCCCTTACGGTCACGAATTTCGAGGTTGAATTCTTGCAGTAGCAGCACCCAACGAATCAGGCGCGGCTTAGACTCCTTCTTCTCAATCAAGTACCTGAGAGCTGCATGATCAGTGTATACAATTACCTTAGAGCCAATCAGGTATGATCTGAACTTGTCGAAGGCAAACACCACAGCTAACATCTCCTTCTCAGTCATAGTGTAGTTCAGCTGGGCTCCACTCAGCGTTCTACTGGCATAGTAGATTAGATGCATTAGCTTGTCTTTCTGCTGTCCCAGCACTGCCCCCACTGCGTAGTCACTAGCATCACACATGAGTTCGAACGGTTGCTCCCAGTCGGGGGCAACAATGATGGGTGCTGTGACTAGCCTCTTTTTCAACTCCTCGAATGCGACCCTGCAATCATCAGAAAACAAGAAAGGGTGATCTTTTTCTAACAACTTACAGAGGTTGGCAATTTTTGAGAAATCTCTTATGAATCTCCGGTAGAAACCGGCATGCCCGAGGAAGCTTCTGATTGCCTTGACTGAAGTTGGAGGGGGAGGATTTGCTATCACATCCACTTTAGCACGATCTACCTCGATTCCTTTACTTGATACTCGGTGTCCCAACACTATGCCCTCTTATACCATGAAATGGAACTTCTCCCAATTAAGAACCAGGTTAGTCTCAATACACCGTTTCAGCACACGAGTGAGGTTTCTAAGGCACTCCTCGAATGAGTTTCCCACCACTGAGAAATTATCCATGAATACCTCCATTATGTCTTCTACCATGTCAGTGAATATGGCCATCATGCACCTTCGGAATGTGGCGGGTGCATTGCATAGGCCAAAGGCAATCCTCCGAAAAGCATAAATCCCATATTGGCAAGTGAAGGAGGTCTTCTCTCTGTCCTCTGGTGCAATGGAGATTTGATTGTACCCTGAGTACCCATCCACGAAAANCATCTAAATTCATCAGACATGCAGCCAGGGGGTCCTCAATTGTCAACATCTCATCATCAGTTTCTACAATTACATCCACGACATCAATAAGAGAGCAATTGGCGACTTCACTTGGTCGCCTCATAGATTTCTGCACATTGAATGTTATCTCTTCGTCGTTCAGTCTCATCTTGAGCTCCCCAGTCTCACAATCAAGGAGAGCTCTCCCAGTGGCCAAGAACGGCCTTCCCAAAATTATGGGAATTTCTTCATCCACCTTGCAGTCTAAGATCACAAAATCTACAGGGAATACAAATTTCCCTACCTGAATCAACACATCATCCAGGATACCAGAAGGTCTTTTTACAGTCCTGTCAGCTAGCTGCAACAACATAGAGGTGGGCCTAGATCTTCCAATCCCCAGCCTCTTATAAATCGCTAGGGGCATAAGATTTATGTTGGCCCCTAGATCACAAAGTGCCTTAGCGAAAGCAAAATTACCAATAGTGCAGGGAATTGTAAAGCTCCCTGGGTCAGATAGCTTATCCGCAATTGGTCTAGTTACCACTGCACTGCAGGTCTGAGTAAAAGTCACCGTGGCCAAGTCTTGGAAATCAAATTTTCGGGACATTAAGTCCTTCATCATTTTTGCGTACCCAGGCATCTCTTTCAAGGCATCTATCAATGGAATATTTACCTGGATTTGTTTCAGCATCTCCAAGAATTTCTTGTACTGCTCCTCTTTTTGGTACTTAGCCAGCCTCTGAGGGAATGGTGCAGGAGGTCTTTCTTCCCAATGATTTGGGATTGATCTTTATCAGCTACCACCTCAACCACTGGTTCCCGGGCTGTCTCAGCTTCTTTCTCAGTCTCAATCTGAATGTTATTTCTTCCTGGGTAGGCTGGACTGTCACCTCTGTCAGTTTCGTTGACTCATCCAGCTCAATGGGCACTGGTATGAGTGTCTCAGCCTGTCTGGTTTCTCGAGCCCTCTCTTGCTCTACATCTAAATCTCTGCCATTGCGTAGACTCACTGCCATCAGCTGCTTCGGGCCTTGATCTTTTGGATTTATCTGGGTGTCTGCAGGTAATGTCCCATGAGGACGATTGTTCAGAGACATCGAAATTTGGCCCATCTGCACTTTCAATATTCTTGATAGCTGAATCATGTGCATCTACTCTCTCACTGATTTTTGCATTAGACCCAATAACCTGCTGCATCATTGCCTCAAGTCTAGTAAACCCATCTTTCTGCCGTCCACCATGCTGCTGCTGAGGAGGATGATACCCCTGCTGTTGATTCTGATTATTGTATTCCTGTGGCCTTTGGTAAGGTGCCATATTATTAGGAGGTCTCATACCTCCCATGTTTCCATTGTTGAACTGTAGCTGGACTGGCCTGTATGGCTGCTGCTGCTGACCCCAATTTTGACCACCCTGTCTCTGGCCTCCATAATTAGACACATAATTCATGTCTTCAGGGTAGTGATGATGATCACGTTCTGCATTCCACTGGTTACCAATTGGCTGACTAATGCAAGATGCGCACAAGCCCTCATTGGTAGTATCTACTATGTGTACCTGCTGCTTTTGCCCTGACTCTTCCACCTTTTTGGTGAGTATACTCATTTGTGTCAATAAGGTGGCCATATTTTCAGCCATAGAGTTGGATGGATCTAAGGGCACTGAGTGAACCACTGGGGTGATAGGTGCATTCCTGGTTATCCATCCCGAATTCTGTGCCATCTTGTCAAGCAGACTCTGGCCGTCTTTCCATGTTTTGCTCAAAAATGTTCCACCAGCTGAAGCATCAACTATGTTCTTTACACTATCTGACAACCCCATGTAAAACCGCTTCCCCAACATCAGATCTTGAATACCATGGTGCGGACATATAACCAGCATCCCCTTGAAGCGTTCCCATGTTTCATGCAGTGTCTCCATTGGTCTCTGTTTCAAACTCGAAATTTCATCAATTTGTTGAGCAGTCTTGTTGGGTGGGTTGAACTTGTTGTGGAATTGCTTGACTAACTCCTCCCAAGTTGTTATGGAATTTATGGGGAGTGAGTTTATCCAGGTCTGGGCAGCTCCCGTCACTGAGAATGGGAACAACAACAACTTGATTGCTTCCTGAGTTACGTTGGGCTGCGTTTGAGTTTTGCAGATTGACAGGAAATTCTTCAAGTGCTGTTGAGGATTTTCGACTTGTGACCCCGAAAATAGTCCCTTGTTCTGCAACAAGTGCAGCATGTTATTCGTGATTTGGAATGATTCAGCCTGTATCTGCGGGACTACAATCGCTGTGGCCAGATTTTCAGCTGTGGGTTGTGCCCAGTCATTGAGAGCAGCCTCTGGCACAAGAGGTGCCAGTGGCGCTATAGGTGCAGGTGGATTGTTTTCGTGATCTCCCATGTTCGGTTCGAATTGTTCAATTGTTTGTTGTTGTTTGCTTTTCCGGTTGGCCCGGTTCAAGGCCTTAAAAACTTTTTCGGGATCTAATAGAGCTTCGAATACTTCACCAATTCTCGTTGAGTTTCTAGGCATGCACCTGTACAACCAAGTCAACAAACGTTAAAATTTCAATGTATAGATTGGGTATAGAGAAAACTGACTACACTAAGAATTTTTGTATTTCTTTCAATTGTAATTGATAACACCGTTAATTCCCCGGCAACGGCGCCAAAATTTGATCATGCCCAACTATGCTTTATAAAAAGGACACGCGGACGTTGCAAATATAATCTGAGTATTTAGCCCAGAGTCGAACCCATAAGGAATTAACCTATCAATTACTTTTGTTAGACTTACTAAATTCCACGGAATCAACTTCCCAAACGCTGTGAATAACAATTGACGGTATTTCTACTAACTACGAATGACAGTAAATAAACAGCTGAAAACTAACTATGATTAAGGTGTAAACAATTAAGAGAAAGATTTAAGGTTATGATTTTCCCTATTGATGGAATCCCTTCCGGTTATGTTTCACATAGAATTGCCTAATCATCTCTATTAATCATGAGCACTATTATTGCCGTAATTCTCTCCCGAGTAATCACGACAATTTACTAGACGCTCTCTCCCGAGTTACGCTAGCTGACTTTATTCATTACAGCTCACTTTAGATTGCACCCAAGGCTTCGTTATCCCTAATCCCGCCTTTAAACCCTCAGTTATTGATCCCTCACATACTTTGGGAGTGGTGTTATTCAACAATTGACCTAAATATGCACTCTCTCCCGAGTTATGCACACTAAATAGGCACAGCTAATTGAGGATCCTGTCAATTAACTACAACAAGCACATAGTTGAACAAATAGAGATTAAACCGGCAAACTATATTAACATAACAAGAAGTTCATCCTTCAATAGGTTCCATCAAAACCCTAGACTAAGGAATTAGCTACTCATGACAAAACAAGATAAAACTACTAAATTATTTATAATGGGCAATTGAAAATAATAAAGAGAGGATAGAAGAACTCTAGTGTTTGTTATTCTTCTCACACTTGTTCTTGCCTCCAAGAAAATCTAAAAACAAGCTTAATACCATCTTGGACGAATTTCTAAAGCTTATAAGGGTTTGGAACAAGTTTTCCCGAATTTACACTTTGGTCCCCAAAATTCCTGGCGAGTGAACAGTGCACCGCAGTCGCGGCAAGATCGCGGCTCGACCGCGGTGAGCGCTGAGTATTCTGCCGCAATGACTTGATCTGCCGTGGTTCTACCGCGGTTCCACCGCGGTCGCGGTGGAATTTGTTCAGTCCATTTTCTTGCTTCTTTATGCTCGGGTACTTCTTGGGTGGGCATTTTCTTCACATTATTGCCTCCAAAACACTCCGCGGTGCTTCCTCACTTAGAATAATTCCTACGAAACAAAAGAACACCATTTAGCGCATTTTGTTGGCAATTTGACTATAAAACAACAATAAAGCATGGTAATATTAAGGTGTAAGTATCATCTATATAGCCTAATATCAAATAACAATATCTTCAACATAGACCACCAGATAAATACAGAGACTTGAAGGAGAATGCTGATAAAACATAGAGTGATCAGCTTCACTACGAGTCATGCCAAACTCCTTGATAACTATGCTGAACTTACCAAACCAGGCTCGAGAAGACTGCTTTAGATCATAAAGTGACCGGCGCAAGTGACATACAAGGCCACGAGACTCCCCCTGAGCAACAAAATCAGGTGGTTGCTCCATATAATGAAGAAAAGCATTTTTAATGTTCAGCTGATAGAGAGGTCAATTGCGAACAACATGGATAGAAAAAGGCGGACTGAAGCTATTTTAGCCACGGGAGAGAAAGTATCACTATAATCGAGCCCAAATATCTGAATTTATCCTTTGACACCAAGACGGGCCTTAAGTCGATCAACTTGGCCATCCGGACTAACTTTGACTGCATAAACCCAACGACAACCAACAATAGATTTACCTGAAAGAAGAGGAACAAGCTCCCAAGTATCACTCGTATGTAAAGCAGACATCTCGTCAATCATAGCCTCTCGCTATCCAGGATGAGACAATGCTTCACCTCTAGACGTAGGGATGGAAACAAAGGCATCAACTTGGAATAAATAGATCGCCACAAGATACTACATAACTGAGCATCGATCTTTTCCCACTGTGCTTTGGCCTTCTCATCTCCCTCACTAGTCTTTTTGGTTAAGTGGTCTTGAACACTTAACCCTTGCACCACAACTCAACAGAGGAAGCCCAAGCTAAATAGTTTGAACTTTCCATTAAGGGCTCCCAAAGACATCGTTCTATTGGAGAGCGGTCTAGAAACAAATAATAAAAATAATCAACTATATCTTGCTGAAACAGGGAAGAAAACATTATTTTTGCAGGAAAAATCACTATAGCTACCGGAAAAAATAGAAAGTTATCGGAATAAAAAGATAATATGATGGGTAGGCCTCGGAATTGATGGGCGAACACACTGTCCAAAAGGACTTTTGTCAAAAACTGGCCGGAATAGTGTCAACGCGCCGGTGCGTGTGACTGACGCATCGCCTGCGTTAGAGCTTTAAACCGTGTATGGCGGCGCGTGGTAGGGTTTCTGCCGGAGTGGTTTCGTGGGGTTTGGTCGCCGGAGCTTTCCGAGTATGTTGGTGGTGTTGATTTTAGCACAACACTCACCAATAGAGAGGTGACACAAGCTAATCTGGAAAAAATTGCCGAAAATTGATGCACAACAACTGTCCGACCTTTTCGGAGTTTCTCACCAATGCTCTGATACCATGTGAGAATTAATAATACAAGTACCCCTATTTATAACAATACACAATACTTACACTACTCCTATTCCATGTAAGACTGCCTATTTACATAACAACTAACTAACAGTATCCTTTCGCTCCCTAATCCCTATCCAGTTAACAAGACAATAACAACAATAACAAACCTAGTGAATTAGTGGGGTCTGGGGAGGGTAAGATGCATGCAGCCTTACTCCTACGATGGAAGGGCAGAGAGGATGTTTCCGATAGACCTTCGGCTAAAGAAAGGATGAAAGGAAGTGAAGGTTGTTAGTAGTAACAACAACAACAAGATAAAAGGAGAAAACCAAAGCCAAGATAACAATTATACACTACGTAGTAATAACAATCAAAGAATAAAAGATAACATACTAATACTAATGCTATCAAATTGAGAATACAAGGAAAAACATTCGACTACCTACTAGCCTACTACATTAATCCTCAACCTCCACACCCTCCTATTAAGGGTCATGTCCTCAGTCAGCTCCAACTGCACCATGTCCCGCCTAATCACCTCTCTCCAATACTTCTTTGGCCTACCTCTACTCCACCTCATACCCCTCAAGGCTAACCTATCACACCTCCTAACATGGGCTCCAGTGCTGTTGCTCTTAACATGCCCGAACCATCTCAACCTCGCCTCCCGCATCTTATCCTCCACGGGGGCCACACCCACCTTATCTCGAATGACTTCATTCCTAATCTTATCTAACCTAGTATGCCTAAACATCCATCTCAACATTTTTATCTCATCTACTTTCATCTTCTGCACATTACCGGCCAACACTCTGCCCCATACAACATAGTCGGTCTAGGCACTACTTTGTAGAACTTACCTTTAGGTTTCAGTGGTACATTCTTATCACACGACATACCGGAAGTGAGTCTTCTCTTCATCCACTCCGCTCAGCTACGATGCGTAACATCCTCATCAATCTCTCTATCACCTTGTATTATTCACCCAAGGTACTTGAAACTCTCTCTCTTGGGGATGACTTGTGTATCAAGCCTCACATCCTTGCTCGCTTCCCGGGTCAATAATACAAGGTGATAGAGAGATTGATGAGCGGATGTTACGCAGCGTCGCTGAACTTGCGCTCCTAGTACTCCGTCTTAGTCCTGCTCAGCTTGAAACCTTTAGACAAGAGTCTGTCTCCAAACCTCCAGTTTCTCGTTAACACCACCTCGCGTCTCGTCAATCAGAACTATATCATCTACAAATAACATATACCATGTCACCTCCCCTTAAATGTGCCGCGTTAGTGCGTCCAGCGCTAAGGAAAATTGAAACGAGCTGAGGGCTGATCCCTAATGCAACCCCATCTCAACCGGAAATTGTCCTGAGTCTTCTCAAGTTGTCCTCACCTGTGTCTTAGCTCCATCATACATGTCCTTAATCACCCTAATGTACGCTACAAGCACACCTTTAGCTTCCAAACACCTGCACAGTACCTCTCTCGGGACTTTGTTGTATGCTTTCTCTAGGTCAATGAACAACATATGAAAGTCCTTCTTCATTGTCCTATACCGCTCTACCAAGAATATAGAATAATTACAATCAAAAGACAAAACTGCTATAACTAGCTAGGGGAAGCTATTCAAACTATTCAACAAGTTTCTCCATTTGTGACTCTTCTGTCCTCTAGTGTGCTGAATGATAATTTCTCTGACTCTTAGTCTGCTTTCTCTCTGTTGATTCTGAGTATTTCTTTCACTCCATATATGGTAAATAGAAGCAGCAAATAAAAATCTCAAAACTCATGTTCTTGCCTTGCTACTGTTTGATATCCTGGATAGCCAATTGATCTCTTTTGTTCAGCTACCCGATCTTTTATGCAAACTGAATTTCAGTGCTGCACTATAAAGAAACCAGGAATGAGAGTTTATTCTTCAAAAGCCGAATAGCCTAGTAAAGCCCTGTACTTGTCACTTGTTTTCATCCAAATACCTTTACATGATCAAAACCTATATTTTAAACCCCTCTGACCGTTGACCAAGCTTATGTAGCATTTATTTTGCTGAGTTCGATAAAGGGAAATTACCAGCTATGTCCATTTATAGGTAGCTCATTACAAAAATTGGCCAATTGATAAAATATTACTAATATTAGCCAAATTAGCCAATTAGCTATTTGTAGCAAAAAAATATCAAATCTTTGCTTTGTTTTGAGTGGGTGTTATTAGAATAGATTGGGCACAACTTAAGGAGCTTGAATCTCAGTTTTGGGATGATTTGGTGAAGTTTTGAGGTGATTTGAATTGAAAATTTGGTAAAAACTGAACATGAAAAAAATTATGTGTATCACACTATGTATCACACCGTGTATCATTTTTGTATCACATATGTATCATATTTGTATCTATTGTGTATCACATGTATATCGATGTATACCTGTGTGTGAGATACATGCGTGATACATGTTTGATACATGTGTCGCATAATACTTTTTTGAACTCGATTTAATTACGAATTTTGATACAAAATCAGTCCAAATCACCTCCAATCCTACTCAAATTTTGCATATTGACTTATCTATATATTTTTAATGAATTTCAACTATACCCATTGAAAAAGTTCCTTTTTATTTTAGATTTTTGGAATATTTGTATAGATTTTTGTATTTCATCACCTTATTTGCTACCCCGTCCATGAAATTTCTTTTCCGTCTTGTATCTAATGTTGCTAATCATACTTAAAAATATGGAAGGTGATTTTTGCATGTGATTCTTTGAGAGAAAGAACCCTATTATTTTGTTTTTCAATTTTTGTTGGCTAGTTTTGGTAAGTCTATAACTAATGGCTAGAGGTTGGTAAGTTGAGATTTTATTTGGGACATTTGTGGAAGTTTCCCTTCGATAAATTGCGTGGTTACACGCTTTTAAAAGCAAGTGAATGCACTAATTTGATTAAAAAAATATTACAATCAAAAGAAAAAATAACAAATAAAAGATCTGAGCATTCCACCTTCTGGTCGTGAACCCCCCTCCCCCCTTCTTTAGCCCAGCTTCTTCTTATGCCCAACACGGCACTGATCCGAGCATTCATCTCCTGTCCTTGAACATCGTTTGGAGGAAGGGTTTGATAATGGAGGAAAACCGATGGTTTTTGAGGTTTGATGAGATTGAGGGGCGACGCAGGTAGAGCGGACGGCGGAGTCAGTGTCACGGAGGCGGCAGACGATGACGGAGAGGAGCTTGTTGCTTTCGAACTCTGCTGAACTGGAGTTGTGGTCTCAGTTTCACCCATGTTAACACCACATCTCATCCCAGCCATCATCAATCAAACCCCCACCAAATAACTTCAATTGCAGAAACTTAGTTTGAAATCTCTTTTTTCCTCCCTTGTTCGAAAATGCCAAAACCCAGTAATAATATTTATGATTGATTCACAAAGCTATTGAAATAGAAAATAATATTTTATCAAGAAACAGAGATGGATGACATGAACCAAGATATACGAGAAATCAGAAGAGAACCTATAAAATTGAAGCTTTTTGTATAGATGGGGGAGACCACTCAATTTTCTTTGTTTTTTATGGAAAAAGAAAATAATTAGTGTTTTTAGTAGATACAATATAAAATTGACATGGAAAATGACGTGTCATCCACGTCAAGCAAATGAGATACATACATGGTCAATGGGTTTAAAATATAGATTTTGATCAAGTAGAAGTGTCTGAATAAAAATAAGTGAAGTAGGGGGCCAGGATATCAAACTGGAACAAGTATAGCGGTCAATTAGGCTATTCGGCCTTCTTCAAATATATATTGTCCTTCTCTATCCCTTCAACAGCTTCCACATGGTAATAATGGCACAACAGCCAACATCCCACGCTCTTCAACTCCCCTTTCCTCTTCTAAATGTCGAACCGCAGAGTGTCTCCTTTACTATGCACGCATCACCCGTTGCAGCCTGAACCATCTTAAAATCTCACATGCATGTTACTACCTGATAATGTAGGAAGAAGTGGTTCACATCTTCACCTGAACGTTTGCTTCATAAAACACTAATTGATATATATAAATCCTTATTTTTCTCAAATTCCCAGTTGTTAGGCTTGCTTCTCTTGCTTCCGGTCAAGTAAAAAGGCAGATCTTTTTTTGGTGCTTGGGAATTCGAAATCGGTAAGTGTGGAGAATTCGATTCCTCCCTTACCAAAAGCTTATAATATGACTGTACTTGAGATGATCCATCTTTTCTGCCCCCAACTCCATGAGTCCTGACTAGTCTTCTCTAACCACTGGTCTCACCTTTTTTTGAGTAAGGTAACATTAGCCACTGGTCTCACCTCTCCCGGTGATTGTTCAGACAGGTGCAAGTGTCACGACCCAAATTCTCAAGCTGCAGTTGGCTCCTAAAGAGTTTTACCCATTAGGCGTCCTGCTTTCAATTAACACCTTAGCACCGGCTCATTGTGCAAATCGTAGATAATCACCGAAGTTCTCAAAAATATAGCAAAAGTCAAAGTAAGATAGACCCAACATAACCCAACAACTCCGTCAAGGTGCATTTAAAGTTAACTCTGAATACGACGCATTAAAGTATGCTGCCCGAAAACAAAACATAAAAAGAAAGGACAGAAACTGCCACCACGATTAAACTGTGGTTGGCTCACCTCAACAGAAATTGGAACACCTAAACAAAAATTTTAACACCGCCTCGAACTAAGATCAAGATGTCCCGCATCAGCAGTAGTGGTAGGATTTGCATTGTGCAGTAAATGATGAGCCACAAAGACCTAGTAAGATCATCGATCTGCTCCCCCCTCGTACCCTGTGAAGCAAGTCTTCAAAAGCGTGCATGAAGGTAAAAAATGTATAGCACATTCTATAACAAACCATAGCAAGTATAACAATTCAATAGCCATCAAGCACATCGCAATCCACACGTGGTCTGGGCCCTCGTGACTAAGATCACTAGACCATATAATGGGGCCTATGCAGATAGGACTGTTAGACCAACAAATCAGCCTCACAATCCTCGGTTGCTGAGTGAGCAATGGGCCTTACACAGATGACACTGCTAGAACCAATCAACAACATGATATCAATATCCATACAACTCAAGATACACATAAATGACAGCAAATTTCATTTATAAATTTCAAAAAAATAAATGACGGTGCAAATAAACAACATCATCTGATCCAAGTAATCATGACATAATCAAATACTTATGACAACGTTAAATATCCTATCATGCATTATCATGTCAGTCATAAGAGAGTATAACACAATTCCATAGAGTAAAAGTGCGTCATATGTGGTGTTTTGGCTCAAAATAGCATACATGGTTCTAATACACGCTCGCCGCACAACATATTAGCTAGTTTGAAAGCATTTATGCAAGTTCTAAAATATATTTTTAGAAAAGCCAATAATCTAGAGGTTAAAGTATCACTTGCATCGAAATCGGCAAGTCCCCCAAGCACTCAAATCCCAAATCACCTCCCAAATAGCCCCCAATGAAGTCAATGGTCAAAGTCAACTCCGATCAAACCTCGAAACCATATATAGAATCAGATTATCTATTGGCTCACGATTTCATAAATGCTATTAGATTCTTTTTTTTGAAACGGTAAATGTTATTAGATTCTTAATCAGAGTCCAATCACCCACTCAAATACTAATTTAGGAAACTAAGTTTCAAATCCCCAATTTCTCCTCTTAAATCACATGTTTCAACCAAATTCAAAACGATGTTTTAAAGGATATTTTTTGGGTGAGCCTTAGGGCGGGGTGTAGTAAAAACGCATTGGGGCGATCCAAGGGGAGAGGGGGCAAAAGTATCCCGAGACGTAAGCCCCATTATTCTGTGCGTACGCTTAGGCGTTGGCCGAGTTTTTCATTTGGGGCGTAAGACCCGAAAACCTTTCCAAATTAAGATTAAAATTGCCAAAATAGTCTTTATTTTAATACCAAAAAATACAAAATTCAACTTGTTATTACATGCTAAAAAGTTGAAAACTTACAGGTCAAAAGATACTTTATTCTTGGCCTTAATTTTTATTCCTTCGCTTTGTCTTCTATCGGTTGATAAAAAAAATTTCAATTTGCAAACTATGAAACAAAAACGCATCATCCTTCATGATTTGCTCTGGTTCAACGCTTCTTATTGTAGGTTCCTTCTTTTCAAGTTGTTTTGCTCTTTTAAGTTAGTTTATGAATTTCTATTCAATGTTTTTCTCTGTCTGATATTTTTTTATGAAGCAGTTTTGGTTTAGTTTTTTTATCAATTGCTGATTCGAAATAGCATTTTACGTTGCAGTAGTTCTATCACTTATTTTTATATTTTCTTGAAATTTTTAAAATTCCTTTGTAATTTGACCTTATTTTAATATTTATTTTTATTATATTAATTTATAAAATATTAATAATTAAGGACTCATGGTGCTTACACCCAGCGCTTAGAGTCTTACACCTCGCACCATATTAGGTAAAATGCCTCGCCTCCCAGCCACGTCTTTTAAAACACTGATTCAAATACAATCATCAATGGATGTTACAGAATCATTACCTTAGATTAGGGTTGAAATCAGTCCAAAAAAAATCACTCACAAGCTCCCCTTTTCCGAAAATGGCATAAAATTGGGATTTGAAATTTCCACTATTCAATTTATATTGTTTTGATCTGGTCTTCTCCCTGATCGTGGAATACCTCGTGCGAAGGGTCAAACTCCTCGTCAACCCAGGTTTTTGTTTTTTGGATCACAGGCCACAACTTGCATTTGCGAAGGTCAAAATCATTGACCCTCGGGGTTCGCGGCAGATCTCATGCGACTGAGAAGGTTTCTCAGCCTGGCCAGCAACCGCTAATTTGCTCTTTGCGTTGTTCCCGAAAATGACATAAAATTGAGATTTGAAACTTCCACTGTTCAATTTATGTTGTTTTAGTCTTCTCCTTGATCGCAGAATACCTCAAGCGATCACGACGGTCAAACTCTTGGTTAACCTAGGTTTTTCTTTTTCTCACGGGCCACAACTCATGTTCGCGAAGGTCAAGGTCATTGACCTTCTGCATTCGCGGCAGGTCTCGCATGACTGTGAAGGCTTCTCAGCCTGGCCAACCACCCCCAATTTGCTTTTTGTGATCGTCAACACTTGGTCCACGATCACATGCACCAGAAATTTCAGCTGCTGTTTTTGATTCCCAAATTTTCCGAAACAACCCCGAGCTCGGTCTCAACCAGAACCCTTCCAACAAGTCAAAAATTGTTATATCAACTTGTAGACATGCTCGAAACACAAATTAGAATGCTAATACTAAAAAAGAGGGGTCGGATTGTACTATCTATGTAATTGCACCGCATACCGTCCTTTAATATTTCTATATTTCTTACAGTATTCTCTTGTAACTCATTTGTATCAAGTTTCATACCAAGTTGATATGGATCTATAGATCAATCTACAATATTATCTTGATATATGTGAATATCAATTCCATATTTAAGTATTTAAGTTACTGAGAAGACATTTAGCTCTCTAAAACTCTCTTCCAACTCAACATTTTGCACTCTCCTAAGGAGTACCTAGTGCTTATAGGAGCCATTTTAACCTATCCAGAATTTTTGTATGTTAGTAGAAAATTTAGAGAACCCTTAGTGTTCGAATATTCGAAATTATTCTATATTAGAGTACAATGTGTCTGAAACTCTGAATAGAGCGAAAAGGTATTGTGGATTAGTATGATGACCCCAACTAGCTTTGTATTGAAGCGCAATAGTCGTAGTAGTTGCTGTTGTTCTATTCTTATTGTTTTGTTACCTTACTGCAGAAATCGACTTGCGTTTGGCTTGCAGACAACACATAATACTTTGGGAAATTTGCAACTTGTTTCACAGTATTTGACTGTTTTGGGGAATTTAGCACTTGCCCTCACTGACACTGTACAAGCTAGGGAGATTTTGAGGTCCTCTCTTACATTAGCGAAGAAGCTTAATGATATTCCAACTCAGATCTGGGTACTATCGAATTTGACAGGTTTCACACTCTTGATCATTTATTTCATGTGACCTACTTTTTCTGTTGGATAAGTGTAGTCACCTGTGTATATCTAGTGCTTTGTTCTGGTTAAAAGATTCTTTTGAATGGCCAAAACAACAGAGTACATGGTATCCTTAATATGCTACAAAATATGTTGTGTGTGTGTGTGCGCGCGCCTATTTATGTGTGTAGTTCCGTGAACGCAGTTCTATATTTGTAAGAGTAAAGTTTTCCTCTTTATGCAACTTTTTGTTTTCACCCTGTTTATTGAGCTTTCTTTTTCCTCCTAGCTAGAAGAGATATGCATCCCGAGTTCTTTTCTTTTCTTTTTTTTTGAGTTTCCTTTCTTATTACGTTTTCCTTTTCAGATGCACACAACCTCCTTTTCCTCTTCGTGTAGTCAAGGGTAGGAAGTAAATGAGCATGGGACAGAGCCACCCGGGGTAGGGCAAGCCTTAACCCCCTAAAGTTTTAACCCGCCTTTCCTGGCCTCGTTTAGCATTTTTCAATGATTTTCCCTGACCCGCCTTGCCCCATTTGTGTTTCTTTCATTTTTACTTTTAATTTTTCATTTTGCAGTGTTCTATTAATTTTTTTTTGGAATTTTTATTTGAACTTTGAGTAGACAAAGTCTTGCTAATATGTTCCCATTTTCATTTTTGATTCATGCTTGTTGATACTTATGTTCATTTTGGACCCTTCAACTCAACCAGTGAAAGGAAAAATCCAGTAGAAATTGTATGCTGATTGTTTTGAAGTTAAATTTTCGGTATTTAAGTGAAATAATTCAATATCATTTAAACTTTCTCAATCATTTCATGTAATCAACCATGATTTGCTTTTGCTATGAGTAATTTTTGTTGTTTCTAACTTCTAAGATACACGCCCGCTTCTCCTTACTAGTTACTCACGATTTTTGTACTTTGTTTTATGAAGTTGTTCAATCCCCAATATTAGGTTCAATTGCACCATTTTATTAAATGATTTTTTTTTGGGGTAAAACGGAGAATTTTATTTATTACTAAATAGCAACATTTCACAAAATTGATGTCGCATTGGGCTCATCATTCCTGGTATAGACAGTACCAACAAGATTCGACGTAGTAGTCCTATTTTGAGCACACAGGTTATCAAAGCTAGCTAAATTATTACAAACGTTGGATAGCTAAATTATAACCACAACTAGCTTGCTTTTCACCCTGGATAGTTGCCTTCATGAAGTAAGGAGGGGTTGCAAAATGGTGTTTGATGTTCCCCATATCCAAGATTGATCCTTCCTTAGCCAAGAGATGTGCAACTTTGTTTTTGTTGAAGTGTGTGACCATCTCATCTAAAAGCTTAAGCTGTTAGAGAGAACACACTTTTATTTGCTTAATTATGTCTTCAGCACCCCCCTTCACGTGCGGGTTTGATTCTTTTTGATGAGACAAACACGCGGAAATTCTTTTTGATATCGGGTGGTGGTGAGGCTCGAACCTAGAACCTCTGCCTGCTATGATATTGAAGTGTGTGACCATCTCATCTAAAAGTTTAAGCTGTTAGATAGAACACACTTTTATTTACTTAATTATGTCTTCAACATCTTTTCGAAATTTGTGTCAAATCACTAGACTCCATGTTAGTTGCATTAATGGCCTGCAGTCATATAAAATAGAGTTATAAATGGGGATTATTTTGTCAAGGAGCTGAAGTGCCTCCATCGATTCAGTTGCAATCTCCACGGGTAATAGGTTTTGATCCAGTGCCAGTTATAGGCCAAACTTGAGAGCAAGAAGTTCCGCATGGGTGTGATTCAGAGCTCGCATATTATAAGAGAATTCCAAGATCTAGTCTCCATTATGATTCCTGAAGACTCCCCTTGGTCCGCCCATACTAGTAATACTGGACAAAGTTCCATCAATGTTTAACTTAAACTAGTTAAGCTGGGGAAAAACCACTTAACTTGCACTGTTTTGAGAATCTTCGGATTAGTAGGCCTGTTTGCGAGTAATTTATACTTGTTAATGCGCATGCAAATCATGTTGTTAGAGAGATCATTAGAAAGGTTATTTCTATTATTATTGTTTCTATTGATCCAAAGGTTCCCAAAACATGAGCGATGGAATTAGTTATAATATGCTTACTAGTTCTAACCATATCTAGCCAATGACTGCCATTAGGGAGAGCACTACTAAAATAAATACCAAACTGACTCCAGTATCTAGAGGCAATCCATGAAGATGTGTTTGATAGTTTCAGGATTACTTCCACCGACCATGCAAGTGGGTTCAATATTTATGCCTATATGATTGAGATAGGATCTCGTGGGTACTCTCTTATGGTAGCATTGCCAAAGAATTTTTTTTTATTTTATTTGGCAGCGAAAGTTTCCAGATCCATTGAAAATCAATATTAAAAGTTGTTCCTGCATTAATGATGCTATAGACAGACTTGGTACTAAACATGCCATTACTATAAAGTGACCAGTGAGGGGTATCCTTGGCATGGGGTACAATCAGTGGCGGAGCCAGAATTTTATTAAGGGGTATCAAAATATATAAAAGTAAAACATACCAGAAAATTAAGGGGAATCAACAAATAGTATATATACATATAAATATTTTTTTTACCTACCTATACAGTGTATTTTTCCAGTACTATACAGGATCCCATTTGGCAATATCGACTTAGTGGCAAATGTTATGTGAAAGCATCTCCATGCACAAAATAAAAATATATGGTGACATGAGATCCCCTTGCCGGATTCCTCTTGTAGGATTAAAGCAAGTAGTATGACCTCCATTAATTAGAATGGAGATAGAGCTAGTTGTAACACAAGAGATAATAAGTCTAGACATTTTTTCAGGAAAATTAAATAAGTGAAGCATTCGGTAGATGAAAGATCATTCAAGTCTATCAAATGTTTTCTCAAGGCCTTTCTTTAAATAAGTGAATTTCTACCTGTCTTCTTTTTTAAATGAGTAATAAGTTGATAATTATTGAAGCGTGTGACCATCTCATAGAACACCTTTTATTTACTTAATTATGTCTTCAACACGCCCCATCACATATGGGCTTGATTCTTTTTATGAGCCAAGCACGTGGAAATTCTTCTTGATATTGGATAGCGGTGAGACTCGAACACAGGACCTCTGCCTGATCTTGTACCATATTGAAATGTGTGACCATCTCATCTAAAAGCTTAGGCTGTTAGAGAAAAAGAAAAAAAGAAATACCCCCTGATAATAATAAAAATAACTTTTTCAAATGATTTGAAGGATTCAAAGGGACGAAATATAGCATGATCAGAAATATTAGAGGGGAAAGAATAGAGAAGAAAGAGATACAACTTCTAACTTCAATATCCGTCCCACCACTTCTCTTGCTATCCCCCCCCCCCCAACCACCCCCCACCCCCCAACCAAAGTTTTTGAGTCAAGCACCTGATATTGTATAAACTTCTATTGTATTTAATCTCTTGTTTTGATGGTGGAGGAATTGTGCATGCTTCATGAATTTCCCCTTTAATTGATACCTCAAGGTGATAGAAAAATATTCTTTTTTGTTCCATAATTGAAATAAATATTAATCAAAGGGTATCTTGATTGTCACCTGATAAAATTTGAGAGTGGGGGTAATAATAATCAAATAGATTTTATCCTACTAGAAGACGTGATGGCACAGGTATGGATTATAAGGCTATATCAGGAGAAGTGATGACCACCCAACATAAGTCGGTGGTTTTGTATGTAAAGCATATGAGTAGAGTGAGAAAGGAGAAGGCCTGCAAACAACTGAGAATTTGATGGTGCGCATTCAAGCGTGTTAACTAGTTAGTTTTTCAAGAAAACCACGGGAGGACGGAGCATGAAACTTTGAGGGGGGAGGCGGACATCCTGTGGAAGAAATTGCCAAGTTGCATCAAAATGTAGCAGGTGAAGTGTTTGGTGCGGCTAATGATTAGGAACCTTGGCCACGAGAATCCTAGCACTGGAATTAGGATGTGCAAAGAGTTAAAGGAGAGTGCTATAAGAACTTCCCAGAAACAAAAGATGGGTAAGTTTTTGAAGAGTATAAGAGAGCTAAGAAGGCTACTAAAATAAATCAAGAGGAAGCCCCCGATAGCTTGTATCAAAACCATGGACGCGATAAGGGGAAAGAAATGTTTAAACTAGCACGACTGGGAGAGAAGCGAAGTAAGAACTTAAATTAAGAGAGTTACTAAAGAAAGATTCTCAACAAGTGTTGACACGAGATAATGAGGCCACGGAGAGATGGAGAAGCTATTTTGATCAATTATTTGACTTGAACCACAAGGATAAACTTTTGGATCTCTATGTGCATGATAGACACTGTAGCTACACTTGTAGAATAAGGTTGATAGAAGTATAAGATGGCATGAAAAATATGAGCACCAAAGCCTGTGCTCCAGATGGTAACTCCATAGAGGTTTGGAAGTGCCTTGGAGTAGGATGGCTTACCCCAAGCTCTTTAATGCTATACTAATAAATGGTAGGATGCCCAATAAGTGGAGAAAGGCTACCCCTATTTCCAATTTATAAAAACAAAGGAGATGTTCTAAGTTGTGCGAACTATCGTAGCATTAAATTGAGTCACACCACGACACTTTGGGAAAGAGCGATAGAGCATAGACTTGGAAACACTACAAGAGTGATAAAAAACTGGTTTGGATTTATGCCGGGTAGATTTACAATGGTGGCTAAAACTGGTTTGGATTTATGCCCGGTAGATTTACAATGGTGGCTATATTCTTGATAAGAATTTTGATGGAGGATTATCACGAGAGCAAGAAGATTTACATATGGTATTGATCGACCTAGTAGAGGATACAATAGAGTACTAAAAAGGTCGTTTGGTGGATGTTGGGAAGAAAGCAATTCATATTAAATATATAAATGTCATAAACGACATTGTATGAAAGGGTAGTCATTAGCACGAGAACGTAGTAGGAGATTTGAAGGAGTTCTCCATAACCATGGGTTTACATCTGGGATCCGCATCGAGCCCGTACTTTTTCTCGCAAATTAGGAATGAGCTAACCAACATTATACGGGATGGGTTCCAATAGTGTATGCCATTTACAAATGATATTGTGCTATTGACGAAACCAGTGAAGGTGTCAACCAAAAGCTTGAACTATGGAGAAGCACTATACAAAGTATGGTTCTTAGGATAAGCAGAAATAAGATTGAATATATGCACTGCTAATTTAGAGGCGAGATTAGACTGGATTGAGATGCCTAACGGTAAACAATTCAAATATATAGGCTTGTTCCAAGAGAACAGAACGATAGAGGACAATGTTACACATAGAATCAAAGTCGCATGGTTAAAGTGGAGAAGTGCTATTGGAGTGTTATGTGATAAAAGGATGCATGTTAAAGATAAGTTCTATAAAACAGTTATAAGGCCAGAAATTTTGTGTGGAAGTGAATGTTATTCGCTAAAGTCCAACACATTCTCTAAACGAGTATTGTGGAGATACGGATGTTAGGATGGATGTATTGTCATACATGATTAGACAAGGTTAAAAAATGGCCACATTTTTCAGAAGGTGCAAGAAGTACACATTTAAGATGGTTTAGCCATGCATTGGTTCGTAAGTATGAGATCATGGTAAATGAAGGTATTAAAAAGGGACGAGGTAGACCTAAAATTTCATGGAAGGAAGTTATCTCAAAGTTGCCTCGAAAGACCTACAATCTCTTAGAATCCAAGCAAACTTAGTGATAGATGACATAATAGAAGAAAAAGATATATATAGGCGTTACTAATAATTAAGAATATGCCTTAGTCATGTTAATACACTTACTTTAGGTCCTATGCTTGCTAGGGGTTTTCAGTCTTATTATATATTTGTATGCCAATAGAAAATATAGATAATTTCTAGTACTTTTTATGTTTATTTATGTTTTGTTCCGAGGACATGGCCCTTGATAGGAAGGTCTGGAGGTCAAGCATTAGGGTTGTAGGTTAGGGGGTAGTAGAGCTTTCCTACTTCATACCCGGGGTGAGGCGGGGTAGGATTAGGGTTGATCTTAGATGGCTTGCAGTTTATGTTGAGTCCACACTATCCTTGCTGTTTATCTTAGCCCCGAGTCTTGGATATTGGTTACTGTTATTGCATGTCATTTATCTTTTGGTTGTTATGCTTCTGTTACTATTACGGTTTCTACTGCAGTTACTAATGAATTGTCTTTTCTTGTTTTTATTTTCGTCTTTCTGAGCCGAGGGTCTATCGGAAACAGCCTCTCTGCCCTATCGGGGTAGGGGTAAGGTGTGCGTACACATTACCCTCCCCAGACCCCACTTTGTGGGATTTTACTGGGTAGTTGTTGTTTTATTATTGGCCTGAGATAAATTTAAATAGAGAATGCTTTAGTCGTGTTAATACACTTACTTTAGGTCCTATGCTTGCTAGGGGTTTTCAGTCTTATTATATATTTGTATGCCAATAGAAAATATAGATAATTTCTAGTACTTTTTATTTTTATTTATGTTTTGTGTATTATTGGCCTGAGATAAATTTAAATAGAGAAACCTGATCAACGAGGATTCATATAGCTGATTCTAACTTGTTTGGAACTGAGGCATAGTGGTGGTGTTGTTATTGAAGGGTATTGATACAACAAAAAGTTAAAGAAACATAAGGCACTTCACATATTAGTACTTAATACTGAATGAATTTAGGTATGCCCTGTTTGTAATTCCATCCCCTCCCATTCGATTTCAAGATTGCATACTCAGTGGACTTAGGCATATGTTAGCTACCCAACTCGGCCTCCAGTCTGATAATGAATAAATGGTCATGTTATGTCATAGACGTTATATAATATGAAGTAATCGAGTATTTCTTTCAGTCTAAATTTGTAAAGCTATCAAACACAATGGCACATTTCTGGAGGATCTTCTTCTTACCGCAACTAAACTACACTAATATACATCAATAGTAAATTGTCCTTCGACTTGGTACAGTTTTCAACATTGATTAAAATTGTTGTTTATTATCAGATGAGAGAAACATATTTTTCTTCATCTTTGTAGGAATAGAAAAGGAAAAGTTGTACTGCGAAAAGCGAAAGTAAACCCATATAGTTTTCTTGTATTATGGCAAGTGTCCTCAATGAATTGGATATTATTCTGGATGCCAATAACAGATGGAGTACTCCAGAAGTCATTCAAAGTCAAAGAAATCGTGCAAGTCCTGCTGTTTTCTGCAAAAATATATTGCAAGAATAATTTGGCCTGAGATTCACTAATATAATTGCACTGTGGTACATCACTCATCTTTTCGAGGGTAGGATGATGTTGTTAGATGTGGCTACAGAGAGTGCAGTTTGCTAGTACAAGTTTCTTGCAGGACATTATTTTGATTTAAGGCAAAAATCTCTTAAATCCCTTCTCTTGGTGCCTTTATGTAATTTTAGTTGGTTGATTTTTAATTTTTTCTTTTGCAGCTCTATACCAGCAACTGGGTGAGAAAGGGAATGAAGTGGAGAATCTTGATTACCAAACAAAGAAAGTAGAAGATCTACAAAAAAGAATTGCTGATGCTTGTTCGTCCTGTCACCACATTGAACTGGTAAAAGCTTCTACACTTTTTATTCTGAAACTTATCTTATCTGATTAAACGGGTTGTGAATGTGACAGCTTAAGGTATATTACCTATTTACTTATCTGACATGACTCAGATTGCCAAAGTAAAAACTGAAGCCCATCAGCTGAGCGAGATTGATATTAAACGAGCGATATCAGGCCCTTCTATGAGAGTTGATCTGGATATTCCCGAATCCATTGGTCTGTCAGCAACTTCTCCTATGTCGTCATCAACGAGGCTTATGGATTTTGATATGGGAAGATTGAGAAAGAGAAAAACGTAGCGTTTTTTACCTGTAAATTTGTAGGTCTTACTTCAAGTGTTAACTTGAGGAAGAGACGAGAGTGTGCTTCGTTTCTTTCCTTCTCTTTTCCTCCTTTGGGGATGTGTGCAGTGATACACTTAAACGTCCGGGCTTTGGGGATGTCCAATTGTGATAGTTTACCTTTCTTTATTGTATACGGTTCATAGTTTCTAAATTTCAATCTTTTGTCTAGTTTCTTCTCATCTTCTTCCATCTTGATTGCGCATGGACTCTTTATCTTTCACTCAATCTGTCAAGCCATTAGATGAGTCTTGGCTTATGAATTGATGGTCTATATTTTAAACAAATTTGGATGTACGAGAAGGATCCCATGTTTTAATGTCACAATATAATGTTAGGTCGCTGGATACTTTGATAAACGGAGGAAAGCGTTAGCTGACGTTTGTTTTCAAAAAATGAAAACACTGAGGGGTTGTTTATGCAGGGATTAAGTTATGCAGGTATTAGTTATGTGTTTATTATGCAGGAATTGTTGTTTTTGAATGCTTGATTTCTTGTATTACATATTAGTTCCACATTATATATATATATATATATATATATATATATATATATATATATATATATATATATAGAAAGCTGTTCTAAATTATCATAAACCATTGAAGTATATGTTCAAATAAATAACAATTGAATTCTATCAATATAAAACTCACTTTGCAATATAATCGAACTCTCAAATCTTAATACATGTATTAAATGCACAAAAAATAAAAAAGGAATTTAAGTCTAAAGTGAAATGGTAATTTTTGTCATTTATTAGTTTAATTCGTGTATCCTTTAATACACGTATACTTATTTCGCATTCAATCTCACATAAAATCATAAAAAGAATTTCTCATCAGCATATAATGCAAGTATTAGTTTATATAGTATAAAAAGCTTAACCAAACATTGTATAAGTTGTGGAAGAGTTGATACGGAAATCAAAACACTCACCAACCAATGTATAAGTTGTCCAAGATTTTATACGGAGACCAAAACACCAACTAAATATTGTAATAAGTTATGCTGGATTTTATACGTGGTTATACGCATTAATGTATAGGGAAGGCAGATCAAACGATCCCTGAGTTGGCAAATGCCATATAATGGGTTCTATTTCTTCTTTCCTTAAGAAGAAATGATAGTTATAGACAAAAAGAAAAGGTTAAAAAACATAAATGCGAGGAAGGTAAGAGATTATGCTTTTGTTCTCATTGTTTGGTTTGCATAAAAGAAGAGGGAAAAAGGGAAATTAAATAAAACGCGTAATTATTTGATTTGACTACAACCAAAATAATAGTTAAAACCTCAATACTAACTAGTGAGTATAAAAAAGTAAATAAATAATAAAACAAGTTAGTGCCAATAAGGTTGAACCAATTCTCGACAGCTTTGCTTCATTTGGACCATTTTATTTAAATAATTGACAAGATTTTTAACACAAAAGATTCTTTATGTTTTTTTTACCAGTATACAAATCTTTAATATAACGAAAATGATCTAAATTGTCCTTGAACTATTAGAATTGGTACAAAGTACCATCCGTCCACCTATTGAGCGAAATTTGCCCTTACCGTTAATTTTTTCGCTCAAACCTATACTTAAAACTAACCGTCCAAAAAACTAATTAAAAAATATTATAAATTTTAATAATGTGTCTCATTCTTATTGGACGAATTCAAATCCCACTCCAGATCTGTCAAACTCACATGTATAAGTCGACCCATTGGTCCAACCCGACCTAAAAAGAACCCGCTCTTTCTTCTTAAAATATGACGTAGCTACTTGTACTTCCTGTGAAGAAGTATCGGAGTTTTTGCAACTGATGAGTGGAAAAGATTTTTTGTTTTCTTTTCACCATTTAACTCAGAGGCGGATTCAGGATTTGAAGGTTGCGGGTGCCATACTACTTTAAACACAGACGTATTACTATTTACACTGTCGAAATATGGTAAATATTTGGCCAATTTGATCCATTTTAGGCTTCGGATCGGATTATTTCTTTGTTTCGGTTTATATAAACAAACCGCTTGAAAAAAGAATATAGTAATAATTATGATAATCTTGCACAAAGCATAAAACTTTCAAAATACTACTAACATTATAAATATCTCTCATTTGCAGTCCTCCTTGACGAGTTTTCAGAATCTGAAGACGCTCAATGATGTCATCATTACTTACATTTACAAATAGTCTACTTTTTTTGGTGAAAGATCAAAATGAAAACGGCAAATTTAAAGGAAATATAATCCACATTCATCATTTTCAAAATCTAAACCTTTTTTCTATTTATATTTTACTTTTTTAAACACATTTTTATTAATATGTATGTAATTTTTTAAATTTAGCACTTAATGAGACTAGTATTTAAAATAGCGAGAAAAAGTCAAGAATCTATATCTATATCTATACTATATTAAAAATACGAAGGCCCTTAACAAAATGTCGTTCGTTTTTTTTACCCTTCAAAAATAGGTTTCACACTAGGCAAAATAGTCATTTAATTATTCTCCTAATATTTAGTATTAAACATTAATTATTTTTCCTGATATTTAGGAATTCGAAATCAACTAAATTTTGTATAATCATGAATTTTCCTTATTTTAAAAAAATAACACAAGGACTGTAAAATGAAGTAGGAATATAATAGCTTAACGAAATACAGTCTTCCATGCTCCATATGTTTTCTTTATTAGTATTGTTGTCTATTCAATGCAATTAGCATAATGAGATTATCATACATCCTCCGTTTATAAGGATAATTAATACATAAAATTCTTGTGCATTCCTTCTATTTCTGACACTTCCTTTTAGTTTCTTGATTGGTTAATCCCTTCACCAACCTAATTGTTTGTTGGTATATAACTAAATCAATTTAGAATAAGGAGGAGTCGAAAATCTATATTATAATAAAAGGAGAGTAGTGAAGTATGTGGTTAAGCCAAGTGGCAAGCTAAAATGAAGCCACTTGGCAAGTTTAAGACAACATTAAAAATTTAAGTTATAAATGAAAACATATTTAATGGAAGTAGTTTAAATGAATCTTATACATAATCTAAATAAATCTTAGAAAAATCTATTTATATATCTATATTTATATTTGTATCTATATCTATATTTATATCTATATTTATATCTATATATTGATCCAATCATAAATTTTCTTCTATGTTAGCTAGAAATATGGGGATAAAAATTAATTAAAAACTATAATAAAAAATAAAAAATATAAAAATACTTAAATTGAGATAACCTATGACTATTTATATTTTGGAGTAAGTTAAAATATAAAATAAAACTAAAATTTACTTGAGATGTTAAAGATTTATTGAGTTTAAAATTAAAGAAATTCAAGCGGCAAAATAAGATCTTACATAAAGTATACAAATTATTTATAGTTAAGAAAAAAGTTAAATAATCAATAAAAATTATTTTAATAACAAGAATAATAAAGTCATATTAATATTGATAAATCGGGCAAACAAATATTTTATACGTAAAATATTGCAACGTTTAGATATAATGTGTTAATGAAGAAAATATTTTTGTATGATTAATATTTGAATTGAGTGCAGTTAATTTAAGTTTGAAAGCATAGCATAAATCTTTGAAAATACGGTACAATTTAGAAAATAGAATGATAAAAATTATTTGAGTTTGAGATGAAAAAGTTATTTAATTTTATCTATATTATAATAGAATGAGTGTGTTAGAAATAGATATTAAATTCAAACAAGCTAATAAAAATCCACATGACAGTGTAATAATATTAGGAATTGAATAATATAATATCAAAAATAATTAATAAATAGAGAAAAAATAAAATTAAGATTTTTTTATCATAGAGAAAAAGGGTAATAACTAATTTAAATTTGAGATCAGAAAGTTTTTTTTATATTGTGATAAGAAAAGTCATAATATGGATAAGTCCACGTAACTCAAGTCTAATAGATAAAATCAAAACTAAAAATAAATTAGAGATAATGTGAGGATATTTATAATCATACGTTTAGAAAATAAAATAAAGTAAATATACAATACTTAAAAATATTATTAAAATTAAATAATTAAAAAATTTCAAGCAATATTTTAAAACAAAATAAATATTTATTTTATGATTAAAAAAATATGTATTTATCGATATTATATTAAAATAGTAGTTGATAATGATATTAAATAAAGTTACAAGTTAATGAAAAGCCACATAACGTAATAAGACTATATATTAGATTAAAAAAATAGCAAAATTACGTTAAATTATTAAAAATTTACTATTAAAAATAAAAGGGAAAGACTATTTGAATTTGAGATTAGAAAGTTCTTAAAAAGCAAATTTGTATCAATAGATTACAAAATAAATGCACGTAATACAAAAATTAATTATAAGAAAATTTTTAGATTTGAAACATTATAAAAGAACTTATATATTAATTTTTAGACTAATTCAAAGTTAAATTTTAAAATAAAATGTGATATGTGTGTGTGTGTGTATATATATATATATATATATATATTCCCGATAGAGAACTATCAAATATAAGAAAGTATCATNGAGGAAAATAGAGATAGTGCGAGGATACTTATATTTTTTTAATTTATTAAAAATAAATAAATTAAATTATTAAATAGTAGTCAAAAATATTATTAATACATTTAAATGATGAAAGAGATCCGAGTAAGTGGATAATAGTGTAAAAATACATTAACTTTCAAGAACAATTTTTTCTTTCATTTATTGATGATTACTAAAAGGGTAATAAACAAGATTAATAAAAGATCACATTAGTATCACAATATTAAGTAATAAATAATGCAAAAACTATAAGTAAGTGTCACACCTCCTTTTTCCACTCCCGCGGAAGAGGGTATGTTAAAGGGAGTTATTTCCAACTTGAAGTGACAATCGGAACAGGATTATTTATTTAAGATCAGAGTCGCCACTTGGGAAATTAATGATGTCCCAAGTCACCTGTTGAATCCCGATCCGAGGAAATTATGACTCTGTTAACAGTCCGCGAACCAGAGCTCCGAGTAAGGAATTCTGTTAACCCGGGAGAAGGTGTTAGGCATTCCCGGGTTCCGTGGTTCTAGCACGGTCGCTCAACTGTCATATTTGGCTCATTTGTTTGATTTTAGTACATGTTTTAATCTATGTGCCTTTTAACTCTTGAAACGCTTTTATTATTATTATTTTTAGAGAATTGCAACGTCGTGAAAATGCGTCTCGAACCACGTTGCACCAGTGCACCCGTGATCGTTAGCACATTTCGACTTCGTTGAGATTTGAATTTGGGTCACATAAATGTGCACCCATTTTTAGGAAGGTAAAATTATTTAAATTGCGTGCCTAAAGAGAATATCGCGTTATTATTTTGGGGAAGACCGTGAAATTCGCTAAACGACATGTCCCGAAGTCTAAGTATTTTTAACATAAGCATTTATCGAGGGCCCCGCAATTTGTTTATTTGGTTTGGCGAGGCTCATCCCGTTTAGTTTAAGGTCAATCCTAAAACAATCTATAATTCTCTACTCAATTTGTCTCTAAAAGTAAAAGCAATGCTAATCAATTCAAAGTTTAGAGCTTGCTATTGGGCCTCGACACCTGTTCCTCGACGGGGAGTCATTTGGGCCCAACGTGGGCGAAGGCAGACCCAGAAGTTGGGTGTCCAGGCCAAGATCGATTTCTAGGCAAGACGAAACGGAGATTGGACTTACGGACCAATTTTTAGAGTATTCAGATTATTTTGAGACACCTACATTCTAGCTGCTGTTAATCCCTGACTTTGGATTGATATGACAGTAGTACAATTCAGTTATGATTTCACTTAACCTTGCAAAAAACATGTCAACGACTCCAATAAACATGAACTAAGTTCAACAATACTGGAAATTGAAACTGCATACATTATGCTAGTAGCACACATTAAATTCATGCAAACTATTAACTACTGAATTCCCTATATACAAACTCGGCTCAAAATTTTTACACATGGATTCCAAGACGTTTCCTGTTCCAACCTTCAGCTAGCCTTTTCCCTTATCAGTAAACTATACCAAATGACATTAACCTATCATGAATAATGAATAACTCATAGCCCAAAATCCAAACAGTCCTTGAGTTAATCAACTTAGAAAAACAGTCCCAATTTGAATACAACAAACAACTAATTGAGAACATAATAAAATTATTAAAGTGCAGTCTCTCAGCAGGAATTGCGAATCAGTTTCATCTCATACTCTCCACAAGTAAAGCTACATCAAATGGAGTTTTATTGTGTACCTGGAATTTGCAAAGGAAACAGAAGGAAAGGGTCAGCAGTAGCACAACAAGGCAACAGCAATGGAGTTAGCCCAGGAATAACCAAAATAACTAGCCAGATGCAGATTTGGACTGCAGAACTATCAAACGACCCTCAGCAATCAATCAAGCAAACAATGCAAGGGTAGATTGGACTCAAAATACCAGAGATCTCAACAAACACCAATGGCAATGTAACAGTACAGATTTTTTGATTTTTTGTAGATTTTTTTGTTTGTGGTTTTGAATTATATTTGTTTTTGAATTTCAAACTTCAGATCTGTCAATACTTTGGGGGGGGGGGGGTGAATTTTAGGCCTCTAAAACTTGTGAATCAAGGAAAATGAATGCCTATTTATAGGTGAACTTAGGTCCAATTTCAGATTTTTCCTTTTACCCCTTAGTCCCTATTCTAATTTCAGTGTTTACCCTTTATTTTCTGACTTGTTACACAAGCAACTAACTTAAGTTTATTAGAACCTACACTATGGTCCATCCTAGAAGGTTCTATACTTGTTACAATCCCTATTCTATCCTTACCCCCCTTTAAAAATTACCAAATCTGATGAAAGTACCCTTTTCCTATGCCTAAACTACCCTTTGAACCTCCTGAAATTACTAGCCTACCTTAACTACACTAAACTTTCTAACTGACCCTGGTTCAAATAACTATTTTCTGTAAATTAACCAACCACCAATCCAATCGTGAATCCTAAATTCAAATGACTACTGATTTTTTGGATTAACAACTACTAATAACAAATCAGAGTAAAACAGTGCTCACATAGTATTGATTAAAACTGTAAGCACACAGATTCGACACACACAGCTAATAGAACAACTTATTCATGAAGCCTGGAGAAGATTTAGGCAACTCAAAACCTAAGCTAAATCCTAAGCATGATTAATCCTAATTCTAAAGAACTCAGTCACAACTAAATTGACAAACGACCCAATTCTTATTATTAATTAAAAGACAATGACGAATAACAAATAAGAAACAAGCTAATCTACTGGTTCAACCGAAAAATGAGAAGAGATAAACTCAAGCCCTAAATTGATTGCTCAAGAGGAAGTATCAGTCAAGAAGAAAAGACTAACGAAGGAGAACAAGGAAAACTTACTTAGCTTGAGCACTTGACTGACTATGGGGTGAACTCCGACTGGTCATTTGTTTGAATCCTCCGGGATTCTTGACGCGTAACATCCCTAATCGTGTGTTTTCCAAAAGAACACACATGATTAGGGAAGTTATGGTCGAAAATTCCCAAGATTTTCTAATTTAGGGTTCTGCCGGATTTTGATCGGATATTTGGGCAATTCTGGCCATATTTGAGACACGTGGCTATGGGGGTTGGATAGAGGAGGTCAAGGCGGTCCCATGGTGTTAATTTGGGACCGTTTGGCATAATCGGCGACTTGGCCGGAAAACTTCGAACGGATATTTGACGAGTTCTGGTAAGATTTGAGGGCAACGGACAGTGGATTCAGGTAAAGGAAGGGAAGGGGAATCTGGGGTGTAATTTTGGTGGTCATCGGAGCATCGCCGCCGGTGGCGACGATTCCCGGCCGGCGGCGGACGACGGAGGGACGGTGGCAGATGGTGGGGCTAGGGCGGTGGAGGGTGGTGGTAACGCCGGCGTTACAGGGGAGGTACGAGGAGGATGATTTTGGTCTCAAACTTTTCTGAAGATTTCGGACACTTATATCTAAAATACGAGATTAAAACTGGGCCGTTGGATTAGAGTGGGCAGATGGCCTGGATTTGATTTGGCATTTAACTCAAAACGACGTAGTATGCTTCCTATACTACGTCGTTTTGTTGGTCTCACAGGCATGGGCGCCTGGACCGGGTAGAGGTGAACTGGGCCTGGATGTGGAAATTGTTTGGGCTACCTGTTTTTAGCCCAAATTTGGTCTTTACTCAAGAACCAAATTGAATTTTTTCTTTTTCCCTTTTCCTTCCTTTATCTATTGTTGTATTTTTTTTTTTTATTTATTTATTTTTTTTCTGATTTTATAAAGATGTTAAAACAAAGCAAAGACCTAATTACACTATTTAACTCCTAAAATTACCTACAACTCTATTTAAAGACAAACACAATAATTAGTAATGCGAAGAACTATTTTCTTGCAATTTTCTTTACATTTTATTCTACACCTAATTAGTACTAAAATTGTGAAATTAAATCCCTAAATGCCAACGCATATTTTGGTATTTTCATATGGATTAAGATGCACAAATAAAAATGCAACAATTACCAAAGAATGCCACAAAATTCACAAAAATTTGTAAAATACTAGAAAAAATTGTTTTGTTTGAAATTTGGGAATTGTTGCTTAAGGCGAAAATCACGTGCTCACAGTTCGGAGGCACCATCCTTATGGCCTGAGAACATCATTTCATGGCCTGCGAATCCTTTATTATATGCTCCATGGCCCAGGACATCATGGTCTAAAGACGTCATCCTAACCATTCAAAGACAGCATTCATGGTCCAATGGGAATTTGCATCATGTTTAAATTTACGCACAATATACGCTTGTATTACATATTGGCAGGTAAACCGGCAAGCAACAGCCATCCCGGCGGGAGCTGTTCCGCTCCAGTGCCCGCAGCCATATCGAACCTAACCATTCTCGTAAGCCGTCCACTCATCCAGCCCCTAGATATTGCGTCCGTTCTTCGAAAGTACCCGTCGGCATACTCCGCCGACGGATCCTGAACTACATGCGGCCTAATTCCAATAAAACCAGGGATATGTAGGCAACTTAGAAGCCAGGGTGCGGCCTGAATCTTCCCAAATCATTTCGCTTGGTCAAAATTGGCCATCATATCTTTACCCGAAAACTCTTTCATCCTTCCCGGGTAAACAGGGGCAGCTGTTGACACCCAATTTTTCCCTATATATTTTCAATATGCAAAATACTTCCAAAATAGCATATATATGCATATATAAGTATGTCCAAGTATTTTATTATTTTTTCATAATTTTTGAAGGCTTTTAAATCAATTTATTTCCATTTTTTATCCATAAAATCCCAATAATTATGTCCAAAATTATTATTTTTGATGATTCACTTATTGGATCTTCATATTTATGCTAAAATATAGCTAAGGTAATTTTTGCATATCTTTACAAATTTATTTAGTATTTCTAAGCTAAATTGCATATAATTGCAATATTAGCCTCTTTTATGATTTAATTGCGTTTATATTCATAAAATCAGGTCCTATATTTTTAAAGTGTTAATTACATATTATAAATCATTTTGGTGCTTTTAGTTTGTTTTCAGAAATTAATTTATTACTTTTTTTATAAAATAAATAGGGAAAAATGGCTATTTAAAATCTTGCCCAATTGCATTTCAATTTTAGCCTAATTGTAACCCCAAATTAAACCCAATTTCCCTGGCCCAATTCCCATTCAAACCCGACCCCTAACCCAATTAAACGACCCAACCTGGATTTCCACCTACCCTCTATAATCCAGGTCGTTGATCATTCAGATCAACAGCCAATATTCGCCCTTACCATTTTTAACCCTGAAAGACCCCTAAACCTACCTCATTCTTCACCAAACGCCGCCCTTGAATCCCTCTTCTCTCAAATTCTCTCTGAAACCCTTACGAACCCTAGCCGCCGCCATCTAATCCCACCCTAATCTACCCTAATACCTTCCTAATCCATGGCCCCTCGTGATCATTTGGGACGTGTATCAGCCTCCTATGGCTCCTAGGTGTTTGTTTCTGTGGTTTCATGGCCGGTCCTCAAAGGAATCTGGTCCAGTCCTTGCTCGACTATCGTCCATGGCCTTTCTCCGACCATCCATGACCTTTCTTTGGCCGTTCATGGCCTTTCAAGGCAGATCCTTGACTTTCCTGGTTAGATCGGTAACTTTCGAGATCTTTCTCATTTCTTTTGGGTTTTCTGAAACCCTAATCTCTAAGACCTTTCGATTTCTTTCAGATCTATTTTATATCTGTGCCTACTATGAACTTTTTAAGTGTTTCTCGAAGGTTGTTTGACTTTTCTTTCAAAGTGACTCTTCACTTTTCAACGATTAGGGTTTTCCTTTAGGTCTTTCAAAAGATCTCTTCTCTGATCTTAATGTTGTTGTGATTTTGCTATGTTTAAAACGATTTGCTCATGTTGTTCTTCTATCTATTTCCGCATGTTTAAAAACCCTAGTTCCTTTTAGTCATCCGAGTTCTGAGACTGTTTGTTTGAATGTGCACTTATTTTTTGTTTCAGACTCTATTTTCCTCGTTTGACCTGTTTTATTTTTGAGTTCTTACCATCTCTTAAACTCGACTACTGTTGAAGCCCTAAATTTCTTAGAAGTTTTCTCACTTATTACTACTGCGAGACCTTTACTTGTTTCTGATTTCTCTTACCTGATACTATGTTCTTCTTCACTGTTGATTCTATGTGACTACTTGACCTACTTGACTACTGTGCTTCGAATATTTTTCTTACTACTGAATCCTAGCT
>NC_031995.1:66168304-66176144 GCF_001879085.1 Nicotiana attenuata | reverse complement strand
ATGAGCGTGGGGTAGAGCACCGTTGGGGATGGTGACTTGGTCCGTCCCGGTTGTTGATTTTACTGCGTAATTGACTAAAACCTGCTTGATGCTATCGTGATTTGGGCTGATTGCCATGTTTTGGGATTCGTGCCAATTATTTGAATCCTTTAGGGATTATTATTACTGTTTTCATGACACTTAGCATATTAAATAATTTCCGTCCTGAGTTAAACCCTGTTTTGAAATGTGCAGTCATATTGTTAAAGTTTAAAGACTTAAATTGCATTTTTCTAATGTTTTGAGTTAAAAGTTATTACTTGACATTGCCCGAGTGGCTCATTTGCATGTTCTGGACTGAGGATGGATCGGGCTGCACGCTGTAGCGATACTATGATGATATTGCGCTTGGGCTGTAGGAGCCCCTCCGGAGTCTGAACCCCCACAGTGAGCGTGGGTACCCAAATGGATCGGGCTGCGCGCCGCAGCGGTCATGTGCATTGCATTGCATTCATGCATTGGTTCCTGTTTGTACTACGTTTCATGACATTCAGCACTCTCATATCATTGGCATCCATGCTACTTCTTGCACTGTTTATTAGATACCCTGGTGTTATTTGTTGATGGAGTGCTGTGCCCGAGGGGCTGACTTATGTGCGTACTTGCACTATCTGATTACGCATTCACTTGCTTGACTGTTGGAAAAGGATATTTTCAGAGGTTTTTAAACTGAGCCAGATATTTTCTAAAGGATTTTTCCCGGTTTTACTGTTTTCTCAAAGGGTTGTACTATCCTATATAGCATGATGGAGTGCCCTTACGTGATTTCTTGTCTCTCAATTATTATTTACTCTTATTACCACTGAGTTGGAAGTACTCACTTTACTCCCTGCACCTCACCTGCAGTTGCAGGTATTGTTCACCCGGTAGCGGGTTATTAGCTGATTGAAGGTATGGCTATTGTAGCCGAGCAAGGTGACCGCCAGCGTTCGCGGCACCGGATGTTGTCTTTTGATTTTCCAGAATTTTTCTTTATATATTATTATTGGCCCTGTAGTTGTGTTCAGGTTTCTTTAGATGCTCGTGACTTGTGACACCCCGGTCGGGTTGTGTTGGGTTGTACATACTGGTTATTGTTGTCGTTAAGCTATATTCATCTATTCATTTATATTTAATAATTGTTAAAGGGACGATTTGGGTTAGTTGGCTGGCCTCGTCTCCACGAGAGACGCCATCATGATCGAGTTTGGAAATTGGGTCGTGACAAGTTGGTATTAGAGCCTAGGTTACTAGGTCTCACGAGTCATGAGCAGGTTTAGTAGAGTCTCGCGGATCGGTACGGAGACGTCTGTATATATCCTCGAGAGGCTGCAGAACCTTTAGGAAAACTTCACATTCTTGAATTCTTATCGTGCGTCCTTGATTCAGCTTGAAAAGAAACTCTTGAAATTCCTTCCACGCGTTTGTATGCGCACCTTAGCGCTCAGTATCAGAGTACCTTGATGGCTTGTGATTCCCCGATCAAGGGGCGAGATGTGATCTCCGTGAGTTTGATGTTGGGCCAGTCTGGAGGACTTGAGGCCAGATCTTGCCTATGGCTTGAGCACCGAGGTGCCGATCGTGTGAGCAAGTGTTTTGAACTTATATGTTCAGTATTGCCCCTATTAGCCGGAATGGCGGTTTGGTATTCATGTGATGAGTATGTTAGTATTGCGAGATGTAATTATATGACTTGGTAGTGACGAAGAAGTCTGTTGGATAATAGATGAACTGTTAAGTGATTCGTTTCCTATTGTGATTTGATGTGTAGCCCGAATTATGGGCGCGTGAAGAATATTATCGTACCTCCTAGTTGGGAAGTGAAGTGCATTGCATGCGGCGATATGAGTTCGGACTCAGGAAGACTAATGACTGAGTAACGTATATGATGGTGAAAGGTTTGCTGAAGTACTAAATTGAGGCGAAGCAGGGGTCATCTCCTGCGGAGTGTTCTTGAGTGGTATGGTCCTTACGTGTATGTTAGAAGATCTCATGTGTAATTGAAGGGTATGTGTTGAAATTTAAAAATTCGGGTCGCTTAAGAGAGTGGACTCAGTTGATGTGGGGATAAATGTGAGGGTTGTAGAGGATTTTAGTACTAGATGATCTGTGTTTTCACAAACTTGTAGATGATTTGAGTTTAATCTCACTATGACATTGTGGCATCGTTAGAGTAAAAGTGTTATGAGTTGTTAAGTGTGACTTGATATAGGGCTTCGAGCCAAGTTGGGGAGGTTGCTGTTGATTAGCTGATCGCACGGTTATGTGCTATGTTGGTTCCGTTTCGAGGTATGCTGGCGGATCAGTCCTGGTTGCAGATATTGAGCCGAGGATGGCACGAANAAGGGAGAAATATCAAGTTGATGATGAATCAGAGGGGAAATTTGATAAATGGAATAGGTTGATAGTAGACTGAGTCGTTATGGTAAGGGTACGATTAATTCTTCGTATGTGTTCGAGGTAATGAGCCTTACAGGCATTTTGCAGCAATGCTCTTGAGTTTTGGTAGCTTGCTTAGCTTGGTTTGGGTAGAAGGATTCAGTCCTAGCAGTTTAGCTTGTGCACATAGAATTGGGGGAGAGAGTCCTTGTTGGGTTTTACCGTGGTTTGGAGATGAATATATTTTCTATGGGCATGAGAAGCATGGAATGTGTAATGATTCTTCTTCTAGATGGGATTGACGGAAGGTCTTGGCTAGATGAGTTACAGTTCAGTTCTGAAAAGAAGTTCATAAAATTCTTAGGCAACGGGTAGCCTCAGGTAATCAAGGAAATGGTACTGCTAAATGGAAGTGATTTGACGAGAGTATATGTCTCGGAAGAAGGGTAATGTGATTAGACTGATGATACTTCGGTAGTATTGCGGCACTTTGTTGCTAGATCGACTGCTGATATCTGAGTTTGTTTGATGGCACAGGGGAATTTTAGAATATCTTTCGTGGAATGATTGGGTACTCGAGGTGTAATATGTATTCATACGGCGAAATTTGGGATCAGGTACAGTGATTCGTGTGCTATATGGAGTTGGAGACTGGGAGTTCTCAGGTACAGACTATGTAGTGGTTGTGGATCGTGGGTATCGATACCGTTAGCGGCTATTGGGATTTGGAGGCTCGAGTGGATCTTTCTTTGCTTGGTATATTAGATTTTGGATATGATATTGGGGTGTAGACTGGCTGTCTCAGTGTTGGGTTGTTCTAGACTATTGTGTTATGGGCTATGCCGGAAAATGCCACAGGTTGCATGGCGAGGTGCATCAGATTATGTTCTAGCAGAGTGGTTTGTATTCCAAAGACCAGCGGACGGCTGGGAAGGACTGTTTTTCTTAAGTGGGCCTTCGTGATGGATGTCAGTGCAGAGGTTTCTACCCTTGATTCAGTTCCGGTGTTGAGGGACTTTTCGGATGCGTTTCTTGTGGCCGGGCATGTCGCCGGGCGAGGTTGTGGATTTCGGTATTGATTTGGTACCGGGCACCGTATCATACGGCTCCGGCAGGAATTGTGGCAGTGGAAGGAGCAGTTTCATGCCTTCTTGGTATTGAGTTCGTTGGCAGACTGATGTGGCTACGTATTTAGCTTGAGTTAGCTTGGTTGGTCCCGAGTTGTATTGTTGAGGGATAGGTTGATTCGATCGTTATTGAACTTGTTAGTGATCTGGGGAGATCTATGAGTTGCTTTTCTGTGCTGTGAGACGTTATGATTTGTTGGATATGGGCACATGTGGTGCGGTTCTATTGGGGATTCATAGAGAAGGTCGAGCGGGAAGAGTAATTGGGTGTTGATCGGTAAATGGAGTATCGGTTATGGCCTATCGGGTTGCGTGTCATATGTTATTTGTTTCACCGTGGATGTAATGACTTGCTTTGGTTTCAGACATTTAAATTGTGCGTGGCTGTCGATTCCCATAGTGACTTGAGGTGCTTCATGAGTAACAGTGTTTGGATAAGATCGCGCATTGTGGCAAGGCCACACGGGGGTATGACCTCTCGAGGTAGATTCAGGTACTCTATTTCTATGATGTGAGACGGGGTCTCATCATTGTGTTGTAATGGTATTGATGAGCTTGAGGTACAGCTCTTCCGTTTGAGTCATTTGTCCTGATTTGAGTACGTTCAGGCCGTTCCTTATTGGTGCGTGTATTATGCAAGTTGTGGCTTAGGCCTGTATTGAGGTGTCGTATCACCAGGGTGGTGTGTTGGATTCGAGGTGATCGCTGGAGTCATCAATGAATTCGAACAGATGTGATCTCAGCTTGTTAGAAGTATAATATCGAGGTTTGGCCCGGAAGTCTGTTGTGGTATTAGCCAAAAAGGAAGTGGCTTCATGTATGGTTGATCTGAGGAATGGTTACGGTTTATCGCGTGTTTTATTTATCGTTGTCAGTATATGAAAGTGTTGGAATAAGACCTTAGTTGATAAGAGGTTTTCTACCGGTATTTGGTTATTATAGGCAACTGCTGTGAATAGAGGCTACCGTTTTGAGTGTTTGGACCATGTGGTATATCATATGATCTCACCTGAGGTTGCAAGTATGGGTTATTACAGCTGGTTCGGGTTTATTCTGGGTACAGATGTGAGGTTCTGATATTGTGTATGGTTTCGGAAAGTGCAATGTGGTTCTATGGTTTATGGTTTAGATGGACTGTGAAATTTCAGCTATATGGTGTTATCGGACCTATGCGAGGTAGGGTGACGAGGGATCACCCCGGGTATATGTTTGGTAAGGTCATTCAGCTATTGTTTGGCTTTTAGTACAACTCTGGGTACGCTCGAGGACGAGCGTTTGTTTAAGTTGGGGAGAATGTGACGACCCGACCCGTCGTCTCATGTATTACTGCTCCGTTTCCCCCATTTTATGCTTCTTCATGTTTCGTTATCGGTATGTGGTGTGTGAGAGTTGATTTGGATTGGCTTTGATAAGAAATGAGACACTTAGTCTCTTTAAGGAAGGCTTAAGTTGGAAAAGTCAACCGGATGTTGACTTATGAGTTATAGGGCTCGGATGTGATTTCCGGTGATTTGGTTAGCTTCGGGGGATGATTTGTGACTTAGGAGTGAGATTGGAATTGATTTTGGAGGTCCGGTGTAGAATTAGGATTGAATTGGCGTAGTTAGTATTTTGGCGGATTCCGGTTGATAGGTGAGATTTTGATCCGAGGGTCGGAATGGAATTCCGAGAGTTGCTGTAGCTTTCGATATGTGATTTGTGATGTATGTGCAAAATTTCAAGTCATTCGGACGCCGTTTGGTTGGGTTTTCGATTGAATGCGTGTTTCGAAAGTTTTTAAAGAACTTAGGCTTGAATCCGATGAGAATTGATGATTTTAGTGTTGTTAGATGTGTTTTGATGATTGGAACAAGTTTGGATAATGTTTTAAGACATGTACGTGCTTTTGGTTGGGGTCCCGGGGGCCTCGAGTGAGTTTCGGGGTGGTTTCAGACCATTTCTAGGCCATTTTTAACTGCTGGTTTTGGGCTACAGCAGTGTTCTATGCGATCGCGGGGAATTGGTCGCGATCGCGGAAAGCCGTTCGCGATCGCGGAGAAGAAATATCCTGTTGCGTTGATCCCATTTCGGAAGCTTATATCTCAAAATCTATAAGGAATTTGGAGATAATCTAAAAATGAAAATTGTAGCTCTTTGTGTCTAGTTTTCAGAAATGTAAATTAATTGGAATTTGAAGTTGTGTACAAAAATTTATGGTGGTTACACTATAGGCTGCCCGGGAAGGTCTCTAATACACAGGGATGGCTTTGAAAGCTTATATCTCGCAATGTATAAGGAGTAAGGAAATGAGCAACATATGAAATATAGCTCTATGTGTCTAGTTTTCAGAACATCAAACCATTTGTAATTTAGAGTTGTGTGCAAAAAGTTATGACCGTTATACTGGAGGCTGTCCGAAAGAGCTGGGAACTGTTCATCGCGATCGCGAAGCATTGACCGCGATCGCGAAGAGTAAATTTTGGGCTGGAAAAATTGTTCTCCGCGATCGCGAAGCATTTACCGCGATCGCGAAGAGTAAATACCTGGGCAGAATGTTTTAAAACACGTCAGTCGCGATTTTGGGGTCATTTTACACCCATAGTTGCTCGTTTTTGGAGATTCTTGAAGGAGATTAACGAGGCATTCAAGGGAGAACGTTTGGAGGTAAGTTTCTTGGACTCAAAACTCGTTTTTATTGTGAAATCCATCTAGGAAATCATTGAATTTTTTCTAAAATGGAGGAATAGGGCTTGGAATTTTCAAATTTTTAAATTGGGATTTGAAGGGTCAATTGTGGATGGATTTTGATGTTCTTAGTATGTATGAACTCGTGAGGAGATAAGGAATCCGGTGATGTGAATTTTGTAATTTTTCGAGAAGTGGGCCCGGGGCTCGGGTTTTGCCAACTTCGTGATTTTCGATGTTTTTCGAGTCTTTTCGATTGGGTTATGTTTCCTTAGCATATTGTGATGTATTCGCTCTGATTTTGGTTAGATTCGGCGCGCGTGGAGGCCGATTTGATGGGCAAAGGCGTCGCGGGTTTGAGATTTCACCGGTTCGAGGTGAGTAATACTTGTAAATGATATCCTGAGGGTTTGAAACCCCGGATTTGCACATCATAGTGCTGTATTGTGGTGACTTGCACGCCAGGTATGAGCGTGGGGTAGAGCACCGTTGGGATGGTGACTTGGTCCGTCCCGGTTATTGATTTTACTGCGTAATTGACTAAAACCTGCTTGATGCTATCGTGATTTGGGCTGATTGCCATGTTTTGGGCTTCGTGCCGATTATTTGAATCCTTTAGGGATTATTATCACTGTTTTCATGACACTTAGCATATTAAATAATTTTCGTCCTGAGTTAAACCCTGTTTTGAAATGTGCAGTCATATTGTTAAAGTTTAAAGACTTAAATTGCATTTTTCTAATATTTTGAGTTAAAAGTTATTACTTGACATTGCCCGAGTGGCTCATTTGCATGTTCTGGACTGAGGATGGATCGGGCTGCACGCCGCAACGATATTATGATGATATTGCGCTTGGGCTGTAGGAGCCCCTCCGGAGTCTGAACTCCCACAGTGAGCGCGGGTACCCAAATGGATCGGGCTGCGCGCCGCAGCGGTCATGTGCATTGCATTGCATTCATGCATTGGTTCCTGTTTGTACTACGTGTCATGACATTCATCACTCTCATATCATTGGCATCCATGCTACTTCTTGCACTGTTTACCAGATACCCTGGTGTTATTTGTTGATGGAGTGCTGTGCCCGAGGGGCTGACTTATGTGCGGACTTGCACTATCTGATTACGCATTCACTTGCTTGACTGTTGGAAAAGGATATTTTCAAAAGAGGTTTTTAAACTGAGCCAGATATTTTCTAAAGGATTTTTCACGGTTTTACTGTTTTCTCAAAGGGTTGTACTGTCCTATATAGCATGATGTAGTGCCCTTATGTGATTTCTTGTCTCTCAGTTATTATTTACTCTTATTACCACTGAGTTGGAAGTACTCACTTTACTCCCTGCACCTCGCGTGCAGTTGCAGGTATTGTTCACCCGGTAGCGGGTGATTAGCGGACTGAAGGTATACTAATGTAGCTGAGCAAGGTGACCGCCAGCGTTCGCGGCACCAAACTTCATCTTTTGGATTCCAGATTTCATTTTATATATATATAACCCTGTAGTTGTGTTCTTACTTCTTAGATGCTCGTGACTTGTGACACCCCGATCGGGTTATGTGGGGTTGATAATACTGATTATTATGGCCGTTAAGTTGTATTATTCTATTCACCTATGTTTAGTAACTGTTAAAGAAATGATTTGGGTAAGTTGGCTGG
>NC_031995.1:66147753-66168236 GCF_001879085.1 Nicotiana attenuata | reverse complement strand
CCCACAGGAGTGGGAACATAAACGAGGGCACTCAAAGAATCCTGAGGCACACCCACATACGGAGCAAAGTAAGAAGACACATAAGAATAAGTAGAGCCCGGATCGAATAGAACCGATGCCTCTCTATGACAAACCAGTATAATACCTGTAATGACGGAGTCGGAGGCGACAACCTCAATACGAGTAGGAATAGCATAATATCTGGCCCGGCCCCTCTCTCGAGGGCGACCTCTATCTCCCCGACCTCCGCCCCTAGCCGACTGGACAGGCGGGGTAGCAGCTGGAGCTGTGACCATGGCCTGAGAACTCTGAGGAGCACGCTGTGGCTGAGCAGTCTGTGAAGATGCACCACTACCAAGTCTGGGGCAGTCCCTAACCATATCGCGTGTATCACCACACTCGAAACAAGCTCTGGGAGGACACGGTGGCTATGACTGACTAGGTCCAGGTCTGCTGGACTGACCTCTTGAAGCACCCTGCGCAGGAGGCGCGCTAGAAACTGGAGGTGCATAGTAAAGCTCCTGAGGTGTAGGTGGAGCTGGAGTACTGCTGCTGGAAGAGCTGAATGAATAGGGCGACCCGCATAACCTCTGCCATAACGACCTGCTGATGGGGTACGGGCACCAGAGTAGTGACCCGACTCTCGAGACCTCTTGGCCTCCCTCTCCCCTTGCTCCCTGGCGAGCATACCCTCAATCCTCCTAGCAATGCTCACTACCTGCTGATAAGGGATGTCCATCTCCATCTCTCGATCCATGCTAGATCTGATGGGTGGGATAAGACCCTCAATGAACCTGTGAACCCTCTCCCGAACTGTAGCAACCAAGGCCGGTGCATGCCTGGCCAATTTGGTATAACGGATAGCATACTCCGAAATGGTCATAGCACCCTGGCGCAAATGCTCAAACTCTGCGCGCCATGCATCCCTGAGACTCTGGGGAACAAACTCTCTCATAAACATATCCGAGAACTGGGTCCATGTCAGTGAAGCAACCTCGACTGGGCTGTCTATCTCATAAGTACGCCACCAATCATAGGCGGCTCCCCGAAGCTGAAAAGTAGTGAAAGAGACCCCGCTGGACTCCACTATGCCCATAGTGCGAAGAATACAGTGACACTCCTCTAGAAATCCCAAGGCATCATCTGATGCTAGTCCACTGAACATTGGGGGATCATACTTCTTGAACCTCTCATGTCTCCGCTGCTCGTCCTCTGAAGCAGCTGACCCATCCTCGGGCTGAACTGGCACTGCAGGCGGTGCAGGAATAATCTCGGGAGCCTGCTCAACCTGCACTCGCTGCTCAGGAGTGCGGACGGTGGGAGTCTATGCTCCTCCCCCGGCCTGGGATGTGGCTGCAGCAAGGGGAAGCAACCCTGCCTGAGCCAAGGTGGTGTACATGCTCATGAACTGAGCCAAAGTCTCCTGGAGCGCTGGAGTAGTAGTGGCAGTAGTAAGTGTGCCAGGTGCCCGGGCTCCGGCTGGATCTGCTTGTGGTACCTCGGCGGCAGCTCACGCAGGTGCTCTGGCTGCACCACGTGCGCGTCCTCGACCTCTCCCCCGGCCCCGGTCTCTGACGGCTGCAGTAGAGGATGCGGGTGCCTGGTCATCTCGAGTAGCACGTGTCCTCACCATCTGTGAGAGAATAGAAGTTAGAAGTTTAAAATTGATGTAAAAATATCGTACGACAAGGAATTCAAATGAAACGAAGATTTTTCCTAAACAGTTACATAGCCTCTCGTAGATAAATACAGACGTCTCCGTACCGATCAGCGAGACTCTAATAAACCGGCCTGTGTTCCGTGACTCCTATGAACCTAGAGCTCTGATACCAACTTGTCACGACCCCAGTTCACCCTCCATGAACATGTCGTGATGGCACCTAGTTCCTACAACTAGGTAAGCCTAACAATGCGGGAATAACAACCTAACTTGCGGAATAATTAATTCGAACTGAACATATCAAAATAATAACTGCATATAAGGCCGCTCGGCCTATACAACTCAAAGGAAATGCGGAAGTCTACAACACCATCCAAAATCCCGAAAAATCACGGGAACCACAGGCTAATAGAAATACTGTAAATGCTCTAATCTCCAGAATATCTACACTAAAAGTATGATAGAATCTAAATACTACAGATAAAATAAGGAATGAGACTCTTCGGTCTACGGACGCTGCAGATATACCTCGAAGTCTCCGTAGCTCTCCCCGCCTCAAGGATAGTGCGCATGAGTGGAGGTACCTGGATCTGCACATGACAAACATGCGCAGGAAGGGCATGAGTACACCAAAGCGGTACTCAGTAAGTGCCAAACCTAATCTCAGTTGGGTAGTGACGAGGAAGGTCAGGGCCCTACTGAGGTTATATAATATAAATCAACAATATGAAAATAAGCAGTAACAGTGAGTACAGCAGTGGAATAAGACAGACTAAACAAAGCAATAACAAATACACAAAGAACGGATCAAACACAGAATGAGTACAGCTCAATACCAATGGTAACAATGAGGATCTCCCAGGATACCGTCCTGTAGTCCTTTTCTCAACTGTCCAGTGGATCTCCCGAAATACCGTCCCGTAGTCCATCATATGTGTATATCCGAAGGATCTCCCGAGATACCGTCCCGTAGTCCAACTATCAATATGGAGGGGATCTATCGGGAATCTAACCCGCAGTCCCAAAGTAAAAGTGCAAGGGGATCTACCGGGAATCGAACCCGTAGTCCCAAAGTAAACAAACAGGGGGGAGCTACCGGAATCCCACATCCGTAGTCCCAATGTAAATGTGCAACCACAACCAGAAGATGCTAAGGAAGGAAGTACAAAGACAAGTAACATGTAGTACTAGCCTAGCATGCTTCACGTAATACAGTCAAGGCAACTCAAACAATTAGGCAAGTTGGATCAACTAAACATGTTTTTCTAATCTAACACAGGTTATAATTACAAGTACAATAAGACAAATATGAAGGAAGGCTCAGTCTCAATATCTTAAGTAAAAATCGGATTTTTAACAATTGGCTCAAGTACGCGCTCGTCACCTCGTGTACCAGGCACTCAAATATCAAATAACAAAACCTAAGGGTAAAGGTCCCCCACACAAGGTTAGACAAGCCACTTTCCCCCTCGAACGCGGCTCAAAATCAACTAGAAATCACCCTTTGCCACGAGTATCCGACTCCAAATGGCCCAAATCTATTCAATTCAATTACATATTGTGAATAACATCGCAACCAACTGGTTTTACTATTAAATTCAAAAGCTACAACGTGAAATTAGGTAAAATAACCAAAATGCCCTTCAGGCCCACCTCGGAATCGAATAATTTTCAAATTTCAGAACCCTCGTACTCTCACGAGTCTAACCATATAAAAATCTCCCAAATCGGAGGTCAAACACCACTAAAACCCAATTAGTTTAGCCTATGAAGTTTCACCCAATTTCCAATTTTTTGATCCCAAATTCGAATTTTAATGATGGATTTAACTACAAAATGATGAAATATAACTAGAAGGGATTAAAGAAATGTTACCCAATAGTCTTCTCTTCAAAACCCTATAAAAAATCGCCTTTCCCTGAGCTCAATTTTGATTTTTCTAACTTATGAAAACTAACCCTCAAAATTCTATATATCTGCTCAGGAATTTTCGTTCTGCGGACAAGGACCGCTTCTGCGGTCCCGCTTCTGTGGAACAAGAGCCGTCTTCCTGCGATTTTCATTAAAAAGGCAGGGACCGCATCTGCGATAAAAGGGTCGCAGGTGTGACACCTGCATCTGTGGGGGAACATCCGCTTTGGGCGGAAATAAGGAGAATACAGGATCCCCGCATCTGCGATGCCTGAGCCGCTTCTGCGGCTCCGCTTCTACGAGAATAGTACCGCTTCTACGGTTTCTGAGGGAAAGGGAAAACCGCTTCTGCGTCCACTTAGCCGCTTCTGTGGTTCCCAAAGCCGCAAATGCGAAAATACCAGAAGAGGAACACTTCAGCTGCTGCAACACCTTAAAAATTCTTCCGTTAACCACCCGAAATCCACCCCGACGGACCCGACCCCCCCCCGTCCCCCGTGACCTCAACCAAAAGCACCAATAAAATCCAATACCTCATTCAAACTTGTACCAATCCTTAAACCACCTAAAACAACGCCGAAAACTCGAATGAAACAAGGATTTGAGCCTAAGAACTTCAATTTTTATCAAAATACGCTTTCGATCAAAAACCTAACCAAAACACGTCCAAATGACCTGAAATTTTGCACACACATCCCAAATGACATGATGGAGCTACTGCAACTTCCGGAATTCCAATCCGACCCTCGGATCAAAAACTCACTATCGGACCGGAAACTTCAAAAATTCAAACTTCGGCATTTCAAGCCTAAATGAGCTACGGACTTCCAAAATACATTCCGAACACGCTCCCAACCCCAAAATCACCTAACGGAGCTAACGGAACCATCGAATTTCCATTCCGAGGTCGTCTTCACACTGTTTCGACTACGGATCACTTTTCCACACTTAAGCTCTCATTTAGGGACTAAGTGTCCCAAAACTCTCCGAAACTCAACATCGAACGTCCCGGCAAACAAAAATAGCAGAAATGAACTTAGGGGAAGCAGTTAATAGGGGATCAGGGCGCTAATTCTTAAGACGACCGGCCGGGTCGTCACACAAGCCAAATCAATACTCTAAAAATTCCTTCTCGCACAAATCGACCTCAAAACGGCTCGAATCTAACCAAAAAGAACTCAATAACATCAAATAGTGACATAGGAATCAAACCCAAACGATAAAGGTCGAATCTTTAATCAAATACTCTAGTCAACCCAAAAAATCAACTCAGGCGCGCACACCGGAACTCGACAAAACTCACCAATCCCTAACGCTTATTCTAAGACGAGTCCAAATATAAAGTTTCATCCAAATCCGACTCTGAAGTGAGGTTCAAATCTCTAATTATCTTAGAAATGTTTTGCCAAAACCCCAAAATACACTTTCTTATCTTTCAAGCCAAACTCCTCTTTTCTTCTTTAAGAGTCCTTCATTTAGAGCCAAAATCACTGCTAAATTTATGTTATAATCGTAAATTCGATTTAGGTATACTTATCCTAATAAAGTAGATGAAAACTCCCGAGCTCCAAAACTTTGTGAGAAAAAGTAACTAAATTCCGAAATAAGTAAAAAAAAATGCAGCAGCTGTCCCAGCCCAAAACAGATGCTAGATGATCTTAAAACCCACATTTGATAAGCCCAACATAATTCTTGCGAGATTACACCCAAGAGAGCCTTTTGAATCACCCAATTTGGAATTAAAATGAGGGAGATATGATATTTTGAAGTTTTAAAGGAAGTCCAATAATTTCTGGGACACCGGTATTTTCGGAATTGTTGTTCCATAAAATCAGCAATCGCAAAATCTTTATTTTAGCACCCAACACTCATTCGGAACCTCCGGACACAAACCATATATGCAACTCAATCATAAATCACACTGCGGACCTGCTCGCACACTCAAAACATCGAAAAGAGATCGTCTTGACCTGATATTGACCGTGGTCAAACTCCAAATCCTTCACTTAACTAGTCTCTCAATCAATGATCCAAAATACAGCCGAGTCCCTCAGGACCCCATCCATTCATACCAACAAGTAAAAATACATTATTCAAAATTATCCAAAATCTCAAAACACCCATGCGAATATCACAACAAGAAATCGAGACTCAAGATGAATAGAATTTCTTTTAAGTTGTTAAATCTTCATTCTTTCAAAAGAGTGTCCGAATCACACTTAAACACTTCGGATTACTTTTAAACTTTGCACACAAGTTCAATTCAACTATATAGACCTATCCAAAGTCTCAGAACACTAATTGGAGTCCAATAAAATCAAAGTCAACTCTTGGTCAAATTTATAAACTCTTTAGTTCTTCAAATTGCTTACTTTCAGGAAAAGAGCCAAATCATCCTAGGAACTTCTGAAATCAAATTCGAACATACGTACAACTCCAAAATCATCATAAGAACCTATCGGAACCATCAAAATCCGATTATGAGTCCGCTTACCCAAAAGTCAAATTTTGGTCAATTCTTCCAACTTAAAGCTTCCAAATTGAGAGTCATTCTTCAATTCAATCCCGAACCACTCTAAAATCAAAACCGACCACACACACAAGTTATAATACATTATATGAAGATGCTCAAAGTCTCAGACTACCAAACGGAAGTCTAATGCTCAAAACGACTGGTAGGGTCATTATATTTTCCTCCACTTAAACATACGTTCGTCTCGAACGTGCCAAAAGTCATTCCAATGTCATGAATTCACTGTTTAAACACATCGTACACATACTCATGAGTGATTACATGTCACCACAAGCTATATGAGTCCATTATCACAATCCCGACCGAAGATTTTTTTTTCTTCAACCTTAATCCATAAGCCTTAGAACCAAATTGCAATATTCGGAATTCCCTATCAGATCCGATCCTTGTATATATACATATCAATCTCAACAAGTTGCATCAAGCCATCGATACACTATCAAGATCAAACCACACAATGTACCACATAACTCATGTACTCAGAGCAATAACTTCCGACTATAATAGCTGCTCATTACCAAATCCGGTACCGGCAATGTACCGCATATCAAATAAAGCTATGTTCCAAACCTTCGCAACACTACTAACGATAAAAGAAGCATACAGACACTCATAACCGTCTATGAAATTAATAAGTTGTGGAGTTCTTTCGTCCGACAAGGACCATTGCCAAATTCTGAGCTGACTAATGGCATTATTCTTCCAAGCAAAAATTTTTCCAATCCGATTGCGTAATTTCCATGTCCAATAATCTCGTCTTACCTAGTACAAGCTATTCAACTAGCAAGTCTCACTAACGACCATATGGAACCTCACACAACACGGTCCGTACCGTAATCAAGCAATAACTCAGATATAACCAATAATGGAAAGAAAACAAGATAAATGAACTATCCAACAAGTGCAACTGATATAACAACAAAGGCATAATTCCATGAGCTCATCCCACAAAGGTAAAACAACACACACGAAATAAAACACATAGAAGGGTATCCCACAAAACTCCATCGTGGCGCGCAACCTGATCCCAAACATACCAATCTACATAGGGATACCCATCAAGTCATAATGGTTGTGCTCACTAATCACACGTGCATCAACATCAAGCACAATAGAGTGGATAAATATAATTGTGGGAAGATGAATAGGCATAAAACACTACGGAAAAGGTAAGCACGACTAAGGTGCAATAAGAAAACCAACATCACAAGAGTCATCTCGCTCATATACTGCCACAAGGCCTAAACATTTTCAGAATATCTGTGTAAATAATAAAGTAGCCTCACAACCCATCATAGTGTATGAGGGGAGCACATAACATAGATCAGGGCATGAATGACATCCATTTTGGCCGATGATACACTCATGATAAAAGTTGCGTCAGAGTAAGCAAGCCTGATCCGGTATAGAATACACATTAGGCCAACTAATGGGCCCCAAATCAATTTTGATCATCCCAAAATAGGTAAATAACCTTCCAAAAGTTCACATCACCCTATCCATGACATATACCATCAACCGTTTAACTCTTAACATATCTTCACAGTCCACAACCGAGGAATAGTCTACCCTTGAAAATATCCAATCTCTAAACCTCAAGAATACAGGAATCCCCATATCTGATCCCGGTTCCACCTACTCAAATGACTAACACATCACTCACCATCATCTCACGGAAAATACCAACATAAATCATTCGCATCGAGTTGCCAAACTGAACATCAATGGTTATCAACCATGCGATTACTGAAATACTAGCCGAGCATCTGCGAATGTCGCGACCTAAAATCCCACCATGAGGGTCGTGATGGCACCTAGTAATTTAAGACTAGGTAATCCTATCACATCACAATGCCAATCAACTGTGAAATATAATAAAATTACCGAACATGAATAAAATGAGCAATTTCCAAAAACCCGGTAATACTGAGTCATAAGCTCTACATAGACTGTACATGAAATATAAAAAATACATCACTGTTTATAAGATATAAATAGTAGAAAAAGAAATAGAATAGGGACTCCGAGGTCGGCGAACGGAACACCAAGTATACCTTGAAGTCTCCAACAACTCGACTCCACTCTCTATCGAACAACGCGATTTGAGGTACCTGGATCTGCACAAAGAATGCGCAGACGCTTAGTATGAGTAAATCACAGTCGGTACCTAATAAGTTTAAAGACTAACCTCGATGGAGTAGTGACGAGGTTCAAGTCAAGACCCTCACTAGTCAAATAACCTGTGCAAAATATCAAAGACTAGAAACAAGAAGAATAGCAGGAAGCAATAACTAAAATCTTATTAGACCAAGTGATAGTAATTTAATACGAATAACTCGATTTCAACAACAATTCATCCAATAGAATCGTACAGATATGGCACCTCGTGCCCACATTATCGATCACCCTCGCACGGGAAAGACCTTGTGCCACAATATAAGTCACACTTGCACGGGAAAGACCTTGTGCCAAAATATAAGTCACACTTGCACGACAAAGAACTCGTGTTGCAATATAATCTGATTCTGTATCATTTGCCAATTAACATATTCACAAGAACTTTTCAAAAATGAATATAGTAATGCAAATAATAGCTTTTTTTACTTCAATCCATTATGATACCAACATACAGAATATGAAATGACAACTCCACATAGGTAAATCCATCTTGGCAACCAAATCATCAAGTAATAATAGAGGCACAATTTAGCATGTAGGAACGATGCAACAAAATAAGTAAAAATGGACGACACACATAAAGAAGTCATAAGCACAAACAAGAATGACCCTATACACCACCACACAAACATCATCAACAAAACACCCCCAGGCTATCACATATAATCCCCACAATGCCACCCTTATCTCATCCCGTGTGTAATAATAAAGTAAATGCCCGCCTTGTCTCACCACACGCATATTAACAAATTATCTCACCTTGCCTCGCCAGATGTGCAAACATGATATATAGCTCGCCTTGTCACACAACATGTGCAATATAAATAATAATAATAATAATAATAGCATGACAGAAACCTCGGGCAAACACCCGAACAATCCTCCCGACCTGTCAGGACCTAACTCCATGTCAGGTTGTGATGGCGTTCAACACCATTGCTAGACAAGCCAACAGTGAACAACCTAGTGATTTCCCATTTTTATTAAGTGATTCAAACAACTACTTTCCTTAAATTTGAAATATTTGATAAATAGCGTATTTTTAAAGCACTCAAAAGCGAAAACAACTAAGGAAATCATAACTGTAGAAATACAATCCAAAATCGTAAGTCTACTAATGTGTGCCAAGATCAAGTATGTAGGCAACTAGTAGAATATAAAAAAGGTGGCTATAAACAAGTGCCTAAAATAGCCTAGGCAGCAATAAACAAAAGAGTGACTCTGGCATGCTGTTGAACGACTCGGAACGGGGTAGCTCACCGTGAAATCTCGAACCAATATCAAGTACGCGCGCCAGACGGGTAACCAGATGCACCTGCCTCAGATCCTGTACAATTAAGTACAGAAGTGTAGTATGAGTACATAAACAACATTTACCCAGTAAGTATCCAATCTAACCTCAAAGAAGTTGTGACGGGGGGTCGACTTTGACACTTACTATGGGCTAATAATAATTTATTTAAAATATACTAAGCATGGATTTCATGAATACCTGAAGGCTCAATAGAAGGAAATAACAAGTTCTTCATTCACAAATATTAATTCCAAGTTCAGTTTTATTATTTAACCGCTTCCATTTCAAGGCACTTAAGCAATATCAATCATGGAGAGTTCTAAAGAATTATCATGCGCAAAATATGTCGACGTCGTACGGCCCGATCCAGCATAATATTTAAATTGTGCACTGCCGGAGGGTCGAATGGCACGAACCATAGATGCATCTATTTACTATCGAGGCGTTCGGCCCGATCCACAAATAGAAATTATTTTCAAAGAAAACACAAATTTCACATTTACAGTCAAGTATTCCATTAAATCTTCAAGTAAGTGAATTTAACCTTTTACACTTCTTTTTATCAAATTTCTGACTTGACTTAAGTAATTATATTAGCAAGTAAGGGCGCAACCAAAATGCAAAAGTTTGCCCCCAGGCCCACTTGCCGAACAATCCAAAACTATTCAAATAGTGTAAAAACTAATCAATATGTGTTCAAAAGTTTATATTCTAACTATTTAAGTGATTACCCAACCCAAAATGCAAGATTCCTAAAATTTACCCCCGGGCTCACGTGCCCGGATTCCGGAAACTTTCAAAGAAAGTTGTTACCCCTACCCTAAGGAACATAAATATATGATTTTTACTAAGTTCCATAATCATTTTCGTGGTAAAATCCCATTTTTTTTATTAAACCCTAGGATTTTCATCGAAACCCATGATTTCTACCAATTTTTATGTTAAAATCTACCCATAATCTATGTATTAAACTCACATTAAGTAGTAATTACTTACCTCTAAAAGCTAGGTCGAAACCCACTCCTTAAAAGCTCTCCAATCGCCCAAGTGTGGAAGACAATGTGATAAAAATGGATTAAGTCCGTATTGAATGAACCCCCACTACCCAGGGACTTTGGCACCTGCGGTGCATTGGCCGCATCTGCGGTCCAGCACCTGCGGAGTCCCGCACCTGCGGCAAGACCTTCACAGGTGCGCCTTTTGCTCACCTGGACGGGATCCGCATCTGCCAACACAAGGAGCCGCATCTGCGAGCCCTTTCCGCTCCTGCGACCATAGTGCCCGCACATGCGGTCTCGCTGGTGCGTAAATTCCTCCGCACCTGCGGTGCCTGGGTTTCTTTCGCATTTTCGCTTCTGCAGCTCATGGCTCACACCTGTGGCTGGCCAAGCGCAGGTGTGGTTATGACAGAACTGAAACTTCAATAGCTGCTCACAACTTCTAACTTAGTCCGAGCCTCGTCCGATCGACCCTCGTGGCCCCCGGGGCCTCGCCCGAACATACCCACAAGTTTGAAATCGTAAAACGGACTCGCTCGAACTCTTGGAATGCCCGAAACAACATTAAAACTAAGATTCACACTCGAAAACTAATTGATTCAAACTTATGAACTTCAAGTTCTTCTATTCGCTCAAAATGCACCGAAACGTACTTAGACTACTCGGATTGATACCAAAGTTTGCTTGCAAGTCTTAAATGACATTATAGAACTATTCCTGGTCTCAAATTTCCGTTTGGACCTTGATATCACCAAAACCCGCTCCAAACCAAATTTAAAGAACTTCTAAAACTTTCAAGAACCAACTTTCACTATTAGGCGCCAAAATGCTCCTGGGTCATCCAAAACCCTATCCGAACATACGCCCAAGTCCGAAATCATCATACGAACCTATTGGATCCGTCCGATCCCAATTCCGAGGTCGTTTACTCAAAATGTTGATCGAAGTCAAACTTGGCCTTTTAAGCCAACCTTAAGGAACCAAGTGTTCCGATTTCAACCCGAACTCTTCCATCTCCCGAACTAACCATCCCCACAAGTCATAAATCAGTAAAAGCTAATACGGGAAGTCTCGTTTAGGGGAACAGGGTTTTAGAAAGCAAAACGACCAGTCGGGTCGTTCCATTCTCCACCTCTTAAACAAACATTCATCCTCGAACGGGTCTAGATTCATACCTGAAGTGCTGAATAAGTGTGGATATCTGCTCTGCATGTCCTCCTCGGACTCCCAGGTCGCCTCCTTGACTGGTTGGCCCCTCTACTGAACCTTTACCGCGGAAATCCTCTTGGATCTCAACTGGCGATCCTATCTAGCAACAATGGCAATTAGCTCCTCCTCATAACCTAAGCTCTCATCTAGCTGAATAGTGCTGAAGTCTAACACATGCGACAAGTCGGCGTGATACCTCTGGAGCATAGACACATAAAAAACTGGATGAACCCCTGATAAGCTGGGATGTAAAGCAAGCTCATAAGCAACCTCCCCAACCCGCCTCAACACCTTAAATGGGCCTATATACCTTGGGCTCAGCTTGCCCTTCTTCCCGAAACTCATAATACACTTCATCAGCGAGACTTTCAAGAGAACGTTCTTGCCAACCATAAATGATACATCACACACCTTCTGATCCGCATAACTCTTCTGTCTGGACTGTGGTGTGCGAAGTCGCTCCTGAATTAACATTACCTTTTCCATGGAGTCCTTTACCAAATCGGTACCATATAACTTAGCCTCGCCGAGATCAAACCACCTAATGGGAGAACGACATCGCCGACCATATAAAGCCTCAAATAGGGCCACCTCAATGCTGGACTGATAACTGTTGTTGTAAGCAAACTCGGCCAAAGGCAAAAGCTGATCCCACTGTCCCCCAAAGTCAACCACACATGGTCTGAGCGTGTCCTCCAATATCTGAACTGTCCACTTTGACTGACCATCGGTCTTTGGATGAAATGTTGTGCTGAGCTCTACACCGGTTCCCAACTCGCTCTGTACGGCACTCCAGAAATGCAAAGTAAATTGAGGGCCTCTATCTGATATGATGGAAACAGGCACCCCATGCAACCGAACTATCTCTCGAATATAAATCTGGGCCAACCTCTCTGAAGTATAAGTAATCACAATCGGACTGAAGTGTGCCGACTTGGTCAACCTGACGACAATGACCCAAACTCCATCAAACTTCCGCAAGGTTCACGGCAACCCAACTACGAAGTCCATAATAATGCGCTCCCAATTCCACTCTAGTATAATCATCTGCTGGAGTAGGCCACCTGGCCTCTGGTGCTCATACTTAACCTACTGGCAACTTAGGCACCTAGCTACATACTCAACTATGTCTTTCTTCATCCGCCGCCACCAATAATGCTGTCTCGGGTCACGATACATCTTCGTAGCACTTGGATGAATGGAATACCGAGAACTGTGTGCCTCCTCAAGAATCTTTCCTCTCAAGCCATCGACATAGGAACACATAGATGACCCTGGAGTCATAGAACACCACCCTCGCCAATAGAAACCTCCTTGGCACCACCCTGTAGTACCGTCTTTCTAAGAACTGCCAAGTGCGGATCATTAAACCGTCGTGCCTTGATCTGCTCCAATAGTAAAGACTAGGCAACAACACATGCAAGAACTCAACCGGGCTCTGAAATATCCAACCTCACAAGTCTGTTAGACAAGAACTGAACGTCCAAGGCTAGTGGGCTCTCCTTTGCTGAAATGAATGCCAAACTACCCATACTCTCTGCCTTTCTGCTCAAGGCATCCACGACTATATTCGCCCTGCCCGGATGATAAAGAATGGTGATGTCATAATCCTTCAGTAACTCAAGCCATCTACGCTGCCTCAAATTGAGATCCCTATTGCTTGAACAAATGTTGTAAGCTGCGATGATCGGTGTAAACCTCACATGACACCCCATAAAGGTAATGCCTCCAAATCTTAAGAGCATGAACAATCGCGGCTAACTCTAGATCGTGCACCAAGTAATTCTTCTCATGAATCTACATATGACGCAAAGCATATACAATAACTCGCCCCTCCTGCATCATTACACAAGCCAAGCCAACATGTGAAGCGTCGCAATACACCGTATACATCCCCGAATCGGAAGGCAACACTAGAACCGGTGATGTAGTCAAAGTTGTCTTGAGCTTCTGAAAGCTCGCCTCACAAACATCGGACTAACAAAACAGAGCACCCTTTTGGGTTAGTCTAGTCAGAGGTGCTGCAATGGATGAAAAACCCTGCACAAACCAGCGATAATGACCTGCTAATCCCATGAAACTCTTGATCTCAGTCGCCGAAGTAGGACGAGGCCAACTCTAAACTGACTTAATCTTCTTGGGATCCACCATAATAAACTCGCCTGATACAACATGCACAAATAATTCCACAGAATCTAACCAAAACTCACACTTGGAGAACATAGCATACATCTTCTGTTCCCGCAAAGTCTGGAGCACTACTCTCAAATGCTGCTCATGCTCCCCCATGCTACGTGAGTAGATCAAGATGTCATCATGAAGACAATGACAAACGAATCAATATAAGGCCTAAACACTCTGTTCATAAAATCCATAAATGCCGATGGGACATTGGTCAAGCCGAAGGACATCACCATAAACTCATAATGGCCATATCTAGTACGAAAAGTAGTCTTCGAAACATCTGAGTCCCGAATCTTCAACTGATAATACCCTGAACTCAAGTCGGTCTTAGAGAACACCCTAGCACCCTGCAACTGGTCGGCAACGGGTACTTGTTCTTGATGGTAACCTTGTTCAACTGGCGGTAATCAATGCATATTCGCATAGTTCCATCTTTCTTCTTCACAAATAACACTGGTGCACCCCAAGGTGATACACTTGGTCTGACAAACCCCTTTGCTAACAACTCTTTGTTGATACCCAATTTTTTTCTAGTAATTTTATACTCAAAATACTTCAAAAATAGCATATATGTGCATATATAAGCACACCCAAGAGTTCTGGCATTTTTAATAATTTTTAAACCAATTCATTGCCTATTTTAATACACCAAAATCCAATAATTATTTCCAAAATTATTATTTTGGCGAATAATTCATTTTTATTCTCACATTTGCACCAAAATATAATTAAGGTGATTCTTGGCACATTTTTTTTACGAATTTATTTGGTATTTTTAAAGCTAAATTGCATATAATTGCAATCATAGCCTATTTTACGATTAATAGTATTTTATAATTGTAAAATTAGTTGCAGCATTTTTAAGTTAATATTTATGTTATATTTGTTTACTCAGTATTTTTTAAAATTTATTTTTAAAAACCATCATTGCTATTTTTATAAAATAAAACGGGGGAAAAGTGGCTATTTAAAATCTGGCCTCAATTTCATTTCAATTACAGCCCAATTTGCACCCCAATTCAACCCAATCCCAACCCCAAATCAATTTAAACTCGATTACTTGATCCAATCGCCCAAACCCGCCCGTTTTCTTTTTAAAATCTGAGCCATTGATCATTTTGATCAACGGACCAGATCTCTTCTTTCCTTTTTAATTCCAAACGACCCCTAAACCCTACCCCATTCTTTCAGAAGCGCCGCCTCTAAACTCCTCTCTTCTCTCAAACGCTCTCGAGCTCTCTCGAAACCCTAATCGCTCTCTGCCACCTCCAACCCCAAATCCACCGGAATCTATGGCTGTTCTAACCATGGACGACCTATTCTCACCCCCTACTGCTCTCACGTGCTTGATACCTGAAGGTTCGAGGCCAGACCCCGAAGGTCCTCGCTCAGATCGTCACCTATTCGAAGATCCCGGCCATCTCCGGCTTTGCTCCGGTGGCTCTTGGTCTTTTGAGCCTGATTGTGATATTCTCTAGCTTAGATCGTGACTTTTCCAGGCTTTCTCGCTTCTAGAGTTCTTCTGAAACCCTAGCCTTTCGAGGTTCTCCTGATTCCTCTAGATCTGTTCTAGATCTATGTTTATTTTAAGGTTTTCAAATGATTTCTCAAAGTTTCTTTCAAAAGTTTGCTTTCAAGCCTCTCATCTTCTCCGATTTAGGGCTTCTCTGATTTTTCATGCTCTACTGTGATTCTTATGCGTTTTCTTCTGCTGTGTTTTCTCCTATCTTGCTCTTATAACTTCCCCTACTATATTTTGCACGATTTTTCTTTTATTATGTTTTCATGAAGTTTTCTGGGAAATACATGTTTAAGGTCTCAGTCCCTTTGAGTTTTCTGAACTTATTTCGTTAGTATTCTTTTGCCTGACTTGCTTGTTTTCATCTCTAGACTCGATTAATGGTAAAAACCCTAGAATTTGGGGGTTTCATTCGAGTTTGAGGCCACTTGTTACGTGCTTTGTGTTCTCCTCATCTCTAAACTTGCTTGGTTTCAAAACCCTAATCTCTGAGTTCCTGAAGTTGTTTCATCTTTGTTTCAACTTTGTTTCTCCATGTGGTTCTGACTTTTTGCTAAAATCTATGAGACCCTGTTTACTTGACTCTTTAGCATGCTTCTGATTATCCTATACGACTATCATGTTTCGCTAGCATTATTGTTTCTCTTTGTCATGATTTAACCTCACACGCTCGATGTTGTGCATTCCTTATATACACTGGTTGTCCCTCTAGAATTTTGGGACTGATTTCAGACTTTCTTGTGTAAGCATGATTGATTCTTTCCTTGTTTTATTTGAAAACTCTCTTTAACCTTTCGATTCCCTTATTTCTGACTTGGTTCATTAGTGATTTTGAATCCCTGATTCCCTGATTTACTATGTACTAATTGATTTACTTTGTTTTTGCCTTATTTACTTAACCGTGTGTTTCAAATTTTCTTTCCTTAATTAAAACCCCTATGTATTTACCCCTTATTTGTATGCTATGCACACTATGTTTACTTGATCTCCTTCCTTAAATAATTTCTGCCCTTTACCATTCAAATTTGAACTCCTCAATCAAAGGATTTTCTGCTACAGATTGATTCTAATTGATACATGATTATTTTCTTACCTTTGTTCCCTGCCTGATTTCAAACTATAAATACTTGCTCCTTTCTTAACACACACACATGACCAACACTCGAGTCTTTTTTCTGAACTCAGACTCACACTCATAAGTATACTCTTACTATTTGTATTGTGGCCTGTTACAAGATTTCTGCTCTCTTTGCTTTCTGAAACTGGTATGTCCTAGTTTTAATTCTAGCCCCAACCCCAATGTGTTTACTTACCAGTTCTTATGTCCATGTTCACTTTAATGTCTGAAGTATTTAATCTTTGTGTAATGTGTTCTGCCCATTTCTTGTAATGAATCCCATTCCTATATCCCCTTATGTGTTTTGAGCTATGGTTCAAAAACATGGCAATATAGCTGAAGTTATTGTCCATGGAAATATGGGTCCTAAGCTCTTTCAATTTCCCATCCACATTCCCTTATTATGTGTGTTGAGTTAAAGCTTTGGCCTGACAGTATTCTAATTACTGCCCAGGCCATGGCTTGACCTTCAATAGGTCCTTACTCTCCAATGTTTGGCCAATAGGTTTGGTCAGGGGTGTGCCAGCCTACCTCATGGTTGGGTATGACCACCAGCCTGCTTTGGCACTCCCTACCCCCCCCCCCTATTACACTGGCACTCATTCTTAGAACTTAAGTTCTGCCCCTCTCTTATGAGCCTTGCCTTGGGACCCCTGAGCTCCCTCTGAACTTGGACACTTGAGGGTTGGCTCTTCCACACTGCACTATAACTCATTCTGGTTAGCATCTGGGGTGTAAGCACTGCCTGGGGTTCCTGAAACTCCTTGGATCTCTGAAACACCCTAGATAAGAGAAGGCCTTGGAAATCTGGATCTCAGAAGTAGCTCAATCTCATATTATTAGACACTAAGTCTGAATTAGGATGCTCGGATGTAGCTGATAGCTTCTGATGTACTTTTAATTTCATTTTTGTTCTACTGGTCTGTAATGAATTGTATAAACTCATGGGGATTCAATATAGAAAAGGCGGAGGGGGTTTATTTTTTATGCACTAAGGGTAGAAAATATGCCTATAGGGATTTATTTCTGATTTGTGCAACTTCACACGTAGAAAATATGTCTATAGGATTTAACATTCGATTTCTGCAACTAAGCATATAGACATCCTGCCTATAGGGTTTGCTTCTGAATTTCTGCACTTTCATAGAAATCATGTTCACAAGTTTATGCATCTGCGTATAGAAATCATGCCTATAAGATTCCTGCACTTGCATATATAGAAATCATGCTCATAGGAATTCTGCACTGTCATATGTAGAAACCATGCCTATAAGAATTCTGTATATCATACAGATATCCTGCTCATAAGAATTCTGCATGTAGATACCATGCCTATAGGGGTTTACATCTCTGCATATAATAGCATCATTAGGCAAACAGATAGGTTTAATAATAAAAATGGCATATGTAGATATCTGGGTTTACAAGGCTTCCATTAGTATTTAAAAGGGTATCACGTATAGAAAGCATACCTATAGGGATTTCGAAACCAAAAAATGGTCTCACTTATTCAAAACAGTGTTGATTTTACTAAAACAAACGACTTTTCTTTCTAAACCTACTCGCATGAACTCTGGTAAACATTTCCCAACCGATCTGCATTCTGGAACTCGTTTAGTTGTTAAACCACGTACCCTTTTCTGAAACTTTTTGTTACTCTGAAATTTTCTTTTAAAATCAGCTTGTGTTTTAAAATCAGTAGTTCTATCCAACACATAGACGAAGGGTTTAAATAATTAACTGGATCAGTCTTAGAGAACTGCATTCGAGTAAGCCTAATGTAGACTTCCTGTCCAAAAATATGTGTTGAACCAGTCCGCTTATCACTTTAATTTAATTTAAGACTAAACCAGTATGTGTAAGACATGCTAAACTCTATGGCTTTATCTGATTTTAGGAGGCTTATGTGAGCCCTACTTGCTTATTTGCTTTCCCCTTTACTTGCATTATTTGTTTTGATTGATGCCTTAGTATTTTGTCCTTTGAAAACTCTCCAAAAACCCCCAAACCCCTCTCCCGTTAGGACTAGTTAGTCCAAATTCCTCTGGGACTGATAGGATTGGGACGGGTACTAGCATGCAATAAGTAACGAGACATTCCGCGCTTTAATACCTTAATGGGGTGGGAAGGGTAGATATGGATATGATGACCACACGATAACACCACGTGTATAAACGGTTAACGGGTGTTGTGTGGGGTGATCCATATTATTTATAAACATAGGACCCCTCTCCCTTTATCTATTTATTTTTATTTCGAAAACTACTTTCTTCTCAAATTTCAGCCTCTTTAACTTCGTTTAAATTCAAATTGTTTGCAACTATTATATGAAAAACCCCTCGTATTTGTAATTCATGCTTGTTTACTTGTTGTCTGCACTTAAAGTCACAATTGTAACATGGCCGGGAACCACACTAGTGGATTTTGAGGGGTGCCTAACACCTTCCCCTCGAGATAATTTCTAGCCCTTACCCGAACTCTAGTTCTTCATCTCAAACTCTTCCTTAAAGTGTCCTAATGCACTATAATCATTAGGTGGCGACTCTTCAATTCCAAAACCCAATTCCCAAACGGGAATAGAGTTGTCTTTTCCAAAAATGTCGTAAACCCGATTTCCTGGGAAAAAGGGGGCGTCGACAGCATGGCGACTCTGCTGGGGATGTCTTTAGGCTTTTACCATTTCATGTTATATGTGACTTTATTGTTTTCTTTTATTGCTTTTGTTTAATGCCTTTATTCGAAATTGACTTGTTTCTTTTGTTTCTTTTTCTTTAATTACTTTAATTTACCGCTTTCCATCAATACCGTTGTAATTTTTGAGCAATTATTGTAAACATTTATTGTATGAACGTGAAAATACATGTGAATTTGTTTCATTTTTGTAAACCGCATCTTCAACATCATATTCCACTCGTGCCAAGCAAATACTATAGCAACGCTTATATTGAGTAGTTGCGCTCTTCCAATACTATCACCCCTTAAATTTGGCAAAGGCGTATTTGCGGTAAAATCAGTCGATCAGCGGTGCAGTCGAAGGTTCCGTGCCTTTCCCTCTTGAGTTTTCCGCTCAAGGGTACCTGTCTAATACCCCAATAGAAACCTTACCCCGTTTAAATTGTACATGCATCATGGTCAAACCTAGCCGAGTCAGTTATGTTGTCCACATAATGACTCATTAAGATAGCCTTGTCCAAAGTCCACCGGGTTTCCTTGAAACCCAAACGGACACCTCCAAGTTTTGTGCATTTATTTGGAGAACTAAATGCTTGGTATGCTAATTATTGGTCTAAGTAGTCGAGTCTGGTGGGGTGAGGGCCTAACGCTTTGTTTTGCAGAAAATGAGGCACGAAGTCCCCAGATTTGGCATGGTAACCAACATTCATCCAAGACTGCTGAATTGGTGGAAAGACCTCCACTCCAGTGATCAGACGCTCGTCCGCAAGTACTTAGGGAATTTGCCTTCTCTTCTAGAAATTCAGCCTGACAACAGAATCATAGAGGCTGCGACATTATTCTGGGATAGTGACAAGTCCGTGTTCCGCTTCGGGGACCTTGAAATGACTCATTTGCTCGAAGAAATAGGAGGTTTAGCTGGCATTCCTTGGGAGACTCCGGGTTTGCTTATGCCAGAGAACCGCAAAGGTAGGGGTTTCCTTAAGATGATGGGACTGAAGAAGAACCCAGATTTAACCTGTTTGAAAGACTCTTACATCCCATTCGACTATCTGTACGAGAGGTACGGCAATAGCAAGTCATACCGCACCTATTCAGATGAGTTTGCTATCACCTCATTGGGGCATGTCCACAGAAGGGTCTTCATTTTTATGTTTTACTTTTTGGGAACGATGGTGTTCCCTATGAAGAAGGTCTAGGATCCACA
>NC_031995.1:66143149-66145433 GCF_001879085.1 Nicotiana attenuata | reverse complement strand
TTAAGTTCTGCCCCTCTCTTATGAGCCTTGCCTTGGGACCCCTGAGCTCCCTCTGAACTTGGACACTTGAGGGTTGGCTCTTCCACACTGCACTATAACTCATTCTGGTTAGCATCTGGGGTGTAAGCACTGCCTGGGGTTCCTGAAACTCCTTGGATCTCTGAAACACCCTAGATAAGAGAAGGCCTTGGAAATCTGGATCTCAGAAGTAGCTCAATCTCATATTATTAGACACTAAGTCTGAATTAGGATGCTCGGATGTAGCTGATAGCTTCTGATGTACTTTTAATTTCAGTCTTGTTCTACTGGTCTGTAATGATTTGTATAAACTCATGGGGATTCAATAAAGAAAAGGGGGAGGGGGTTTATTTTTATGCACTAAGGGTAGAAAATATGCCTATAGGGATTATTTCTAATTTGTGCAACTTCACACATAGAAAATATGTCTATAGGATTTAACATTCGATTTCTGCAACTAAGCATATAGACATCCTGCCTATAGGGTTTGCTTCTGAATTTCTGCACTTTCATATATAGAAATCATGTTCACAAGTTTATGCATCTGCGTATAGAAATCATGCCTATAAGATTCCTGCACTTGCATATATAGAAATCATGCTCATAGGAATTCTGCACTGTCATATGTAGAAACCATGCCTATAAGAATTCTGTATATCATACAGATATCCTGCTCATAAGAATTCTGCATGTAGATACCATGCCTATAGGGGTTTGCATCTCTGCATATAATAGCATCATTAGGCAAACAGATAGGTTTAATAATAAAATGGCATATGTAGATATCTTGGTTTACAAGGCTTCCATTAGTATTTAAAAGGGTATCACGTATAGAAAGCATGCCTATAGGGATTTCGAAACCAAAAAATTGTCTCACTTATTCAAAACAGTGTTGATTTTACTAAAACAAACGACTTTTCTTTCTAAACCTACTCGCATGAACTCTGGTAAACATTTCCCAACCGATCTGCATTCTGGAACTCGTTTAGTTGTTAAACCACGTACCCTTTTCTGAAACTTTTTGTTACTCTGAAATTTTCTTTTAAAATCAGCTTGTGTTTTAAAATCAGTAGTTCTATCCAACACATAGACAAAGGGTTTAACTAATCTACTGGATCAGTCTTAGACAACTGCATTCGAGTAAGCCTAATGTAGACTTCCTGTCCAAAAATATGTGTTGAACCAGTCCGCTTATCGCTTTAATTTAATTTAAGACTAAACCAGTACGTGCAAGACATGCTAAACTCTATGGCTTTATCTGATTTTAGGAGGCTTATGTGAGCCCTACTTGCTTATTTGCTTTCCCCTTTATTTGCATTATGTGTTTTGATTGACGCCTTAGTATTTTGTCCTTTGAAAACCTCCAAAAATCCCCAAACCCCTCTCCCATTAGGACTAGTTAGTCCAAATGCCTCCGGGACTGATAGGATTGGGACGGGTACTAGCATGCAATAAGTAACGAGACATTCCGCGCTTTAATACCTTAATGGGGTGGGAAGGGTAGATATGGATATGATGACCACACGATAACACCACGTGTATAAATGGTTACCGGGTGTTGCGTGGGGTGATCCATATTATTTATAAACATAGGACCCCTCTCCCTTTATCTGTTTATTTTTATTTCGAAAACTACTTTCTTCTCAAATTTCAGCCTCTTTAACTTCGTTTAAATTCAAATTATTTGCAACTATTATATGAAAACCCCCTCGTATTTGTAATTCTTGCTTGTTTACTTGTTGTCTGCACTTAAAGTCACAATTGTAACATGGGCGGGAACCACACTAGTGGATCTTGAGGGGTGCCTAACACCTTCCCCTCGAGATAATTTCTAGCCCTTACCCGAACTCTGGTTCTTCATCTCAAATTCTTCCTTAAAGTGTCCTAATGCACTATAATCATTAGGTGGCGACTCTTCAATTCCAAAACCCAATTCCCAAACGGGAATAGAGTTGTCTTTTCCAAAAATGTCGTAAACCCGATTTCTTGGGGAAAAGGGGGCGTCGACAATAGCTTCTGTGGATCACCATCCACAGCTGGCCTGGGCTGGGGTGCCAATGCAGCAACTGGCTAAGCCCCATCTGCGGGTAGTGCACCCGAGTTTGATATACTGCAGCTGCATGGCCTGGAGCCTGGCAGTAGGGGTCTGGGCTCCCCCTCCTGCCTGAGAAGTAGCTGGGTCTGCTGGAAATAAACCAGCCTGAGTCATAGTGTCCATGAACCGTAGCATGCAGCCCATGACCTCCTGAAATCGCGGTGCTGTCAT
>NC_031995.1:66033700-66140054 GCF_001879085.1 Nicotiana attenuata | reverse complement strand
GGTCCTTACTCTCCAATTGTTTGGCCAACTAGGGTTTGGTCGAGGGGTGTCGCCAGCCTACCTCATGGGTTGGGTATGACCACCAGCCTGCTTTGCACCCCTACCCCCCCCCCCCAATTACACTGGCACTCATTCTTAGAACTTAAGTTCTGCCCCTCTCTTGTGAGCCTTGCCTTGGGACCCCTGAGCTCCCTCTGAACTTGGACACTTGAGGGTTGGCTCTTCCATACTGCACTATAACGCATTCTGATTAGCATCTGGGGTGTAAGCACTGCCTGGGGTTCCTGAAACTCCTTGGATCTCTGAAACACCCTAGATAAGAGAAGGCCTTGGAAATCTGGATCTCGGAAGTGGCTCAATCTCATATTATTAGACACTAAGTCTGAATTAGGCTGCTCGGATGTAGCTGATAGCTTCTGATGTACTTTTAATTTCAGTCTTGTTCTACTGGTCTGTAATGATTTGTATAAACTCATGGGGATTCAATAAAGAAAAGGGGGAGGGGGTTTATTTNATTTTATCTTCTTGAAATCTGTCTATAAGACATTTTAGTGTCAGTTCTATTCAAAACAAAAGAAGGATGGAAAAGCTAACTACCAGCTTCCCAGTTGGGCGGCACAACAAGTTGGGGACATGTCAAAAGAGAGTAAAACATGAAGGATCAATAAAATCAGTGGAATAATCAGACGTTTGCAAGGAAAAGGTAAGGTTCACAGGAAAGGAACAGGAACACCAAACAGTAATATGAAGCAAAACATGTGGGTCATCGAGATTTGAGGGTTGAAAGTCAATTGGGAAATCGTGGCAAGTCAAAGCAAGTCCAGGACGCAAGTCAGGGTGAAGTCGGAAGTGGGAGCATGGCCAACAAGAATGCCAGCAGCTAATCACCATTTTACATTAACAAATTTTTCTTTGATTGAAACAGGGGCAGAAATTTTCTTTGTTGTTTATTTTGTTGCAATCAGGCGCCCACCTGGAGAACAAGGGAATACTTTTCAAGTTTTAGCAATCAGGAGCCCACCTGAAGAATAGAGGCATATATTTCAAATTTCAGCAATCAGGCGCCCACCTGGAGAACAAGGGAATACTTTTCAAGTTTTTAGCAATCAGGCGCCCACCTGGAGAACAAGGGAATACTTTTCAAGTTTTAGCAATCAGGCGCCCACCTGGAGAACAAGGGAATACTTTTCAAGTTTTAGCAATCAGGCGCCCACCTGGAGAACAAGGGAATACTTTTCAAGTTTTAGCAATCAGGCGCCCACCTGGAGAACAAGGGAATACATTTCAAGTCTAGCAATCAGGCGCCCACCTGGAGAACAAGGGAATACATTTCAAGTTTTCGCAATCAGGCCCACCTGGAGAACAAGGGAATACTTTTCAACCTGGAGAACAAAGGAAGGCGCCCACCTGGAGAACAAAGGAATACTTTTCAAGTTTTAGCAATCAGGCGCCCACCTGGAGAACAAGGGAATACATTTCAAGTTCAGCAATCAAGAGCCCGCCTGGAGAATAGAGGCACATATTGCAAATTGTAGCAGTCAAACATCACCCGGAGGAATGGTGAAACATCTACAATCAATGCAAGGCAACAACGCAAGAATTCCAGTGGAAAGATACAAGTTCAAGGCAACACAAAGAGCAAGTTAGAAGACATAGATAGAACTCTTTGTAATTCATAGATCATAGCTTAGTCCAGCTTCTTTTATTTTTATACGGTGTAATAAGGAGGTCAGCGAGCAGTAGCAGCAACAACAGCAGTGAAATCACAGCTCTTGGTAGTCCCAGCTACTAGACCTTCCCGAACTACACCGACCTGATTCCTGTTTAGCCCAGGATATGTAGGCAACCTCTGAAGCAGGGTGCGGTCAGGCTTTTTCAAAAATTGCTTCACACGGAATATGCAGAAGGGCAAAAATCATTCATTTCTGCTCACTTGTCTTTGCACGAAAACTCTTCGTGTTTCCGGGTTTTAACCCCCTCGTCTCTCAAACTCTCTCGAACCCTCCTGGAACCCTAATCGTCTCCGACCCCTTTTCCACCGTGATTCCACCGGAATCCATGGCTTCTTAGGCCATGGACGGTCTGTACTCACCCTTTCTCACCATTAGACCTAAGCCATTCAAGGCTGTGAATCCTGACTTCGATGGTTCTCTTCAAGATCTTCTCAGATTTGTAGATCTATGGCTTCTCCGGCCACTACTCCGTCGTATTCAAGCAATATGAGCCTTTTCGACTCAGGATCTGACTTTCTTCAAGACCTTTCTCATTTCTAGGGTTTTCTCTACAACCCTAAGCTGTTCGAGGTTCTTTACTTGCTTATTCTCTTAGATCTGGAACATGTCTGTGTTCTATTGAAATTATTAATGTTTTTTCCCCAAATTCTCTTTTTTCAAAATCGTTTAATTTCGATTTAGGGTTTCCGAAAAGTTTCTTCAAAATACCTTTCTGATTCTTTTTGTTCTTTCTTTATGTGTGTTTGTCCGATTTCTTTTACTATGCATGTAATGTTCTTCTACTTTCTTTTCTCCTATGCTCACATGTTAATCTTTGCTATATGTGTTTATGATTGAGTTCTTTGATTTTGTTGGCGTTACTGTACTATGTTTGTATTCTTACTAAGCATGATTCATCTTGTTTTGCCTAAGTTTGTATCTTTTTCTTCTGAACTTGTTAAATTCTGAGTTTTTCAAACGCGTTCTCCATACTCTTAACTGTGTATCTTGTTTGTTTGTTTCTCATGAGTCTTTGGAAAGGACTCCTGAGCCTCTATCAAGCGGCTTGCCTTCTCATCTCTATTGTCTGACTCAATTCGAAACCCTAAGATTTGGGGGTTTTCTGGCAATTTTGATTCTTGTTTGCGAGTTAGGGTTTCACTTTGGGACCCTGGACTCTCAGACTCCTCGTGAGTCTACAAATTGGACTTGTACCACATTTGCTTATGATTCTGAACCCCTCTTTGATTAAACCCTCTTCTAAATAATTTGACAATCCCTTCTTGATTTGTGTGTTTTATATATAAGGACTCTACTTTCAAAAGGTTTTTCCAACTAATTGATTGATTCCGAAATCCTCTTAATAAGGTCCGTCTGATTTTCTTTGATTGAATCTCCTTTACCTTTTCCTGACTTGGTTCATTCAAATTGAACTTGTAATTTTGGTTTCACTGGCTGTTTGATTGATTCCCTTTCCATAGTTGACACAAACCGTGTACCATTGATTGTTTTCCTTAAATAACTTCTATGTATTTACCCCTTTTGTGCTACTTTGAAAAGTTTTAATTAAAATTTCTTTCCTTAACTGGCTTTTACCCGTCGAAATCAGAATCCCTTAACCAAAGGGAGACTGATTTCAATGATATATTCCTTGCCTTTCTTACTTGTTTCTCTGCACTACAAAAAGGACTGCCCCTCTGCACTTTTACACACGAGTTCATTCTTCACACAACCTTCACACCACTAGTCTTTAAAATACTTGCGCACTTGCAATACTGTTTTGAATTCGATATTCTGCTTTGCTTGGGATCTTTTGGAATTGCTTTGCTTGCAACTTGGCCTTTTCAAGACTACTGTTTTTACTTATTTCTTCTGAAACTGGCATGTTCTGAGTGAACATTCCTGCCTCACCCCTATGTGTTTACTTACAGTTTCTGCAATCCTGTTTACTTTGCTGCGCATGATTCAATGATTTATGCTAAATATGTTCCTTCCTTCCATCTGTTTCTATTGTAAATCCCTACCCCCCATTCCCCTCTATGTGTCTGAGTTAAGGTTCTTGGCCTGGCAGTACCCAAATTACTGCCCAGGTCAGAACCCGATCCTCAATGGATCCTAACTCCCAAGTTTTGGCTGACAGACTGGTCAGGGGTGTACCAACATTCCCGATTGTCGGGCATGACCACCAGCCTGTCATGGCTGTCCCTAATTCCCCCCCTATGCACTTACACTTATTCTTAGACTCTTAAGTTCTGCCCCCCTCTTATGAGCCTTGCTTTGGGACCTGGAGCTCCTTCTGAACTTGGACATTCGAGGGTTGGCTATTCCACACTGCACCATAATGTTAATTCTGCAATATAATTGGGTGTAAGCACTGCCTGGATTTCATAAAGTTCCTTGGAACTTTGACACACCCAAAGGATGAGAAAGGCTTTTGGAAGTCCTGATCCTGGAAGTTAGTTTATCTCATATTGTTGGACTTTGAGTCTGAATTAGGTTGTTTGGTTGTGGCTGGAACTTCTGATATAATTTTATTTCCTTACTTTTCCGATTCATTTTGGACTATAATAATTTGTAATAACTATTGGGGACGGCTAGTGAATAGGGATTGGAATGATTGTATGCAAAGGGTAGATAACTTGCCTATAGGATTTTTTTTAATTCCTGCATTCACATAGACAGCATGCCTATAGGTTACCTATAAACTTCTGCATTCTCATCTTAGATAACTTGCCTATGGGATTTTTAATTCCTACATTCACATAGACAACATGCCTATAGGTCATTTATTTCTGCATCTCTGCATATAGAAATCCTGTCTCTAAGTCCCTGCATTTCTGCATATAGAAATCATGATCATAGGTTTCTTTTCTGCACTTCTGCATATACCTGTCATTAGGCAAACAATCATAGGTCTAATAATAATCAACTTCATTCTAGATACCATGCCTATAGGACTCTTGCATCTATGTAATCGTTTAAAACCAATAACGCTTAGATAACTTGCCTATAGGAATAATCAATCGAATCAGCCTCGTCTATTTTATTTATACGTTTAAAACCAGTCATAAGTTCGTTTAAGATCTGCAGATCTTTTGTCTATAAAACCAGTGATCCTTTTTTTTAAAATCAGTACGCTCCGTTAGATATCATGCCTATAGGTCTCACTTAGGCAAACCATTAGGTTTTAATTAACTGTGTCAGCTCTGATAACTACAACCAGACAAGGCTAATTCGGACTCCTCATCTGAGAAATATGTCCTAACGCTTTTAAATCAGACCATAACCAGTATTTGAAGTCATGCTATATATTTGCCTTTAAGTGAGGAAGCCTGTTTGAGCCTTAACTGTTGTTTACTTCTCCTCTATTTGATTATGTGTTATTGTTTGTCGCCTAGACTTTTATCCTTTTAAAACTTCTGAAAAGCCCCAACTCCCTCCCCTTTAGGATAGGTACTCTCAATGCCTCCGGGACTGATAGGATCGAGACGGGTAATAGCATGCAATAAGTAACGATACTATTCCGCACTTTAATACCTTAATGGGGTGGGAAGGGTAGACATGGATATGATGATCACGCGATAACACCACGCGTATAATTGGTTACCGGGTGTTGCGTGGATGATCCATGTTATTTATAAACCTAGGACCCCCCTCCCTCCTTATGTACTTTCGTTATTGTTTTCTTTAAACTGTTGGTTTCCAGCTCTTTAAACCTTGTATTTCGCTTCAAATCATATAAAATCTCTTTGAATTTCCAGCACTGTTTTCTTTTTAAACTTCCGCCCATTTTACCTCTTTTGTCTGATTGTTTGCACTCGTTATTTGATCCTTATTTTTTCTGCACTTATACATTCTTTTAAACAACTATGAAACCACCTATTTCCTGACTCCAGCATGTTTATTTAACCTTTATACATTCCTACTCGTAATCGTTATGTGGAAGTTGTCTTGTATGTTTACTTATTTTAAAGTCACAATTGTAACATGGCCGGGAACCACACTAGTGGATCTTGGGGGGTGCCTAACACCTTCCCCCTGAGATAATTTCAAGCCCTTAGCCATTCTCTGGTTCTTCTTTCTTTTAAATTCTTAGTGTCCTAATGCACTTAATCATTAGGTGGCGACTCTTCTAAATCTCAAACCCAAATTCCCAAAAGTAATAGAGTTGTCCTCCCAAATGTCGTAAACTCGATTTCGCCTTTAAAAAAAGGGGGCATCGACAATTATGTTTGCTGAGCTACTGGATCCACTAGAACACGTTTAACTTGAATTTTATTTAACAAAGTAGAAATTACCAGGGCATCATTATGCGACTGAGAAATACCTTCTGCTTCCTCGTCATCGAACGATAGGGTGCCCTCGGGCACATAACTCCGAGTCTGTTTCTCTCTGGTAATCGACACCTTGGTACGTTTGAATATAGGCCCTTGGGGATCATCGACCCCGCCAACGATCATATGAATTACATGTTGCGGCTCTTCCTGCTCATTCTTTCTGTTGGCATCTCTTTCTCTGAAGTGATTCTTAGCTCGATCAGTGTGAATCTCTCGAAGATGACCCTCGTGGAACAATCGAGCTACCTCCTCCCTCAACTGCCTGCAGTCTTCGGTCCTATGGCCATGCATTCCATGATATTAACACATCAAGTTTGGATTTCTTTGAGAAGGATCGGTTTGTATAGGTCTGGGTCACCTGGTGTCTTTGATTCTTCCGATGGCCGATACGATCCCCGATGCATCGACAGTGAAATTGTACTCCGATAACCGAGGTGCCTCTGTGGGATCGGTATGTTTATCAAAACTAATCTTACTCATAAGTCCTCGAGAATTTTGCCCTCGATCATTTCTTCGATCATTCCGAGGAGGGTTGCGCCCCGAACCGTTGTTTCTTCGATCTGCGACATATGGCTGATACCGTTCCCTATTTGATCTTGGTTCCCTGTCGGTATCTCTCGGGGCCTTAACTGCTAACCGATTTGGATGGACTGAACCTGAGGGGGCTCCCAGCTGGTCATCCTCGACCCTGATCTTTGATTGGTAACGATTATGCACATCTGCCCAAGTTACAACTGGATACTCGGTCAGATTTTGCTTCAACTGTCGAGATGCGATCGAACTTCACTCGTCCAACCCGTGTGTAAAAGCTTGCACGGCCCAATCATCTGATATCGGTGGTAATTCTATTTGCTGCATTTGAAATCAAGATACGAACTCGCTTGGTATCTCATCACCCCTCTGTTTTATCTTGAAGACGTCCCATTTCCTTGTCGCAACCTTTATAGGCCCGGCGTGTGCCTTCACGAAGGCATCTACTAACATAGCAAACGAATCAATGGAATTCGGTGGCAAGTTGTGATACCAAATCATTGCTCCATTTGACAAAGTTTCCCCAAAAATTTTCAACAAAATCGACTCGATCTCGTCATCATTTAGGTCGTTTCCCTAAATCTCGCATGTGTACGAGGTGATGTGTTCATTAGGATCGCTCATCCCGTTGTACTTAGGTATATCTGGCATACGGAACTTCTTGGGAATGGGCTTCGGAGCTGCACTCGGAGGGAATGGCTTTTGTACGAACTTTTTGGCATCCAAACCTTTTAAGACCGGGGGTGCCCCCGGTATTTGATCAACTCGGGAGTTATACGTCTCCACTTTTTTTGTCATTATCCTCAATCATTTTCTTCCCCGACTCGTTTCTTTTGGTGAGTTCCTCGAGCATCCTCATAATCGTGGGATAAGCTACGAGCCATTACCGTTCGATCTTTCTGGCACCGGCTCAGTTCGGTGAGTAATTTCTGTCTTGACCACACTTGGAGTTTTATGCTAACTTTGAAGCTGAGCGATAGCAACCTGTTGAACTTGTAGCATCTCAAATATTACTTGGAGGCTAACTCCGCCATCTCCTACAACCTGTGTCCCTTGGCCACCATATCAGACTTCCCTGCACACACTACCTCCGGGGTCTGCGTCTAAGTCCGCATTCAAAGAAATGTGTGAACTGACGTCGACTGGTTCTACAATCGGCACTTCCCTAGGGCTAATCGGTGGTATACCAGCTCCCGGAGCAATTACATTGTTATTTTCCTCGTGAAATCCAAGACCAACATCGCCATGTATGGGTGCGTTTTGTGAGTTTGACATGTTTTAACCTGAGAACAAAATTTTTTGACAAGAACAAGTGTGAAAATAACATGTGTTATTAGAATCAGCATTGAAATAATCACTATTATGTTTAGCCCCACGGTGGGCGCCAAACTCTTTACCCTATAATCCGAGTAACAATTAAACTTGTTTTGTGGTCTTAAAGATACGTGATTTAGTCCAATAATAATAACCAAGAAATCAAACATATAAACTAAAGAAGTTAGTTGAATCAAACTAATGCTTAAGCAAGTCTTGACCTCGAGTTACGATGACTTCGGGTAGGTCAATAAGAACAGTAAAGTAAGGACAATAAAGTTAAGAGACAATTCTGATGAGAAATGAGCAAGAAAGTAAGAGTGTATATTCTTTCGCCAATGATTGATGATGCGTTACAAATGATTGATGTCCCTTTTATATAGTAGGGGAGCCCTAAATAAGGTACATTTCTATTTTCACCAAGGAATCTTATTGGGACAGCTGTCTAACCGCCTAGTACAAATCCGTTCTAACTCGTACAAATCTATTTCGGAATTTACGCCGAGATCTTAGGGCCATCGCGGGAATCTCGCTCTTTCTATTATAAGACTATAACGATATTATCTCGAGGTTGATCATACTCGGCCCCGGTATTCATCGAGCACTTTGATCTTCGAGCTTCGTATTCTGCCTTCGGGCTCGAGCTCGGTCCATATTGAACTTGTTCCCGACATGACACCAAAATTGGGGACACATAATTTTGACGGTATACAACCATCTTATTTAGTAGTATTAGTAATTCTGTTCACTTGAATTGACACTTGATTGTCGGATGCCGCAGGTAGGAAGAAGTTTTGTTATCAACTGTGATATTTCCGTGGGAGCTCTTTGGGGTTGATTGATTAGCTGTACGTTGAAAAGGTTCATATGTAGTACTCTTATCTATAGTAGAAAGAACTAAGTATTATCTTTGTGCATATATGTGGATACTATATAGACTAAGAGAACCTTCTGCGATTGAATGGCATATCTTGTGATTTCTCATTTGAGATGTTAAAACATACAGTTAAACGAGTTATATTTTCCTTGCTTTTTCTTTCTCTTGGGACTTCATTTTTCATGGGAGGGGAGAAAGTTGATTTTAAGGCATAAACTTATATTTGACTTTTTCAATATGAAGGCTCCAATAATCATAAAATGATAGTGCATCATTTTGCAATTCTGTGTTTCGAGTATTAATTCAAAGGCACACGGAAAGATTAATTGTTTTTATTTGCTTTAAGGATGAGATAATGGGAAAACAAAGGCCAACTAAGAACGATGTTATACACTACAACAAATTTGGCTTAAGGCCACACCAATTATAAACAACACTTGAAAAGCCTTGCTGGAAGTATCTTTGGCAACACTTTTTAAGGGATGGCCTTTGTCTAACACTTTTGGCTACGAGTTTTAGGCGACACTTAAAAAGTGTTACTTTTAATTGTATAGGCTACGGTTTTCAAGCAATGCCGAATCATAAAACAATTAACAATGTTTATTCACACGTAATGCAACACTTTTAGGCGTGCTTAAGACTCTTTGTAAGCGTACTCTAATATCCCCTAAAAATTCCCGCTCAGATTTTCCCCTAAAATTTGGCCGAACAATTATGCCCTAAAATATCCCGCTAAAATATGTCTTTCCAAGTTTTACCCACTCTACAGGATAATCCCATCCTCCCTCTTCTCTAAAATTTGGCTTTTCTTGCAACTATGAAGCAAATTAGTGTTGGTTTTATGTAAATCGTTGATGGAAGCACTGCATTTATTCTAATTATCTTCTGAAAAGTCAAAACTCTCTTTTCGTCAGAGTTCTGCGGCTATGAAAATTCATGGGGATTTTGATTTTGGGGATTATGTGTTAGCATAAACTTTAATTCATACCAGGATCTTGAACATGATAATCTTACATATAATCATCATAGAAAACATACCTGAAGCAGAATCCATTATTGTGAATCGGAAGCGTTAATCGGTAAACTGGTTTGTCACGACCCTAAAACCGATCCGGTCGTGATGGCGCATATCATAGTACTAGGCAAGCCAATTCAACATTTACAACATCGAATTCTTTATATAATTCATTTTTCTAAAACAAATTAAGTCTCAAATCTTTCATTTTTAATATATCAACAGAAATACGCGAAAACAAGTACGTAAATACATCAACACAGCTCGAATCTGGTGTCACTAGTCATGAGCCACTAAGTACAGCTCAACACTGTCTGCTTAATACAAAATAAGTCTGAAATATAAAGCACTAGGATAGGAAGGAGAAAAGTAGGGCTGCGAACGCCGTGCAACTACCTTACTAACTCCGGAAAATACACAGAAGCTGCTGAAAGCTCTCACTCTGATGCTCTGGCACCTGGATCTGCACACTAGGTGCAGTGAGTAACGTGAGTACGCCAACTTAGTAAGTAACTAAAGTAAATAAAGTCTGAGTGCAGTGACGAGCATTAAAAATCATATGCATACTTTATCAAGAATCTCAATAGAAATATCAAAGTCAAAATCTACAGTTCAATAGCCAAATGTCTCGTAAAAATTCCAGTTTCAATTAAAATCCTTTAAAGCATTTAATCAATATTTTTCAATAGAGGCTCAGTATAAAAGAAGAGTGAAAACAGAAAATCTCATAAACAAGCCCCTCGGGCAAAGTATCACTCATAAGTATAGCCCCCCGGGAAGGCCTCTCAGTCACTCGTGACTCAGCTCTCGTCAATCAGTACTCACACTCACCACTCCCACTTAATAGATATATCATAATAAATACCCGCTGCGGCGTGTAGCCCGATCCGTAATATATAGTCGACTATGCTCACTGGGGGTATACAGACTCTAAAGGGGCTCCTACAGCCCAAGCGCTATATCGCTGCGGCGCGCAGCCCGATTCAATATATCGGTGTGGCGTGCAGCCCGATCCATATATATAAATATCACTGCGGCGTGCAGCCCGATATATATAGACTCCGAAGGGGCTCCTACAGCCCAAGCGCTATATCGCTGCGGCGCGCAGCCCGATTGAATATATCGTTGTGGCGTGCAGCCCGATCCATATATATAAATATCACTCGGGCATTTCAGTGAAAATCAGGGAACTCAGCCCAAACAGTTTTCTTATATTTGAAAGTAGGGTAATGAAACTGAATCAATAATAAACAGGTAAAATCATGACTGAGGATATGCTTTCAATCAAAGCAGTATGAGGAAAGTAGTAAATACCCCTAAGGGTCCAAACAGTTCGGCACAAGGCCCCAAACATGGCATTCAGCCCAAGTTAACAGATTCGTTTCTAAAACAAATGGATATCATAAAAAGTTTATCAAAATATGCAACTCTACAGTCGCCACGGGACGGACCAAGTCACAATCCCTATAGGTGCACGCCCACACGCTTGTCACCTAGCATGTGGCGTCACCTCATTTATCAAAACAGTACGAAATTTTGGGGTTTCATACCCTCAGGTCTAGATTTACAATCGTTACATACCTCAAACCAGATGAAATCCTACTCGCGATGCCCTTGCCTCTCGACTTGGCCTCAACTCGCCCCGAATCTATCCAAAATCAGAATCATAACATCAATATACGTTAAGGGAAGAAAGCCCACACGAAAATAATCAAATTACATCAAATATCCCGAAATTGGTCAAACCCGACCCTCGGGCCCACGGCTCGGAATCCGATTAAAATCACATCAATAGAATCCTTCCTCCCACGAGTCCATACATGCCAAGAACATCAAAATCGGACCTCAAATGGTCCCTCAAATCCCCATTTTTATCTCTCCAATTTCAAGCCCTAACTTCCCAATTTTTTTCATCCTTAAGTTCATAAATTTCCATGTTTAATCCACTTAAATTCACCCTAGATACAAGTATTACGTTCAAGAATCTTACCTCCAAGCGTTACCCCTTGAATCCCTCTTCAAATCCTCCCAAAAAGCTTCATAGCCGATCAAAAATGGTGAGAAATGAGCTGAAAATCGCGAAGGAAGAATTTATATGTTCTGCCCAGGAGTTCCGAATCTGCGGTCCAATACCGCACCTGCGACCCCCGCACCTGCGACAAATCGTCCGCATCTGCGAAATTTCACTTAAATCCCCTACCCACACCTGCGATCAGACAACCGCATCTACGGGACTCACCTTCCGCTTCTGTGTTGCCAGGAACCGCATCTGCGGTCTCTTCCCGCTTCTGCGATCATCACACATGCGGTTCCCAATCCGCAGGTGCGGAAACAACAGAAGCAGAAAATTTTCTGCAACTCCAAATCCTCTCAAACCTTCGTCAACCACCCAAATCCATCCCGAGGCCCTAGGGACCTCAAGCAAACATACGAACAAGTCATATACCACTATTCAAACTTATACCAACCCTCGGAATACTCAAAACAACACCGGAACCCTAAATCACCCTCGGATTCAAGCCTAAGGATTCCAAAACTTCCGAATTCCGCAAACGATCAAACATTCTATCAAACCTCATCCGAACAACCTGAAATTTTGCACACACGTCACAAATGACACAACGGACCTACTCCAATTTCCGGAATTCCACACCGACCCCGATATCAAGATTTCCACTGCCGACCGGAAAATGCCAAATTCCCGCTCTTAAGAATAAAGAATTAGAATAGAATCTAATTCTTGTTCATGTTAACAGAAGAGCGGATCCAATACCAAGACGCTTGAGAGAAAAGGCTGGCCAATTTCGCCAATTCAAGCCTAAATCTACCACGGACCTCCAAATTACATTCCGAACACGCTCCTAAGATCAAATCACCTAATGAGGCTATTCGAACCATAAAAAGCAAATTCGAAGATCCTTTACTCACAAGTCAACTTCCGGTTGACTTTTCCAACTAAAGCTTCCCAAAAAGAGACTAAGTGCCTCATTTCTCTACAAAACCAATCCGAACCCGAACCAACCAACGCAATATGATGAAATGTAGCTGAACAACACATAAGAAAGCAGAAATGGGGACAACGGGACTGAAACTCATGAAACGACCGGCCGGGTCGTTACATCCTCCCCCTCTTAAACAAATGTTCGTCTTTGAACGAGTCAAGAAACATACCTGAAGCCTCAAATAGGTGAGGATATCTGCTCCGCATCTCTCGCTCAGTCTCCCAGGTAGCCTCCTCCACGGGCCAACCTCTTCACTGCACTTTCACTGAAGCTATATCCTTTGATCTCAACTTTCGAACCTGACGCTCCAAAATAGCCACTGGCTCCACATCATAAGTCAAACCACCGTCTAACTGAACCGTGATGAAATCCAAAACATGAGACGGATCGCCAATATACTTCCGGAGCATAGAAACATGAAATACCAGATGCTCACTCGACAAGTTGGGTGGCAAAGCAAGCTCATAAGCCACCTCCCCAATCCTCTGAAGCACCTCAAAAGGACCGATTGAGGACTCAATTTTTCCTTCTTCCCAAATGTCATAACACCCTTCATGGGTGAAACCTTCAGTAGAACCTTCTCCCCAACCATGTAAGACACATCACTGACCTTCCTGTCAGCATAACTCTTCTGTCTCGATTGCGCTGTACGAAGCCGCTCCTGAATCACTTTCACCTTGTCCAAAGCATCCTGTACTAAGTCTGTTCCCAAAAGCCTAGCCTCACCCGGCTCAAACTAACCAACTGGAGATCTACACCTTCTCCCATATAAAGCCTCATATGTAGCCATCTGGATACTCGACTAATAGCTGTTGTTATATGAAAACTCCGCGAGCGGTAGAAACTGATCCCATGACCCTCCAAAATCAATGACACAAGCGCGCAACACGTCCTCCAATATCTGAATAGTGCACTCGGACTGCCCGTCCGTCCGTCTGAGGGTGAAAAGTTGTGCTCAACTCAACCTGAGTACCCAACTCTCGTTGCACGGCCCTCTAAAAACTGTGAAGTAAACTGAGTATGCCTATCTGAAATTATGGAAACTGGAACCCCATGCAGGAGAACAATCTCTCGGATATAAATCTCTGCTAACTGATCTAAAGAGTAGGTAGTACACACAGGAATGAAGTGCGCGGACTTGGTCAAACGATCCACAACCACCCAAATAGCATCGAATTTTTTCAAAGTCTGTGGGAGCCCAACTACGAAATCCATGATGATCCGCTCCCACTTCCACTCTGGAATATTTAACCGCTGAAGCAAGCCACCCGGTCTCTGATGCTCATTCACCTGGTGACAATTGAGACACCGAGCTACAAATCCCACAATATCCTTCTTCATTCTTTTCCACCAATAGTGCTATCTCAGATCCTGATACATCTTCGCGACACCGGGATAGATAGAATACCGCGAGCTATGGGCCTCCTCCAGAATCAACTCCTGAAGTCCATCTACATTGGGCACACATATACGGCCCTGCATCCTCAATACCCAATCATCATCAATAGTCACATCTCTGGCATCGTCGTGCTAAACTCTGTCCTTAAGGACAAGAAAATGAGGATCGTCATATTGGCGCTCTCTGATGTGATCAAACAAGGAAGACCGAGAAACCTCACAAGCTAATACCCGACTGGGCTCCGAAATATCCAACCTCACGAACCGATTGGCCAAGTCCTGAACATCAACTGCAAGAGGTCTCTGCCTAATAGGAATATATGCCAAACTGCCCATACTCACTGCCTTCCTACTCAAGGCATCGGCCACTACATTGGCCTTTCCTGGATGATACAAGATAGTGATATCGTAATCCTTTAGCAGCTCCAACCACCTCCGCTGCCTCAAATTGAGATCCTTCTGTTTAAACAAGTGCTGGAGGCTACGGTGATCAGTAAACACTTTATAAGACACACCATAGAGATAATGCCTCCAAATATTCAACGCGTGAATAGTGGCAGCCAACTCTAGATCATGAACATGGTAGTTCTTCTCATGGGGCTTCAACTGACGAGAAGCATAAGCGATCACTCTACCCTCTTGCATCAACACACACCCAATAGCAACTCTCGAGGCATCACAATACACTTTATATGAACCTGATGCTGATGGAAAAACTAACACTGGAGCTGTGGTCAAGGCAGTCTTGAGCTTCTGAAAGCTCGCTTCACACTCATCCGACCACCTGAATAAAGCACCCTTTTGAGTCAATTTGGTCAAGGGTGATGCAATAGATGAAAATCCCTGAACGAACCGACGGTAATAACCTACCAAACCAAGAAAGCTGCGAATCTCTGTGGCTGAGGACGGTCTGGGCCAACTCTGGACCGCCACTATCTTCTTCGGATCAACATGAATACCCTCACTGGACACCACGTTCCCCAAGAAAGCCACTGAACTGAGCCAAAACTCATACTTGGAGAACTTTGTATAAAGCTTCTCCTCCCTCAACCGCTGCAATACAACACTCAAATGCTCCGTATGCTCCTTCTGACTACGCGAGTATACCAGAATATCATCAATGAATACAATAACGAACAAGTTGAGATAACACCGAAAAATGTTGTTCATCAAATGCATGAACGCTGCTGAGGCATTGGTCAACCCAAAAGACATCACAAGGAACTCATAATGACCATATCGGGTCCTGAAGGCTGTCTTAAGAATATCCGAGTCCCTGATCTTCAACTAGTGATACCCTGACCGGAGATCAATCTTGGAGAACACTCTCGCTCCCTGAAGCTAGTCGAATAAATCATCAATACGAGGCAATGGATACTTGTTCTTGATTGTAACTTTGTTCAACTGCCTGTAGTCAATGCATATCCTCATCGTGCCATCCTTCTTTTTCACAAATAGGACAGGTGCACCCCACGTCGACACACTAGGCCCGATAAACCCCTTATCAAGGAGTTCCTGAAGCTACTCTTTCAACTATGCCGGTGCCATACGATACGGTGGAATAGAAATAGGCTGAGTTCCCAGCACCAAATCAATATCCTTGTCCGGTGGCATGCCTGGCAGGTCTGCAGGAAAAACATCGGGAAAATCCCTCACTACCGGAACAGAATCAATACTAGGAGTCTCTGCACTGACATCCCTCACAAAAGATAAGTATGAGAGACAACCTTTCCCAACCATCCGCTGGCCTTCAGAAATGAAATCACCCTACTGGGAATGAAATCAGTCAAACCTCACCACTCAATCCGTGGCACACCCGGCATAGCCAATGTCACTGTCTTAGCATGACAGTCTAATATAGCACGACACGAAGATAGCCAATCCATTCCTAATATCACATCAAAGTCCACCATACAAAGCAACAAAAGGTCCACTCGAGTCTCCAGACCCCCAATAGTCACCACACACGATCGGTATACACGGTCCACAACAATAGTATCGCCCACCGGAGTAGATACACGAACAGATGAAACAAGAGACTCACGGGGCGTATCCGAATAACGAGCAAAATATGATGACACATATGAAAGAGTGGAACAAGGATCAAATAACACCGATGCATCTCTGTGGCAAACTAAGACAATACTTGTAATCACGACATCTGAAGCAATAGCATCTGGTCCAGCTGAGAGTACATAGAAACGGGCCTGACCACCGCTGGATTGACCTCCCCTTCTGGGGCGACCCCTAGCTGACTGACCCCCACCCCTAGGTGCCTGAGCAGGTGGTGATTTAACTGGAGCTGAAGTCGAGGGCTGACTCCTCTACTGAGCTGGACCCCCAAGAAGACGAGGACACTCCCTCCTCATATGCCCGAACTCTCCACACTCATAACAAATCCCGGGTGCTGGAGACGGGGACTGAAGGGAACCCCTAGCACCGGGATGACTAGCAGAAGAACCTGGTACGAAAGAGCGAACTGATGGAGCACGGGACGAACTCTGGGCTGGAAGGGCACTAAGTGATGAATGACCCTGATGAGAACTGTGAGAACCATGGCCCGATGATGCCCCACGAGAACTGGAAGAGCTGACTGAGCATGTCTGAATAGACGGCCTCTGCCGTGCTGAAACTGGCCTCTCGAAGGAGCGCCACCAAAACTACCAGATCCTCGAGACCTCTTGGCCTCCCTTTCATCTCGCTCCTAGCGATGAACTGACTCAATCTCTCGAGCAATATCAACAACCTACTCAAAAGTAGCACCTGACACCCTCTCTCTGGTCATAAGAATTCGAAGCTGATATGTGAGGCCATCCACGAACCTCCTGATCCTCTCTCTATCTGTAGGAACCAACCAAACAGCATGACGAGCAAACTCTGAAAATCTCATCTCGTACTGCGTCACAGTCATATCATCCTGATGCAACTGCTTGAACTGCCTGCGCAGCTTCTCTCTGCAAGACTGTGGCACATACTTCTCCAAAAAGAGAGCGGAGAACAGCTGCCAAGTAATGGGCGCTGTATCAATAGGCCTACACCTCTCATAAGCCTCCCACCAAGTGAAGGCGGCTCCTGAAAACTGGAAAGTAGTGAACGAGACCCCACAGGTCTCCAAAATACCCGCGGTCCGAAGCATCCTATGACACTTGTCTAAGAAACCCTGGGCATCCTCGCCCTCTTCACCACTGAAAGTCGGAGGCTGAAGTCTACCAAACCTCTCCAATCGACGCTGCTCGTCGTCAGGCATAACTGGTACCACAAAATTCTGAGCTGGTGCAACCGGCTGGGATGGAGGTGCCCCCGGTGTCTGAAGTCCCTGCACAACCTGCTCAGGTGTGCGAGCAACGGGAGTCTGAGTACCTCCCCCGGCTTGAGAAGTAGCTGCGGCCGTAGTAACTGAGACCGCCTGAGCCAGGCCAGTGCACACTAATAGAATCTAGGCTAGGGCCTCCTGAAGGTCTGGAATAACAATCGGCATAGCCGGTGCCTGAGCTGGTCCTGCTGGAGCGTCCGCAACTGGGACCTGATCATGAACTGGGGCGGCTGGTGGATCTGTAGATGCTACCCTAGCTGCTGTGCGGGTTACACCCCTGCCTCTAACACGGCCTCGACCGCGACCTCGGCCTCTAGTGGCCCCAACTGGTGTTGATACCCAATTTTTCCCCAAGTATATTTATACCCAAAAATACTTCCAAAATAGCATATTGGTGCATATATAAGCACACCCAAGAATTTTGGCATTTTTAACGATTTTTAAATCAATTTATTGCCTGTTTTGATACAACAAAATCCAATGATTATTCCCAAAATTATTTTTTGGTAAATAATTCATTTTATTCTCACACTTGCACCAAAATATAATTAAGGTAGTTTTTTGTATATTTTTACGAATTCATTTGGTGTTTTTAACGCTAAATTGCACACAACTGCAGTTATAGCCTAAATTACGATTAATGGAATTTTACACTTATAAAATTATTTCCAGTATTTTCAGATTAATGTTTATATATTATTAATTAGCTCAGTGCTTTTAATTTGTTTAAAATCATTTTTTAACTATTTTTATATAAAATTAAAGGGGAAAATCGGCTATTTAACACATAGCCATTTCAATTGCAAATATAGCATCAATTTAATCCCCAATTAACCCCAACTCAGCCCAAAAAATACCCAGCCCAATTACCACTTGCAACCCGATCCATACCCCTTCCTATCATACCCAACCCTGTCCCCATTTAACCCATTTAATCCCAGCTGTTGATCTAACCCTCTTCCCTTTCCTTTTTTAATTCAAACGACCCTAAAACCCTACCTCATTTTTTCTTTACCGCCGCCATTGATCTCAACTCTCTCTCAACTCACCTCAAACCCTAGCCGCCGCCTCTCACTGAAACCCTAATCTATGGCTTCTCAGGCTCATCGGAGGCCTATACTGGCCTCTCATGGCTTCTGCGTGCTCATTTTCTAAAGGTCCTATGACCAGATCTTGAAGGGTTCCGACCAAGCCTTTGCTCGATGACTGTTCTCCGGTCGTCTTCAACCTTTGTCCGGCCAGTCATGGCTATTCGAGTTCGACCTTCGACCCTCCTGCTCAGATCGATGGTTTTCAAAGCCTTTCTTATCACCTGGGTTTCTTACGAAACCCTAATCTCTAAGGTTCCTTCGATTTATTTCTAGATCTGCTCCGGATCTATGTGTGTGTGAACCTTCTATGCATTTTTCTCGAGTCTCTTTAATTTTTATTTTTTTTTTTGCTTTCAGAAACTCTTTATTCTTCAACTAGGGTTTCATGTTAAGTTATTTCGAATCTCTTCTCTGATTCTCGACATGTTTTACTGTGTTTTGTTTGTGTTGTTTTCTATCTAAGTTAGCATGTTGAAAACCCTAATTTTTGGGATTTTGTTCGATTTTCTTAGTCTATTTGTTAATATTCGTTTGATTTACCTTATTTTTATCTGAGTTAGCATGTTGAAAACCCTAATTTTGGGATTTTGTTTGAGTTTCTGTTTGTTAATATTCGCTTGATTTACCTTTCTTCTATATCTGAGTTAGCATAGTGAAAGCCCTAATTTTTGGGGTTTATCCGAGACTCTGAATCTGTTTATTTGTTTATCTGCTTATCTCCTCTAAACTCGATTGATTTTCGAAAACCCTAGTTTCTTTGGGGACTATTCGATTTCTTTGAAATTGTTTGTGCAACTCGTCTGTTGAAATTGCAATGTGCTTCAATTCTCTTTTCTTCATGTGACTCTTTTGGTTCTGAGTTCTTACTACCTGTCAAACTCAACTATGGTTTCCACTCAACTCTTTGCATGCTTCTGATCTTCTTCTCTATTGTTAAACACTGAAACTTGACTATCATGCTTCGAATGTCTTCTTATTAGTTACTACTACATGCTGTTATTTTGCCATAACTTGGCCTCACATGTCTATTACTTGTGCACTTCATTTATATTCTGAGTCCCTTCTGTGATTGATTCTCAAACTCGTGATTGACTTTCAAAACTTTTCCTTGTGAAATTCTGATTTTTACTCGCCTGTTAAGGGGTAATTGATTCTTTCTCTTTGTTTGGCCTTACCAGATCCTTTCCAAAAATAATTACATTCTTGTACTTAGACTTAAACACCTATTGTATTATTTTACTGCTCCTTTTATGGCAACAACCATTCTGCTTAAAGACTGATTTTCTTTCCTTATCTTGAACCTGTTAGTATCCGTTTGAACAATAATCCCTTGATTAAAGGGAAGTCTTGTGTTAATTGATTCTGACTTGTGATTGTTTCCATATTTGTGTTAAAACTTTACTTATTACCTTATTCTCCACTCCTTTTCAAAATTATAAATACCCTACCCTTTTTTCTTTAAAGACACGAACAATTTGAGTTCAAAATATACACACTTACTCTTAAAACTCTCTCTTTCTTTACTACTACTTGTGTTGTTGCTTTGGCTAGCTGGCTGAAAGCCAAGGCTAGACTGTGGACTTGTGTTTTCTTTACCTTTCTGCACTTTGCTTCTCTACTGGTATGTCCTAGTTAAGTTACAAGCCTCAACAACAATATGTTTTCTTTAATTACTCCAGTTTGTCATTCCTGTCTACTTCTACTCATGTTTCTTCAATCAAGATATGTTACTAGCATGCTGTAATACGTTCCCTTGTAAATTAATGTTTATCTATGTATGCACCCTGTCAGTCACTTGTTATTTATTTGCTACCTTATGAATCCCAAACCCCCGTATCCCCTTATATGCTTTAAGTTATGGTTCAGAAATATTGCAATATTCGAAGTTATTGTCCATGGATATGAACTGGACCCTTTGGGCCGTAAGCTTTGTCAGTTTCCCATCCCTATTCCCTTATTGTGTGTGCTGAGTAACAGCTTTGGCCTGACAGTATTCTAGTTATTGCTCAGACCATAGCTTGACCTCCAGTAGGTCTTTACTCTCTAAATGTTTGGCCAACAGGTTTGGTTAGGGGTGTGCCAGTCTACTTTATGGCTGGGCATGACCACCAGCCTGCCTGGGTATTCCCTATCCCCTTTCTCTTATTACACTTGAACTATGCTCTTAGAACTTAGGTTCTGCCCCTATTATGTTAGCCTTGCCTTGGGACCCTTGAGCTCCCTCTGAACTTGGACACATAAGGGCTGACACTTCCACACTGCACAACTCAATTTTCTGATTGACATCTTGGGTGTATGCACTGCCTGGGGTTCCTGAAATCCCTTGGATCTCTGAAACACCCTAGATAAGGCTTGGAAATTTGGATCTCGGAAGTGGCTCAATCTCATATTATTAGACATTAAGTCTGAATTAGGCTGCTCGGATGTAGCTGATGATTCCTGATGTACTTTTTTTAATTCCAGTTTTATTTCTTTTGGGCTGTAATAATTTGTATGAACTCGGGGATTTAGTAAAAAAGGGGGATGGGGTTTACTTTTATGCACCAAGGGTAGAAATCATGCCTATAGGGATTTACTTATGATTTGTGCAACTCCACGCGTAGAAAACATGCCTATAGGATTCGACACTTAATTTCTGCAATAAAGCACATAGATATCATGCCTATAGGGTTAACTTCTGATTTCTGCAACTTCACACATAGATATCCTGCCTATAGGATTAACTTCTAATTGTTCTGCAAATTCACATATAGGAATACTGCCTATAGACTTCCGCATCTCTGCATATATAAGCGTCATCAGGCAAACAGTTCGTAGGTTTAACAATAAAAGCTGCATATAGATACCATGTTCATAGGACTTCTGTTAACGTCTAAAAGATGTCAAAAATCAATAAACATACAGAGAGCATGCCTATAGGAAATCTCGAATCTGAATAGAAGCTACGTCAACTGCTGAACTCGTATTGTTCTGTTAAAACTGGTAACCTTTTTCTATAATCAGTTTGCATTATTTCTAAAATCAGTAGATATCATGCCTAGTTCTATCCAACACTTAGACAAAAGGATTAATTAATCAATCAGATCGGTTTTAGTCAACTGCATTCGAGTAAGCCTAATGTAGACTTTTCGCCTAAAAATATGTGTTGAACCAGTCCGCTCGTCGCATTATTTAATTAAGACCAAATCAGTACGTGTAAGACATGCTAAACTCTATGACTTTTATCTGATTTATGGAGGCATATTTGAGCCATGTTTGCTTGTCTGCTTCCCCTTTATTTGCATTACGTGTTTTTGATTGACGCCTTAGCATTTTGTCCTTTGAAAACTCCTAAAAGCCCCCAAACCCCTCTCCCTTTAGGATTAGTAGTCCATTTGCCTCCGGGACTGATAGGATTGGGACGGGTAATAGCATGCAATAAGTAACGATAATATTCCGCGCTTTAATACCTTAACGGGGTAGGGAAGGGTAGACATGGAGATGATGATCACACGATAACACTATGCGTACAATCGGGTACCGGTGTTGTGTGGATGATCCATGTGATTTATAAACCTAGGACCCCCCTCCCTCTTTGTTATTTTTATTCCAGAATTTTAAAAGCTGTTCAGTTTTCAGTTTCTCTTCTTTTACTTCAATTCTTTGCACCTATCATGAAAAATCTCTCTTTTAATTGTCTGAATTTTAGTATTGTTTCTCCCTAAACTTCCGTCTTTTTCACCTCGTTTAAGTTACTTGCATCAATTATTTGACCCCCTTCCCCTTTACTCGTATATCTTTTCTTTAATTATAAAACTACTTTCTTCCAAATTTTAGTATTTTTTTAAACCTTTTGTACTTTTTATTTGCAACCATTATGTGAAAGTTTTCCTCGTATTTGCAATGCTTGCTTGTCTACTTGTTGTTTGTATTTAAAGTCACAGTTGTAGCATGGCCGGGAACCACACTAGTGGATCTTGAGGGGTGCCTAACACCTTCCCCTCGAGATAATTTCTAGCCCTTACCCGAACTCTGGTTTTTCATCTCAAATTCTTTCTTAAAGTGTCCTACTGCACTATAATCATTAGGCGGAGACTCTTCAATTCCAAAAACCCAATTCCCACACGGGAATAGAGTTGTCTTCCCAAATGTCGTAAACCCGATTTCGTGAGAAAAAAGGGAGCGTCGACAGCATGGCGACTCTGCTGGGGACTCTTTAGGCTTTTACCATTGCATGCTATATGTGACTTTATTGCTTTCTTTTATTGCTTTTGTTTAATGCCTTTATTTGAAACTGACTCATTAGGATAGCCTTGTCCAAAGTCCACCGGGTTTCCTTGAAACCCAAACGGACACCTCCATGTTTTGTGCATTTATTTGGAGAACTAAATGCTTGTTATGCTAATTATTGGTTTAGATAATCGAGTCCGGTGGGGGTAAGGGCCTAACGCTTTGTTTTACAGAAAATGAAACACGAAGTCCCCATATTTTGCATGGTAACCAACATTCATCCAAGGCTGCTGAATTGGTGGAAAGACCTCCATTCCAGTGATCAGACACTCGTCCGCAAGTACTTGGGTAATTTGCCTTCTCTTCTAGAGATTCAGCCTAACAACTGAATCATAGAGGCTGCGACATTGTTCTGGGATAGTGACAAGTCCATGTTCCGCTTCGGGGACCTTGAAATGACTCCTTTGCTTGAAGAAATAGGAGGTTTAGCTGGTATTCCTCGGGAGACTCCGGGTTTGCTTATGCCAGAAAATCACAAGGGCAGGGGTTTCCTTAAGATGATGGGACTGAAGAAGAACCCAGACTTAACATGCTTGAAAGACTCTTACATCCAATTCGACTATCTGTACGAGAGGTACGGCCATAGCAAATCATACCGCACCTATTTAGATGAGTTCGCCATCACCTCATTGGGGCATGTCCATAGAAGGGTCTTCGTTTTTATGTTTTGCTTTTTGGGAATGATGGTGTTCCCTATGAAGAAGGCTAGGATCCACACCAGACTGGCCATGGTAACCAAGACTTTGATGGAAGGAATTGGTGGGCAGACTTTCAGCATAGTGCCCATGATCATTGCTGAGATATACCGTGCCTTGGACAACTATCAGCAAAAGGGCAGTCATTTTGAAGGTTGCAACTTATTACTTCAGCTCTGGCTCATGGAACACCTCCAGAAAGGGGAATACCGACAAGAGATCCTACGCAGAGACTGGGATGATCACATCGCCTTCCACCAGCCAAGGCGTATGAATTATATGCCTAAAATGTTCGCTCAGCCAGAGGACGCCAGAGGATGGGCAGAATTATTTGAAAATCTGAAAGAAGACCAGGTACAGTGGATGGTCGAGTGGTTCCCCGCGGATGAATTCATTATTCGATCCCGAGATGCACCGTTTCTCATACTAATTGGTTTGAGAGGGACTTATTCTTACGTTCCTCTCCGAGCCATGAGGCAGGCTGGAAGAAAGCAAATCATACCAAGGGTCGACAAAATGAGTCACTTCAGGGTTGATTTCCAGGACGATGATAGCCCTCACAGGTGCCAAGCTCAGCACTTGTGGCATTGCAAACTCGTTTTGGGGAAAGAATCTATTGAGCCAGACAGGTATCACGCCGGTTGCGCGCCACACTATTCGGGTTGGTTAGAAGACAATGGCATGGGTCAGCCCGGATTCGTTCGAGGCCACAGAATCATCGACGAGCACGCTGAAGCACGGGTTAAGTATAATCAACTGCGCAAGAGAATTCGAGAGTGTGAAAGTGAGCACCGGGAAATACAAGAAGCCCATCAGAAGTTGATCGAGGAGTGGAAAGATACGGCTGTCAGTGCCAACAAGCGACTAGGGTATCTGGAGCGGGGTCTAGTGGAACTGGAAGGAAAGTTCATCAAGAGAATTGAAGATTGTCAAAACGCTGAAGGAAATGCAGGCGGACATCTGGCCCAAGCTTATTTGCTGCTAGGACTACGCGAGCTGGTGAAGCTATTCGAGGGAGACGAAGATGCCAAATCTGGGGAAGGTCCTTCTGGGACCAAGTAGTTAGGAGTCCTTTTATTCTTTATCTTAATGTAATAAGGCCAATGGCCAATAGTGATATCTTACTTCCTATTATTTAGAGTCGTTTTGGATTCGTCTTATCTCTATCAATAAAATGAGGCATTTAGCATTATAAGTTCTCCAAAACTATTTGTCGCTAGGCCTACCTCGGGCACAACAAGGCACCAAAAGTTAGGACACGATTTACATTTTCGCACAACGTGTTTAAATATTGCAATATTTTTTCCTCATAACCTGCCCTAACTTGTTACCTTTTGTTTTTTCTTTTCTTTTATTTCTTTTTATTATTCCCCTCCCCAAAGGTTAGTTCGTGCACTCTGGCATCATCATCCTACTCCACAAGATCCAAGGGCCCTCCACCTCTTCCTCCTCCGAGTCCTGTTAGAAACAAGAACAAAGGAAAAATGGAAGACTGGGTAACATCAGGAAGGAGAATTCGGTTGAAAGGGTAGAGACTTCCCAGGGTATTCAGGTTTCCAAGGAAAGTGCCGCCCAACTTGAGCAGAAGTTGTTGAAATTTCAGGAAGAACTGGACCAAGTTCGGAACTTGGCAAACTTATCATTTTCCCTCACTACCCCGGATGTCAGTTTTCCCAATGCTCAGAATCCCGCACCTCCACAAAACACCCCACAACCACAGATACAACCCACTCATACCCAACATTGCAACACATGCCACACTCCCAACACTCCTATTTATGTGGATACTGTACCCCATTATACTCAACCAATCTCAAATGCAAATGCAGCAGAGTCTGATGACAAAAACTCCCTTATCACAAATGACCATCTCCACAACACTCCTATTTATGTGGATACTGTACCCCATTATACTCAAGCAATCTCAAATGCAAATGCACCAGAGTCTGATGACAAAAACTCCCTTATCAGGAACTTAGCGGCAGAACTCAAGAAATTGACCAGCCGAGTCCAGGGCGTGGAAGGTAACAAAGGTATCGAGGGGTTAAATTATGAAGACCTCTGCATTCAGCCAGATGTTGAACTTCCGGAGGGGTACAAACCTCCCAAGTTCGAAATGTTTGATGGAACAGGAGATCCCAGAGTCCACCTGAGGACATATTGCGATAAGCTGGTCGGAGTCGGAAAGGATGAGAAGATCCGTATGAAGCTCTTCATGAGAAGTCAGAAGGGAGATGCTTTATCCTAGTACATCAGCCAGGACCCTAAGAAATGGACAAGCTGGGTAGGGATGGCATCCGATTTCATGGACAGGTTCAGGTTCAATACAGAAAATGCGCCAGATGTCTTCTACATCCAGAATTTGAAGAAGAAACCTACAGAGACATTCCGCGAGTATGCTACTCGTTGGAGATCAGAGGCTGCTAAGGTCAGGCCGTCCTTGGAAGAAGAAAAGATGAACAGGTTTTTCGTCCAAGCTCAGGATCCACAATATTATGAGAGGTTGATGCTGATAGAGGGCCAGAAATTCTCCGACATCATCAAGCTAGGAGAAAGGATTGAGGAAGGCATTAAAAGCGGTATGGTTACTAATTTTGAGGCACTGTAGGCTACCATCAAGGCTCTACAGTCTGGTGGCACGTCCAAGAAGAAGGATGTGAGTGCCGTAATGGTCGCACAGGGAGCCAAATCACCACCAAAATACCACACCTACCCATCACTCCACTTACATATCAGCCCATCCCGAATTACCAAGCACCCACACCCTCCTATCAAAATCCACCTCCCGTTTACCAATCCTCTCCACCTCTCACATATCAACCAACCTCACCCAGATATCCTCAACCAGCACCTGTCTACCAACCTTATAATGCTCAACCCTCTCACTACCAATCACCACCCACCCGCCAAAATTTCCCTAGACCTAGGCTAAATTTTGACCGCAGACCCCCCAGACAATACACAGCCATCGCCGAACCAATTGACCAGCTGTACGAGAGACTTAAAGCTGCTGGTTACGTCACTCCTATCCCAGCGAAAACTCCAAAAAATCCTTCCCGGTGGGTCAACCCCAATAAGACTTGTGCGTACCATTCCGGCATGAAGGTGTCACACCCTTGACGAGTGCCGCTCATTGAAGGACAAGATTCAAACCCTGATCGACAATAAGGTCATAGTAGCAAAGGAGCCTGCTCCTAATGTTCGCAACAACCCTCTGCCTGACCACAAAGGTAGAGAAATTCACATGATCGAGATCGAAGATGATTGGAATCCCAAGGGGTCGATAGGTTTGATTGCTGAAGGTGATGAACCAAAGAAACCAACGGTTACACTTAACCCAATTGTTGTATAGAATCAGCCCTCCAGGGACGATGAAGTAAACATGTCTATACCTCTCGAATTTGAAGCGCCTCCTTCTGCAAAGGCGCCCGGGCCAATTGAGGTAGAATTTGGAGTTCCAAAAGCACCTGCACCCTTTGAAGTTGCTGTGTTACCACCAAGGGTACCTATTCCTGTGACAATGTCGGACATAACACCGTTCCACTCAAAAGCCATACCCTGGGATTACACTGCCGAAGCTAGGAGAAAAGGGAAGACCAAGACAGGAGAAACAATTGCTGCACAAGGAATGACCAGAACATGGAGGATTTATACCCCAGAACACTTAGCTGAGTCCAGTAAGCAAGCCTCGGGACGGCCTATTGAAACTGGGCCCGACGATCTTTGGAGGAAAATACAAGCTAAGGAGTACTCGGTCGTTGAGCAATTAAACAAAACACCAGCACAGATCTCCATCCTAGCTCTTCTACAGAGCTCTGACGCTCACAAGAATGCCTTAATGAAGATACTGAGCGAAGCTTATGTGCCCAGCAACATAACTGGAGGCGAAATGGCAAATATGGTAGGACAAGTGCTGGAAAGCCATAAAATCACCTTCCACGAAGATGAGCTGCCACCGGAAGGACTGAGCCACAACAAGGCACTGCACATCATCGAGCAATGCGAGGATTATTTCATCACTAGAGTCCTGATCGATGGAGGATCCAGCCTCAACATCTGTCCGCTGATAACTCTCAGAACCTTGGGAAAAAGCCTGCACGAAATCAAAGATGGGGCTATCAATGTCAAGGCCTTCGATGGGTCCCAAAGGGCTACTATTGGAGAAATCAGCCTATGCTTGCAAATAGGGCCAACATGGTTCGACGTCGACTTTTAAGTGAGACGTCCCGGCATCCTACAACTTGCTGTTAGGACGGCCCTGGATCCACGCCGCTGGAGCCATAGCATCGACCCTGCATCAGGCAGTGAAATTCGAATGGAATCACCAGGAGGTGATTATTCATGGTGATGGTAGTAACCCCATGTATAGTCGCCAGACCATCCAAATAATTGGAGGCAGAAGGAGAATAGGCGGAGAAACATACCACCACATTGAAAGGGTCAACGCTGTAGACAAGGATAAGTGGTGGGATAACAAGATTGAAAGTATCCTGAAGTGGTGTGGGTACGAGCCTGGAAAGGGACTCGGCAAAACCCTCCAGGAGATCACTAAGCCCATCAAACTAAAGAAACATGGTACTACATTTGGCTTAGGGTACGGTTATACTTGGGAAGAATTCCAGAACGGGTCGCCACCGTGGCACGGCCCCTACTATCCATTGGAGCTTCCGATACCTAGCCTGGAGCAGACCTTCCAATCGGCAGATACTATATATGGGTCAGAAGAAGATGAAGCATTGGCAGCCATGAAGAATCTATTTCTGGAGGATGATGAAATGGATTGCTGTGTTCTTTTCGAGGAGGAAGGGGAGGAAGGCCCTTCCATACAAGCGGTGAATCGAGGAGACCGCCTCAGCAATTGGTCAATTAGAACCGTCAGGGCCCGGAAAGCTTCGGGGTAGCAAGGCTAAACAAAAGCACCATGCATCTCATTTTACTTGAGAATAGACCTAAGTCTAACCTGGGAGATACAAAAAATGTCAAAGAAACTCGCATCAGTGTTCACCTGTCACCATCAGAAAAGGAAGAATACACAGAATTTTTAAAGGAATATAAGGACAAATTCGCCTGGTCATATGATGATATGACTGGTCTCAGCACGTCCATTGTAGCTCACAAACTGCTAACAAATCCAGCCTGTCCGCCGGTAAAATAGATGCTCAGGAAATTCAAACCTGACATGAGTTTGAAAATCAAAGAAGAGGTTACTAAGCAAGTCAAAGCTAAGGTTCTCAGAGTGGTAGAGTATCTGACATGGTTAGCCAACATCGTGCCACTACCAAAGAAAGATGGGAAAGTTAGAGTTTGTGTCGACTACCGGGATATTAACCGGGCCAGTCCCAAAGATGACTTCCCCTTGCCGAACATACACTTTCTTATCGACAACTGCGCCAAGCATGAGTTGTAGTCCTTTGTTGATTGTTCCGCCGGATATCATCAGATATGGATGGATGAGGAAGATGCAGAGAAAACGGCTTTCATCACGTCGTGGGGAATGTATTGTTACAAAATGATGCCATTTGGGTTGAAGAATGCTGGCGCCACCTATATGAGAGCCATGACTACTATCTTTCACGACATGATACACAAGGAGATTGAAGTATATGTGGACGACGTCATCATCAAATCCAAGAAAGCCACTGATCATATGGAAGACCTGAGAAATTTCTTCAACAGATTGAGGAAGTACAATCTGAAACTGAATCCTGCCAAGTGTGCATTCGGGGTTCCTGCTGGAAAATTACTAGGTTTCATCGTGAGTCNGAGATACAGAAAATGTCAAAGAAACTCGCATCAGTGTTCACCTATCACCATCAGAAAAAGAAGAATATACGGAATTTTTAAGGGAATATGAGGACATATTCGCCTGGTCGTACGATGATATGACTGGTCTCAGCATGTCCATTGTAGCTCACAAACTGCCAACAGATCCAACCTGTCCGCCGGTAAAACAGAAGCTCAGGAAATTCAAACCCGAAATGAGTTTGAAAATCAAAGAAGAGGTTACTAAGCAAGTCAAAGCCAAGGTTCTCAGGGTAGTGGAATAGCCAACATGGTTAGCCAATATCGTGCCAGTACCAAAGAAGGATGGGAAAGTTAGAGTTTGTGTCGACTACCGGGATCTTAACCGGGCCAGTCCCAAAGATGACTTCCCCTTGCCGAACATACACATTCTTATCGACAACTGCGCCAAGCATGAGTTGCAGTCTTTTGTTGATTGTTTCGCCGGATACCATCAGATATGGATGGATGAGGAAGATGCAGAGAAAACGGCTTTCATCACGTCGTGGGGAATGTATTGTTACAAAATGATGCCATTTGGGTTGAAGAATGCTGGCGCCACCTATATGAGAGCCATGACCACTATTTTCCACGACATGATATACAAGGAGATTGAGGTATATGTGGACAACGTCATCATCAAATCCAAGAAGGCCACTGATCATATGGAAGATTTGAGAAAGTTCTTCAACAGACTGAGAAGGTACAATCTGAAATTGAATCCCACCAAGTGTGCATTTCGTGAGTCGTCGGGGAATAGAATTGGACCCATCAAAGGTCAAAGCTATTCAAGAATTGCCACCACCAAGGAGCAAGAAGGACGTGATGAGTTTCTTGGGAAGACTCAACTATATCAGCCGGTTCATAGCTCAGTCCACAGTCATTTGTGAACCCATCTTTAAAATGTTGAAGAAAGATGCTGCTACTAAATGGACTGACGATTGTCAGAAAGCTTTTGACAGAATCAAGGAATACCTGTCAACGCCACCAGTCTTGGTTCCGCCCGAGCCAAGAAGGCCTCTATTGCTTTATCTTGCGGTTTTGGATGGAGCATTCGGTTGTGTTCTGGGACAACATGATGAAACGGGGAGAAAGGAGCAAGCCATCTACTATATCAGTAAGAAGTTCACCCCGTACGAGGCCCGGTATTCTTTATTGGAGCGCACCTGTTGTGCTCTGACTTGGGTAGCTCAGAAATTGAGGCATTATTTCTGTGCCTACACTACTTATCTCATATCCAGGATGAACCCGCTGAAGTACATCTTTCAGAAGGGAAAATTCTCCCCCAACTGGTAAGGTCCGTACATGGTTCACCGGGTTCTAATTGGAGGAGCCCTTATTCTTGCAGAAATGGATGGAGAAGTCTGGCCAAAGCCAATCAATTCAGATGCAGTGAAACGATACTGTGCGTAACCACTTATGATTTCTTATGATGATGTAATTTGAACTACGCCTGACCTGATTCCCGTTTAAGAGGGGATACGTAGACAGCCCTATGGGTTCGGTCACAATTTAATAAAAATTCCATTTTCCCCTGCTATTGGAACTGGGGTAGAATTTTGAGGAGGATCCTTAAAATTCAGGAGCAAGAGAGGTTGCAATGTCTTGAACCACGTCACAGTCGTTGGTTCGTCTAAAGAAAACTATTTTCTACTTACATTATATTTACTAAATCGTGCATAACTATTGTTCGAATTGCTGTTGTTTAGCAATGCTACCCCAAAAATACGCAACGCCGGAAGCCAGGGAAAAACGAACTAGCCTTTCCCCCTTTTTTTACAAAACTCACGATTTCTTTGGATGCAGGCACTCGACTTACAATATGGTTAGGAAAATTTACGTACGCATACTCCTCAAAAATGCAACTTCTCAGAATCATCACTTGTTCGTAATTGTTATCCGCACACAACCTCCCCAGCAGTCACGATGACGTAATCAGCTATCAGCTAAGAAACCTCACTACTATCCGTCCTTTTATTTTCTTACATTGCATAAGGCTACCTTTCTGCCTTCCGAGACTAAGTGTTGTCTCCATCTGCATTATCTGCATAAGGCTACCTTTCTGCCTTTCGAGACTAAGCACTGTCTCCATCTGCATTATCTGCATAAGGCTACCTTTCTGCCTTCTGAGACTAAGCACTGTCTCCATCTGCATTATCTGCATTGCATAAGGCTACCTTTCTGCCTTTCAAGACTAAGCACTGTCTCCATCTGCATTATCTGCACTGCATAAGGCTACCTTTCTGCCTTTCGAGACTAAGCATTGTTTCCATCCTGCATTTTCTTGCATTGCATAAGGCTGCCTTTCTGCCTTTCGAGACTAAGTGTTGTCTCCATCTTCATGGCTGAAATATCGCCGCCTCTATTTGCATCGGCTGAAATACCACCATCTTCATACAAATCTTGCATGGCTAAAACACCGCCAATTTTTTGTTTAAATCCATATCGGCTGAAACGTCGCCATTTATAATCACCCTTCTTTATCGGTTGAAGTATCGCCAACTTTATTTAATTCTCGGTATCGGCTGAAATAACGCCATTTACGTTTCGACATCAACTAAAACGTCGCTGCTTTATTTAAATTTTTTGTCGGTTGAGATATCGCCATTTACATTTTTTGCTACATCTGCTGAAACATCGCCTGCTTATTTTTAACTTCTGTCGGCTNTTTTTTGCATCGGCTGAAATATCGCCAAATCTTGCATTTCATGGGCTGAAATATCGCCAAACTATCCGAGGGCGTCATTGTTCGGAGGCATCATCTTCATAGCCCGAGAACACCATGTCATGGCCCGAGGACCTACTTTATATCCTGCACATCATTATTCAAAGGCATCATGGTTCGGAGGCACCATTATCATAGCCCGAGAACATCATTTCATAGCCTGCGAATCCTTTAATTTTGCACTTCATGGCCCAGGACATCATGGTCTGAGGACGTCATCCTAACAATCCAAAGACAGCATTCATGGTCCAACGGGAACTTGCATCACGTTTAAGTTTATGTACGATATACGCCGTATTACTCACTTGCAGGTACACCGGCTAGCAACGCCCGTCTCAGCAGGAGAGATCCCGCTCCAGTTCCCGCAGCCGATCAAGTTTCAAAATACCTCTTGCCACCTAAACATCGTATCCGTTTCTTTCGAATCTCCATCGGCATGTTCCGTCAATGGTTCCTGAACTACATACGGCCTGATTCCTGTAAAACTAGGGATATGTAGGCAGCTCAGAAACCAGAGCCCGGTCAAATTCTTTTCAAATTGCCGCTTCCGGGCAAAATTGGCCATCATATCTTTACCTGACAACTCTTTCATCCTTCCCGGGTAAAGTGGGACAGCTGTTGATACCCAATTTTTCCCTAAGTATTTTTATACCCAAAATACTTCCAAAATAGCATATTGGTGCATATATAAGCACACCCAAGAGTTTTGGCATTTTTAACGATTTTTAAATCAATTTATTGCCTATATTAATACAACAAAATCCAATGATTATTCCCAAAATTATCATTTTTTGGTGAATAATTCATTTTATTCTCACACTTGAACCAAAATATAATTAAGGTAATTTTTTGCATATTTTTACGAATTCATTTGGTGTTTTTAACGCTAAATTGCACACAACTGCAATTATAGCCTAAATTACGATTAATGGCATTTTACACATAAAATTATTTTCAGTATTTTCAGATTAATGTTTATATATTATTAATTAGCTCAGTGCTTTTAATTGGTTTAAAATCATTTTTTAACTATTTTTATATAAAATTAAAGGGGAAAATCGGCTATTTAACACATAGCCATTTCAATTGCAAATATAGCATCAATTTAATCCCCAATTAACCCCAACTCAGCCCAAAAAATACCCAGCCCAATTACCACTTGAAACCCGATCCATACCCCTTCCTATCATACCCAACCCGGTCCCCATTTAACCCATTTAATCCCAGCCGTTGATCTAAAAAGATCAACGGCTCCCCTCTTCCCTTTCCTTTTTTAATTCAAACGACCCTAAAAACCTACCTCATTTTTTCTCGACCGCCGCCTCTGAATCCCCTCCTCTCTCAACTCTCTCTCAAGTCACCTCAAACCCTAGCCACCGCCTCTCACTGAAACCCTAATCTATGGCTTCTCAGGCTCATCGGAGGCCTATACTGGCCTCTCATGGCTTCTGCGTGCTCATTTTCTAAAGGTCCTATGACCAGATCTTGAAGGGTTCCGACCAAGCCTTTGCTCGATGACTGTTCTCCGGTCGTCTTCAACCTTTGTCCGGCCAGTCATGGCTATTCGAGTTCGACCTTCGACCCTCCTGCTCAGATCGATGGTTTTCAAAGCCTTTCTCATCACCTGGGTTTCTTACGAAACCCTAATCTCTAAGGTTCCTTCGATTTATTTCTAGACCTGCTCCGGATCTATGTGTCTGTGAACCTTCTATGCATTTTTCTCGAGTCTCTTTAATTTTTATTTTTTTTTTTGCTTTCAGAAACTCTTTATTCTTCAACTAGGGTTTCATGTTAAGTTATTTCGAATCTCTTCTCTGATTCTCGACATGTTTTACTGTGTTTTGTTTGTGTTGTTTTCTATCTAAGTTAGCATGTTGAAAACCCTAATTTTGGGATTTTGTTCGATTTTCTTAGTCTGTTCATTAATATTTGTTTGATTTACCTTATTTTTATCTGAGTTAGCATGTTGAAAACCCTAATTTTGGGATTTTGTTTGAGTTTCTGTTTGTTAATATTCGCTTGATTTACCTTTCTTCTATATATGAGTTAGCATAGTGAAAGCCCTAATTTTTGGGGTTTATCCGAGACTCTGAATCTGTTTATTTGTTTATCTGCTTATCTCCTCTAAACTCGATTGATTTTCGAAAACCCTAGTTTCTTTGGGGACTATTCGATTTCTTTGAAATTGTTTGTGCAACTCGTCTGTTGAAATTGCAATGTGCTTCAATTCTCTTTTCTTCATGTGACTCTTTTGGTTCTGAGTTCTTACTACCTGTCAAACTCAACTATGGTTTCCACTCAACTCTTTGCATGTTTCTGATCTTCTTCTCTATTGTTAAACACTGAAACTTGACTATCATGCTTCGAATGTCTTCTTTTTAGTTACTACTACATGCTGTTATTTTGTCCATAACTTGGCCTCATATGTCTATTACTTGTGCACTTCATTTATATACTGAGTCCCTTCTGTGATTGATTCTCAAACTCGTGATTGATTTTCAAAACTTTTCCTTTGTGAAATTCTGATTTTTACTCGCCTGTTAAGGGGTAATTGATTCTTTCTCTTTGTTTGGCCTTACCAGATCCTTTCCAAAAATAATTACATTCTTGTACTTAGACTTAAACACCTATTGTATGATTTTACTGCTCCTTTTATGGCAACAACCATTCTGCTTAAAGACTGATTTTCTTTCCTTATCTTGACCCTGTTAGTATCCGTTTGAACAATAATCCCTTGATTAAAGGGAAGTCTTGTGTTAATTGATTCTGACTTGTGATTGTTTCCATATTTGTGTTAAAACTTTACTTATTACCTTATTCTCCACTCGTTTTCAAAATTATAAATACCCTACCCTCTTTTCTTTAAAGACACGAACAACTTGAGTTCAAAATATACACACTTACTCTTAAAACTCTCTCTTTCTTTACTACTACTTGTGTTGTTGCTTTGCCTAGCCGGCTGAAAGCCAAGGCTAGACTGTGGACTTGTGTTTTCTTTACCTTTCTGCACTTTGCTTCTCTACTGGTATGTCCTAGTTAAGTTACAAGCCTCAACAACAATATGTTTTCTTTAATTACTCTAATTTGTCATTCCTGTCTACTTCTACTCATGTTTCTGCAATCAAGATATGTTACTAGCATGCTGTAATACGTTCCCTTGTAAATTAATGTTTATCTATGTATGCACCCTGTCAGTCACTTGTTATTTATTTGCTACCTTATGAATCCCAAACCCCCGTATCCCCTTATATGCTTTAAGTTATGGTTCAGAAACATGGCAATACTCGAAGTTATTGTCCATGGATATGAACTGGACCCTTTGGGCCCTACGCTTTGTCAGTTTCCCATCCCTATTCCCTTATTGTGTGTGCTGAGTAACAGCTTTGGCCTGACAGTATTCTAGTTATTGCTCAGACCATAGCTTGACCTCCAGTAGGTCTTTAATCTCTAAATGTTTGGCCAACAGGTTTGGTTAGGGGTGTGCCAGTCTACTTTATGGCTGGGCATGACCACCAGCCTGCCTGGGTATTCCTATCCCCTTTCTCTTATTGCACTTGCACTATGCTCTTAGAACTTAGGTTCTGCCCCTCTTGTGTGAGCCTTGCCTTGGGACCCTTGAGCTCCCTCTAAACTTGGACACATAAGGGTTGGTCCTTCCACACTGCAAAACTCAATTTTTTGATTAACATCTTGGGTGTATGCAGTGCCTGGGGTTCCTGAAATCCCTTGGATCTCTGAAACACCCTAGATGAGATAAGGCTTGGAAATCTGGATCTCGGAAGTGGCTCAATCTCATATTATTAGCCATTAAGTCTGAATTAGGCTGCTCGGATGTAGCTGATGATTCCTGATGTACTTTTTTTTAATTCCAGTTTTATTTCTTTTGGGCTGTAATAATTTGTATGAACTCGGGGATTTAGTAAAAAAGGGGGATGGGGTTTACTTTTATACACCAAGGGTAGAAATCATGCCTATATGGAGTTACTTATGATTTGTGCAACTCCACGCGTAGAAAACATGCCTATTGGATTCGACACTTAATTTCTGCAATAAAGCACATAGATATCATGCCTATTGGGTTAACTTCTGATTTCTGCAACTTCACACATAGATATCCTGCCTATAGGATTAAACCCGATTTCGCGAGAAAAAGGGGGCGTCGACAACTGGTGGTACTGGTGGTCGTCCGTCCTGACCGGTAGCACGTGTCCTCACCATCTGTGAAAGAGTAAATAACATAAGTTTAGTACCAGAATCAACAGATTCGCACGATAGGAATCTCAAGAATGTGAAGTTTTTCCTAAAGGTTTTGTAGCCTCCCGAGGATAAGTACAGGCGTCTCCGTACCGATCCGCGAGACTCTACTAAACCGGCTCATGACCCGTGTGACCTATGTAACCTAGGCTCTGATACCAACTTGTCACGACCCTAAAACCGACCCGGTCGTGATGGCGCCTATCACAGTACTAGGAAAGCCAATTCAACATTTAATACATCGAGTTCTTTTTATAAATTCATTTTTCTAAAACAAATTAAGTCTCAAATATTTCATTTTTAATATATCAACAGAAATACGCGGAAACAAGTACGTAAATACATCAACACAGCCCGAATCTGGTGTCACTAGTCATGAGTCACTAAGTACAACTCGACACTGTCTTCTTAATACAAAATAAGTCTGAAATGTAAAGTACTAGGATAGGAAGGAGAAAATCAGGGCTGCGAACGCCGTGCAACTACCTTGCTAACTACGAAAAATACATAGAAGCTGCTGAAAGCTCTCACTCTGATGCTTTGGCACCTGGATCTGCACACAAGGTGCAGGGAGTAACGTGAGTATGCCAACTCAGTAAGTAACCAAAGTAAATAAAGTCTGAGTGCAGTGACGAGCATTTAAAATCATAAGCATGCTTTATCAAGAATCTCAACAGAAATATCAAAGTCAAAATCTGCAGTTCAATAACCAAATGTCTCGTAAAAACTCCAGTTTCAATGAAAATCCTTTAAAGCATTTATTCAACATTTTTCAATCAGGGCTCAGTATAAAAGAAGAGTGAAAACAGAAAATCTCATAAACAAGCCCTCGGGCAAAGTATCACTCATAAGTATAGCCCCTCGGGCAAGCCTCTCAGTCACTCGTGACTTAGCTCTCGTCAATTAGTACTCACACTCAGCACTCCCGCTTAATAGATATATCATAATAAATACCCGCTGTGGCGTGCAGCCTGATCCGTAATATATAGTCGACTCCGGAGGGGCTCCTACAGCCCACACGCTATATCGCTGTGGCGCGCAGCCCGATCCAACATATCGCTACGGCGTACAGCCCGATCCATATATATAAATATCACTGCGGCGTGCAACACGATCCATATATATAATGTCGATGCGGTGTGCAGCCCGATCCGTAGATATATATATTCCTCATCATCAGGTCCTCGACCTCTCTCTCTCTCTCTCAGTCATTAACCTCACAGCCACTCGGGCATTTCAGTGAAAATCAGGGAACTCAGCCCAAACAGTTTTCTTATATTTGAAAGTAGGGTAATGAATTTGAATCAATAATAAATAGGTAAAATCATGATTGAGGATATGCTTTCAATCAAAACAATGTGAGGAAAGTAGTAAAATACCCCTAAGGGTCCAACCAGTTTGGCACAAGGCCCCAAACATGGCATTCAGCCCAAGTTAACAGATTCATTTCAAAAACACATGGATATCATATAAAGTTTATCAAAATATGCAACTCTACAGTCTCCACGGGACGGACCAAGTCACAATCCCTACGGTTGCACGCCCACACACTCGTCACCTAGCATGTGTGTCACCTCATTTATCAAAACAGTACGAAATTCCGGGGTTTCATACCCTCAGGTCTAGATTTACAATCGTTACGTACCTCAAACCGGATGAAATCCTACTCCGCGATGCCCTTGCCTCTCGACTCGGCCTCAACTCGCCCCGAATCTATCCAAAATCAGAATCATAACATCAATATATGCTAAGGGAACAAAGTCCACACGAAAATAATGAAATTAAATAAAAAATCCCGAAATTGGTCAAACCCGACCCCGGGCCCATGGCTCGGAATCCGATAAAAATTACATCAATAGAATCCTTATCCTCCCACGAGTCCATACATACCAAGAAAATCAAAATCGGACCTCAAATGGTCCCTCAACTCCCCAATTTTACCTATCCAATTTCAAGCTCTAACTTCCCAATTTTTTTCACCCATAATCTCATAAATTTCCATGTTTAATCTACTGAAATTCACCCTAGATACAAGTATTAGGTTCAAGAATCTTACCTCCAAGCGTTACCCCTTGAATCCCTCTTCAAATCCTCCCAAAAAGCTTCAAAGCCGATAAAATGGTGAGAAATGAGCTAAAAATTGCGAAGGCAAGAATTTATATGTCCTGCCCAGGAGTTCCGCATCTGCGGAATTTCACTTAAATCCCCTACCCGCACCTGCGATCAGACAACCGCATCTAGGGGCTCACAGGTGCGACTCACCTTCCGCTTCACCTTTCGCTTCTGCGATGCCAGGAACCGCATCTGTGGTCTCTTCCCGCTTCTGCGATCATCGCACCTGCGGTTCCCAATCTGCAGGTGCGGAAACAACAGAAGCAGAAAATTTTCTGCAACTCCAAATCCTCTCAAACCTTCCATCAACCACCCAAATCCATCCCGAGGCCCTCGGGACCTCAACCAAACATACGAACAAGTCATATACCGCTATTCAAAGTTATACCAACCCTCGGAATACTCAAAACAACACCGAAACACTAAATCACCCTCGAATTCAAGCCTAAGGATTCCAAAACTTCTGAATTCCGCAAACGATCAAAAAGTCTATCAAACCTCATCCGAATAACCTGAATTTTGTGCACACATCACAAATGACACAACGGACCTACTCCAATTTCCAGAATTCCACTCCGACCCCGATATCAAGATTTCCACTGCCGATCGAAAAATGCCAAATTCCCAATTTTGCCAATTCAAGCCTAAATCTACCACGGACCTCCAAATTACATTCTGAACATGCTCCTAAGTCCCAAATCACCTAACTAGGCTATCCGAACCATAAAAACCAAATTCCGAGATCCTTTACTCACAACTCAACTTCCGGTTGACTTTTCCAACTAAAGCTTCCCAAAAAGATACTAAGTGCCTCATTTCTTTACAAAACCAATCCGAACCCGAACCAACCAACGCGATACGATGAAATGTAGCTGAACAACACATAAGAAAGCAGAAATGGGGAGAAAGGGACTGAAACTCATGAAACGACCTCGCCCCTTGCCCTAACTTTACGTTACCGCCGCCTTTAGTGATGAAAGAAAGAAAATAATAAAAATACGGCAACCCTAATGGGTGGAGAGAGGATCAATATATAGAGGTTATCACTTAATCTGGTACATCCATCAAGTAACCAATTGGATGGATGAGATTTGATAATTAATTAAATTTTAAGTATATGCCTTAAACCTATTGGGCCACACACACGTAAGAAAATAACTTAGATTCTCCCACTTGGCCCAATAATCACATAATATTAATATTTAATATAGGAACATTAGTTGCGCATAAACAAATCTCTTCTATAATGTCCATCATAAATACCATGATACGATAAACTACTAAATGTGAGTTATGGCGGTTATATATAATTTGTCTACATACTCCCTTCCATATACTACAACATTAGCAACTAATCGTGTCAGGTGCATAAGCTATAAAATATTATGGTCCACAATAATGTCTCCTTCAGACTTATCCTTTAATATCTCAAAACAATAAAGTGTACACCATTATGAGAAACAGGAAACCATTAATGTATATCAGAAACACATAAATGAGCTCAAAGTGTCAAAACATCATAAATACAACCAAGACCCATTCTATGTACATGTTCTTTAAATATCTTTGGTGTAAACCTTTCGTTAACGGATCTGAAATCATGAGATCTATTCTAATATGCTCAAGTGACACTCTTTGTTTCTGAACTTCCTCCTTGACGGTAAAGTACTTTAATTCCATATGTTTGGCACCTTTGGAGTACTTATCGTTCTTGGAGAAGAATACTGCTGCAGAATTATCACAGTAAAATTTCAGTGGCTTGGTAATGGTGTCGACAACCCCAAGTCTTGAAATAAAGTTTCGCAGCCATAATGCATGAGTTGTGGCTTCAAAACATGCCACAAATTCTGCTTCCATCGTGGATGTAGCAATGACAGACTATTTGTAACTTTTCCACGATATTGCTCCTTCAGCTAATTGGAACAAATAACAAAATGTGGATTTTCTAGTGTCAATACATCCAGCGAAATCTGAATCCGAGTATCCAACAACTTCCAAATGCTTGGATCTCCTATACATGAGCATGTAATCCTTCGTTCCTTTCAGGTACCTCAAAACTTTCTTTGCAGCTTTCCAGTGATCAATTCTTGGGTTACTCTGATATCTTTCTCGCATTCCGACCGCAAAACTAATATCCGCTCTTGTGCAGGTCTGAGCATACATCAGACTACCAATAATTGAAGAGTAAGGAATTGATTCCATTTCCTTTCATTCTACATCATTCTTAGGGCATTGCATGAGACTAAATTTGTCCCCATTTTGAATTGGAACAATTCGTGCTGAACAATTGTTCATATTAAATCTCTCTAGAATTCTTTCGATATAGCCTTTTTGAGACAATCCCAATAATCCTTGTGATCTATCACGGAATATTTCTATTCCTATCATATCGGATGCCTCACCTATATCTTTCATTTCAAAATTCTTAGAGAGAAAATCTTTAGTACAAATATGCCTAAATCATTAGTAGCAAGTAGAATATCATCAACATATAGTACTTAAAATATAAACTTGCTCCCACTGGTCTTTTGGTATATACACTGATCAACGGTATTTTCCACAAATCCAAAAGATGTTATGGTATCATTAAGCTTTATATACCATTGTCGTGAGGCTTCCATATATTAACTCCTTCAATTTACACACCATTTGACCTTTTCCTTTAGTTTCGAAACCCTATGGTTGGTCCATATAAACTTCATCCTCGAGATCTCCATTAAGAAAGGCAGTTTTCACATCCATTTGGTGTAACTCTAAATCATAATGAACCACCAAAGCCATAATAATTCTTAACGAGTCTTTCTTTGAGACCGGTGAAAAGGTCTCTTTATAATCAATGCCTCCTTTTTGAGTATAACCCTTGGCAACAAGTCTGGCTTTGTATCTCTCAATATTGCCATTTGAATCGCGTTTGGTCTTAAAGACCCATCTACACCCGATTCTTTTAGAACTTTCTGGTAATTCAACAAGATCTCAGACTTTATTGTATTCCATGGATTTTAACTCTTCCTTCATGGCATCAATCCATTTGCTAGACTTATTACTTTCTATGGCTTGTGAAAATGAAACCGGATCCTTATTAAGACCAATGCCAAAATCTGACTCTTGCAAATAAACCACGTAGTCATCCAAAATAGCCAATTTTATAACTCTTTGAGATTTTCTTAATGGCATTTCTTGTGGTTCATTTGTGTCGGATATTTGTGATTTAGTTTCTTCATGAAGTGTTTCATCCAAATATTGTTCGGTGTTGTCAAAGTGTTCTTCAACAACTGGAACAATATTTGGTATTTCTGTGGAAGTAGGCACATTCCTGGGTTGTAGAATATTGACCCTCACCTCTTTAATTTCCACACTTTGCCTTTCAACACTCCCACTAACTTCACCGTTCTCAATGAATCTTGCATTACCGGTTTCAACAATTCACGTACTATGATTTGGACAGTAAAAGACATACCCTTTAGATTTTTCTGGGTAACCAATAAAGTAACCACTTACTATTCGAGAATCTAATTTCTTTTCTTGTGGATTATAAACTCTAGGTTCCGCTGGGCAACCCCAAACATGCAGGTGCCTTAAATTAGGTTTCCTTCCTGTCCACAGTTCAAAAGGGGTCTTTGGAACTGCCTTACTAGGAACCCTATTTAATAAATATACATCGGTTTTAAGAGCATACATCCACAATGATTTGAGTATGAGGAATTACTCATCATGCTCCTAACCATATCCATAAGTGTTCGATTACGCCTTTCTGCAACACCATTTTGTTGAGGTGTTCCTGGCATAGTATATTGTGCACATATGCCATGTTCCTCGAGGAACTTTGCAAATGGATCTGGACATTGTCTTGATTCATTATATTTTCCATAATATTCACCACCTCTATCTGACCTAGTGATTTTCACATTTTTATCTAATTGCCTTTCAACCTCATTAACAAACACTTTGAGAGTATCTGTTGCTTGAGATTTTTCTTTCAGCAAATAGATGTATCCGTAACGTGAAAAGTCATCGATAAAAGTGATAAAATATTTTTCTCCACCAAAAGATGGAACATCAAAGGGTCCACAAATATCGGTGTGTATAATTTCAAGAAGCTGGGTGTTTCTTGTGGCACCTTTCTTACTATGCTTGGTTTGCTTTTCCTTAATGCAATCCAAACATATAGTAAGATCAGTAAAATTGAGATTCGGAAGAATCTCATTCTTTACTAATCTTTCTAACCTTTATTTGGATATATGACCCAAACGTCTATGCCACAAGTAAGCAGAACTTTCATCTAGTGAACTACGTTTAATTCTAACATTATGTTGAACAGTAAGAAGGGATTCAGAAAAACCAATATCGAGTTTTAATTTATATAAACCATCACTAAGAAAACCAGAACCATAAAAAATAGCATTATTATATAAACTGAAACATCCATTTCCAAACTTCAAATCAAATCCAGAAACATCAAGTCTTGAAAGAGAAATCAAATTTCTAGAAACTGAAGGTACATAAAGAGTCTGTAATAGATCAAGGTGACGCCCAGTCTCCACAAGTAAGCAGAACTTTCATCTAGTGAACTACGTTTAATTCTAACATTATGTTGAACAGTAAGAAGGGATTCAGAAAAACCAATATCGAGTTTTAATTTATATAAACCATCACTAAGAAAACCAGAACCATAAAAAATAGCATTATTATATAAACTGAAACATCCATTTCCAAACTTCAAATCAAATCCAGAAACATCAAGTCTTGAAAGAGAAATCAAATTTCTAGAAACTGAAGGTACATAAAGAGTTTGTAATAGATCAAGGTGACGCCCAGTCTCCATGATCAAACGATAAGTCCCTATGCCTTCAATTGGAGCCTTCATACGATTTCCCATGAACAAGAAATCCTTATTTGGATTTGTAGTTGGATCGTAAGGAATCCTTGCAACATAGTAGATACACGAGCAGTTGCACCAGAATCAAGCCACCAAGTATTATTAGGAACTTCTATTAAATTTGATTCGAAACATACAAAAGCACTTATTGTACCTTTCTTTTCGAATCAAGCTTTACGTTTCAGACAATCTTTCTGATAGTGTCCTTCCTTGTTACAAAAATGACACGTATCTGCCTTATGTTCCTTCTTATCATCCTGTGGAGCTTTAGCAGGTGCTTTCTTCTTCTTGAACTTATTGGCCTTCACTTTAAGTCCTTTACCAGCTCCTTGACCCATGAGGTTAATTGAATGACTCCCTTGTTTCTTAAGTCTTGACTCCTCCTGAGTAAGCATACTGGACAATTCACTAACATTCCGCTTATCCTTAATAGTGTTATAGTTAATTTGAAAAGTTCCATACTCAGGAGGTAACGAGTGCAGAATAAACTGAACCAAGAAGGAGTCATCCACTTTCATCCCCAAGGTCTGAAGTCTTGCTGAAATGTTAGTCATCTCGATGATGTGGCTTTGCATACTACGTGACCCATCAAACTTCATGGTCGTGAGTTCAGCCATTAGTGTACCAGCGAGAGATTTATCTGCAGAACGAAAACGTTCATCCACAAACTTCAGGTATTCCCCGGCACTTTCTGTTTGTGGAATAGTACTCTTAATGTTGTTGGCAATATTCATTCGCATAAACATAAGGCTTAGCCTGTTAGAGCGTTCCCATGCTTTATAGAAAGACTTCTCATCCGCACTGCTCGAATCAGTAATGGCAGTGGACTTATCATTCAGCAGAACTAAGTCAAGATCCATCACACCTAAGTGGAACTGGACTTGTTCACGCCATTCAGAGAAGTTCAATCCGTTGAACACAGTAACAGACGAAGCAAGCAAATGAAAAGGAATAGCTGCAAAATAGATAATACATGCTCAAAAATCAATATGGATTCAACAAAACAGCTAAAGCATATCGCAATTCTCCTTTGGGTAAATACTACGACACACTATCATATTTAAATGTCATTTAGTCTTTAATAGGTAACTAAATATTTTTAACCAAATATATGTGCCATCTTTGGAGAGACAATATATATTTGACTAAAGAACATTAATTTTACCTCATCATATTCACTATTCATAGAATAATTGATTCACCTTTGGGTAAATCCTTAAGTTCTAGCATTAGTAAAAATTAATTTATCCACTAAATTTTAATTATAGGCATTTCAATAATTTCATGGATAAACTATAATTTTATGTATGCGTAATTTTTTAAACATACTAGTTTGGCCACTTCGGCGACTAACAAACTATATGAATATAAATGCACACGTAAAATAAATATCATAATATTTTATGCATGTGAATATTTTAGACATTCTAGTTTGTTCACTTTGGTGACTAACAAACTATATGAGCATTAATACATGCATAAAATAAACATAAATTTGATGTATGTATAAATATTAAACATTCTAGTTTAATCACTTTGGTGATTAACAAACTATATAATTTTAAGGCACATACATCAATTATTATACAATACCAGAATCATAATCAATACAATGATGGATTTACGTGCAATTACTGCATTCCAAAACTTTTAGGAATAAAATATTATCACTGAAGTGGTTCAAAATATATTAAGATTGCATGTGTCCATAAAGTGAAATCGCAAGTCATCTTTGTTTAAAATTCACTTTAGTAGGCCAATGTGTTGGGGAAAAAAGATGCTGCTACATGTAAACATACAATTTATGCCTAATTTACATTTATAATTCCACAGTAAGCACAAAACTTCAAAGGTTGCCGTTCTCGAAAAGTAGAGACCAAAATCTTTCATAATTTTTGTCAATTACTTCCTCTTTCTAATTGCTCCATAATTTTAAAAGTAATTAAAGGATTAGAGTTCAGCATTATTTTTCACAAACAGAACCTAACGATCATGATAATTTATTTAAACTATGATTCATAATTGCCGAAGGAAGCACATGATTTCTAAACAACTACGCATTCATAATTAGTTGTGACGAGGATTATCTGTTCATGCAATCCAGGCTCATGATACTACATGTTAGCATAAACTTTAATTAATACCAGGATCTTGAACATGATAATCTTACATATAATCGTCATAGAAAAGATACCTGAAGCAGAATCCATTATCGTGAAGCGGAGGCGTTAATCGGTAAAATGGTTTCTCGCCCCTTGCCCTAACTTTACGTTACCGACGCCTTTAGTGATGGAAGAAAGAAAATAATAAAAATACGATAACCCTAATGGGTGGGCAGATGACCAATTTATAGAGGTTCTCACTTAATCCGGTACGTCCATCAAGTAACCAATCGGACGGATGAGATTTGATAATTAATTAAATATTAATTATGGGTCTTAAACCTATTGGGCCACACACACGTAAAAAAATAACTTACATTACGATCGCTGCTGATCTCCATATTTCAAAAGCTTGTGTAAGATTTCTCTGAAATTTTTGGCAGTTTAATAACTGCGCGATTTGGCTTCTTTGAAATTTCTAAAATTCCTTTTTTTTTTTTGTCTAATGCCTTCTCCGAAATTTCTCTGAAATTTCTTGCTTGTTTAGTTGAGAGCTTTGCGATTTGTTTAGTTAATGGATTGTGCGGAATCCTTTGATAATCTTATTTTGGGAATATATATATATATATATTAAAGTTTTTTTGTGATGCAAGAAACTCACAAAATACACAAGAACTCTCTATTCCAGTAGATATTCTTCAGTTGCGACAGAACGTGGGGTTGGAAATACTATTAAGTACATATTTTGAGCTTGGCGTACATATCCTATACCTAGTGTTGTGCACTTTTTGTCCATAATATATATAAGCTACTTAAGGAACTAATTGTGCATTGAGTAGCAATAATCTAGATGTGCAATGGAAGCATCAACTCTAAATTGACTAGTATAGTTTGTTATTATTTTCACATGAACATGTTTCTTCTTAGCTTCTTATGTGATAGTGGCTCCAAACAATTAGTGGAGTGAATTAATTTGCTTCAGTATTAGTGTCATTTTCCAAATTAATTGTCTAATGCATGTTAGAAAGCAACATCTTTTTTGTGCTCTAGCCAATAGAATTATGAAATATATACTACTGTTGAACCTGAAAATGAGATTTCACTCAACAGTTATTTTCTTAAAAATCAGTGCTCCATCATAATACATGTTCATCTTCATTTGGATATATTTCATACCGCATGAAATTATGCTCCTTTCTTGGGATTACCATATTCATGATGTAGTGTATGAAATTTTGGGTAATGGCTGGAGTCATTACTGTTGTGCTGTTAAATTAGGTAATTTGTGGTTTAGAATCTTACTCCCTCCGATCCAAAATAAATAATTTTTTGGCCCTTTTTTTGGTCCAAAATAAGTGATTTTTTCAAATTTCAAGAATGAATTAATTATTTTTTTCCTACATTGCCCTTGGAGTAAATAGTGTTGGAGTATGTGTTAGGAGTGTTTATGTGAAGAGATAGTAAAGGTTAATACGGTCAATTTCATTACTAATTAATGTTAAAAGGTAAATTTCTTAATCTGTGTGAAAACAGCTAAAAAATCACTTATTTTGGATCAGAGGGAGTATTAAATAAAAGTGCACGATAATAAGTTTAAGGTGGGGGCTTGCAACTTCAAGAGAAGCAGATCCCATACCTATAATGAGAACAAGTTCCAATTTACCTAATTTTTATCAATTGGAATAAAAAAATTGTCCATGTAATTATGGTTATTTTTTACAGTTTATGCTCGTTTGACCAAAATGCATGAATGTTATACATATTAAAATAAGAGATAATAGAAGTTGCTGGACCATTTATATGTATAAGAAAATTGATTCATAACTTTATCAGCTTTCCTCAACAGAAGCTAGAACTGCATACTCATTCATTTTGGTATTCACATGACTTTTAAGATCGTAAATGAGTGGAGAATTTGCCTGAACTAAAGGAACAAATTCAGTTTATGATAAGGGAAAAGAGGGGATTGTGCTTCAGCATTATATTTATAGCAGACATCTATACTTTGCATAATGCTTGGTACTTAAATTTTCAAGGGGCAAACTCTGCCACATTGCTCTGAGTCTGCACTTACATACTATTGAATTGTATCTGATTACTAATTTCATTTTGGAACTGCAGAAAATTCTGTTGAGCAATTGGACATCGTAGCCAAAAGACAATTTGATCAATTGAAGTTTAATAGACTTTGGAAAATTATGATTTTTGCTATTCCTGATACTATAGTGATACGTTTGGTTTTCTAAAGTTAATTTCTAGCATGTACCTTGAAATATTTGCTTTATTTGTTGATGTATTACACGAGATTTATTGCCGTTTTGAAGTTCATTGCAAATAAATGTATTTGAATTATTTTTTATTATCTTCTACTTAATTGAATGCTTGAAATCTCTCTACTTAAATGTTATTATATATATACAAAAGTTATTTTTTTTATCACAAAATCATGGCTTTTATAAATATAATATGCTTTGTAGCTTAGACAAAAGTGTTCATGTTTCAAAAGTGTGCCGTAGGGATTGACAAATTTGTGGTCGATATAACAGCATAGCAAAAGCCATACTTTACAAGTGTTAGCTTAAGGAGTAACAACGACTATGCTTTTAAGGTGTATTTGTAGTATACAAAAATTGTTACTGTTTGCGACCAAACACACTCACGCAAGTATACTGGTCGTCAAGTAATAGAGTAATGAGTAGAGTATCGTTCCCACGAAGACTTGTGATTGACTATTGACTGATTCAAACTCAATTAACTTATCGATTCAAGAGATTTCTCACAAAATATCGAAGTGACTAATTTACTACATAAAATTATCAAGCAATGAATTAACTAGAAATCAACCGAAATAAATAGCAATTTCAAATAACAATCAGTAGGAGAGGATATTCCAGGGTCACGGGTTAGCTAACAATCATGTTGCGTTCTTGGCTTAAAATGACTAATTAATTTATCTGGATTGTTGATTGACATGGTTGATATTACTCATAAGAATCTGTCGAGTCCTTACTCGCCTATTCAAGTTAACTTAATGCCTATATGTCTATGGAATTAGGATTAACAAGAATGCATTTACAATTCCTATATTTCAACCAAGCAATGCAATTAGGTATATGTCTATCCTAATTGTGAATCTATTCCCCGATGCCCAGGTTCAAGAACTTGCTCTATTTAATTCTATATGCAATCTAGAGTTTCCACTTTCGAGTTCAACCCTAGATTCGTAAATAGTATTTCAGTGTTAGCTACTCAGCAAAATAATTAAATAAACAACCCAATATGATAAAATAAACTTCGTCAAATTAAACTTCAAACGTCAACATTCATGTTTCACCAATGACCCTAGAACAATAGAGTTCTTAGCCGCTCATGTTCATAGAATCATCAAAAATAAGGTTTTCAAACATAAAATCAATGAGTACTAGAAAAGGGATGGAAGAATTTGTCAAATCCGTGCTCTCGAGTGTTTGGCTCTTTTGTTCTCCTCTCAAAGTCATGTTTTCCCTTCAAAATGGGTTTAGGTTGGCTTTTATATCAGTTGGGGGCGTCTTGGGGTTAAAATAACCAAGTCCTAGTCGAAACAGGACAACTTCATGTCCTGAGCGTCCAGGACAGCGTGGACCGCTGGCCCTGGCGTCCAAAATATTTTGATTCTGTAAATTGCTGGTTGTGGCCCTCAAATTTCACTTTTTGCTTTTTCTTCCCGATTTTGCTCCAATTCGCGCCATTTCGTCCCAAATTGTATCCGAATGATTCCTACACATAGAAATACCACAAATGAGCACAAATCACTATATTATACATCTGTAATCTACTAGACATGAGCCAAATGCGAGGCGATATATATCAAAATATACATACTTTAAGTCGATTATCAATACCCCACACTTAGACTCTTGCTCATCCTCAAGCAATGGAACTATATTAATCCCCCAAAACATACTTATCACTATGAAAGAGCACTTCACACTTAATTCAATCAAACACCCTACCTTTGGACTATGATCGATATTGGCATTTAAGCATGAACACGCGAATTTCACATTCTTCCCGTTTTCAAACTAGCCCAAGTATATACAATGCTATTCAACCAACTCAAGCAACCTATCCACAACCACCTTATGTAACGACCCGACCGGTTGTTTTGAGTTTTAGCGCTCCGTTCAGCAGCCTGAGGTCGTGAGCAGCTCCATTTCATGTATTGTGACTTGTGCGCGTGGTCGGAATTGAATTTCGGGAAGTCCAGAGTTGATTTGGAAAGAGAATTTTCATTTCGGAAGCTTAAAGTTGAAAGAATTAACTAAGATTGGATTTTTAAGTAAACAACCTCGGAATCGGGATCTGAAGGTTCCAACAGGTTCGTATGACGATTTCGTACTTGGGCGTATGCCCGGTTCGGGTTTTGGATAACCCGGGAGCGTTTTGGCGCCTATTATGGAAGTGAGCATTTTAGAAGAAATTTCATAAGTTTGGCTTGAAGTGCATTTATCAATGTCCGTATGGGATTCCGAGACTGTGAATAGCTCCGTATGGTGATTCTGGAGTTGGGGGCGCGATCGGAAGTGAATTCGGAGGTCCGTAGGTCATTTTGGAGTCATTTGGCTAAAGATAGAAATGTGAAGGATTTGAGGAGTTTGACCGGAAGTTGACTTTTGATATCGGGGTCGGAATCCGGTTCCGGAAGTTGGAAAAGGTCCGCAATGTCGAATATGACTTGTACACAAAATTTGAGGTCAATCGGACTTGATTTGATAGGTTTAAACATCGGAAATAAAAGTTTGAATTTTTGAAGTTCATTGAGTTTGGATTGGAGGTCGATTCATGATTTTAGCGTTGTTTGATGTGATTTGAGGCCTCGAGCAAGTCCGTAATGTGTTTTAGGATTGGTTGATATTTTTGGTTGGGGTCCCGGGGGCCTCGGGTGGATTCCGGATGGTTAACGGATCAAATTTGGAAGTTGAAGAATAGCTGAAGGTATGTTGCTTCTGTCATAACCGCATCTGCGGTTCTAGAACCGCAGAAGCGGTACTACAGATGCGGTCAGTCCATCACAGGTGCGACCAAGGGCCAGTCCAAGGGAAACCGCAGAAGCGGCCCAATTTCCGCTGAAGCGATTCCGCAGAAGCGGGACCCAGACCGCAGAAGCGGTCCAGGCATTTTGGGCCAGGTTCGCAGAAGCGATCCTAATTCCGCAGAAGCGGTCTTCGCAGAAGCGGTCAGTGCATCGCAGAAGCGGAAACAGCTGAGGCAGTGAGGTCTATTAAAATTCGGGGTTGGGTTCATTTCAACCCCATTTTCTTCCATTGGAGTCGATGGGGAGCAGCTTTGAGGTGCCATTTTCGTCACTCATCATGAGGTAAGCAATTTATGCTAGCTTTGAGTTAAATATCAAGTTTATACATGGATTTATGCAAGGAAATTATGGAAAAATTAGGTTTTGGTGGAAAACCTAGAAATTGGCATTTCTTGGAATTTAGCCACGGTATTGAGTTAGTGAAAATTATATATTTGAGTTCCTAAGGTCATGGGTAATCTTTATCTTCGAAAAATTTCGGATTCCGGACACGTGGGCCCGAGGGCATTTTGGGCAACTTTTCGATCGGAGTTAGGAATTTCTATAAATTAGATTGTAATGATTATTTGATCATATATTAAAGGATTTGCGTAACCGTTGGCCAGTTTTGGAGCGTGGTGCATCAACTAGAGTCTTCGGAAGGGCGTGGAATGCCGGTTATGGATCTTCGGAGCGAGGTGAGTCTCCTTTCTAACCTTGTAAGAGGGAATTGTCCCCATAGGTGAAATAATTGATTATGTGCTCCTAATTTCGGGGGCTACGTACGCACGAGGTGACGAGAGTCCGTGCGTAGCTACTATTATGCTATTGTCTGGGTAGTCTAGGACCCAAAAGCATGCTATACTTTGAATATTTGTAATCTTATGGATAGTTGAATTGCTTAAACCACATCAAAATAGTAAATGAATTTCTAACAAGATCTAAAGCTCATTTTCTTAAATTGTTGAAAGAGAATTAGCTTTTCTTTGAATAATTGCCCCATGTTGGCTTCTGGATTGAATGTCTCTACGTGTTTATTTTGGAACGGGACGAACGCCTCGGCAGATTAAATAGATGCATCTATAGGCGCGCCGTCGACCCTCGGCAAGTGCACATTTCATTTCTGTTGGAGCGGGCCGTCGCCTCGGCATGATTTGCGCATGATTTATATATCGTTGCCTGAGAATTTTATACTTTGATGCTGCCTTTCATGGCTTGAGATAAATTGGTAAAATAAAGAAAAGTAAACCTTGAAAATCCTTTAATATCTGTTGAAGGTGTATTGCCTGTTTCACAGCTTTGCGAGTTAGAATTGATATATAAAATCCCTGATTTCCTCACACATTTAGTATATTATCATTGGACCGCTAGTAAGTGTCAAAGTTGACCATCTCGTCTCTACTTCTTCGAGGTTAGGCGGGATACTCATTGAGTACACGTTATTTACGTACTCATACTACACTTCTGTGCATTTTTTTTTTGCACAGGTATATTTATCTCTAGTAGCCCACCGGGCATAGCAGCACGGATGATTCGGGAATTAGGTGAGTTGCATATTTCGAGGCGACCCGCAGCTAGTATAGTCCCTTCCAGTGTATTTTATTTATTCTTGTCCACTATATTTCGGACGAATATTGTATTTTTATTTCCTTATCTGTAGATGCTCATGCACTTGTGACATCGGGTTCTGGGATGGTTTGAAGTATTTTGTATAAATCGCTTATTATTTAATTTGAATTGAAACAGTAATCTTTTTTTTTACTTATGAAAAGTTTAAGGAAAATCTTAGTTTCAAAATTGTTAAAATGAGAACCTCGATAAGTAATTTGGTTGGCTTGCTTGACAGCGGTGTCCGACGCCATCACGACCCTTAGTGCATTTTGGGTCGTGACACCTTACCTCAAGAGATGACTCGTTACACTAAGCATCCTCAACTCACGCACTCACCCAACAAAAGAAAGTGTACAACATCACCAATCCGTCATGAGACCAAGTGCCCTCACCACAAACAAAAGAGTGAATATCAATGTAGTACACACATTCAAATATGTCATTGAACATAATTTAAGGATATCACACAATTGAACAAAATTCACTCACTCTCACAAAGAGTTCATGTGCATCTCGTGGTCGTACCATAAGATTGCCCATAGTGTATATCTCTACTAATCTAAGCTAGCCAAATCTAGGATCAATTAGGACTTTAAGGTTGAGGTGTAGGCTAAGGGACGGGTAAGATATATTTAGAAATAGTGACTAACCCTCCTAAGCACTTTAATACACTACACTCACAAAACAAACACCTTTTCTTTTCAACCCATTCATTTGTCATACACCATATATAACATATCCATCTTTTCAATTAAGCACCTCTATGGATTCACTAGCGTGAGTGAAAAAGATTAGGAGGTGTGTATCTTTCTACATTATTTGAACTTTTATTTGCTTGTTCTTGCAACTTTTTTTTTCTTGTTTTTTTTTCTTTCTTTTTCTATTTCTTCACACACTCCATGCATCGAACTTCATAAGCTAGTGACCTTTATTCACAATTTTAGTACACCTTAAGGGCCTTTCCATGGTCCCACTCAAAAGTAACTCCCCAATCTCTCCCCTTACTTCTTTAAGCGACTAAGTGCCTTAGGAGGTAAAGGTTCAACAATCTCGAATCAAGAACAAAGTAGGAGTTCGTCTTCTAATATGGGTGCCAAGGAAATGGTCTATAGGCTCAAAGGGGCTAGCAATGGGAAAATTTTATTTGTTAGTGACAAGCACCTTCATGGTCAAGAAAGAAACTCCTACGTCTCCTAGACTAGCACAACTTAATGATTTGCATTGATTAACACACGGGGCAAGTTCTAGACTACATAGGATAGCACAGAATATCAACAATCCTTACACACACATGGCACTTGACTCACTCAAGACGGTTCTGTGCGACTCTCAAGTCAAGCAAGCATTGCAAGTTGAGAATTTTTAAACAATAATGCACTAGGTGGCATACAAGTCAATGTACTGAGAAAAAGGCGTCACAGAGTAGGCTACTTACTTTACTTAGGCATTACAATATAAATCATATATGCAGGAAGACAGAACACATGCCATAACTTAACTTGCCAACACCAAACATGTCAATAGGTACCTCCGAGCACCTCAGTTTTCTCCCTTATCCTACTCCTAGAAAAATAAAAGAAAACAAAACACCCGGTTCGAGATACACCCTTGAAAAAGAACCGGCGTCCAAAGAAAAACTAAGGGATACTACCTAAATAACCTAGAAACAAAAGAAAATCTTTTTGGTATTTTTAGTTGGACTTCAATCCCTCAAGAAAACTGTCCAATAGATCTATCGTCGGGAAAAGTCCAAGCTTTTTTTTAGATTTTTCTTCTTCTTTTTCTTTATAATCTAGCTAAATTAAACTATATTTGTCTTAAACTAAGCTAAAAGGTGATAAAGAAACAAAATAGTAACACTAAAAAAAAGAACAAATTTATACAACTACAAATCAAGGAGTATTCCTCCACCCCACACTTCAACAATGCATAGTTCCCAATGCATAATAAATTCGAAAATAGAGTAAGGTGGAAAGAAAGAACTCCCTGCTAGTCGAAGTCTGCCTCCTCAGGATGCCCACCAGCTGCGGCAATGGGCTCATCATCTCCTAGGGGTACTGCCACACCTCCTTTTTTTACTACACCCTCGGAAGGGGAGATAAAGGGAGTTTTTTCCAACTTAAAGTGACAATCGAAATGGGATTTATTTGTTAAAAATCATAGTCGCCACTTGGAACAATTTTATGGTGTCCCAAGTCACCGGTTTCAAATCCCGAATCGAGGAAACATTGACTCTGTTTTACAGTCCGCGAACACAGAAATCCGAATTAGGAATTCTGTTAACTCGGAAGAAGGTGTTAGGCATTCCCGGATTCCATGGTTCTAGCACAGTCGCTCAACTGTTATAATTGGCCTATTATCTGATTTTAGTACATGTTTTAACCTATGGTTCAATTTTAACCTTAAAACCGCTTTTATTCATTTTTAGGAGAATTGCAACGTTATTTAAAACACGCCTTGAACCACGTCACATAAATGCACCCGCGGTCCTCGACATATTTTATCTAACATTGTTGAGATTTGGATTTGGGTCACATAAATGCGCACCCGAGTTTAGGAAGGTAAATTATTGAAATAAGCACGAAAAGCAACTACGCGTTTGCAACTTTGCGAGGGCCACGGAAAATTCGCTAAATGGCACGCCTTGATTTCTAAGGATAGGAATATTAATTAAACGAGGGTCATGCAATTAAAAATTTTATTCGGCATGGCACGCCTCGATTCTAACTCTCAAGGGAAATCCAAGGCTAAACTTTTGAGGGCCATGAATTGTGACTTATTAATAGCTCGCCTCAAATTAACTAAAGGGCTTAACAATTAAATAAAGCCAAAGGAAATTGTAACTATTTTTAAATTAAAGCTGAATTTAATAGAAAATCTAAGGGGCTAAGACTAAGTGAAGTTTATTCCATTCTTTCGTTTCAGAACCGGGGCTTGGCCTAACATGAGGCCCAATGGCCCAATCAAGCTGCAAGGCTAAAAGCTCCTCCTCAAGTTCCATTCGAACCCAAGCAGGAAGCCCAATTTTATGAAGTAAGCACAAGCTGGATACCAAGGGGTTCGCGTATCGAACCCGTATAATAGCAGAAAGCAATCAGATTTCAAAATGTGAGGACAAAGGGATTTAAGCATCAACGGACCCGTAAACTTGACATTGAGCAGCCACAAAATTAAACTAACAATTATTATACATTGAAATACTGATTGGAACTAAACTGACAAGTATTCCAAGCCATTTCAAGTTTAAACATTTCACATGATAATCATTGAAACACTGTAAATTGACAATCACTGAAAACACTAACTAAACAACCATTGCTTATTTTAAACATTCACACTTAAACCGATTGACTAAGCATCCCAAATTCCACATGAATTCATTGTTATTTCACCCAAAACCTCGGCTCATTTGAAGAACCAACTAACTGGTATATGCGATAAACAAGTCACTACATGAATTCAGAACCCTTTACTAACAGTGCCAAAACTTCCTACAAGCGGACTATTGAGAGAATACTTAACTAGAATAAGATGACTCAAACCCCCATAGCATGCTCAACACTAACTAAGCCAACTAATATACTCAAAGAAACATAAACGGCATATGTAATTGCAAACCAAAACCCTTATTTATCCATCTGAACTTTTAAAAACTAAAGCACCCAATTAGTTCACATAAGAGCAGGATCCCAAACCATCTAACACCAACACCATAATTGCAGTTTTTGTCCAGATTTACCAACTAAACTCAAACAAAATCATAACCAAATACATGAACATATCTAAAGAAGCTAAACTAACACAAACTACAACATGAATTATCATTCGTTAGACATCAAAGTCTTGAATTGCAGATCAATTACAAAGGCTTCACATGTTGCACTTCACAGATTAAAAAGATCCACGGAATACCTGGTGAATTTAGAACAAAGAAACAGTGAAAAATCAGCAATAGAAGAGGAAGAGGTTCAGCAGATCAACAACAGCAGTTTCAGCTCGTTCAGACCATTTTAATCCCAGAAAAGAGTCGAAATTACTTCAATCTTTTAAAGAAAACCCACAGAAAACACATTCAGTTTCAATGAAATAGTGATTTTGGTGCTTTTTTTTGTATTTTTTTTCTCCTAATTTTCAGACTTTATCAATGTTTTGTGTTTTGCTTTTTTAGCCGTTTCTGATTTCTCCAATCTCTAAAGTTTGATCTCTAAAAAATTTAGTTGATGGAGCTTTTATACAAGGGAATTAGGGCAGCAAAAAAGAACTTTCAGATTTTGCCTTTTTACCCTTTCAATATTTTCGTTTTTGATTAAAGAGCCCTAGTTCAAAACTCTAATTTCATTTTAGTCCCCCTGTCAGCTTCTAAGAAGCTTCCATTTCTGTTACCAAAAAGATTCCCCACCCCAATTTTCCCAAACTAACCTCCAAATTCTCTAATTTTACTTTGGGAAACCGGATGGGTCAAGGCTGACCCAAAATTCAACTTCTAACATTGGGCTAGCCAAAATTGGATCGAGTCCCTTTTCTGGGCTTCCGACTTCAAAGCCCAAATCAAATGTACGAAAACTAAACTGGAACGAGCCTAACGGACAATCAAGAGTCTCTCAAAAGTGAAAACGAAAACAGGCCTAATAACAAGAAAACACAATCAAACAATGAAAACAAATGGACTAATAACAATGCAGACCTTACTATGACTCAATTCTAATATGCGAGCAAAACGATTTACAACAGAAAAAGAGAAAGAGAAGAGATGAATCAGAAAGAAACGAAGAGAAGAATAACGTAGAGGACGGACACAAAGAGAAGTGAAACGAGATACCTAATAGACGGCCAAGCTTGGACAAATCTCCAGCAAACTCCGATTTGAACCAAAATTGGTATTATCCGCATGTCCTCCTTGTGAACAAACGGATAATACTAGTTTTAGTCATCAATCGCTCTTGAAGAGTTGAGAAATTCTCTTTTCTTCTTCCTTTCTTTTTTTAGATCCAAAGCTGACCAGATTTGGTGGGGATTTTGGGAGATGTGGTGGTGGATTAGGATTCGGGAGTGGATGGTGGTTGCATGGTAGGGAGTTGGGGTCGACTGGACCACGCCGTCGGCCGGTGGAGACTTAAGGATTCTAGGGCGGCTGGTCTCTTAGGGTTAGAGACGAGTTGGGTTAGGGAAGATGAAGTGAAGTGATCCTAGGTTTGGACACTTTTAATTAAAAAAAAGGATAGTTTCAGGGCCGTTGGATGAGTTAAAACGAAGGGCTGAGATCGATTTTAAACCCACCAACTCGAAACGGTGACGTTTGGGCGGTCTTGACACCTGAGAGGTTTGGGACGGGTATGGGGCGAATTTGGGGATTGAATCGGGGCTGGATTTTGGGCTTATTTAGGCGGAAATTTCACTTGGGCCGGGGGGAAGATAAAATAGATGTGGCCCAATTAAGACTCCCTCCTCTTTCACTTCAATTTTCTTTTATTTTCATTTCTCTTTTTTTAGTTCCTCCTTCTTCTTTTTTTCAAAACAAAAATAAAAACCTAAATTAAAATTGAAAATCAAATTAACCTATCAAATTAATTAACTCATAATTACCATAATTAATTAAAAACCAATTAAAGTCTAAACTACACAAAATTCAAAATTAAAACTAAAAAGTGCAAAAACAAATTATTTTTTGTGATTTTTTTCCATTTTTATAAAACAACTAATTTGTTAATTAATCCTGAGATGTGAAATTAAATCCTAAATGCAAATGCAACATATTGTTTTGTATTTTTCATTAATTAAATAAAATAAACATGCACGGACAATATGCAAACAATAGCGGAAAATGCCACAAAAATCCACAAAATTGCAAACAATGGAAAAAATTCTTTTGTTTTGAATTTGTGGGAGTAATTCATATAGGGCAAAAATCACGTGCTCACATCTGCCTCTCTTTGCTCGGAAACACGAAGAGTTTTCGTGCAAAGATAAAGTGAGCGGATACGAGCGATTTTTGCCCATTTGATTACTCCGTGGGAAGCATTTTTGAAAGATTTGACCGCACCCTGCTCCCGAGGTTGCCTACATATCCTTGGCTATAAAGGAATCAGGTCAGTGTAGTTCGGGAAGTTTTGGTAGCTGGGACTACCAAGAAGCTGTGATTTCATTGTGGCTGTTGCTGCTGCTACTGCTTACTGAACTCCTTATTACACCATGACAAAATAAAAGAAGCTAGACTGAACTATGATCTATGCATTACAAGAATCCTATCTATATCTTCACACTTGATTTTGTGATTCCGGTTGCCTTTTGACTTGTATTCCCTGGGTGAAGTTCCCTTATTGCCGACTTGAATTGTGATCTAAGATGTTTTCCTTTTCTTTAGGTGGACACCTGATTGCTGAACTCGAATTATAATCTGAGATGCTTTCCCTTTCTCCAGGTGGACGCCTGATTACCAACACTTAAATTGTTTCCCTTCCTTAAAACTGATGTTGTTCTCCCTTGCTTTCCAGGTGAGCGCCTGATTGCCAAAACTTGAACTGTATTCCCGTGCTCTCCAGGTGGGCACCTGATTGCCGAACTTGAACTGTATTCCCGTGCTCTCCAGGTGGGCGCCTGATTGCCAAAACTTGAACTATATTCCCGTGCTCTCCAGGTGGGCGACTGATTGCCGAACTTGAACTGTATTCCCGTGCTCTCCAGGTGGGCGCCTGATTGCTGAACATAAACTATATTCCCGTGCTCTCCAGGTGGGCGCCTGATTGCTGAAACTTGAACTATATTCCCGTGCTCTCTAGGTGGGGGCTTGATTGTTAAACTTGAACTGTATTCCCGTGCTCTCCAGGTGGGCGCCTGATTGCTGAACTCGAATTATAATCTTAGATGCTTTCCCTTTCTCCAGGTGGATGCCTGATTACCAACACTTAAATTGTTTCCCTTCCTTAAAACTGATATTGTTCTCCCTTGCTTTCCAAGTGAGCGCCTGATTGCCAAAACTTGAATTGTATTCCCGTGCTCTCCAGGTGGGCACCTGATTGCCGAACTTAACTGTATTCCCGTGCTCTCCAGGTGGGCGCCTGATTTCAACAAAATAGACGAAACAAAGAAAATTTTCTGCCCCAGTTTGGTAGCTGGGCACATATGTGAGTGTAAAACCGAATCATGTTACCAAATATCAATAAGAACTTGAAGCGTAAACANCTTGAACTATATTCCCGTGCTCTCCAGGTGGGCACCTGATTGCTGAACTTAAACTATATTCCCGTGCTCTCCAGGTCGGCGCCTAATTGCTGAAACTTGAACTATGTTCCCGTGCTCTCTAGGTGGGGGCTTGATTGTTAAACTTGAACTGTATTCCCGTGCTCTCCAGGTGGGCGCCTGATTGCTGAACTTGAACTGTATTCCCGTGCTCTCCAGGTGGGCGCCTGATTGCTGAAACTTGAACTATATTCCCGTGCTCTCCAGGTGGGCACCTGATTGCTGAACTTAAACTATATTCCCGTGCTCTCCAGGTCGGCGCCTAATTGCTGAAACTTGAACTATGTTCCCGTGCTCTCTAGGTGGGGGCTTGATTGTTAAACTTGAACTGTATTCCCGTGCTCTCCAGGTGGGCGCCTGATTGCTGAACTTGAACTGTATTCCCGTGCTCTCCAGGTGGGCGCCTGATTACCAAAATTTGAACTGTATTCCCGTGCTCTCCAGGTGGGCGCCTGATTGCTGAACTTGAACTGTATTCCCGTGCTCTCCAGGTGGGAGCTTGATTGCTGAACTTGAACTATATTCCCGTGCTCTCCAGGTGGGCGCCTGATTGCTGAACTTGAACAATATTCCCGTGCTCTCCAGGTGGGCGCCTGATTGCTAAACTTGAACTATATTCCCGTGCTCTCCAGGTGGGCGCCTGATTGCTGAACTTGAACTGTATTCCCGTGTTCTCTAGGTGGGCGCCTGATTTCAACAAAAATAGACAAAACAAAGAAAATTTCCTGCCCCAGTTTGGTAGCTGTTTGGTGCCTGCCTTTCCTTACGGAAGGTCCCTCCGAAACAATCGAAATTTTCTGCCCTTGTTTCAATCAAAGAAAAATTTTGTCAGTTTATAAAATATGGTGGTCAGTTTGTGGCCTTGACTTTGAGGGCGATTGCTCCTTCACTTCCCATGATAACTGATTTCCACTCGAAGACCTTGCTAGTTTACTGACTAACCACTTTCTCTGTCATCCTTATCACAGAAAATACCTCTTCTCCGTTCAGACCCAATACCCCCTATCTGTTGCATTGCTCATGACCTGATATTTACCAAGCCTTTGTGTCTCACATGAATCCCAAAGCACGTCAATTGCCACCCACTCCGTGTGTATGCTGTTCTTTCTTGACCTAAACCACTGTCCTTGGCCTTGAGGTATGTTGCTCCTTCACTTGCCATGATAACTTTGATTACTGCTTGGAAGACCTTGCTTGTCACTAGTTAACCACTTTCTTCGTCAATCTTATCGTAGAAAATACCTTTGATCCGTTCACCCAACGCCCTCCATCTGTTGCACTGTCCATGAATTGATAGGTACCAAACCTTTATATTTCACAAGGATCCCAAAGCATGTTGATTGTTACCAGCTCAGTGCGCTTGTTGTTCTTTCCTGACTTATGCCACTTTGATGTGCTAGCCAGATCCCGTTTTGTGCAATTGGAAAGCTGGTGGCAAATTTTGAAGTCATTTCTCACTTGTTCCGACCAAACAGACTCAGGAAGAGTAAGTAAATAAGACAAAAGGAACAAAGTAAAGGACAAAAGAGAGATGATTCCTAACAAGAAAACTACAAAGTAGAAACCTATCAGATGTGGATACCAACTCTAGTGACCATGACATGCACCCGTGGCCTATTCTGTTGAGCAAGTCTGATGTTCAACTATTGTTGTACCCTTAAACCGTGAAACTGGGCTTCAATTCTCCGATTATCCAATTTGATTCACAATCCTTATTCAACTTGTAGTGCCCGAAGGGTTTTCACCATCAAGCCTCTCTCATTTGGTTCTTTCTCTCAACTTACAGTCGCCTTAAGGTGCTCGGAAGGTTTTCGCCAATAAGACTCTCTCATTTCTGATTTCTCTCAGCTTTCATCGCCTTATGGTGCCCGTGGGGGTTTCTACCAATAAGACTCTCTCATTTTTCATTTTCCTTGTTTGGACCGGAGTGTTGCCCCTGATATGATTCACCTCTACTTGCTCGCCTTGGAATCTCTCGAAGACTGATCGGAAGGTCTTTCTCTGGACCGTAGTGTGGGCTTTTGGATGGGGTTAGAAAGAAAGGGTATCAAAAGGCTCAAAACAATTCAAATGGGTTCAAGATTACAACTTTCGGAATCACATTTCTTACAACAACCACAACTTCTGCCCCAGTTTCTTTGCTTGGGGACCTTTGGATTTTGATGGGATCGAACCATGAGGCTGCCTACGTATCCTTAAAAGGAATCAGGTCGAACGTAGTTCATGACATAGGAATTACTTTGTTTGTTGTGATTTTTCTTTTCTTTTTTCTTTCTCTTCTTTTCTTCTTTTTGTTTTTCTTTTTGTTGTTTTTCTTCTCTTTTCTCTTTTATTTTTTCTTTCTCTTTTCATCCTTTTCTTTCTCTTTTCATTCTTTTCTTTCTCTTTTCTCTTTTTCCTTTACTTATCTTTTGCGCTTGCGTTTCTGAACTTTGCTAGTTATTCCAAAAGAGGGATATGAAAGAAAATAAATAAGGCTCAAAGGGGTAACAAAGGATAAAGTGTTTAGATAGCAGAACAAAATGCCTTCGTCATTCCAATCTTCAAAACATACCAAGTACAAACAACACAATTAAACAAATCAAGGAAAACATTCGTAACATCTTTTGATTGTACCAGACTTGATAACCATATCCACACATCCGCCTTCTACATTTGTCAATTTTAAAGCACCGTTGGACAACACTCTTCGTTACCACGAACGGCCTCTGCCAATTTGGGGCAAACTTGCCGTTAGCTTCAACCCGATGCAGCATGATGCATTTCAATAGCGTTTCTTTATGTTCTATCTGCCCCAGTTTCACATGGTTCGGGCTTCAAATGATCTCAAAATGTCCAAATCTGTTCTTATTTTTCCCTCAAGTGCTCCTATCATCTTCAAAATTGTTTCAATGCTTCATGACTAACTAATTTTTGAGACCAGGCTGAGAATTACGCATGCATGTCATGTCACTAGAGTCAACAGGAGAAGAACTGTAAAAAGAACAGAGAACTAAACAAAATGACTAGAAATAACAGAAAACAGAAAATTGCACTCGACAGATGGTGAAGGGGTTTGAACAACAAAACAAGCAAACTAAACTGGGGTCACAAACCTGGAACAAACCTAGACAACACTAAACGAGTTACTACGACTAAGCAAACTAGGCAAAATAAAAGGATAGAAGGGTTTGAGTCACAAGACAATATCCGGATTACAACCCTGAAAATAACCGGACAACAGAAATGACAACAAAATAAACCGCCAAGACTCCTCCCCAGCTAACCAAGAGATGGAGCGTCTTTCCAATTACCAAGTACGACATCTTAGCCACTGAGTTCCGCCTCAATATTGCCAAGACCATTACCAACTTCAACATTATCAACTTTAGTCAACAAGTTCCCAAGAGGATTCGCATGCTCCTTGTCACTGTCATTGACCACAATTACCCCTTCTTGAATCATTCTTTCTATTTCCCTTTTCAAAGAGCGACAATCTTCAATGCTATACCCTTGAAAATTAGAGTGGTACATGCATCGTACAGCAGGATCAAAGCTTTTTGCATATGGGTCTGGAGTATAGCCGAGGAGCGGCTCAATCAGGCCAGAATGCTTTAACTTTTTAAACAAGCTTGTATAGGATTCTCCGATGGGCGTGAAAGCATTTTCTTTTTTCAGTAGTCTTTTCATTTTATACTCTAGCCTCGGTTGGAACCTTTTGTGGGCAGGTGGTTGATATGCCTGAGGGGGCGAGTGAGACATTTGGGGAAGTGGTGTGGGCCATCGCGGGCCTCGTGGGTGTGGAGCATATGGTGGTGCATTGTGGACAGGGTACTGGGAAAGTGATGTACGACTTTGGGGTCTCTGTGGAGAGAAGTAGCATTGGGGAGGGTCATCTGGTGCACAAGGATATCCCTGGGGCCTATGTCGAGGCTGAAAGTGTTGAGCAGGAATGCCCAGTGGATCATCTTTTCTATTTCTCTTTCTTCCACCCAAACTTACTGGGATGTTCTGAATGTCTTTCGTAGTATCTTTCAATGCCGAACAACTCATGATTTTGCCTGACTTGATTCCCTCTTCTACCATCTCCCCCATTTTTACCCAAGGCCGAGATCAAATGACTGAAGTAGGTGGGCCCCTGGGCTTGTAGGAAAAGCTCAACCATTTCTTCTTCACCAATCGGGGTACTGACTCGAGCAGCTTGCTCCCTCCATCTGAGCCCAAACTCCCTAAAGCTTTCCTCCGGCTTCTTTTCAATTTTAGATAGGGAGGAGCGGTCTGAGGTAACGCCTGATTTGTATTGAAAGTATCGAACAAAATCTTGAGCCATATCACCCAATGTAGGCCACTTACCGACATCTTGACGATTATGCCATTCCAAAGCTGCCCCAGTCAAGCTCTCACTGAAATACGCCATCAACAAATCATCTTTCTCGCCAACACATCTCATTTCACTGCAATAATCCCTCAAATGGGCTACCGGATCTCCACACCCATCATACAAGTTAAACTTTGGCACTTTAAACCCTGCGGGCAGGCGAACGTCAGGGGACACAGACAGTTCTTTGTAAGCCATGCTACCCTGGTCTCCCATTCCTTGCTTGTTCTTTAAGGACTGTTCTATGCTTTTCAGCTTCCTGGATATCTCGTCTCGCCCTTCTTTTCCTGTGACTTTTTCATGTTCAACATGAAACTCATCCCGAGGGCTCTTCTTGTATGAGTCAGGAACCTTGTGGGCAACCTCTACGGGGTAGTATTGGGCATCATGAGCTTTGAGTGGATATTCATTGTTGGAAATAGTGGATACGACGGGAGGGCAGTTTTGGGGAAAGGTAATTGGAGGAAGAGTGATGGAGCTACTAGGGTGGTTGGGAAAGCTGTGATAAACGGGTGGATCTGGAGAGTATGGGGGATCATCCGGCACTATGACCGGAGTTTGGGTAAGGGTAGCATCTAAGAAGCTAGGTGGTGGTGGGGGTGGTGCCTTCCCATTCATCCAGGCCTGATACATGTCCGTCATGTGTTGTTTTAACATCCTTACCTCATCAGCCAAACTAGTGTCCTGCTCAACCAACTGTTTTCGGGCACCGGTATCAACCAACCCAATTCTGTTGTTGTCCGCCATTGCCTTTTATGTTGTAGAGAGGAGTTACTACTTCGAGAACCACAAACCAACCACCTTTATGCTATGAAGATATCAAAAGGAACAAAATGGGGTCATCCCGTTAGCGTTAGGGCATTTAACAGCAAAAATATCATATTGCGTGCAATGCACCTAGCAATAATTAATGGTTCTAGAATGACTTCGGGGGTCGTAAGGTCACATGGCATCACCCCAATTTGTCCGTTTGAATCTTCTCTTTTCTTTTCTTTCCTCGCACTTCTTAGCTCGATCATTTTCCTTCCCCCTTTTTTTCCTGCTGATTATCGCTCTTCTTCTTCCCTCTCATTTCTCACATCCCATGATTTCATCTCTCTCTTTTTTTTTCGTTTCTTTTTTTTCTATTTTTTTTCCTTTTCCTTTTAATAAAAAAAATGATTCGATCGAACCCTATGTAGGTTGCCTACGTATCATGACGCCGCATGAATCAGATCTTTGCGTAGTTCTGGAAGAACGGGAATAAATGAAACAAACTGACGTTCTCTTTTTCTTTTTCTTTTTCTTTTTCTTTTCTTTTTACCTTAATGACTACACTGATGAGAAAAGAGAAATAAAAGAAGCAAATCTTTTTTTTTTGAATTTTCTAGACTCAATGTTTTGTAACCTATTCTAAACTCAAGCTTAATGGACTTTTTTCTGTTTTTTCTTTTTTTGAAACAAACACTCTATAGGAAATTATTAAGGAAAAATCCTACAAGAGAAAAAAAAAGAATTTTGACTTTTTTTTAGGAAGGAAATCATGTTGTTTTCTTTTTCTTCTATGTACAATGTCCTAAAGTTCTAATGAAAATAAAAGGATTTTTTTTTTCATTTTTCATTAGTTTCCCAAAGAAGAACCTCAAAAGAAAATCCTTTTTGAATTTTTGAAATTAATACCTTAAAGAAAACTCTTTAAAGAGGTACTAAAAGAAAATTCTCTTTTTTTTTGAAATTCTAGTCCTAATATACTAAAGAAAATATAAAAGCAAAAATTTTCTATTTGGAGTTCTAGATATTAATTTCCTAAGGGGAAACACCTCAAAAGGTTTTTTTTTTTAAATTCCAGAATTGGTATTCTAAAGAAAACTTCCAAAGGAAATAAAAAAACGCGAAATCTCTTTTTTTTTTTTTTTGGATTTTTGATTTATAACACACATTTTTTTCAATACAAAAATAGTAAATACAATAATAAAAGACTCGACATTACTGTGCAAAACTAGAAGGTGAAAGACAACATAAAAAGAAAAACACACTCAAAACATAAAATGAAAAATCTCCATAAGCAACTCCTGAATGATCCTGACTGGATGGTCTGGGGGTGTCTGTCATGCTCAAACTCCGATAAGTAGATCCACACATGTATGAGAAAACTTTAAACCAACACTATGTGAGACAATAACACTCCCTACTGAACACATGCAAGACATGATTGAGGCTATTTTTGCAAAATGGCTTATTTGGCCAAAAGATGGCTAGAAGTGCAAAATTTGGCTAAGACCCCGCAAAGCCAAGAACCTAACATTTACTAGGAAGACCGGACCCTATGTGGGTTGCCTACGTATCACGCCCCGAAAGACGAGAATCAGGTATGCGTAGTTCGGGAAGATTAGATACGGACGAGAATTTTTAAGAAAACAACTAATTTAGAGAAAATATGTTTTTTGTCTTTTCCTTGAAAATAATGAAACATGCAAAATCTTTTTGGATTTTCTTTTTCTTTTTTTTTTTTGATTTTTGGTTTTCGAAAAATGATGAAAAAGTGCAAAAAAAAATTTTGAATTTTCAAGCTCAAAAAATGTGACAGAAAACATAATTGGGCCCCACTCGCTTTATCTTCACACTTCACCCTCTTTTTTCTTCTTTTTTTTTCTTCTTTTTTTTTTATTTTTTTTCATTTGTCCTCAACTATCATTGGTCCGCCAAATGACCCTTTTACCCTTGAGTAAATGCAACATGTAGCACATAGGATGCATCAAGATGGTCTGTTATTTTGGGTACACCTGTCCTAGACGGACCCAATCCCTGTGTTGAGTCCCCTAAGTCAAACGCACGTGATGCAACAAACGCTCCTACTAGGGATCCGGCATGAGGCTGAGTTATTCTAGGTTCAAACCTGGGTATATTGTTCTAGACTTGTGTACCCGAGCGGACAACTCGAGCCGAGGAGGGGGCTATGTACCGGGAACCAAAAGGCCATCCGGCTTAATAACTTGTCCGAGCCTCTTTCTTATTTCAAGGTATGACACTAACAGAATAGGGAGTCACGACCAGCGTGCACATCCCCGAAGATGAGAAGAGAAGGGTTTCGTAGCAATTTATATACAGTTCAGATAATATCAAAGCGGTAAAAGCAATATTTAGCACATTAAGCCCAGACATGTAATAAAATCAGATAATAGATAAAGCCAAATACAACAATTCATCTAAGCTCGAATTCTGAACCCTGAACCAGAAGTTCTAGGTTCTTATCCCCAGCAAAGTCGCCAGAGCTGTCACACCTCCTTTTTTACTACACCCTCGAAAGGGAAGATAAAGGGAGCTTTTTCCAACTTAAAGTGACAATCGAAACGGGATTTATTTGTTAAAAATCAGAGTCGCCAATTGGGATAATTTTATGGTATCCCAAGTCACCGGTTTCAAATCCCGAATCGAGGAAAGATTGACTCTGTTTTAAAGTCCGCGAAATCAGAAATCCGGATAAGGAATTTTGTTAACCCGGGAGAAGGTGTTAGGCATTCCCGGATTCCGTGGTTCTAGCACGGTCGCTCAACTGTTATAATTGGCCTATTATCTGATTTTAGTACATGTTTTAACCTATGGTTCAATTTTAACCTTGAAACCGCTTTTATTCATTTTTAGGAGAATTGCAGCGTTATTTAAAACAAGCCTTGAATCACGTCGCATAAATGCACCCGCAGTCCTCGACATATTTTATCTAACATTGTTGAGATTTGGATTTGGGTCACATAAATGCGCACCCGAGTTTAGGAAGGTAAATTATTGAAATAACGCGCCTAAAGCAACTACGCGTTTGCAACTTTGCGAGGGCCACAGAAAATTCGCTAAATAGCACGACTCGATTTCTAAGGATAAGAATATTAATTAAACGAGGGCCATGCAATTAAAAATTTTATTCGGCATGGCACGCCTTGATTCTAAATCTCAAGGGAAATCCAAGGCTAAACTTTTGAGGGCCATGAATTGTGACTTATCTAATAGCTCGCTTCAAATTAACTAAAGGGCTTACCAATTGAATAAAGCCTAAGGAAATTGTAACCATTTTTAAATTAAAGCTGAATTTAATTGAAAATCTAAGGGGCTAAGACTAAGTGAAGTTTATTCCATTCTTTCGTCTCAGATCGGGGCTAGGCCTAACATGAGGCCCAATGGCCCAATCAAGCTGCAAGGCTAAAAGCTCCTCGTCATGTTCCATTCGAACCCAAGCACGAAGCCCAATTTTATGAAGTACGCACAAGCTGGATACTAAGGGGTTCGCGTATCGAACCCGTATAAAAGCAGAAAGCAATCAGATTTCAAAATGTGAGGACGAAGGGATTTAAGAATCAACGGACCCATAAACTTGATATTGAGAAGCCACAAAATTAAACTAACAATTATTATACATTGAAATACTGATTGGAACTAAACTGACAACTATTCCAAGCCATTTTAAGTTTAAACATTTCACATGATAATCATTGAAACACTGTAAATTGACAATCACTGAAAACACTAACTAAACAACCATTGCTTATTTTAAACATTCACACTTATACCGATTGACTAAGCATCCCATATTCCACATGAATTCCTTATTATTTCACCCAAAACCTCGGCTCGTTTGAAGAACCAACTAACTGGTAAATGCGATAAACAAGTCACTACATGAATTCAGAACCCTTTGCTAACAATGCCAAAACTTCCTGCAAGCGGGCTATCGAGAGAATACTTAACTAGAATAAGATGACTCAACCCCCCCCCCCTAGCATGCTCAACACTAACTAAGCCAACTAATATACTCAAAGAAACATAAACGGCATATGTAATTGCAAACCAAAACCCTTATTCATCCATATGAAATTTTAAAAACTAAAGCACCCAATTAGTTCACATAAGAGCAGGATCCCAAACCATCTTACACCAACACCATAATTGCAGTTTCTGTCCAGATTTACCAACTAAACTCAAACAAAATCATAACCAAATACACGAACATATCTAAAGAAGCTAAACTAACACAAATTACAACATGAATTATCATTCATTAGACATCAAAGTCTTGAATTGCAGATCAATTACAAAGGCTTCTCATGTTGCACTTCACAGATTAAAAAGATCTACGGAATACCTGGTGAATTTAGAACAAAGAAACAGTGAAAAATCAGCAACAAAAGAGGAAGAGGTTCAGCAGATCAACAACAGCAGTTTCAGCTCGTTCAGACCATTTTATTCCCAGAAAAGAGTCGAAATTACTTCAATCTTTCAAAGAAAACCCACAGAAAACACATTCACTTTCAATGAAACAGTGATTTTGGTGCTTTTTTTTTGTATTTTTTTTCTCCTAATTTTCAGACTTTATCAATGTTTTGTATTTTGCTTTTTTAGTCGTTTCTGATTTCTCCAATCTCTAAAGTCTGATCTCTAAAAAATTTAGCTGATGGAGCTTTTATACAAGGGAATTAGGGCAGCAAAAGAACTTTCAGATTTTGCCTTTTTACCCTTTTAATATTTTCATTTTTGCTTAAAGAGCCCTAGTTCAAAACTCTAATTTCATTTTAGTCCCCCCGTCAGCTTCTAAGAAGCTTCCATTTCTGTTACAAAAAAGATTCCCTACCCCAATTTTCCCAAACTAACCTCCAAATTCTCTGATTTTACTTGGAAAACCAGATGGGTCAAGGCTGACCCAAAATTCAACTTCTAACATTGGGCTAGCCAAAATTGGATCGAGTCCCTTTTCTGGGCTTCCGACTTCAAAGCCCAAATCAAATGTACGAAAACTAAACTGGAACGAGCCTAACGGACAATCAAGAGTCTCTCAAAAGTGAAAACAAAAACAAAAAGAGAACGAAAATAGGCCTAATAACAAGAAAACACAATCAAACAATGAAAACAAATGGACTAATAACAATGCAGACCTTACTATGACCCAATTCTAATATGCGAGCAAAACGATTTACAACAGAAAAAGAGAACGAGAAGAGATGAATCAGAAAGAAATGAAGAGAGGAATAACACAGAGGACGGACACAAAGAGAAGTGAAACGAGATACCTAATAGACGGCCAAGCTTGGACAAATCTCCGGCAAATTCCGATTTGAACCAAAATTGGTATTATCCGCATGTCCTCCTTGAGAACAAACGGGCAATACTAGTTTTAGTCATCAATCGCTCTTGAAGAGTTGAGAAATTCTCTTTTCTTCTTCCTTTCTTTTTTTAGATCCAAAGCTGACCGGATTTGGTGGGGATTTTGGGAGATGTGGTGGTGGATTAGGATTCGGGAGTGGATGGTGGTTGCATGGTAGGGAGTTGGGGTCGACTGGACCACGCCGCCGGCCAGTGGAGACTTAAGGATTCTAGGGCGGCTGGTCTCTTATGGTTAGAGACGAGTTGGGTTAGGAAAGATGAAGTGAAGTGATCCTAGGTTTGGACACTTTTAATTAAAAAAAGGATAGTTTCAGGGCCGTTGGATGAGTTAAAACGAAGGGCTGAGATCGATTTTAAACCCACCAACTCGAAACGGTGATGTTTGGGCGGTCTTGACACCTGAGAGGTTTGGGCCGGGTATGGGGCGAATTTGGGGATTGAACTGGGGCTGGATTTTGGGCTTATTTAGGCGGAAATTTCACTTGGGCCAGGGGGAAGATTAAATAGATATGGCCCAATTAAGACTCCCTCCTCTTTCACTTCAATTTTCTTTTTTTTTCATTTATCTTTTTTTTTTAATTCCTCCTTCTTCTTTTTTTTAAAATTAAAATAAAAACCTAAATTAAAATTGAAAATCAAATTAACCTATCAAATTAATTAACTCATAATTACCACAATTAATTAAAAACTAAATTAAAGGATAAACTACCCAAAATTCAAAATTAAAACTAAAAAGTGCAAAAATAAACTATTTTTTGTGATTTTTTTCCATTTTTATAAAACAACTAATTTGTTAATTAAAACTGAGATGTGAAATTAAATCCTAAATGCAAATGAAACATATTTTTTTGTATTTTTCATTAATTAAACAAAATAAACATGCACAGACAATATGCAAACAATAGCGGAAAATGCCACAAAAATCCACAAAATGGCAAACAATGGAAAAAATTGTTTTGTTTTGAATTTGTGGGAGTAATTCATATAGGGAAAAAATCACGTGCTCACAGGTACCAAAGCCATTGGTCCTGTAACTTCATCATCATCCTCATCATCAGATTCCTTGTCAGTGTTTTCATCCTCAAACGGAAGAATGGGACTGCCTGGTGCTATGCCCAATATCTCTTTAGAAGAACTGGAGATATTACTTCGCAATTGCGTGCGCTCCTCAACTGACACCCCTAGCTTGCTCATAATAACATTGAGGGATTTGTAAAGGTACTTGTTAAAATTTTCGTCCCTCTCATTCCTAGCAGCTTGGGTGAGCTTTGATGTGGACTCTAGCAAGGATGTGATGTCTAACAATGTCTTGGGTGCCTCCACTACCTCATCATAGCCAAGGTACTTCGGTACTCCATGAGATAGCATGTAGTGTCAGGATGTTGCCAAAAAAGAACCTTTTGATCCTCCCTCCAAACGGGTGCGGGCCATCTTCCCAAGCATGAGGTCACCCACATTTATGGGGTGCTCGGTCATCAAAAAGTAGATCACGCACACTCGAGCTCGAGTGCACTCACTATTATGCTCCACAGGCATTAATCTAGCCTACACAAAGTTCTGCCAAAACCTAGCCGTCTCGTAGAAGTCAAATCGGAGCATTTCAAGGTGAATATCCTCCTTAGTCCGCGTCCACTTTGCATTGGAATCAACACCACAAAGTGTGTGACGTATTGCTTGGTAGCGTGGGCTTTTGACAAACTTTCTAAGCCTTCGCGGGTTCGGGCTATCAACTCCCAAAAAGTGACACAAGGCTTCCCTATCCATTGGAATTTTCTTTCCTCTGACCCATGACTCATCATCTTTCGTGTCCCAGTTTGCATATAACTCTCTGAACATGCTTAGATTTGCAGGGCCCGGACATTCGAGGAACTTATCCATCTTCTTGTCAATCAATGTAGCAAGTAAATCGGGGAAGCTCCGTTCTAAGGCCTTCACATTTATCCCCATTTCAGACACATATCGCCCGTATGGAACAAAAGTATCATGCCATTTCTTAGCATCATCTCCTACAAGTTCCACCCGAGGCCATGATTGCTTTGTAGACCCACTAGCCACTTGCTTTCCCTTGGCTTGTCAGGAAGAGCTCTTGCCTTGCCTGCGTTTCTTTGGAGGGGGAGCAGTAGTGGAAGACTTCCCCACCCTTTTCCTTTAGCGGAAGTGTCACGAGTCATAACAACCTACACATGACAAACACAAAGATGAGAGTGAATCAAGAAATTTCGCCTAAGGTCATTATGAGGGGCAAAGAGGACCCCACACTTAAAACCGAAGGCTATGCATAATCGAATCACAATATCGGCTCTACATGCACCAATGTGTCATCACAAGGCTATAGGTACTCAAGACTTCCCTATGCCATACAATTCAATTAGTCTAACATGGCCGTAACTTAAATACGGTGCAAGCATAACAAAGCTAAAGTCTACATTACTACACTAATTTAGTACACTAACTACGACTTACAAGAGTTTACAACAAGATACAATGCCCCCAAACACCCCACATTTCGCCCAACCTTATATACAACTACACTCGGCTACTTATACTTCACCGGTGTTCAAATTTACTCTCTTAAGCTTTTAGCAAACACCTTGTGGGCATCAATTTTGCTCTTTCATTTCAACAATGGTGGAACAAGGTGGCCCTCCCGATTTTACATGAAGTAGAGAGAATTATAGTTTACTACTTCAAACACACATTCACAACCAAATTATTGCACCAATTTCGTGTATAATCAAACCACCCACACTAACATCAAAGTATGTTTAAGAGACCTAGGGGATTTGGGGATTGGGGGAGAAAGAAGACTACACATACTCTAAGAATTTCCAAAATACAAGAAAATAAAATAAGAAGAAGAACATACCTTTGAGTCTTGAAATTTAATTTAGCAAGAAAGATTGAAGAATTTGAGAGAGATAGAGAGAAAACAAAAAATATGTGAAGAAGAAGTGAGAAGCAGTAGGGCGTTTGTTTTTGGAGAAAGGGGTTTTGGGTTTAGCTATTGTAATTTAAGTGGGAGTGGGTTTGGATAGTTGGGTATGGGTTAGGTTGTATGTGTATATGGGTATGTGGTTGGGTTATTTGGGTTTGGGTCTTTTAATTTAACAAGAAAAACGAAAACAGAAAAAAAATAAAAAAAAATTTACCTTACCCACCAGCCCAGCGCCCCACGCTGGGGCTAACGCTGAAATTTTCTGCACACTATAAAGTGCGCCCCAGCCGGCGTGGGGCGCTGGGCTGGGCGCTCAATTCGTTAATTTTTTTTGTTTTTTTATTTATAAAATCAACTACCTAAGCCCTTAATACATACATTACATACACCCCACATCTTCCCTACCTAAGATTTTTGCAACTACAAACAAAAATTAATCTACTTTAACTAAAAGGAAAAAAAAGCTACGAAAGCAGTAAAAATTGGGTTGCCTCCCAACGAGCGCTTGATTTAACGTCGCGGCACGACTCAACACATTTTTAAGCATCGGCCAAGTCCACCGAGGTCTTGTGACGTGCAATGTCACCACCCCAATAATTTTTTATTCTCTGGCCGTTTACCAAGAAGGTACCACTTGAGCTCGTATCACGCAATTCCACCGCTCCATGAGGCCTCACACTTACCACAACAAAAGGACCTGCCCAACGAGACTTAAGCTTTCTGGGAAGAAGTTTCAACCTCGATTTGAATAAGAGGACTTCTTGACCCGGCTCAAACTCTCGATGTTGGATGTGCTTGTCATGCCACCTCTTAGTCTTTTCTTTATATAATTTGGCATTTTTATATGCGTGCAATCGAAACTCATCAAGCTCGTTGAGTTGCAGAAACCTCTTCTCACCAGCTAAGTCCATATCCATATTCAGCTTTTTAATTGCCCAATAGGCTTTGTGTTTAAGCTCGATGGGCAAGTGGCACGCCTTCCCATAAACTATTTTTTACGGAGAATTACCTATGGGAGTCTTAATACTGTTTGATATGCCCATAATGCGTCGTCCAGCTTCCCGGCCTAGTCCTTTCTATTTCCACTTACTATTTTCTCCAAAATCTACTTTACCTCTCTGTTTGAAACTTCCACTTGACCACTAGTTTGGGGGTGATAGACAGTGGAAACCTTGAGCTTAACTCCATACTTTACAAGAACATTATTCAGCAATTAGTTGCAGAAGTTAGTTCCTCCCGTCGCTTATCAACACTCTTGGAGTCTCAAAGCGTGTGAAGATGTGCTTTTTTACAAAGCTTAGCACAACCTTTGCATCATTAGTAGGAAGAGCAATGGCCTCCACCCACTTAGAAACATAGTTGACCGCCACCAAGATGTACCTGTGACCATTAGAGTATGGGAATGGTCCCATAAAATCAATCCACCAAAACATCAAAAAGCTCCACAGCCAGAATATTTTGTAGAGTTATCTCATGCTTCTTCATGATTGTTCCGATTCTTTGGCATCTGTTCACACTTTTTAACAAAGGAATGTGCATCCTTAAACAATTTTGGCCAATAAAAACCTGATTGTAGCACTTTTTGGGCGGTTCTATCCTTACCGTGATGACCTCCATATGGCGAAGCATGACAATCATGCAATATTGCACTCATCTCTTCCTCAGGAACACATCTTCGCACGAACTGATCTGTGCACTGCCTATATAAGAATGGCTCATCCCACATGTAGAGCTTCACATCATGTAGGAACCTTCTCCTATTATCAGGGGTTAATTTTGGTGGTGTCACCCCACTTGCAATAAAATTCACATAATATGCATACCACGGGGCTTCACTTGAGGTGATTGCTAATAACCGCTCATCAGGAAATGTTTCTTTGATTGACCCTCCTTCAGCTACATGGCTCCGATTTTCTAATCTGGACAAGTGATCAGCCACTTGATTCTCTGTCCCTTTTCGATCTCGGATCTCTAAGTCAAATTATTGCAAGAGGAGAACCCAACGAATCAGCCTCGGCTTGGCGTCTTTCTTTTCAAACAAGTCTCTGATAGCTGAATCATCCGTGTAGACGATGACTTTGGTTCCCACTAGATAGGATCTGAACTTGTCAAACGCCCACACCACTGCAAGCAACCATTTTTCAGTAATCATGTAGTTCATCTGGGCTGGATTCAGAGTTTTGCTCGCATAGTAAATGGAGTGAAAGATTTTATTTCTCCTTTGCCCCAAAACAACTCCGATTGCTATGTCACATGCATCGCACATCAACTCAAATGGCTGCTCCCAATCCGGAGCAATGATAATTGGTGTAGTCACTAACCTTCCCTTCAGCTCCTCAAATGCTTTTAGACAGGCATCATCAAACTTGAAGGGGATATCTTTCTCAAGAAGCCTGCACAAAGGAGAAGAAATTTTCGAAAAATCTTTAATGAAACGACGATAAAAACCTGCATGGCCCAAGAAACTGTGAATGCTTTTGACCGATGTCGGTGGGGGAAATTTTTCAATCACCTCCACCTTTGGTTTGTCCACCTACAAACCGCTTTTGGACACCTTGTACCCCAGGACTATACCTTCACGTACCATGAAATGACACTTTTCCCAGTTTAGCACCAAGTTCGTCAATTCACACCTAGCAAGCACTTTATCAAGATTCATTAAACAATTCTCAAAAGAGCATCCAAACACAGAAAAATCATCCATGAACACTTCTACAAATCTTTCAACCATGTCAGTAAAAATAGCCATCATACACCTTTGAAAAGTCACAGGTGCATTACAGAGACCAAAGGGCATTCTCTTGAACGCATACGTGCCACAGGGACACGTAAATGTGGTTTTCTCTTGGTCCTATGGGGCTATAGCAATCTGATTATACCCTGAATAACCATCTAGGGAATAGTATTCCTGGACAGCTAATCGATCAAGCATTTGGTCAATAAAGGGGAGAGGAAAGTGGTCCTTGCGGGTGGCATTGTTCAATTTTCTATAATCTATGCAAGTTCTCCACCCAGTGACAGTTCTTGTGGGAATCAAGTCATTATTTTCATTAACCACTACCGTCATCCCCCCTTTCTTAGGCACATATTGGACGGGGCTCACCCATTTGCTATCAGAGATTGGAAATACAATACCTGCATCAAGCAACTTAATCACTTCTTTTTTTACCACCTCTTTCATGATTGGATTTAGTCGGCGTTGTTGCTCTACACTTGGCTTGTGTCCGTCCTCCATGAGGATTTTATGCATGCAAAAAGCTGGACTAATGCCTTTTATGTCAGACATCGTCCACCCAATTGCTCGTTTGTGCTCACGTAGCACTCTCAACGGCTTTTCTTCCTGCAATTTCGACAAATCAAAAGAAACAACAACAGGTAAAGTGTCAGAACCTCCCAAATAAGCATATTGAAGGTGAGGGGACAGGGGTTTAAGCTCCAATTTTGGAGCTTCCTCAATTGACGACTTTGGAGGAGGCCCACTTGGCCTACTCAGAGGCTCAAAGGTAAGGCTGGCATGTTGGCCGGTTAGGCCTGGGCCCGGCCTAGGCCCGCGAGCCCAAATGGGTAGTGGGCCTAAATGGGCCTAAACGTTTAAGCCCGGGACCAAGTGGGAGTGGGCTGCTAAGTGGTCCGGTCCGCTGAAAAAAGTCCGCGAGATTGAGACCGTTTAGGCCGGGATCAGCTGCTAAGTGTTCAACCGGTCCTAAACGGGCTCAAACGGGCCCAACGGCTATTTTTTAAAAAATATAAATGTAATTCAAGAATTTTTTTTAGCCATTACAAAAGTTTAAAAAATGGCCATTGGCCTGCAAAAATAGCCGTTTGCTATTTCTAAAATAGCCATTTAACCCCCCCCCCCCCACCCAACTTTATTTTAACCCCAAACTTTTAATAATTATACTTTTTCCTATTTTCAACTATAAATACCCCATCATTCTTTCATTTTTCTCACAAAATCATCAATCTCTCTCAATCTCTCTCTAATTTTCTTCTATAATTCCTTATTTTGTTGTTGCAATTTGTGAAAAATTGTGAAGTTGGTGAATTGAAGTATTCAAGTCTTCAACGATATATAATTTTCAACAAGTTGTTTGTCAATTCGGTAAACTAGTTCCAACTCTTAAGCTTTAATATTATAGTTTTGTTTGTTTTATTTACTTTTTTGTATTGTTTGATTAATTAAGATGGATTTTTCGTTAAAAAAATATTTAGTAAAAATAAGGAAAAATCCAAGAGTGGTGAATCTAGTGGCCAATCTATTCCTCCTCCAATTCTTCGGGCTCCCCTACCCAAACCCCATACCCGCCCTCCACCTGCTCCTGTTCTTGATAGTGATAATACTTTATTACAATTTACTGAGAGTCAATATTTGCATAATATTGGAGGTGGTGAATACTTAGACCATGAATATATGAATGCTCTTTATGGCAATCTAACTATGATGAAGATAATGAGGAGGAAATAGATTTTGATGAAATGTAACCGGATGTTGATACACCCACTAGTCCTGTTGGTAAAGTTAACCCAACCAATAATAATCCAAATGATGCCGCGTCTGACCCCCCTGTTAGTACCCCTACTTTTTCTAGAAAACCTTCTAAACGGGCCGAAACATCTCTTGTTTGGCAATTTTTTTATTCAAATAAGAGAAAAAAATAGGGCTAAGTGTAAAACTTGTGGCAAAGAGTTAGCTTTCAAATATGTTGGAGGTCGAGGGGGGACGAGAAGTTTGAGGAGACACATAATGCTACACCCTCAAGATAAAGTTAAATATCTTCATATGAAAGCTTTGGCCGAGGGGACAAGTGTACCTACTCAGCCTGACACTAGTACCGGGTCAAATCAATTTCAACCGGGAATTAACACTGTTACCGGTGGTATTTAATATTATGATCCAAGAAAATATAGGGAAGAATTGGCAAAAATGATTACTGTTATGTGCCTACCCTATAGTTTTCCTTCTAACCCTCACTTTGTGCATTATATTAGAAAAGTTTTTAATCCTACTTATAAAGGATGGCCTCGCACAACTGTAAAGGGCGATATTTATAAATATAAACATGAATATGAATAATATATGCACTATTTATTTACTCATATTAATTGTCGTGTTGCTATTACTACTGATATTGGTAGAAGCGGTAATGACTGTGATTATCTTGCCGTTACCAGTCATTGGATTGATGAGGATTGGATAATGCAAAAGTGCATTATCGCTTATAAAATAATTAATTCACGTCACACAGGGCAGTTTATTGCTAGCACGGTTACGGATATTTGTAGATATTTTTGCATTAGTGATAAAATAATATCAATTTCAATGGATAATTACTAGTAACACTAATGTTGTAGCCTTGCTTACCACTACACTAAATTATGCATTTAATAACATTTTTCATGTTAGATGTATTTATCATATTTACCATTTAATTGTGGGTCATGGTATGAGAATTTTAAATGTAGAAATTGAAAAGAAGTTTAAAAAAAAAAATTTCCCTATTCCCCCTATTTATGGTGTTGCTGCCTTGTTAAATCCTACTATGAAATTAGGAGGTTCTCAATTTTGGTATCAAACTGCTTATAATGGTTTAGTCCTTGAAGATGGGGAGTTGTCTACACTTTCAGAAGCACAAGCCTCAATTAAAATAAATGCTCAAACTATTTATAGTGCGTATCAAATTGCAATAGATCATGCTAGACCAAATGTTCCAACTCCCCCTTCTTCTTCTAGTTCTCAATCATCTAAAAGAACTGCAGGAGTAAGAGCACTTACTGTTTGGGCCGGGTTCAGGGGTTCTCAAGGTTCTAGTACTAGTGATTTTTCACAACTAAATGAGCTTGAAGTTTATTTGTCACAGGGAATTGAGGAAGTGAATCCCGATGGCTCCTTTAATATTTTGGAATGGTGGAAGGACAAAGAAAAACACTTTTCGATTCTTTCAAGGATAGCCCGGGACATTTTAACCATTCAAGCTTCAACAGTGGCATCAGAGAGCGCTTTCAGTCAAGCAAGACTTCAACTCGGTGATTATAGAGCGTCTATGAGGGAGAGCTTGGAAAAATCACTACTTTTCAGATATTGGATCCATTAGGAATGAAGAAATTTTGGACTTGCTGTATCACAACCAGAGGTAGACTGTAACGACCCGGCCGTTTCGTTTCATGAATTACCGCTCCGTTTTGCCCATTTCTGCTTCTTTATGCTTTGTTCATCTGTGTTATATGGTATCGGGTTAGTTGGTTCGAATTCGGAATGGTTTTGGAAAGGTCTGAGACACTTAGTCTCTTAAGTTGGTCTTTTAGTTGAAAAAGTCAACCGGAAGTTGACTTGTGGGGAAACGATCTCAAAATTTGGTTTTGATGATTCGGATAGCTTCGAGAGGTGATTTGGGACTTAGGAGCGTGATCGGAATGTGTCTTGGAGGTTCGGAGTAGATTTAGGCTTGAATTGGCGAAAATGAATTTTTGGCGTTTTTCCGGTTGATAGTGGAAATTTTGATATCGGGGTTGGAATGGAATTCTGGGAGTTGCAGTAGGTCTGTTGTGTCATATGGGATGTGTGTGCAAAATTTCAGGTCATTCGGACGAGGTTTGATAGACTTTTTGATCGAAAGCGAAATTTGGAAGTTTTTTGGAAACCTCAGGCTTGAATCCGATGTTATTTTATTTATTTAACGTTGTTTTAGGTGTTTCGAAGATTGCTATAAGTTTGGATAGTGGTACATGACTTTTCCGTACTTTTGGTTGAGGTCCCGGGGGCCTCGGGATGATTTCGGGTGGTTGACGGGAAGTTTGGAGTTGGAAATTTGCAGCTGAAGCTGCTGAAGTTCCGGTCTTAATCGCACCTGTGGCTTGGGGACCGCAGGTGTGGGCCCGCAGAAGCGCAGGGAGGGTCGCAGATGCAGAACTGGACGAGATGAGCTGGAATCACAGAAGCGGACGTCCGAGCGCACCTGCGATGGCGCAGGTGCGAGATTTTTTTTTGATCGCAGGTGCGGTCCCTGAGCGATTAAGTGGATTCTGCAGATGCACACTTGGGACCGCAGGTGCGATATTTCGACCGCATAAGCAGTTTAGCTGGGGCAGAACATATAAATTTAGCCCTTCGCGATTTTTGAGTGGTTTTTCACCATTTTTCATACGGGTTTGAGCTTGGGAGAGCAAATTGAAGAGGGAATTCAAGAGGATTTCGTGGAGGTAAGGTTTTTGGACCCTAAACTTATTTCTATGTTGGTTTTTATCTGTTTAAGCTTGAAATTTATGGAAATTAGTGGTTGAAATTGAGGAACTAGGGCTTGAAATGTGAGACATTTGATTAGGGATTTGAGGGGTCGTTTGTGGTCGGATTTTGGTATATTTGATATGTACGAACTCGTGAGAGTGTAAGGATTCTATTGATGTGACTTTTAATGGATTTCGAGACGTGGGCTCGGGGGTCGGGTTTGGTCAATTTCGGGATTCTTGGTGTAAATTGGTTAATTCGAGTGGGTTTTGTTCCTTTATCGTATATTGATGAGTATATTCTGGTTTTGGAAAGATTTGGAGCATTCGAAGGCCGATACGAGAGGCAAGGGCATCGCGGGCTAAAATTTGGACCGGATTGAGGTAAGCAATAATTGTAAATGTTGTCCTGAGGGTATGAAACCCCGGATTTCACATCGTTGTGCTAGATTGAGGTGACGCACACGCTAGATGACGAGCGTGGGGTCATGCACCATTGGGGATCGTGTATTTAATTGGAAACTATTATTATATTTTGGAAAGTATTACTATGTTTGGGGCTGAATGTCGTGTTTGGGCCATGTGTCGATTGTTTTGGACCCTTAGGGGCTTTTTACTATTATTCCTCACTGTTTTGACTTCATACTTGTACTCAGTCATGTTGTATTCTACTGTTTTTCATAACTCAATCGTATTTATTATGTTTTAATATTTTAAATAATATTTTGGGCTGAGCATCATGTTTTACTATTGCCCGAGGGGCTTGAGTGAGTTCTGACTGAGAGAGGCCGAGGGCCTGTGTTGTGAGGATGTTATGGGATCGCGGTGTGCGCCGCAGCAGCGTGTTACACTGATTCGTGATATATGAGAGGCCGAGGGCCTGATTTGCTATGCCACGAGATTGTTTGTTTCTAGCGCTTGGGTTGTAGGAGCCCCTCCGGAGTCTGCACACCCCCAGTGAGCGCGGGTACCCAGTGTGAGATGTGATATTGCCCGAGGGGCTGTTGTTGTTTCTTGTTGTTGCCCGAGGGGCTGATTACGAGTGACTGTGAGGTAGCCCGAGGGGCTGGTTTCTGCTGGTATTTTTCCCGAGGGGATGTTTACGTTTCTATTCTTTTACTCGCTGTTTTTCGTCACTCGTTTGAAACTATTGAAGGAAGTTTTAAAAAGGATTTTATTGAACTAAGTCGTTTTCACGAGTTTCATTGTTTTTATTGCATTGTTCTGGATTTATACTGTTTTACTGTAGCATTATGACGTGGCTTGCGTGTTTTCTTACCGCTTAGTTGCCTTTACTTTTATTACTTACTGAGTTGGCGTACTCACATTACTCCCAGCACCTTGTGTGAAGATCCAGGAGTCTCGGGTCACGCTAGCGAGTGCTGATTTGTCTTCCAGCAGGCTTTCGGAGTTGACTAGGTAGCTGTTTGGCGTTCGCAGCCCAGTGCTTCTCCTTCCTATCTTTATTCCGCTTTGTATTAGCTTTGTTTTAGACTATGTTGTCTTTTCATGTTTGTAGACGAGTTGTAGTTGCTCATGACTGGTGACACCCCGATGTCGGGCTGTGTTTTGTTTTCGCACTGTTCTATTCTACCTTACATTTTGGGACTTTAGCTTATTAATGACTTTTAAATGACTTATTATAATTGTTGGGTTGGTTTTGGGGTTTGTGTCGGCTGGCCTAGTTTTACGATAGGTGCCATCACGACCGGGTTCGTTTTAGGGCCATGACAAGTTGGTATCAGAGCCTAGGTTACATAGGTCTCACGAGTCATGAGCAGGTTTAGTATAGTCTCGCGGATCGGTACGGAGACGTCTGTATTTATCCTCGGGAGGTTGTAGAACATTTAGGAAAACTTCATATTCTTGAATTCATGTCGTGCGAATTTGTTGATTCTAGTACTAAACTTCTATTAATCTATTCTCTCACAGGTGGTGAGGACACGCGCTACTGGTCGGCATGGACGACCACTAGTACCACCAGCTGGGGCCACTAGAGGCTGAGGACGCGGTTGAGGCCGTGGTAGGGGCAGGGGTATAGCCCGCACAACAGCTAGGGCAGCACTTGCAGATCCACCAGCAGCCCCAGTTCTGGATCAGGTCCCAGTTGTGGATGCTCCAGCAGCACCAGCTCAGGCACCGGTTGTGACTATTGTCATTCCAGGTCTTCAGGAGACCTTGGCTCAGATCTTGACCGTATGCATTAGTCTTGCTCAGGCGGTCGTAATTTCTACTACCGCAGCCACTTCTCAGGCCAGGGGAGGCACTCAGACTCCCGCCGCCTGCACACCCGAGCAAGTTGTTTAGGGATTGCAGACACCGGAGGCACCACCAGCCCAGCCGGTGGCAGCTGCTCAGGGTTATGTAACTCCGGTTATGCCAGAGGACGAGCATCGTAGATTGGAGAGGTTTGGTATACTTTAGCCTCCGACTTTCAGTGGTACAGGGGGAGAGGATGCCCAGGGTTTCTTGGATAGGTATCAGAGGATTCCTCGCACCGCGGGTGTTCTGGAGACCAGTGGGGTTGCGTTTACTTTTTTTCAATTTTTTGGAGCTGCCTTCACCTGGTGGGAGGCTTATGAGAGGCGTAGGCTTGTTGGTGCGGCGCCCCTTACCTGGCAGCAGTTCTCCGTTCTCCTTTTGGAGAAGTATGTGCCACAATCCCGCAGGGAGGAGCTGCGCAGGCAATTCGAGCAGTTGCGACAGGGAGATATGACTGTGATGCAGTACGAGATGAGGTTCTCAGAGTTAGCTCGTCATGCTATTTGATTGGTTTCTACGGATAGAGAGAGGATCAGAAGGTTCGTTGATGGCCTCACATATCAGCTTCGGATTCTCATGACCCGGGAGAGGGTGTCAGGTGATACTTTTGAAGAGGTTGTTGATATCGCTCGTGAAATTGATTCAGTTCGTCTCCAAGAGCGAGAGGAGAGGGAGGCCAAGAGGTCTCGGGGATCTGGTAGTTTTGGGGGTGCTCCTTCGAGAGGTCAGTTTCAACACGGCAGAGGCCACCCATTCAGGCATGCTCAGTTAGCTCGCCCAGGTTATCGTGGGGCATCATCGGGCCATGGTTTTCACAGTTCTCAGCAGGGTCATTCCTCACTCAGTGCCCTTCCAGCTTAGAGTTTGTCCGTGCTCCATCAGTTCAGAGCTCTTCTATGCCAGGTTCTTCGGCTAGTCATCCCGGTGCTAGGGGTTCCTTTCGGTCCCCGTCTCCAGCACTAGGGAGTTGTTATGAGTGTGGGGAGTTGGGACATATGTGGAGGCAGTGTCCTCGTCGTCTTGGGGGTTCATCTCAGCAGAGGAGTCAGCCCTCGACTTCAGCACCAGTTACTTCACCACCCGCCCCGCCAGCTAGGGGTGGAGGATAGTCATCTAGGGGTCGTCCTAGAGGGGGAGGTCGATCAGGTAGTGGTCAGGCCCATTTCTATGCACTCCTAGCTAGTCTTGATGCTATTGCTTCAGATACGATGATTACAGGTATTGTCTCAGTCTGTCGCAGAGATGCTCTGTGTTATTTGATCATGGTTCCATTTTTTTATATGTATCATCATATTTTGTCCATTATTTGGATACGCCCGTGAGTCTCTTGTTTCATATGTTCGTGTATCTACTCCGGTGGGAGATACTATTATTGTGGACCGTGTGTACCAGTCGTGTGTGGTGACCATTGGGGGTCTCGAGACCCGAGTGGATCTTTTGTTACTCTGTATGGTGGATTTCGATATGATTTTGGGCATGGATTGGTTATCCCCGTGTCGTGCTATTCTGGACTGTCATGCTAAGACAGTGATGTTGGCTATACCAGGTGTGCCCCGGATTGAGTGGCGAGGTTTGATTGATTTTGTCCCCAGTAGGGTGATTTCGTTCTTGAAGGCCCAGCGGATGGTTGGGAAAGGTTGTCTTTCATACTTAGCTTTCGTGAGGGATGTCAGTGCAGAGGCTCCTAGTATTGATTGTTTTGGTTGTGAGGGATTTTCCCGATGTGTTCCCTGCAGACCTGCCGGACATGCCCCCGGACAGGGACATTGATTTTGGTATTTACCTGGTGCCAGTCACTCAGCCCATCTCTATTCCACCGTATCGTATGGCACCAACAGAATTGAAACAGTTGAAGGTGCAGCTTCAGGAACTCCTTGATAAGGGGTTCATTCGGCCTAGTGTTTCGACGTGGGGTGAGCCTGTTCTATTCGTGAAGAAGAAGGATGGCACTATGAGGATGTGCATTGATTACAGACAGTTGAACAAGGTTACAATTAAGAACAAGTATCCCCTGTCTCGCATTGATGATTTGTTCGACCAACCACTACAACAAAAAGGACTTTTACCGACAATTATTTTGCGGCAATAAGTCAATTGCCACTAATTTATTCTTTAGGCTAAAACATTTGTGGCACATAAATATTAGCCAGTAAATGCCTACCATTTTACCGATATTAAAAAAGAATGACCATTAAAAGCTACTAAGTTCAAAGCAATCTTTATACTATTCTTTTTCCCTTAAACTTTACCAAAATTACCTATTCCCTCCCAGTTCTTTTTCTCTACAAATCGAACTACTTAATTTTTTGAGATAAGCTCTCTTAACCACTCACGCCTGCTGCCCAACTCGCCGCTGCCCAAGTTATCTCTATCTCTCTGTCGCCGGCAACCATAACTAGGTAACCCAATCTTCTCTCTCTATCTCTTTCTCTGTATGTGCGTGTGTGTGAGAATCTATCTACGCCCTTCCCATTTATTGCTGACAATGGATTCCCCATCCCCAGATTTGAGATTTGAGAGGTGTGTCTTCCAAAATTAAAAAAATTTGGTGGTTTGCTAAGTATTGTGATCTCTGATGGAGAACAGATTATGCGAGTCAATTTCATATGTGTAATTTTACTTTCTACTGCTATTAATCAGGAAAATGTATTTTTACATTCCAGATGTTCGGTGAAATGCTTTTGGAGGCTCCCGACTCTTGTTTTCCATTTTATTTGTGCATTTCAGAAGATTTGTTAATCTTCGCATTCCAACCTTTTCTTTCTCCTTCTGTTAATTTGTTTTCCTAATTTGAATAATCTCTTTGGTTGAGTTTACTTTAGTCTACCATGTAATCGGGCAAACAAATATATTTGGTTGCTAGGAGAAAGAATAATAGAAGCAAAAAGTGCGTTTAGTTTTCTGATGTGATAAGCATTTTTCAAGTACGAGAAAATAGGGGTGTTGCAAGAGACTTAACATATTAAGCCCAGGTATAACTAAGAAAACTATGTTCATCTCCATAGAAGAACCTTAAGTTCTTACTATTACAAATAATAAATCTGAAGAACTACCACTGTTCTTTCCTGAGATTCGATCTTTTTCTTTTTTCTTTTTTTGGGGTGTGATCTCCTAAGTGTGCAATGTGATAAATTTTCCTATAATATTATTTTGCAAATAATGTCCCAAACCTGTAGCTTTAAAGCGAGCATGTCACTAATTATGTGGATGTAATATTCAGCGTAGGACCACGGTTGTGTACCTGAAGCTAAGAAAATTAAACCTAATTGAACATCTAGCAAGTGCAACCTCAGAAGAAATGCTTGTAATTTTAACCAACCAAAAATGATAAGAAAACAAGCATACTAACTATATTTGTAATTAGGCACCTTTTCTAACATTACAATTTTTAGACAAAGTGAAGTGCTGATTTCATCTTGCATTATTCAATAGCATTAGAATTTTGAATTTTCAGTTGGCGATTGGCAATAAAAGTTATTTAATTCTGGTTTTTCTGTAAAATCACCCATGTTGGCAAGAGAGACGAGCGAAACTCATAAAAACCTGCCTAAGAAGTTTAGGAGATAGAAAGACAGTTTGCTTAAGACTTAATTGAACACTAATATTTACTGAATGACAGGAAAAATAATCTATGACTATCTAAAAACCGTCATAACAATTTAATCTTTTCTATATTCTCGATTTTGCTGTGATCATTTTCTTTATCAGATTCTTTGACAGTCTATATCTATGTCTTGTTCTCCACAAGTTATTTTTATTACATAAATAATCACCAGCTCTACCTACGTTTTGTCTTTTTCCTACGAGACCTTGTAGTTTCCCAGCCTTTCTCCGCCTACATGCCCCCGAAATCATCAACTGAAGCCAACTCTAGTAGACTGAATTGTGGTCGACGAAGGAGAAAACTAGTAATGAAGCACATGTAACTGAAGAAGAAGAACAAGATGATGATCAAACAATAGATTGGTGGCTCCCAATAATCTCTTAAAGGATGAAAGAATTTCAGTTATGCCTATAACTCGTTGGAGTATCAACCGAAAAGGTAAATATATCTTCAAGCAATGTAGAAATTCAGGTATAAAGCATCCATTAATAATAAGAGTGTAACAGAGTGATGATGGAGTTTTTTTTATAATGATGCTTAATACTGGGACTATACCATATTATTTCCATTATGTGCAATAAACTTGGATAATTTACATGATTCTTCCTCTCTCTCTATATATATATACCATTCAGAATTTGGCGATTAATATCGTAATGCCCTTTTCTGCTTAGAATTGCCAAATGCGGATGAGGATAACAAGCTTCTTCTTAGAAGGGCAAGAATATTAAAGCAGTTATGGAATATTTATGGAGGAAAGAAATGCATAGCACTGAAAATGTAAGATCATATTGAATTCACCTTCTAGCTTCATATTCATAATTTTAAGTCATATACCATATTATACTTTATCTTTTTGTATTTTCAAATTAATTGACTAAATCTTAAAAAATGCAATAGTGGGCAATCGTGAGCGAAATCTCAGCAGGAGGATTGACTACAATATTGATCTATTGGACATGTTCATTTTCTAGGTGCAATGTTCTTTCTATTATGCCGTGAGTTATATGAATCAAGGTGGATAAGTTGACAAATGAAATTCTTGAATTCCTCGCCAATTCTAGTTTTGTGCAGCAGAAATATGTGAATTTGTTTTCTAACCATACTAGAGTTTCTTTTTCATAAAGTAAAAGAGAGAACAAAATTAACAATATTAGTGCTACTGGTGGTTGAACTTTTCGTCTTGATCTTGAAGTAATTTTATCATCTCGAATCATGGTTGTGCTCTTTTATAATATACTCAGTACATTAATAAAAATCTCAGGAAAAGAGATCATGAGCTGAAGCCTTTAGTTCTATGCGCCTGATAAATATGAAGTCTCTTGTCGCTCCACAAGTAATTGAGTCCAAGATTAAGGTAATATTTAGGAGTGAGATTTTTTGAATCATTTGCAGTTAGAAGAACTATAAACCAAGAAAACTTATGCCTCTGAATATGAGTTAAGTGGTCCTGTAGAGATACTTTCAGAATATATTAAGATGTCAACTTACAATTCTTTTTAAATCAGATTTCACCTTTTGATCATTTGCTTATTCTATTATTTCAGGTCGTACAGTGCTATGTCCAAAAATTTAGTTTGTGGAAGATATCATACGATGAAGAGTTGTAGAAATTGTGAGGGTTATGCATTTATCATTTTTTTTATTGTGGGTGTTCGATATGATTAGTTATAACGACACTAGTTATTTACTTCAAACCAATGTAATTTTATCTTTTATGTCGTTGATACATTAATATTATGGATTAGTAATTGTTTTTGTTAGTGTAGATTTAATGAAATATGTTGAGTTTTTATAATTCATAGTTAAATGTTTTATTAGCATATGCGGTTTGAACATAGTTTTAACGGCAATAAATTGTATCTTCTGATTTGTCGCTTAAAAGATCACCTTTTATTGACAATTTAATTGGGCTTACTGTACAAAAAGAGATACTAAAAGTTGAAGCAATCATTTTTAGGATGGAATTAGTATCCATTATAATTGCAGCTAAATGTTTGTAATTAAAGATTGCGACCTACTTAGCGGTAATGTTATTGAATTTACCGGCAATAAAAATGGATGTGAAAAGTGCAAACTAAGCCATTTTTTAAATAAATATAGCAGCCATTATAATTGCCGCTGTACAATTGTCGTTAAAGGCCGTGACTTTTAGCGGCAATAAAAATAATCTTTACCAACACTTTGTGAAAAGCTTTAGCGACCCCAAGTTCAACGGCGAAAAGTTAATGGCCGGTAAATGTTGTAGTGGAAATATCTATTGCCGCTAAAGGTCTTTTTTATTGCCGCTAATGCTTGTTTTTGTTGTAGTGAGCTTCAAGGAGCGAGGGTGTTCTCCAAGATTGATCTCCGTTTAGGGTATCACCAGTTGAAGATCAGGGACTCGGATATTCTTAAGACAGCTTTCAGGACCCGATATGGTCATTATGAGTTCCTTGTGATGTCTTTTGGGCTGACTAATGCCCCAGTAGCGTTCATGCATTTGATGAACAACGTGTTCCGTCCTTATCTCGACTCGTTCGTTATTGTTTTCATTGATTATATTCTGGTATACTCGCGTAGTCAGGAGGAGCACGCGGAGCATTTGAGAGTTGTGTTGCAGAGATTGAAGGAGGAGAAGCTTTACGCAAAGTTCTCCAAATGTGAATTTTGGCTCAAGTCGGTGGCTTTCTTGGGGCACGTGGTGTCCAGTGAGGGTATTCAGGTTGATTCAAAGAAGATAGAGGCGGTTAAGAGTTGGCCCAGACCGTCCTCAGCCACAGAGATTTGCAGTTTTCTTGGATTGGCGGGTTATTACTGTTGGTTCGTTCAGGGATTTTCATCTATTGTGTCACCCTTGACCAAGTTGACTCAGAAGGGTGGTCCATTCCAGTGGTCGGATGAGTGTGAGGCGAGCTTTCAGAAGCTCAAGACTGCCTTGACCACGACTCCAGTGTTAGTTTTGCCATCAGCTTCAGATTCATATACAGCGTATTGTGATGCTTCGAGAGTGGGTAATGGATGTGTGTTGATGTAGGAGGGTAGGGTTATTGCTTATGCTTCTCGTCAGTTGAAGCCCCATGAGAAAAACTACCCTGTTCATGATTTGGAGTTGGCTGCCATTGTTCACGCGTTGAAGATTTGGAGGCATTATTTGTATGGTGTGTCTTGTGAGGTATTTACTGATCATCGCAGCCTCCAGAACTTATTCAAACAGAAGGATCTCAATTTGAGGCAGTGGAGATGGTTGGATCTGCTAAAGGACTATGATATTACTATTTTGTACCATCCGGGGAAGGCCAATGTAATGGCCGATGCTTTGAGCCGGAAGGTGGTGAGTACGGGCAGTCTTGCATTTATTCCTGTTGGGGAGAGACCTCTTGCAGTTGATGCTCAGTCCTTGGCCAATCAGTTCGTGAGGTTGGATATTTCGGAGCCCAGTCGGGTATTAGCTTGTGTGATTTCTCGGTCTTCCTTGTTTGATCGCATCAGGGAGCGCCAATATGATGATCCTCACTTTCTTGTCCTTAAGGACAGAGTTCAGCACAATGATGCCAAAGATGTGACCATTGGTGATGATGGGGTGTTGAGGATGCAGGGCCGGGTATGTGTGCCCAATGTGGATGGACTTCGGGAGTTGATTGTGGAGGAGGCCCATAGCTCGCAGTATTCCATTCATTCGGGTGCCGCGAAAATGTATCAGGATCTGATACAGCATTAGTGGTGGAGGAGGATGAAGAAAGACATTGTGGGATTTGTGGCTCGGTGTCTTAATTGTCGGCAGGTGAAATATGAGCATCGGAGACCGGGTGGCTTGCTTCAGTAGATGGATATTCCAGAGTGGAAGTGGGCGCGGATCACCATGGACTTTGTAGTTAGGCTCCCACGGACTTTGAAGAAGTTCGATGATATTTGGGTTATTGTGGATCGGCTGACCAAGTCCGCGCACTTCATTCCTGTTTGTACTACCTATTCTTCGGAGCGGTTGGCAGAGATCTATATCCGGGAGATTGTTCGCTTGCATGGTGCCCCAGCTTCCATCATTTCGGATAGAGGCACTCAGTTCACTTTGCAGTTTTGGAGGGCCGTGCAGAGAGAGTTGGGTACTCAGGTTGACTTGAGCACATCTTTTCGCCATCAGACGGACGGGCAGTCCGAGCGTACTATTCAGATATTGGAGGACATGTTGTGCGCTTGTGTGATTGACTTAGGTGGTTCATGGGATCAGTTTCTACTTCTCGCGGAGTTTGCTTATAACAACAGCTACCAGTCGAGTATTCAGATGGCTCCATATGAGGCTCTATTTGGGAGGCGGTGTAGATCTCTAGTTAGATGGTTCGAGCCGGGTGAGGCCAGGCTTTTGGGCACGGACTTAGTACAGGATGCTTTGGACAAGGTGAAGGTGATTCAGGAGAGGCTTCGTACACCGCAGTCGAGACAAAAGAGTTATGCTGACAGGAAGGTTTGTGATATGTCCTATATTGTTGGGGAGAAGGTTCTACTAAAGGTTTCACCCATGAAGGGTGTTATGAGATTTGGGAAGAAGGGTAAATTGAGTACTCGGTTCATTGGGCCTTTTGAGGTGCTTCGAAGGATTATGGAGGTGGCTTATGAGCTTGCTTTGCCACCCAACTTGTCGAGTGTGCATCCGGTATTTCATGTTTCCATGCTCCGGAAGTATACTGGGGATCCGTCTCATGTTCTGGATTTCAGCACGGTTCAGTTAGAGGGTGATTTGACCTATGATGTGGAGCCAACAACTATTTTGGAGCGTCAGGTCCGAAAGTTGAGATCAAAGGATATAGCTTCAGTGAAAGTGCAGTGGAGAGGTCGGACCGTGGAGGAGGCTACCTGGGAGACCGAGCGGGAGATGCGGAGCAGAAATCCTCACCTTTTTGAGGCTTCAGGTATGTTTCTTGACTCATTCGAGGACGAACGTTTGTTTAAGAGGGGGAGGATGTAACGACTTGGCCGGTCGTTTCATGAGTTACAACTCTGTTTCCCCCATTTCTGCTTCTTTATGCTTTGTTTATCTCTGTTATATGGTATCGGGTTAGTCGGATCGAATTCGGGATGGTTTTGGAAAGGTCTGAGACACTTAGTCTCTTAAGTTGGTCTTTTAGTTGGAAAAGTCAACCGGAAGTTGACTTGTGCGAAAACGATCTCGAAATTTGGTTTTTATGATTCGGAAAGCTTCGGGAGGTGATTTCGGACTTAGGAGCGTGATCGGAATGTCTTTTGGAGGTCCGGAGTAGATTTAGGCTTGAATTGGCGAAAATGAATTTTTGGCATTTTTCTGGTTGATAGTGGAAATTTTGATATCGGGGTTGAAATGGAATTCTGGGAGTTGCAGTAGGTCCGTTGTGTCATATGGGATGTGTGTGCAAAATTTCAGGTCATTCGGACGAGGTTTGATAGACTTTTTGATCGAAAGCGGAATTTGGAAGTTTTTTGGAAACCTTAGGCTTGAATCCGATGTTATTTTGTTGATTTGACGTTGTTTTAGGTGTTTCTAGATTGATATAAGTTTGGATAGTGGTACATGACTTGTCCGTACTTTTGGTTGAGGTCCCGGGAGCCTCGGGATGATTTCAGGTGGTTGAGGGAAGTTTGGAGTTAGAAACTTGCAGCTGAAGCTGCTGAAGTTCCTGTCATAACCGCCCTTGCGGCTTGGGGACCGCAGGTGCGGGCCCACAGAAGCACAAGGAGGGTCGCAGATGCGGAACTGGGCGAGAGGAGCTGGAACCACAGAAGCGGATGTTCGAGCGCACCTGCGATGGCGCAGGTGCGAGATTTTGATCGCAGGTGCGGTCCTTGAGCGGTTATGTGGATTCCGCATATGCGCACCTGGGACCGCAGGTGAGGGTCCGCAGGTGAGAGAATTCGACCGCAGAAGCGGTTTAGCTGAGGCAGAATATATAAATTTAGCCCTTCGCGTTTTTTGAGTGGTTTTTCACCATTTTTCATACGGGTTTGAGCTTGGGAGAGCAAATTGAAGAGGGAATTCAAGAGGATTTCGCGGAGGTAAGCTTTTCGGTCCTTAAACTTGTTTCTATGTCGGTTTTTACCTGTTTAAGCTTGAAATTTATGGAAATTAGTGGTTGAAATTGAGGAACTAGGGCTTGAAATTGGAGACCTTTGATTAGGGATTTCAGGGGTCGTTTATGGTCGGATTTTGGTATATTTGATTTGTACGAACTCGTGAGAGTGTAAGGATTCTATTGATGTGACTTTTGATAGATTTCGAGACGTGGGCCCGGGGGTCAGGTTTGGTCAATTTCGGGATTCTTGGTGTAAATTGGTTATTTTCGAGTGGGTTTTGTTCCTTTAGCGTATATTGATGAGTATTCTGGTTTTTGGATAGATTTGGAGCATTCGGAGGCCGATACGAGAGGCAAGGGCATTGCGGACTAGTATTTGGACCGGATTGAGGTAAGTAATGATTGTAAATGTTGTCTTGAAGGTATGAAACCCCGGATATCACATCGTTGTGCTAGATTGAGGTGACGCACACGCTAGATGACGAGCGTGGGGTCGTGCACCGTTGGGGGTTGTGACTTGGTCCATCCCGTACGACTATTAAGTCGCGTATATTTAATTGGAAACTATTTGTTATTATTATATTTTGGAAATTATTACTATTTTTTGGGCTGAATGCCGTGTTTGGGCCTCGTGCCGACTGTTTTGGACCCTTAGGGGCTTTTTACTATTATTCCTCACTGTTTTGACTTCATACTTATTCTCAGTCATGTTGTAGTCTACTGTTTTTCATAACTCAGCCGTATTTACTCTGTTTTAATATTTTAAATGATATTTTGGGCTGAGCATCATGTTTTACTGTTGCCCGAGGGGCTTGAGTGAGTTCTGACTGAGAGAGGCCGAGGGTATGTGTTGTGAAGATGTTATGGGATCGGGCTGCGCGCCGCAGCGCATTATACTGATTTGTGATATATGAGAGGCTAGGGGCCTGATTTTTTATGCCACGAGATGGCTTGTTTATAGCGCTTGGGCTGTAGGAGCCCCTCCGGAGTCTGCACACCCCTAGTGAGCGTGTGTACCCAGTGTGAGATGTGATATTGCCCGAGGGGCTGTTGTTGTTTCTTGTTGTTGCCCGAGGGGCTGATTACGAGTGGCTGTGAGGTAGCCCGAGGGGCTGGTTTCTGCTGGTATTTTGCCCGAGGGGCTGTTTACGTTTCTATTCTTTTACTCACTGTTTTTCGTCACTCGTTTGAAACTATTGAAGGAAGTTTTTAAAAGGATTTTATTGAACTGAGTCGTTTTCACGAGTTTCATTGTTTTTATTGCATTGTTCTGGATTTATACTTTTTTGCTGTAGCATTATGACGTGGCTTGCGTGTTTTCTTACTGCTTAGTTGTTTTTACTTTTATTACTTACTGAGTTGGTGTACTTACATTACTCCTTGCACCTTGTGTGCAGATCCGGGAGTCTCGGGTCACGCTAACGAGTGCTGATTTGTCTTCCAGCAGGCTTTCGGAGTTGACTAGGTAGCTGCTTGGCGTTCGCAGCCCAGTGATTCTCCTTCCTTTTTTTATTCCGCTTTGTATTAGCTTTGTTTTAGACTATGTTGTCTTTTCATGTTTCTAGACGAGTTGTAGTTGCTCATGACTGGTGACACCCCGATGTCGGGCTGTGTTTTGTTTCCGCACTGTTCTATTCTACCTTTCATTTTGGGATTTTAGCTTATTAATGACTTTTAAATGACTTATTATAATTGTTGGGTTGGTTTTGGGGTTTGTGTCGGCTGGCCTAGTTTCACGATAGGCGCCATAACGACCGGGTCCGTTTTAGGGTCGTGACATAGACAAAGCTTACGAAGAATGCTAGTTGAACTTGCGGAGGATGCAGCTTTGCCCGGAAGCGGTGATAAACAAACTTCTTTTCCGCTACCACCAAAGGAAATTCCTCCGAACCTTGAAGGATTTATGAAATTTGTAAGAGATACCATGTAAAATTAATATGTAACTTGCAGAATTGCTACTTTTTTCTTGTTATTGATAGAGTGGTATTCTCCGCCCCTGTCAAATAAAGTAGAGGGGGAATAGAAGGAAAGGAGATCAGAAAGATAGGCGAACGACTTGACTATAGTATAGGTCGGATGTTTCCGTGAGCAGTAAGCAGCAGATCTCCCCTTATTTTGGGAAAGCTGGTGGCCGCTTCTTTGGGAAAAAGAACTTGAATAAGTTTGTTTTTCTGAAGGAGTCGTCATTTTCTATCAGGAACGCTATGTCATTTTCAATCCCGGCGTATTTCGGATGCTTGAAGACAAAGTAAACCTCTTCCGTAGAAGCAGGTAGTAACCTAACCTTTAAGAATTTTTTCAAGGGGGGACCCTCTGATCTATCAATGGAAAGATCTCCATGTGTGGCGTGATAAGGAATCCTAGAAAAGATCGATTGAGACTCCCTCCACGGTCCCACGAAGATCTCTACGTACGGGAGTGGCGATGCCATACGCAAAAAGGAAGAGACTCATAGAATGGCAGAGGCAAATAGAGCTTTTGCACATTTTCGTTAATCCATGAACAGGATCTTGAAGAATCAGCGGATGAGTTGTGGTTAGGGGTGAAATGCCACTCGAACCCATAGCTAGCTGGTTCTCCCCGAAATGCGTTGAGGCGCAACTATAGCTATGGCTATCTTAACTCACTCCTTTATCGGAATCTTCCTTTACTCCAAGCTTTTCCATTACTATTCAAGCATAGAATATCGATAGATCTGTCCTATCAAGGTTACAATACCTACTATCTACTATCTATCCATGACCAGGATGAAGCTTGGGTGAAACTAAGTGGAGGTCCGAACCGACTGATGTTGAAGAATCAGCGGATGAGTTGTGGTTATTTTGGCACATCTTGATTAGTTTCTTTTTCTTCTCAATGGTGGAATTAGCACCTTGTTGTGCTCATTCCATTGGGGGAGAAAGACTAAGAAAGATATTGCCATGTTTTGTTAATATCATAATAATAAAAATTATAACGCATTCCTTTGAATATCTCTTTACAATATTTTTTGTGTTTAAATTTGAATTAAAAAATTTAAGTCACAATTATATAATATAATTTACAAGAAATTACCTTAAACAAAAAAAAATTTAAAAAAAAATGGTCAGGCCCACCTAGGCCCATATATATATATACCCTTTTTAGCTTCTTCAGTTAGTTTTGGGTTTTAAATCTTCTTTTTTTCACTTTTAATTTTGACTTGGACAAAGGATGTCCACTATTTGCAAACAGTAAGGACCTGTTATGATTATTCAGAGATACATAAGGACTACTTTCTCAGTGAATATATCGTCAGATATTCGTGAATATAAGGATTGGTTTGGGGCGGGGGGCTAAAGCCAAACCTTAAGTAGAGGCTTTAAAGTTATTTGATAATAATTATATGTATTTCAATTTGAAACTTATTCTCTAGCTTCTTGAGCTACAAAGTTATTCATCAATTTTACAATAAAGTTTTCCTAATATGTATGCTGAGTTTAACCAGATCCATATCTTAGTTGACATATTTAAATTTTATCGGCACATGCAATCCATGAAAGAGCTTTTTTATTTCAAGTTTTTGCTTCAGTACTTGTCAACACTCATTTACAAAATAGTTTAAAATTTGAATCAATGTATAATCAGATAAAACTTTTATCATAAAAGAAACTTCTAAGCTTGAAAAATTGTAGGCGGACTACAGAACTATTTCATATTGTGTAACGAGATTCTTGGGGCCTAAATCTTTTGGACGCCTTGGGGGGGGGGGGNNCTAAGCTCCCGCTATGCGCGGGGTCCGGAGAAGGGCCGGACCATAAGGGTCTATTGTACGCAGCCGGGGCTGTTTCCACGGCTCGAACCCGTAACCTTCTGGTCACATGGCAATAACTTTACCAGTTACGCCAAGGCTCCTCCTTCTTAACTATAATATAACAACTTCAAATTACAGAAATATCTAGTTAGACATTTTTAACTACCATGTTGTCCATGTGAAAGAAAAAAATCATATTTCTCCTTTCCGTTCAATTTTTTACCCCCGTTTCTCCTATTAAACTTCACATCCTTACAGTCTCAAGCACAATTCAATAGCAAAAGATGTTACAATTCAAATTAGTTTGTTTGTTCAAATACACAAGCCGAAGCCCAATAGAAAAACTTCCTGCATAATATATGTTCTTTGTCAAGGATTTATCATTGTGATATGTGTTCATACTTCTATTTATCATTAATCATGGAAACTAGTCGCTTTGATATATACACCCACCTGAATGGAGCAAATTTTGTCCTTAGCCAATTGCCACTCAAGTGGGCTTTGCAGACCCATGAAATAGAAACTATATAAATAAATTAAAAACCCTTACACCCTCAAAATAATGCTCTAACAGGTCGTTTGGCTGTGAAATAATTTATCTCATAATTTATTATTCCGAAATTAGTTATTCCGGATTAGTTATCCCACCCTCCCATAAATAAAATAAAAGAATACTACAAACGACACCTAAAAGGTTTTACCTCTCCGCATCAGGTGCCCGTCAACTGCGCCGCCAGAGAAAGATGAAAGACCTGAGGGCTATCTTAGGGAATAATAGGATTGAAGATGTTAGATGGCTTTGTTCCTTAACAGAGTCTGAGATTGTAAGTTTCTCTCCTTTCCTTTATCCTTTTTTTTATGAGGACCAATGTCTTAGGTGTGGTTTGGTTGAATTTTTAGGATTTATTGATAGGTCTGAAAGTGTTGATACAGCAACGTGCCAAAAAGATTGGTCATGAGTCTTTAGCAAACAAGTTTGATTTGAAGACCCTCCGAGCCCTTAGTGAGTTCTTTCTTCTTCCTTTCCAGAAATATGTAACATTTATGTGACTTTATTTATAGGTTGCACCATCTATAAATTAGTGAATAAATTGGTATTTGCTGTAGATTTGTGAATTCTTTATCTGTTAGTATTTTCCTTGAGATTGATGGTAACTTCTCTTTCTAAAAAAAGAAGAAGGGTTTTTTATGTTATCCTTGAGCTTGATATGTAAAATTTGCAAAGCTAGAGTAAGTAAATAACAGAAGGAGAGGAAAGAAGAATGAGAAGAGTAGATAAGAAGAAGGAATTAGAGAGAAGGGAATTCAGTTTTTTATTCATCAAAACAACTGTGAGATGACATATTCAAAGGGTTCTAATATGGCTTAGGACGTGATGGAGATGGCTTGAAAGAGGTTTATTTGTGAAGAGCTTTAATGGACTCGTTATATCATTGGGCTACTTCATAAGCATCCATGAAGTTGGTAGGATTGGCTATCCTCACTAGAGACTTAAGCTCTTGTTTCTACCCATTGACAAAGCAAATGACAAAATAGAGTTCAAGATGGAGGTAAATCATGATCATCGTAACAATTGCAACTCCTGCAATTGATCCTGATAACAATCTACATCTCGACATTTCTGAAGTTTATTGAACTTATCTATAATATTGCTAATCCTTCTACGTAAATGTGCATAGAACACTGGCCTACGATCCTCCGTGATCCATTAGATACCTATTAAATCAGTAATTAACTGCATGCATTACATGCTTAATAGTTAAATTCAATTTCATTTATTGGGGAACTTGATAGCTTTTGAAATATTTTATGCACCTTCTAATTTAGCCCTTGGATTGATGGCATCAAACTCAGCAAAGTTAAGCTTTGCTTTTAGGAGCTTCTGTGGGGAAGGGGCGACTTGGTAGGGCTGATATAGTAGGGGGTGAATATAGATAAAAGGTGGATTGGGTGTTTCAAAGTGAGGGACAAGGGGATAGATAACTCTCAATTGTCATAGTAAGAGATGTGTACAGGAGGAGTTACCTTTGCAACACCTGAGCTGGAGGATTACCCAATATCTGCTCCCACTAGTTGTCCTTGAGCCACAAATGGTAGGACCTTACTAATGAAGATATTCCGCGTTTCTGTTGGAGGTCAGTTGAGTGATAATCTTTCGAAACATCTCCTTATTAACTGGTATGAGTGATATTCTTTCCAACTTCAGATTTATGCCATTATTCTCTTGCATGAGAGTAGCAAGTTGACTTTGGGTCAAAATGATCATCTCAAACCTCCTAGAGCTCTGTGTTGCAAAGGATTAAATTTGGGGTTTCAAATTTATTCATGGTATCTTTAATTCCCTTAGAGTTTATGATTATCTGCGAGGGTTGTTAATGGATCAATCCTCTGATACCAACTTGTAACACTTAGCTTGATCGCAAAAAACTTGCACAATTAAAGTAAGTAAAGAACTGAAGGAAGAATAAGAAGAGTAGAGAAGAAGAGGGAATTAGAGAAGAGAGCAATAGCTTTTTGTCTTGCATCTGCATAATACCTTTTAACAAATTTAGCAGAACAAATGAAGAATCTGGAATGGTCAAAACAAGTGTGAGCTGACATATGGGCGAGGGGAAGTTCTATTTAATTTTGTAGAAATTCGTTTCTTTTATAAGTAAGGTAAAGTTGTATATATATGAGTCAGCATCAACAGTATGCTGCTCTAGACAATTGATACATCAAAAGTTGCTCTCGCAGATTGTGAAGAGAGCTAATAAAACCAACTATGGCTTCTACTTTGTCACCCTCATGTACATTAGCCATGTTACTCCAAAAAGAAAGGAAAAAGAAAATTGAAATTAAGACTAGATATATTTCCCTTTTTGTTTTCAAATATTATTGAAATTGTATCCCAGATGCTTGAGCGAACATCCCTTAGATCCCTGCTTTGCCAACCTTGTAAAAATTCCAGTATGTCTCTTGGCATAGTCCCACTTTAAACTCAAAAAAGTTAAAAACATGTCCCACAATTGTGTAGTAAGCTTGCAATGCAAATAAAAAGGTGGTTTGTCAATATATCTACTCAATCTACTACAAACGTTCAGTCCTCTTTTTTGTAGATTTGACTTTGTCAAGCATGCATTTTTTTTCTATCCAAGTGAAGCACTGTACCTTGTGAGGGGCTTTATTTTGACAAATCTGTTTCTAAGGCCACTTGAGAGTAGTAGTATGTGAATTCTGCTAGAGTGAGTAACAAGATCTGACTGTGAACATACCATTCTTCTTGCCCTTCCAACAAATGGTATCCTGATTTTACAAGCATATACGGTAGGTTCTTAGTTGTTGTAGTAGAGCACATGTTCTTTCTACTTCCCAGTTTCTGCAAAGTCTTCTGAAAGTGATATTCCAACTATTGTTTGAGTGATAATCTGCAACTGAGGCTTCCTGGTGGGCTGCCAATGTATATAGAACAGGGTAACTTTGTTTTGAAGGTGTGTAACCCAACCAAGAATCATACCAAAAACTTCCATCAAAAAACAAAAAAGGATCATGCCAAAAGCATCCCAAAGAGTCCTGATACTTTTCCAAACTGAGTGTCCATACAAAAATTAGGCATCTTTGTTATCCACTGATTGCACATGCCACCATCCTCCTTGGTTAACCTCCGTAGCCATTTGGTAGACTAACATTGCGCTTTTTCAAGTCCCTACCTCTAGGCCTAACACCTTTTTATCTTTCAAAACTGAATCCTAATTGACTAGATTGACTGATTTATTTGTCTCTGTTTTTTTTTTTTGTCGATAAAGTAATAATTTCATTGAATGAGTTTGGGCATAACAGAGCCCGTATACAAGAGGTATACCAAAAAGTAGATGATTTATTGTTTATGTTTCCTTCCCATAGGAAATTTCGTCGCATCTTGTAAATCTTCTTTGCAACTGAGGAAGGGAGAGGAAAAAGTGACATTGTGTAAGTAGGAAGTGAATCCAAAACACTGTTTATGAGGATTAATCTACCACCACGGAGCGATACTGCCTTTTACAATTTGACAACTTTCTTTCACATTTTTCCAGAAAACCATCCCATAATTGATTTGTGCTTATGCCCCAAGGGAAGCCCCAAGTAGGTGGTAGGAAGAGTCCCAATATTACACCCCAAAATGTCTGCTAAGAGCTGGATAATCTGGACCTCGTTTGATGGAAAGAGCCTGTCTTTTATGCAGATTTAATGGAGTCAAGTGACTGCCTCAAAGAGTAACTAATTAAGTGTGACTGTGTGAGGTAGTGCATCCATTCAGTCGCCGCTTCACAAAGTAATTTATAGAAATTCTAAAAAGATATCTTCAGTTCGGAGTTGCCCAAAGGCTAGGTGTGATCCTTTGAGCTTTGATTGCTACTCCCGCCAACGAGCGCCTTAATTCTCTCGTAACAGATAAGTAGATGGTTATTATTTCATTCTAGCTAAAATTGGGTGTTTGACAGTGATGTGAAGCAACACATGTTTTGAAATTGAGAATACCTGTTTATTTGTTTAATGTGGTAACACTGGAATATGCTATTACACTTCTTTCATATGAACAAATGGTTACAGCTTAAATCCAACTGTAAAAAGAATAGCTATCTGTCTCATTTCCACTTATGAAATTAAAAAGAATTTCTTTCAACACCATTTCCCTTTGAACCATAAGAAGGTGCTGACATAGGACCCTTTATTTTTATTTTTTATACCCTCTTAAGAGGAGGATGCCAAAAAATCAGAAGGCTGAAAGCAAAACCACGTTTTTGTAGAAACTGAAAGTGACAAATCAATTTGGAAATGAGGGCTTTTATTGTGTGTAAATGGGAAATGTTAAATAGACTGATTTCAAAAGCTTGATAGACTGAAAACATCGGTATTATTAAGGTTCATTTGAGGCGCGGTTAAGCCCTAAAGCTAGGTGAAGCTCAAGGGGGCCGCTTTGTTTCACTCAGATAGCGTACTAATGCAGGTATCAAGGTGTTAAGGCACGTGCCTCATCATCCATGCGCTCTATCTTTAAGATAACTGTCCTAAAGAGAACTGTCCTAAATAATAAATATAACCAACAAAGGGATTTATTAACTAAGGAGGAAATGTTATTAATGAATTTGTTACTTATTAAGGAAAAGAATTTAATATAAGACAACTAGTCAGTAAACCTGAATGAGAAATTTATTTTTTCATCTAAATCAAAATTTTAAATCTATTTATGCACTTTATTTACATGTTCTTTTACTTAATAAATTTCACTTAGTTGTAGTATTTTCAATTACTTTGCTCATATAAACGTTTTTTGCTTTTAGTTATTTTTTCTAGCTTTCCATTTTTTAAAGATTGTTTATCATTGCGCCTTTAGTTACTGAAGTCCATTTGAATGTGTTGTTCATTTAAAGCATCATCAGGCCTTGAGCTCTTTTCTATGCTTTTTGCCTTTGACAATAGTGCAAAACATATAGGTATATTGATGTGAGTAGAATCAGATCCTCCTTTTTAACTTGAGATTGAAAAGTTTGGTATGCAGTCTTATGAATTAAAAGAAGAGGAATGCTAATATTAGATGAATGTTCCCTGCTCTCCTTACTGTAACAGATAGTCAAGAGTAACTCTCAGTTAAATTTTGGTGCGACATCAATTTTTCGAGTGAGCGGACTTTCAAGGAAAGATTTGATGAGGAGCTGCTGAAAGAAACCAGTAGAATAAAGAAATAAGGTTTTGGCACTCAGCTGGTATAGCTTATCTTCGGTTTTGCTGCCCTTCTGAGAAAGCAGTTTCCAACTTTTGCGGTACTATTGCAAGCTACGAAGCCAGTAGAATAAGGAAAGAAGATTCTAGCTTCTGACTGGTATAGTGGTATTTAGGTTCTGCTTCCCTTTTGCCTAAGGCAGTTTCATCTTTTAGAGCTGCTGCTTTTGGGAAAAGGGAGAGTGTGTGGTCAGATGCTCCTAAAAATAGTAATGTTTCTGTCTTTTTTTTGGGTATACTTATCTGTTGCACTAGAGTAGAAGTTGTTTAACTGTTAAGTCTATGGGTAAGACCGTCATGAGAGAGTAAATGTTTTGTAGGAATTACAGAGGAAATGATAAAAACTTGGCATTTTAATGAATCTATGAACATAGTAATACTATTAACATAATTTTCATAACCTTTTGTTGTTTCCAAGTCATTTATACCATAATATTAGGAGAACCTAGAAGTTAGACACTTGGAACTAGGACTCTTTTACCACTCTTATCAAAAACACATTCCGACAGTATTGCTCTATTTGGATCATGGAGGAACCTCCTTTTGGATCTCTCATCCTTGATTTGATGGAGGATTCCTTGTTGATGCGTGCAATGATTTCTCAGCTTTGCCTTATCTGCTTCGATAGTTATGCAATTTGTTAGTACGTTATTGAAGCATGATAGCTTACAAGATTTGTAATATGAGTCGATGGGTTTAGTTGCATTCAACTAACTTGGCTATGGGAAAGTGGAAGTCAGAAGAAGCCCTCATTGCATCACTGCAGCTGTCCAAACCAACATAGGCAAAAAACTCTAGGTGATTCTTCCCATTTGCCTAAGTTTTGGTGGCAGAGTTACCTGGTACCTATGCTAGTTGGATGTAGCAGGTACCTACTGAATTAATCTAGGTGCGTGCAAACTGATAGGGACACCGCCATCAGTCAACATTTTCTTACCAGATATGCCTTAATGGCATCAGCTTTTAATTCCCTCGATATTTTGTAAAAACTCACACCTGTTATTTCAGTTTGCCTTTTCTTTCTGCCAATGATTTTAACCTACTAAAGTCTTTTTCAGTATAGTTATTACTAGTTATAACTTGCCGAAAGAATCTATGTAAATGACATGAATCACACATCTTTTGGGTGAAGTTTTGATCACTTCATTATTAGAGTATCTTGTAATGTCTATTCTGCAGGTTTCATTTTGATGGAGAAACTTAAAGATCTCTCCTGTATACCTGGTACAGACGAGTCCTCAGCAAATTTAGGTGCATGTAATCTGTTGAATTATGATCTAGACAAGACTTTTGCCAATATGGAGGTTGAACAACTGAGCTCCTACATTTGCAGTGATAAGAGGAAGAGAATCATCGAGATGTAAGTTATCCAAAATTGATTTGGTCATTAGTCATTACCCCGTAAATTAATTGTCTGAATCACATTACATGATATTTCTGAAATCGTTGTTCTGGTCAATCCTTGTTTTCCATTCCCAATTTTGTTTTTAGCTTCCAAAGCATGGTTGCATAATATGTAAATTTTGTAAGCAATCTCATTTCTGCACACATTTTATCAGAATGTGCACAAAACATGAGTTCTGTTTACCAACTTTCGGCTTCATTAATATGAAAGTGCATAAAACATGTTCTGTTTACCTACTTTCGGCTTCATCAATATGGTAGTCGCGTTCTTTCTCATAGGCTATAACTTTAATAGGCCACGTAATTGAACTCTAGATATCATTTGTTTCAACTTCTTTTCTTTCCTTTTCTTTTAATCTCTTTCGAAAGATGAATGATTTCAGACCCTCGTACTATTTGTGTCCTGATTTCTTATGGTCTGCTGTAGGTTTTCTGAAGACACATCTCCAAATAGAAAGCAGAGAGCTAACAGTGATAGCAGTAGAGATTGATATAAGTAGATTATGAGTACTCTCCTATGACCTATCTATCTTGCTTGAGAAAGCCTGCTGTATGTATAATCAAATTTTGATGTGTGCTTCTTGAAGGGGGGTGGGGGGTACTTATTTCCATTTTTCCTGTCATTTTTGAGCTGTTAAAGATAGATTTACTTTTGTAATTTTAGTATAAGAAAGTTGGTTTGGAGAAGAACAAAGGGGATTTTCATTTGTTTGCTTGAGGTTAACATTATTCTTCGACTTGATAAATCAACTTCGGTGAAGCCTACCTCTTTTTTTTTCTCTCGACTCGTAGCAGCTTTTGCTCTTTCTTCCCTTTTGTGCCACAAGCTTTCCTTAGTTGTTTGGTTCGCAAACTAGTTATGTAGCAATGGATAGTTATGTTATGTACGTAATTGTATGCGGAATTAATAATAATACAAGGCATCTTTATGAAAAGCTCGCAATATCAAAGTAATAATTGGTTTTATTCTAGTATTGCTAATATATTATTGCAAGAGTTATATAGATACGAATTATTTGAGGTCTTATGTCACAAACTAAATGATGTATTAATAATCGAAAGTGTTTTAGCGGAATTCGTATACTGTGTTAATAGTCTATCTGAAACAGTCTATCTTCCTTCTTAAAGGTAGGGATAAGCCGATAAGATGTGCGTACGCTCTATTCTCTCCAGACTCCACTTGTGGAATTACACTGAGTATGTTGTTGTCGGATACTGTGGTAACAATATTAGATACTAGTAATTGTTTTACTTGAAATTTCTGAATCAGTACTATTAAATTAGCTAATGGCGTTATAAACCTAAAGTCGTACATACGTCTCAGCTGTTGAAACAATTTTTTTAAATAGTGAGCACTGAGTGATTATATACTTATTTAACGTCGCACGAGACACTAGAGTCATCTGTAAGTTCATGAAAGATATGATTATTTGTAAACAAATAAACTCTCTGCCCAACCCAAAAGAAAATTCATCTTACCGTATATTCTCTGATTCAGTAAGTGTTTTATATATACCTTTTTCTTTATAATAAATGTAGGAGGACTGTTACAAAGAGAACAATCATGGAGCACAAGAACAAAGTAACGTTCATTTTTGCAGAGAGAGATCTCTGAATTTTCATCAAGTGGGCATGCAAAGCTTAAAGAAAAGATAGAAAAGCTGCCAAAATGAAGTGAATTTCATGAATATTGTTTTCTTCCTCATTCCTTTTGGCTTAACACTGACACTTACACCATACTTAATCATAATCTTATTAACGGCTTTATTGTTTCTTTAGAGGGTAATTCCAGTGAAGTTATTATTACCATACTGTAAAATAACTTCTGAAACATTCTTTACTTTTCTTTTAACCATACTAGTACGTAGTTAATTGTGATATATATTCCTGCAAAACTAATTCTTTGCCAATGAGGAGTTGACACATTGATCTTATAGTGTGGTTAGCAACTTTTTACAGTGTCAGACTAGGCATACTTAAGAATTAGCATGACCAAATATAGAGTCCATTACTCAAATGGTCACTCAACTATCTCAAATTATCTCCTAAAGTCACTTTTCTTTCGTTTGTAACAACAAAGTCACTGAACTATGCCTATAGCACTCAAAAGGTCACTCAACTAGATTTTTCAAATTTTGGATTGCAAAATATCTATTTTACCCTCTAAATTATAAACATTTATCTTTTTTTTAGTTTTTAAATTTTTTTAATATTATGATTTGTCCCTTTTTAATTTATATTATGGACTTTCCTATAGAATATATAAATTTTATTTATAAATTAAAAAAATAAAAAGTATTTAAGCATATATAATGCTGGAATAACAAAATAATGAGCATAGTAAAAAAAATAATTAGAATAATTTGTTCGTAATAATAATTTTAGTATTAACAACAAAAATTCAAACATTTATTTTACACAATTCAAAATGAAAGAAAATAAAGGTTGTAAAATATATATTCCATGCACATAATGTAAAAATAATTATTTAAATAAAGGTATATTTATAATATACATTATATATTCTTGAAAATTATGCTCAATTATATTAAAGCTTGTAGAATATTATTCATTAAATGCTACAGGGTGGCGGGCATTTATTTCATCTTTATGAGCATCATTCCTTTCGGTAACAAATGAAACAGTTGTCTTCGGTCTTAGCTATCCCTTGCCTTCGGTTCCATGTGTCATCGTCTTATCCAATGACTTAAAATAGCATATTTTACACTATATAGATAGTCCCCTTGCTTTACGGTGACATAACTTTGTGTCGTCGGAAAGTTGATAGAAACGTAATAATATAATTGAGCAGGGACCATCGCAATGCTTTGTTTTAATTAAACAGTCAGATTGTAACTTCCTTGAAAGAATGCTACTGGAGCTTGGTTTTCCTTATAAATTTATCAGTTGGATAATGGAATGCATCACCACAGTGACCTACTCCCTCAACATGAATGGAGGACTGACAAAACCATTTCAAGGAAGAAGAGGCATTCGACAAGGTGATCCAATGTCCCCTTATTTATTTGTCATAGCCATGGAATATCTGCAGAGAGAACTTGCACAGCTGGCAAAGAACAGGAATTTCAAATTTCATCCCAGATGCAAGAAACTGGGACCTTACACCTTTGAGATAGGCACTCAAAGGTGGACTTAAGGACCTGAACAAATATATGGCTTCCTACCAGCAGAGACTTGATCAGGCTAGACAGAAATTAGAGATAGTACAGGGGGAACTTAAAAATTCTCCCCTAAATCAGAGCTTGTTCAATCAGGAAAAAGAAATCTTAATAGAACTGGAAAAATGGAGTCATATAAAAGAACATGTATTACAGCAGAAGTCAAGGGCTACTTGGATTAAATGTGGAGATTCAAATACCAAATATTTTCATGCTCAATGGAAAATGAGGACAAGCAGGAACCACATTGCATCCATCTACAGTGCAAATGGTATTAAGCTAACAGATCCAGTCCAAATAGAAGATGAGTTTATCTCTTTCTTCAAAAATCTTATGGGAGAAAGTGGAGGAACTCATAGATGTCCAGATGCTGCAGTGCTTAAAACGAGGGGAGTAGTGTCGTAGGATTACCGAAACAAAACCGAAAAAAG
>NC_031995.1:65889164-66032555 GCF_001879085.1 Nicotiana attenuata | reverse complement strand
CAGTCCGATTCAGGCTTGGCAGGAGAGGTCCAATGGATCAATAGGGCTGCAAAGAAGAAATCTGCTCACTGGGCAATTGTTACACGTGTGTTTGGTATGCTGATTTACACAATCTGGAGAGAAAGGAATGTGATTAGATTTCAAGGAGGAGTACTCAAAAAGAACAACATCTGCAGAGAGATTGTAATGCACATACATACCAGAGGGAGGACAATCAAGAGCTGGCAAGGAGCATTGCAAGAATTGGACTATTTTCCATTAGACTCTTAGGCTGTAATGTTTCAAAATGCAACTGTTTGTTTCCTTCCCTAGGTTAGGATGAGTTTAAGCTGATGTAAATAGCAACATAGTAGAGACATCAAAATAGAGCATCAGACTTAGTGTAAATAGAAGATAGAGACATAGATGGTCAGCATCTAAACTGATTTGTAAAGCTGTTTTTTTGTAATGAATAAAAAGTCACTATTTACCAAAATAATAATAATAATAATTGAGCATAATTTTCAAGAATATATAATGTATATTATAAAAATACCTTTATTCAAATAATTGCTTTTGTATTACGCGCATGGAATATATATTTCACAACCTTTATTTTCTTTCATTCTGAATTGTGTAAAACAAATTTTGAATTTTTGTTGTTAATACTAAAATTATTATTACGAGCAAATTATTCAAATTAATTTTTTTTACTATGCTCATTATTTTGTTATTCCAGTATTATATATGCTTAAATACTTTTTATTTTTTTAATTTATAAATAAAATTTATTTATTCTATAGGTAAGTCAATAATATAAATTAAAAAAGGAAAATTCATAATATTAAAAAGTTTAAAAATAAAATAAAAAGAAGATAAATATTTATAATTTAGAGGGTAAAATAGGTAATTGGCAATCCAAAATTTGAAAAAATCTAGTTGAGTGACCTTCTGAGTGCTATAGGCATAGTTCAATGACTTTGTTGTTACAAACGAAAGAAAAGTGACTTTAGGAGATAATTTGGGATAGTTGAGTGACCATTTGAGTAATGGACTCACCAAATATACTATCAAAATTACAAAAATTAAATTTCGAAAAGTGAAAAGTATCACATAGATTGGGAAGGAAAAAAATATTAAAATTCTACTTTTTTACTTATCTAGCAAAATAATCATTCTAGAAACAATTAGTACTTTTTCTTTGATTCAATTCTTTTCTTTTTCCTAACCGTCGTATTGCGTAAAATTTGCATGTCCATTTCCATTTTCCATCTTTGCATGAGTTTTCATGAGTTTATCATGACAAAAGTGGCAATCCACCAAATTTATCAACCTTGGTGTCATGATTTTCCACATGCAAATGTCATGAATTAACATTCCAAAATTTGCAATTAAACCAAAATTATTTTAAACTAAATTAAATAATAAAAAAGAAAATAGAATAAGATAAATTCAGCAGGAGGCAATGTGCTCAGAGTTGGCAGTAAGGATATATATGAGCGTTGATTCCATCTGGCTACATCAAATCTCGCAACCCCATGCCTGCCACGTAGATTCTTTGTGTTTATGCCTACGTGTTTTCTTTTTTTAACTATGTTCTATTTTTATCCCTTTTAATTTTAGGATGATAATTAATGAAAAGATCGTACATAAATCAACGGTTCCAAACATAATTAATTTCACAGTTTTTTCCCCCTTTTCACCTATGAGTTATGACACATGAGCACATGTATTTTGACATTTTGCTAAATAAGTCTTTAGGGACTTGTATTCTTTTTATTTTCTTAAAACCAACTATTCAATGAAATTACAATATGCAAGTTACATGTATTACTCATATATAAGAAGATGCTAAACTAAGAGTGTGATGGAAGGGTAAAGATTTTTTCACTATGAATTAGAGGTTTCATGTTTAATGAGTAATTTTTTATATGAAGCGCTAAAACTTTCTCATAATGGACTTTTTACGGTGTGACTCGAATTATTCAGGCCATGAGTTCCAGACATTAGATGCTTTGAAGCCAAAAAAGAATGAAGCTAAAATTACTTGTTATCTGATAGAGTTGTTAGGCTTAATTGATATCAAGACTATCTTTTATCTATTTGGAGTCAATTTAACTAATTAATTTTTAGATTAGGTTGGAAAACTACTATTACTAATTAACTTTTAGATTAATGTGAGACCGAAACCTTAAATATGTCTAAACCACTAAATAAGGAACAATGTGAAACGATCTAGAAGAAATGTCATACTAAGGGCCTAAGAGATTAATACGTTTGAATCTCAAAATGCAAAATAAAACAGTTGATATTGATTTATGATTCATGTAATTGACTACCAAATATTCCTAACATGCTTATTACTCTTTCAAAATTAAAATATCAGTTACCTGATATACTTTCACCATAGCTTAACTAATGTAATTTTGTTTCTAGATTTTCAAGAATTTAGGTGATTTCTGTAAACTAAAACTTAAGTCTCATGTAAAAGTAGATTGAATGAGAAACTGTTTGCTTTTTCCTGTTGTAGAAGTAATTTTTACGATGTCTTCTATGAACCTTTAACCATCCAATTATCTATGGTTTAATTAACTTTGTTGGTTTTATTTTCTGAAAAATAAAAGACATTATAAAACAGTTTCTTTCATGAAAAAAAGAGGTAGGTAAAATATTTCCATATTTGTCACAACCTCAACGGAAAAGTACCATTTAATTACAAGTAATAGTACCAACCAGTACCCACTCCACTTTGATAAATAAATATGTAAAAAACAAATTAGTAGGAGAGAAAAAAAGAAAAGTAAAGTGAAAAAGAGGCTCCCCAGCGCCTTTTCCCCACTTTAAAAGGTTTCACTCACTCTCTCATACTACCATTCTTTCTTCTCCGATTAACCGGAAAATAAAACACTCCAATTATAATGGGTGATTCTGTTTGCACCAGAAAACTGATAGTGCAAGTTTGCAATGCCAGAAATTTGATGCCCAAAGATGGACAAGGCACAGCCAGCGCCTTTGTCATCGTCGATTTCGATGGCCAACGTCGTCGTACCAAGACTAAGTTCAGAGATCTCAATCCACAATGGGACGAGCATCTCGAGTTCTTGGTCCACGACCTTCACTCCATGCCCTCTGAAACTCTTGAACTCAACATTTACAACGACAAAAAAGCCTGCAAGAGGAGCAATTTCCTCGGTAAAGTTAAAATATCTGCTACTACTTTCCTCAAAATTGGCTCTGAAATTCCTCTTGTCTACTATCCCTTGGAAAAACGGAGCGTCTTTTCTCAAATTAAAGGCGAGATTGGGCTTAAGATTTGGTACATAGACGAAGAGGCTCCTCCTCCTCCTCCTCTTCCAACGGAGGAAAAGAAGGAGGAAGCTGCTGCGGCGGTGGCGGCTGAAAATCCTCCGCCGACACAGGGAGATGAAAAGCCACCCGAGGAGGCAAAAGAAGAGAAACCTGCGGCTGCTCCTCCTTCTGATGAAAAGAAAGAGGAGACGTCGGAGAAGAAGAAGGAAGAGGAGAAGAAACCCGACGAATCTGCCGAAAAGAAAGAAGAAAAGCCACCAGAGAATCAGAAAAAAGACGAAGCACCAACACCAACACCACAACCACAAGTGCTGGAACATCCTCCGATAGCTCAACACAAACCTCCTAACAAAAAGCCGATAACAAATGAAAATACAAGTGAACTCAAAGTCCTTCATAAGAATCTCTCCAGTAGTGTGGATCGTCGAACAGGGGCGTTTGATCTTGTCGATCAAATGCCATTCCTCTATGTTCGAATTGTGAAGGCGAAACGGGCCAATCAAGAGCCCGGTTCCTCCGCTTATGCAAAGCTCGTGATCGGAACTCACAGTATAAAAACCAAATCACTGGCGGATAACAAAGAATGGGATCAAGTTTTCGCATTCGACAAAGAGGGATTAAACTCAACATCCTTAGAAGTCTCTGTTTGGGTCGAAAAGAAGGTCGCCGATGATAAAACTGATGAGAATAGCATTGGTACGGTGTCGTTTGATTTGCAGGAAGTGCCGAAAAGAGTGCCGCCGGACAGTCCGTTAGCTCCTCAATGGTACAGTTTAGAAGGTGTTACTGCCGATCAGAATAACCAGCCGGGGAATGACGTCATGCTGGCGGTGTGGCTCGGGACTCAGGCGGACGAAGCATTTAATGAGGCATGGCAATCGGACTCCGGTGGATTGATACCGGAAACCCGAGCCAAAGTCTACCTTTCACCGAAGCTGTGGTATTTAAGGCTAACGGTCATCCAAACCCAAGATTTGCAGCTAGGTTCGGGTGGCAACGAGCCTAAGGTTCGGAGTCCGGACCTCTACGTGAAAGCGCAGCTCGGCGCACAGTTATTCAAGACGAGCCGAACCACGGTAGGGTCCTCCAGCTCGGCTTCCAATCCTACGTGGAACGAAGACCTTGTATTCGTGGCAGCTGAGCCGTTTGAGCCGTTTTTGGTGATCACAGTGGAAGATGTTACTAACTGTCAAGTGGTGGGGTATGCTAAGGTGCAGGTCACGTCCATTGATAAGCGTACGGACGACAAATCAGAGCCAAGATCAAGGTGGTTTAATTTAGTGGGTGATGAGAAAAAGCCTTATGCTGGTAGGATACACGTGCGAGTTTGTTTGGAGGGTGGGTATCACGTGCTTGATGAAGCAGCACATTTAACCAGTGATGTTAGAGCCACAGCAAAACAATTGTCCAAACCACCTATTGGATTACTTGAAGTTGGTATTAGAGGTGCTAATAATCTACTCCCTGTGAAAACAAAAGATGGTACGCGTGGGACCACCGATGCCTACGTGGTGGCCAAGTACGGGCCCAAGTGGGTCCGGACACGTACAATTCTTGATCGGTTTAATCCGAGGTGGAATGAGCAGTATACTTGGGATGTATACGATCCCTGCACCGTGTTGACAATTGGGGTGTTTGATAATGGGAGGTACAAGCATGATGATGATGGTCACAAGAAAGATGTACGACTTGGGAAGCTAAGAGTACGACTGTCGACGCTCGATACGAATAAGGTGTACATGGGTACTTATTCACTTGTGGTGTTGCTTCCTAGTGGTGCAAAGAAAATGGGTGACATTGAGATTGCTTTGAGGTTTACTTGTTCATCGTGGCTGAGTTTGATACAAGCCTATACTAATCCAATGTTGCCAAGAATGCATTATGTGCGCCCATTTGGTCCAGCTCAACAGGATATCTTAAGGCACACAGCAATGAGGATTGTTACAGCAAGATTGGCTAGGTCAGAACCTGCATTGGGTCAAGAAGTGGTTCAATGTATGTTGGATTCAGACACTCACATATGGAGCATGAGGCGAAGCAAGTCAAATTGGTTCAGAGTGGTTGGGTGCTTGTCTAGAGCGGCCACATTAGCCCGTTGGCTTGATGGAATTAGGACATGGGTGCACCCACCAACCACAATTTTGGTGCATATACTATTGATAGCCATTGTCTTATGTCCGCACCTAGTATTGCCTACAATTTGTATGTATGCCTTCTTGATCATTTCCTTAAGGTTTCGATATCGCCAGCGTGTTGCAATCACTATGGAATTATCTCACGTTGATGCAATAGGTCCCGATGAGCTCGATGAGGAGTTCGATGGATTCCCAACGTCGAGGCCTATGGAACATGTTCGGGTTCGATATGACAGGTTAAGGGCACTAGCAGGGAGGGCACAAACGCTACTAGGTGATGTTGCAGCACAAGGGGAGAGGTTAGAAGCATTGTTCAATTGGAGGGATCCTAGAGCTACTGGTATATTTGTGGTGGTGTGTTTATTTGCTTCATTGGTGTTTTATGTGGTTCCGTTCAAGGCATTTGTGTTAGGGTCCGGGCTGTATTACTTGCGCCACCCTCGGTTCCGCGACGACATGCCTTCCGTCCCCGTCAACTTTTTCCGGCGACTTCCACCACTCTCCGATCATATTCTTTAGATTATGATTGCTTTTTTTTTTTTCCCGATGTAACTGGTTTTCATGGTAGCTTTGTTTTTGTTTTGTAAAACATGGCATTAGTGATTACTTGTACCATTTATTAATTCAGTGGTTTGGCTTCTTAACAATGTGTATTTCATACTTTACTTTGGCAAGTGAAATGACCGTTAGCGTATTGGGACAAAATATTATTAATACGAGTTGGCGGGTGCGTTAAAAAGTAGAGCATAAATTGGATTAAATAAAGCGACCGTTAGAGGAGCCTATCACAATAAGTCGCTAAGTAATGTTAGTCCAATATTTTTCATATAGAAATGTTTATTGTATTTATTTAGACACTAGTACCTAGAAGGAAATATGCATATTCTTGTCATCTAGACTACTTTACTACCCATATATTAATGTACTGTTCCTGGTAGGAGGATGCAGAGTTGGATTGTAGTGCATCATCTATTCCGTTGATGCTCAGTGGTTTCGAATTTGAAAAATAAAATGTAACATCAATTTAACTTAGCAATTCTTTTCTAAATCGTTTACTTGGACTGATCTTCCTTCCAAGTTTCCCACAAAATATGTACAGTTGTATTCTTCTGATAGTTTTATTGGGTAACTTAATTTTGCTTGCTGTTTATCATGTCAGATATTCATCCCGCATCACTTAATTCCAACTATGTTGACTGTAACAGATGGCTTGGTGATTTTATCTTGTCCAAGGTGAATCACTTCATTCTGCTATATGAATTCTTGATTGGCATTAATTAGTTTCCTTTCCCCTTAACAAGAGAGGGAAAATCAGAAAACCTCTGTAAAATCAAAGACTAGCTTGAATTACTTTTTTTTAACCTCCCAGATCAAGTTGGAAATGACATGTTAATTGTTTGATGATATCTTCTCTCTCTCTTTCTCTCTCTCTTTTTTTTTTTTTTTATATTTTTACCTGTACGTACTGATCCATTAAATCATGAGAGTGTTGACAATGAAATTGTATTATGGGAACCAAAGATGAAAGAAGAGTCTCCTGGAGAGGTTAGAAATCATGATCCTGGAATCTCTTTTTGATAACTATACACTAAACTTCCTAATGTATATTGCTCTAATTTTAGGGCACAGTTGACATCCTTCAAAAGTATCCTGTCCCAGAGTGTGATATTTGGTTCATCAAGTTTTCATGTGATTTCCACTACAAAGCAGCAGCTATAGGAAATACCAACTGTTAATCAAATTATTGCATGTCCCAACTTAATGAGCGTTTGTCATCATTGTTTCTACTAAAGAATTTACTGCTCGTGCAATGCCATATTGTTGTTGCTGAGGTTGGTGATTATGAAAATTTGAGAATAAGATACAACGCGAAAACTACAGATGCGTGGTCTGCATGCATGCTATGTTTCTCCTTCCAAGCTTGTACTGGAATGAACCCTTTGACCTTACATCTAACAGGGAATAGACAAGGCAAGATCTGTCTGGGAACTACAAACCAGCCACATTCGCAATCTGTGCATGTCTTTTTTCTTCAGCACCATACTTAGCTGCTGTGAAGATGGGACTATATGGCGCTGGTATGTGGTAGCAACTTCTTAGGGGTTTGAGCAGGTCATCTGACTTGATGTAGAACTACCTAGTTCAACACTTAGAGCAGCACATTTGCTCTGTGATTCCTTGATTAACTCTACAACAGAAGCTAGTGTTGACTCTATACATGAGTTCCGGCTTCCACCGGTTAAATTTGACGACGGACGTAGTCCTATACTACTGCTGCTACTCCCTGCTGAGTTTTTCAGGGGTAAATATTCTATCGAAGCTTTCACTTCCTGCAAGAATTCATTGATCCAAGTCACTAAATCATCAACCAAAATACAAAGCATTAGAACAATTAATCTGACAAGTCCAGAACAAGGCCATGAGATAGCATCATTTACTAAATGTCTAATATGCGCTATCCTACAAACATGGCCTTGCTCTTCGTTGAAGGGAACTTTTTGGAGCTGAGCTCAGCTATTTTACGGCAGAGACTTCTATTTTAGCAATTATACAGATAAGTGCTACTGATTCAGTAAACTTACGACATTTAGGTTTAGAATCTCAGACTACAGAATGAAGAGATGTATGGTGAAAACAAAGTTTCAAATAAGATGCAAAACTTACCAAGTTACTGAGTTGACGGATTGCTCCTGGGCCGATAGAACCTTCTAACTTAAGTACCCGCAGGATTCCAGCAGCAACCCGACTCATAGAGTCAACCTCAGACTTGCTCAAGAAAGCAAGGTACTGGAGCTCAGCCTTCGTCACCACTGCCTCAATCTGCCAAATACAACATACTTAATACATACACAGAGCAGGGAGATAAAAATCAAAGGACAAACTCACAAAATCTTTGTACCGGCTGTTTGACAGAGAATTTCAACTTTTCGACAATCCACTTTTCCATTCGATCATCAATATTGCCTTCGGCATTCACTATGTCTACTTCGATGTTCATGCCACCAAAAGTCTCAGCAGTCTCTTTAATAGGTCCTGCAGGACTAACATCTCGCAAGATACTCTGTCGAGAGCTCGGTTTTAAGATCTGCTACAGTAGTGTAACGAAATAACAGTAGGAATTGCCAAACATCTTCTAGTTGTTCCAAAAAAGGCATTTATGAGGACTTTCACTGCTAGTTGCATACGTATGTATTTTGTTTTAGTGCTATCTATTTTAGGTTTAGTTTAGCACGCGCTCGCGAGAGAGAGAGAGAGGACTATAAAATTGTTGAGTTCTCAGATAGTGATTATCTTTGAATTTGCTTCAAAGATATGTTGAAGTAATTTCGTTCATTGCCCTATTCTATTTGAATTTGCTTTAGAGCAGTATAGTTTTCTCCCTCATTGTTGATTCAAACAACATTCTTATAGTGGTAGGAAAACCAGAGTAAAAACATGAGTTTATCCCACTTTGTGTGTTGGGTGGTTGTTTCCTATTTTGGTACTTATAATCAACCAGATGCTGACTGCTTTCAGAAATTCTATGAATGACTAATTGAGTATAGTGTAATTAGCTCAGAAGCTTTCTACCCTATCCTGCTTTATCCTTTATGCTCAAAGAAAGGGCAGGGATGTACAAAAATAATTATGGTTTTGGCATTGTCCACAGAACAGTTTGTACAATACCTTCTTTAATGCTTTGGGCAGTGTCCACAACAACAACAACAACAACAACAAACTCAGTTTGATCCCAACAAGTGGGGTCTGGGGAGGGCAGTGTCCACAGAAGAGTTATAAAATGAGTACACAAACAGTTCTGGCAGCATGTATCAAACATTCAGACATATGATAAATTGTGCATCCAATACCAATGCAAAGTGAGGAATGTCCATAGAGGAGCAAACACAGGTAATGACGGTAGTGGATGGACTACAAGGGATCACAAAGAGGAAGTCAGAAAGAAAATGAAAGGTCAAAAAGAAGAGAGATAGATGGAAATAAGAAGGAAATGGAAGGAAGAAATGATGGACCAGAAATTGGTTTCTCCATTCACTCAAGGCATTTGTTTTGTGCTTAGAGACTTGGCTTCCCCAAGCAGATGTCTTATGGGCTACAGCAGTGTGTTTTTTCTTTGTGCTCCAGTTATCAATGTCGCAATCATCTCCTCAGAGATTCATTCCCGGTATCTCTTCGAAATCAGAGGCATACTACAGATGGCAGATCAAACCACAAACATTGACTGCCAAAGTCCACTATGCTCTCCCAGTTTAGCTTGCGATGGTCATCTATATTATTTCAACCACCTCTTTTACATTAATGCACTAGACGAGACGAGGCATTTGACGTGCAAGTGCAACACAGTTGAAAGCAAACTGAATAGAGAAATGAATGAACCTGTGAAATTCAAAGAAGCATTTAACGTAGAGAAAACTGATTCTCGCATGGAGACAAGTAAATGACTTCCAGTTAAAGATATACAACCACCTGCTGAGAGCAAGAAGATTATTACAGACTAGACTCAGTCTACACCTGTAACAGAGCTTGGCCAGACTCTTACCTTAACCATGCAATATATTGGGAAAGAATAGCTTTGTCAGCTCTAGTCAAAACAAAGAAATCAATAAGTTTCCACACATGAACATAGATGGATTATCCAGTAAATTACTAGGCTAACTGAAATATGCTTGGCATAAAAAAATCAACATGCTATTTCTTAAACCCTTACTACAGATCAGAAGTTGTATAAACAAAGAAAGAGTCACTGCTTGTATAACTGGATATGAAGGCTCTTCCAACTGAGGTTGGCTGAGAATAGGCTAACTCTGAGCGTTTAAGAACTAAATCCTTGCAAAAGGTTCCCCTGCATTGAAGAATGAGAAGGAAATTCAGACTAAATGTAAATCATAAGCAATCCAAATCTATGCAGAGCTTTAAACAAGGAGTTTAATTAAAAGAAAATAGTTATTACCCATTTTACCAACGTCAAGTAACTAATTTGACCAAATTTATAATGTAATAATTATTTTGCAGAGAGCACAGTCGGACAATCTCTATTTGCTAAATAGAAGCACATCTGATGCTTCAACGACGAACTCTGTGTGTGAGCATCTACTAAGCAACATCCAATCTTTCATTTTGGTGTGCTCTTCTTTCTTTCCTTGGTCATTTCGTTATGACATATTCATTATAACTTATCCAATTACAACGTATTAACCGCTAATGCATCTTTCTTTTATCAAATCTCAGGGGCATAGTCTAATATGAGGGCAATATGTTTCTATTTTTTATTTTTTTGACGACAGAGAAATCTAGAGGGCCAATAGTGCACGGTCCGAAACTTGGTGAATAATGGGACTGGCACTAACCCTTCTCAACTCAAAAACCAGGCTCTTGTGTGCGGCAGGGTTCAAAACCGTGACATGCGCCTAATCCTCAAATCACACGCTACACTCTTACCACTAGACCAAAACCCTGGGGGGGCAATCACGAGGATAGTATTTTACATAGTGTCGTATCCTAAATTTTAATGGAACAAAAGAGGCCCAGCTAGGTACTGACCAGACCGGGCCATGGAGTTCGAATAATTTGTTGTCTATCACATTCATTTTCCTATCACTTGTGGAATGTATCTTAGCCAAACTCTTCAAAAGACAAAAAGAGTAGAGACCAGTGATGCTCAACAACAATTTTCAGTTTCTTCTGTATGACTGCAGATATTAAAGACATTATCATTTGGCAATTGAATTCAAGAACCAACTTCGAGTTATGCAAGTAAATACCACCCCAAGAATCCCAGAACTCCTTTGAAACTGATATCTATGGACATTTGCTTTTGTATCCACTGTTCTTCATTAGGCTTGAGTAAAGCATAATCCTTGCCCGTAACAGCCACTTTATCACCATTGACACCTTTATAATAGCATGAATTTGAAATTGTTGCACGTTGAATATAGGAAGTAGTGGGCAAAATCATCTTAATCATCTCTAAACCACTTTGATAGCACTCAGCTATATTCCTCAGAACAATTTCCTTATCAAGATAACTACTGCATGGAAAAACTAGAGGTACTTTGTATGCCAATGCTGCAATCACTGCGCCATATCCACTTTTAGAGAGTGTTATGTCTGAAACTGCAATTGTACCGGGAAAATAGAAGTCTCTGGCAAACTTTATGAAGCTGGAGGACAGCTCTTCATCTTGAAAAGCAATACCAACCAAGCGACTCCATCATGTACTTGAGCAGTACACCATTCTGTTTCTGCAATATAGATAGAGTACACCGTGGTAGGATCTTCTCATACTACATTGATGGAGTACACCACTCTGACCTTGTGAATACTTACATACCAGGACCCCTTTCATAAATTATCAAGTGCAACTGAAGAAGAATTCAGCAACAAGTTCACAAAGACACTTGTCAAGTGAGAGCATCAGACTCTTACTCTATTGAAATTAAATTTGGTTTATCAGTAATTGTCGCCTTTCTTCCTGTTCCAGTGCACTCGTTTTTCTCAGACATGAATTTTTTTTTTTTGTTTCCAATTCTAACTAAGGAGCAATTACTAGTTTGAACCCCGAAAATTTAACTTTTGTCAGTTCATTAAGCATGCAATATATTTTCACTAAAAAAATTTCAAGGAACCATAACAACTCTGAGAAAGTGAATGGCATTACCTAGCAGCATCCAGCAAATAGCTGGCAATATGTTTTCTTCTGTTGGAGGGACTGACCCAAATGGCTCTAATGCCACATAAAGCAGATACAGCTTCCTTCTCACACAAGATTACTCCACTATCAGACTCTTCATGGCTTTTGGTTGTTTGATTTAGTCTTACAATTTCCCTTTGGAAACTCACTCCCCCAAATTGGAGTGTGGTTGAAGTCCGTCTTGCTTCCTTCTCAGGTAAAACCTTACACCTGCTGCCTTCTGATCTTGAGAGAATCTTATACGCCTTCTTTATGGGCTCTGTCACCAGACATCCAGATATTCTTTGAGAAGATATAAACAGATAAACCTGTTAACAGGAGAAATGTTTCAGAGTTTCATTCACATAGCTAGACCTCTCACATAACCACCACATGAAGGGAGAATTCTTCATAAAAATTAGTCGGTAAAATGAGGACAACCATTCAACGTCATAGGACGATTAAGAAATTTCATTGAGCTCAAGTAACTTACAACTCAAATTATAAAAAAATATAAGTAGAAGCTGGACAGTTGAAATTTAATATTGATTAGTGAATAACTTTGAACAATGAAGTTTACTTTCTATGACAATAAGTTTCTTATAATTGCAAGAGAACGGAACCTTGCATAGCTGATGATATATCCACCCATCTCCGAGTTCCATCTCCATCATCTTCACAACTTCCTGTACCTACCAACAACACTCTCTTTAAGTCTATGAACACTATGTTTAACATGATTAACTAGAGAAATATCAATCGTGGAAGTCAAAATACAGTGTTTCATGTATAACCAAATAGTATCTGAAAACCTTGTTTCTCTGAGGAGGAGGGTCATCGTCCAGCACCAAGATAATTCGTCCAATTTCAAGTGGAGGAATTCGAAAAACTCTTTCATTCCGCCAACCCTGGACATTTTATCAAATCCCAGTAGGATAGAACTTTAATCATTTAATTTGCAAAAATTTGAAATTGCATACTCTGTTGCTGAATTACCTTAAATGGAATACCATGCGTATAATTCTTGTGAAACGTCTTATGAAACTTTTCATCCCCTTCATCACCTCTAGCATACTTGAAGCCACAGACGGTACAAGTATGCAATAAAAAATCAGACTGACCCAGTTCCAAATAAAATTGCGCGTACTTTCTCTTCTTATTCAAAACTTTCCCAGACTTTGCCACCCCCAGGTCTGGCGCAAATTTCTCCAAGTCTATTTCCTTGGATGCTTCACCAGTTGATGCACCATTGATTTCACTGCAAAATCAGCTTAGCATTAGCAAAGAACTTGAAGGGGAAATAAAAATGGTCATCAATGTTAGGTAGTAACAACTCTGAGATGTAATTTTCTTCCAAGCACATAATTTTGGCAGAAAACCTATTTGTTTAAGAAAATTAAGAAAATGATTTACGAAAGACTGTAACGATCATACTTTTGTACTTAAAAGCATTATGAATAGTTTAATGGTGTGATGATAAGAAACTGTTCTTAAATTGTTTCCCCTTATCTGTGTCTTACAAAAGAGAGAAGGCTAGTTTCAATCAACAAACAAGGTAGTTGTAAGTAGACGACAGAGATGATGAACCAATATATGCGTTTTCTCACTTATTTATCAATTGATCATCTCCATTTTCCTTTTACCTCTCTTTAGTTCCTTCCTTTTAACATACATTTCCCTTTCCTGTTTGACTTTCTCAAAATTTCTTCCCTTTACTACAATTTGCTCTCGTTCTTTTATTTTTCCTTTTAGCACACAATAATTGATTACTACCTCAAATAATAAAAAATAAACAGAGTGCTGAAGTGAAGGCTGTTAAGAATCCAACTCGAAAAGCTGAACGAAAGCCATATAATACATCAGTTTTATATGTTGAGATTCAAAGATTCTAGTTTTACTGGTAATTCGACTGAGGTAATATCCAATCAAGCTCTCATAAAGGCAGAAAAAAAAACTGGGTTATACAGCTAGTAATTAGGTAAATCTGAAAAGAATTGGGTAATATGAAAAATGTCCAAAAAGCAAAAGTAGAAAATATACAGGGAAATAGAAAATTGGATTAAGAAAAATTCCAATCAAAGATTTTTGAGGACAGAAACTTCAAGATTCAATAGTAGAAAAAAGGAATACCCAATTGCATTTTGAGGTCTGCGCTGATAAGTAACAACAATTTCTGGCTGTAACCTTCCATAATCAAACATATCACTGCAACATTGGGATGGGTGTGCAGTATAAGAAGAAGAGGGCTTGAAGAAGCTGCTGATTTTCGATTGCATTTGATTTTTTCTCTCTCTGGGCCTGTGAAAATTCTACTTTAGCGCTTCCCGCCTCACTGAACTGAAAGAGAAAATTATCAAAATGGTCATTTATCTTGGTCCTTGAAATATACCCCTTAATACGTATAGTCCTTGCTGTTTAGAAAAAGTGGATAATCTTGGTATTTGAACCCTAAAACTAACAGATTTTCTAAAATAACTGTTAACCCTAACATTTGATTCCACGTGTAACTCACGTGATCATTTAAAAAAAAATCTTTCATGAGATTCTAGTTCCCAGTCACTTTCCTCATTTCACTGCAACTAACAAATACATCGGATGGTCACCTAAGAACCACAAATTTGGTCTCGTGTTTTAAAAAATTACTACTCATAATTCTTAACTTCAACATTTACTTTTACTCGATGTACTACAATGTAGACATTGATTTATAAAAAAATCAGAAAAGAAAAATATCTAGCATTCCATCTTCTATCATTTTTAAATTTTCTCATTGAAACTTTGAAAAAACACAAAAAATTCAACTAAAAAAGAATACCCATTTGCCTAACTATAAACTAGAATAAAATTTTACTGGTACAACATCGAAGTGCCGGTGCCGAAGGACTTTTTCGATTTTGTTCAAGCTTCGATGACATGGTAAGAAGCACAAAAATACAGAACTGAAATTGACACAATTTTTTACCCTTCTTCATCAGTTTTGCACCACCTCCACAAGTTTTTTTCACCATGTCATTGGTGCTGAATTTTTTACCGGAGCTTAAATCGGTGGATTGCAGCTCAACTAGTTTCGCCGTCGCTCAGAGTTTGCTGAATTCTGCGGAGTTGGTGGTGGAACCCCTTTGTTCCGACAGAGTAACCATCCGGTTGAATTCCTTTTTTTTTGTTCCGGCTGAGTTTCTTCGACAACCCGACTTGTTTTTGTTCTCTTTTTTTAGCTGTCACGTGAGTTGCACGTGGTTCCGGTGTTAAAGTTAACTATTATTTTATAAATGTTAGTTTTAAGGTTCAAGACCAAAATTGTCCATTTTTTCTAAACAGTGAGCACTATACATGTTAAGGGGTATATATCAAGGACCAAGATAAACCAACCACAATACATTAAGGACCATTTTGATCATTTTCTCAAACCGAAACAAGTCGAGAGGGTGGTACTTCTATTTATCACTTTGGATGACCACAAGTTTAGAAGAAATGATATTTCACCCCCTAAAGTTTGTCAAAATAAACGTTTCCTTTTATCTATTTTTTTGTTTGGGGACTTTTTATGGGTTAGTAAATTTGTAATGTCTCTTCTCTCGAAAATTCAGTTGTATAATTCAGCTTTGCAGCCGTCTTATTATAACCATATTCTTGTTCATAATGGAACTATTTCCTCCTTGTCACACTCAAAACCAATCATAAATTAACGGATGTAGTGCATGCAGTCCTTTGGAAAATTCAGTTGTATAATTCAGCTTTGCAGGCGTCCTATTACCATCTTATTCTTATTCAGAGTGGAACTATTGCCTCCTTTCACACTCAAAACGAATCATAAATTAAGGGGTGTAGTGCACACGCTTCAAGTCAGGTTTCAAGTAAAAAAAAATATAGTAAAAAAATTCTTGTCCACCAAAATTCTCTATGCCATCTTTTTCCATAGTCCCTACCCCCCCCCCCCACCCCTTATGCCCCACTCTCGCTTCTCTCAATTATTGAGTATACAACCCATAACCGGTTATTAGATTCAACCAAAATATTTTTATGCCTCTCTCTAATTCATCCTTTCCTATATCGTTTATTTTCTTTCTTCATAACAATAAATCATCATATTCTTTGCTTCAGGTAATGTATATTACTTTTGTAATCTCAGACATTGTATTCTCTCACAACCGCTCACTCCAGCTAACAATTCCAATTGAAAAGAAAGAATAATATGCACCAATAAATTGGCAAAATAACTGTTAAAACACATTCTAGGTTCGCCATTAATGGAGTCGACGAATTGAAGGAGAAGAAAGAACAGAGAAGGAAAGAAGAAGGAAGGTTCTGGAGAGATAAGATGGAACTAATTTTCCAATCACATTAACATTGAATACATTGTACAACTATTATATACACATTACCAAATAATGTCTCTACTAACTACCCTTATGACATCTAAGCAACTAATCTTCTAACTGATTATCTTTCTAGAAGAGTACAATATAAATAGCTAACTGTACAACTATGTATTTTTACACTCCCCCTCAAGTTGAGAATGAAAAATGTTTTTCATTCCCAACTTGAAAAGTAATACTGAATGTTGGTGATGGCCTAAAGCCTTTGTCAAGATATCTGCAGGCTGTTCTTGATTGGATATATATGCAGTTCTTATCAGGCTTTCTTGTATTTGCTCCCTTATAAAGTGACAGTCAATCTCTATATGCTTTGTTCTCTCATGGTACATAGGGCTAGCTGCTATTTGGAGGGCTGCCTTGTTATCACAATACAACTCCATAGGCATCTTCACATTCACTTGCAACTCCAGCAATAGTCCTTTTAACCACATCAATTCTGCTACTGTATGTGCCATACTTCTATATTCAGCTTCTGCTGAACTTCTAGATATAGTACTATATTTCTTTGCCTTCTAGGAAATAAGTGATGCCCCTAGCTTAACACAGAAACCAGTAACTGATTTCCTAGACATAGGGCATGAGGCCCAATCTGAATCACAGTAAGCTACAATTTCCTCTGCACCAGTGCTTGACATAAAGAGTCCAAGTCCAGGCTGATTCTTCACATACCTCACCACATGCAGAGCTGCTTCATAATGAGACCTTTTTGGCGCATGCATAAACTGGCTCAAACATTGTACTGCATATGCAATGTCTGGTCTGGTTATTGTTAAGTACAACAGCTTCCCAACTAGCCTCTGAAAAATACTCTTATCTTCCAAAGACTCATAAGAACTTTCTGTCTTTATTAGCTTATCAAATTCTGCACTAGTTAGCTTTAGATGTTGTTCCATTGGAGTTTCTTTAGGCTTTGAACCTGAAAGTCCTGCCTCTGAGATCATTTCCAAGGTGTACTTTCTTTGTGACATTATGATGCCTTCACTTGATCTAGCAAACTCAATACCAAGAAATAATCTTAGTTCTCCAAGATCTTTCAGCTTAAAGGTTTTGTGCAGGGCATCTTTGGCTGACTGTATCTCTGCTAAATCATTTCCTGTAATAAGCAAATCATCTACATATACAAGTATGAGTACAAAAGTACCATTAGTAGTTTTAGTGAATAATGAGTAGTCATGTTTACTCTGTTTGAAACCAGATGTCAGTAGGGCTTGTGTTAGTTTTAAGTTCCATTGTCTAGAGGCTTGTTTCAACCCATATAGGGATTTGAGGAGTCTACAGACTTTGTTCTCCCCCTGGCTATCAAATCCCCGGGGCAGTGTCATATCGACCTCCTCAAAAAGATCACCATTCAGAAAGGCATTGTGTACATCCATCTGGAAAAGAGGCCAATGCTTAAAAGCTGCAATGGCTATGACAGTCCTCATAGTAGTCATCTTAGCTACTGGGAAAAAAGTATCATGAAAATCAATGCCTTCTTGCTGGGTATATCCTTTTGCTACTAACCTTGCTTTAAACCTCTCAATAGATCCATCAGCATTATATTTAATTTTGTATACCCACTTAAATCCAATGGGTACCTTCCCAGGTGGCAGGGTAACTACTTCCCAAGTGTTGTTCTGTTCTAGTGCTTTTATTTCAAGCTTCATTGCCCGAACCCACCTGTCTTCTCTGATGGCTTGAGAGTAAGAAGAAGGCTCAATATCTGATGAAAAAAAGCTAAGAAAGACTAAAAATGAGAAGGAAGATGAGAGTAAGACACAAAATGTTGAATTGGATAAAGAGAAGCAGAAGTAGAAGTAGAAGTAGAAGCAGAAGGCAAAGGAGGGTGAACATAATCAGTTAACCAAATGGGAGGCCTGGATTGTCTGGTAGATTTCCTGAGCTGCAGAGATTGTGAATGTGACAAAGAGAGGGAATCAGCAAGAAGGGATGGTGGTGCAGAAGCAGCAGGAGAAGGTGAAGATGGAGAATGTGAGGAGGCAGGTGGAGCAGGATTGGGAGAAGGAGAATGACATGGTGGATCAGGAGGGAAAGAAGAATCAGTAGGTAAACTAGAGGGATCATCAGCAAAAGATGGTGGATCAATTGGATGCAGATCAGGGACAGGAAAAAGATTAGAAGTAGAACATTTAGGAGCAGAACCAGGACAGACAAGAAATTTGTTCCTGGGATGTTTGAAGGGGAAATATCTTCCTTGAAGACTACATCCCTACTGACTAGGAATTTGTTGGTTTCAATGTCAAGGAGTTTGTAACCCTTCTGTGTGGGTGCATATCCCATAGACACAGTTGGAATGGATTTAGAAGTAAATTTATCATGGAAATCTGGCTTTGTGGCATAGCAAAGACATCCCAAGGTTTTCATATGATCAAAGGTTGGTGGCTTTCCATGGAACATCTCACAAGGAGAATTTCCATTTAGGGTGGAAGTGGGAAGCCTATTGATAATATATGTTGCTGTAAGAATGTAGTCTTCCCAGAATCTCAAGGGAATATTTGCTTGAAACCTTAAAGCTCTAGCAACATCTAGAAGGTATCTATGTTTTCTTTCCACAACTCCATTCTGTTGTGGAGTGTGAAAACAACTACTTTGATGAATAATTCCCTTGGTTTTGAAGAGATTAGAACATAAGGTGTTAAAGAATTCATAACCATTGTCTGATCTGAAGGTTTTTATAGTAGTGGAAAATTGATTCTCTTCTAGGTGAAGAAAATCAGTTAACACAACATATACATCACTTTTCAATCTCAAAAGAAATGTCCAAGTCATTCTGGTACAATCATCAATCAGAGTTAGAAAGTATCTATATCCATTATGAGTATTTACTCTATATGGACCCCAGACATCCATATGAAAAAGTTGAAATGAACTAGCAGACTTTGAATGACTGATAGGAAAAGGCAATCTTGTTTGTTTAGCTAATGAACATATAGGACAATTACAAGTAGAAGCTGGAGTACTAGACAAATGTTTATTTATTGCAGAAATTTTTTGTAAAACTGGAAGAGGAGCATGACCCAGTCTTTGGTGCCATAAAGCACTTGTTCTTTGCTGAACTGAAGTGGTTATGCACTTAGAAGAAGAGACAATAGCATGTGTTGAAGGTCTGAGGATGTAGAGACCACCCTCAAGTTTACCAATCCCCTTCACCATGCCACTGAAGAGGTCCTGAAAGACACAGAAATCAGGATAAAAATGGACAGAACTATTCAGTTCTTTAGTATATCTGGAAGTGGACAAAAGATTATACTTGAATTGGGGAACATAGAGTACATCATGTAGTACATCAGAACTAGGCAAAGTACAAGTTCCTATGTGAGTAATTTTGGTATTGTTTCCATTAGGCAAGTGCACAGTTGCGGATCTAGGCTCAGAAATTTGATTAAAAGATGATAGTAGATTCAAGGATGAAACCATATGGTTAGAAGCACCAGAGTCAATAATCCAACTACATTGGTTATCAAGTGAGTTACCTGCCATATTGGCTACATCTGGAGGTTGGGACTCCTTGCTTAACATCTTGAGGATTTGTTGGTACTGCTTAGTGGTGAATGGCTGGACAGTTGGTACTACAGCTGGTATATTGCTTCCATGTGCAACATTTTGAAGAAACTCTGAAGTATGAACATTGTGTGCCATGTTTCCAGGTTGCTCATGTCCTCCTCTTCTCCTATTGTTTATGAACTTGAAGCCTGGAGGGTATCCTACCAGTTTGTAACATGATTCTCTCGAGTGTTCCTTCACGTGGCAGTAATCACACACAAGCCCGTTGTTTCTCCTAGGTCTCATATTCGAAGCATTTGCAACAGCATTTGCAGCAACTAAAGCACTACTTCTACATTCAAAGGTGTGCTCCCTAAAATACCAGCATGTGATGTGCCAACATTCACCCTTTGGCTTTCCTCTTGCACAATCGTCGAGTAGGCCTAGAGTAGGTGTTGGGTGCATCATCAGAATTTGACTCCTTTGTGGTACATAGGTATCATTTAGACCCATTAGAAACTTCATGAGTTTTTGTTGGTGAAGAAGTGTCACAAAAAGTCTGGATCTTTCACAGTCACAACCAGAAAAAGGAATTATTGACTCAAATTCATCCCACAAGTCATTGAGTCTGGAAAAATACACAGAAACACTCGAAATGCCTTGCGTTAGACAACTAATCTCCCTATTCATATGGTAAATTTTAGTATCATTCACTTTATCAAATCTCTCTTTCATAGCTTTCCATACTTTCTCTGCATTGGTTGAGTATACAATTCCTCTTCTGAGTTCTGGTGCGACTGAACTCATAATCCATGATTGCACGATCGCATTACACCTATCCCACTGGCGTAATTTATAGGCATCCTTTTCAAATTGATCTCTAGTACATGATCCATCAACAAAACCTAATTTGTTTTTTACTAGCAATGATATTACCATAGATCTGCTCCACTCCGAGTAATTTTCAGTCCCTATCAACAGTTGAGGGACGAGTGAAATACCTGGTGTATTCGATGGATGAACATATAGTAGATCATTATAATCAACTTGTTGAACAGTTGCATGTGAGGTTCCAGCTACATTCTCCGGCATATCGATCGCCATTTCGAGAAAAAAAAGAAGGAAAAATCGAAAGGAGATGAAAAAGAGGAGAGAATTTAGGGTTTAGAGAAAAAAATAAAATGAACGATGAATTTTCAGATTCCTAGAGCTCTGAATCGCAATCAACCAAGCTCTGATACCATGTTAAAATACACTCTAGGTTCGCCATTAATGGAGTCAACAAATTGAAGGAGAAGAAAGAACAGAGAAGGAAAGAAGAAGGAAGGTTCTGGAGAGATAAGATGGAACTAATTTTTCAATCACATTAACATTGAATATACTGTACAACTATTATATACACATTACCAAATAATGTCTCCACTAACTACCCTTATGACAGCTAAGCAACTAATCTTCTAACTAGTTATCTTTCTAGAAGAGTACAATATAAATAGCTAACTGTACAACTAAGTATTTCTACAATAACATATAGATGTAAACATCAAATGAAAAAATAGTTTTTGAAGATAGTTGTAATGACTCCAAGGACAAGAAGCGCCAGAATTTTGTGCACTTTAATACAGAAAGTCAGAAACCACCAGAAGCACATCTTTCCTTATGTGGGTACAAAAAAGTTATAATTGATCGCTGAAAGATTCCTAGTTGGAGAATAAAAAACGTTAACAATAGCAACCGTATTTGTTAGAATTGTGAGTTTATTTTTCAAATCTCAAGTCTCTGGTCAATACTTACACTTTTGCTTATAATATTTTAATATGCAGTATTTAATCACATTTAATTTATTTTCATAATGCAAACTATTTTTTAAAGATTTCTATTGATGCAAGAGGTCTGATCGAAGAAGATGCGGTGATGGGTTCTAAAGAAGGTAATGGGAACGAAGAATGAAAGATAAGGAGAGAAAAAGACTAAAAAAAGTATAAAAAATAAAAACTCTCAAAAAGAATTAATTGTATTTAGTAGTATAATATTCAATAGAAACATGACATGCGGCCAATTTAATTTGCTTTTTAATCTCTTTCTGCTCATGCGGGTTTCAAAAGGTGTAGCTTTTTTCTTTACCACGCTAACTTGTAGGGAGATAATTAATACACTTTGAATAAGAGTATGGTGGGAACAAGATGCCTGCAAAGTTGGAGTGTCTAATTGAGTTTTCGGCACAAGTTTAATATATATATATATATATATATATATATATATATATATATATATATATATATATATTTGTACACTCTATCTGTCATTGTTTTAAATAATTCAATTAAGAAGCTAAACTCGCGTGATGCATGAACACGAACCACATCAAATTATGATATGGTTATTTGAATATATTAGCCACATCAGATTGATTACTTTTTACTGATTGTTCATAGCTGGAGTTTTTTTGGTATTAAATCCTAACTGTATTGAATCACATACGTTTCTCAAGCTTATTAGTACGTGCACTAGAAATGCTAAATATTTTATTCATCAAATAGAATATAGGTAAAAGAACAAGGAAAGGAACAATAATTTAAGAATATAAATTCCCTAGCTAAATAACATATGACATAATATTTTGATGATTATATAAAAGATCAACCAAGTTCTGAAAGTCAGTAAATTTAGCTCAGATCTTACAATCCCACATCAAAAATAATGCCAAATAATGATAAGAATTTTAAAACATAGGAATACATAACCAAAAAATAGAGCTTTCTAAATTATATGGTCAAAAAAAAAACTACATGAACCTAATACAAGGCAGACTCATTCCTTTAATAATCAGCAACAACAATACAGTTTGGATAAGCTCCTATATAGCTAATAAATGACCAAAAGAATATTAATGCGTTAACATCTTAGTTTGTTGTGTGAGTTGCGAGGGGTAATATGATTTTTAAAGTAAAATATTCTCATTGTGTGCATTCTGTGTGTAGGAGTAAGCTTGGATAATAAATGATCAAAAGATGTTAATTTATTGCAAAAAGATGAGATGAAAAGAACTAGGATCTCGTCAATCACTACTAGAAACACAACTTTTTCCCATGAAAATTTCCTACGAAAAAATTGTGGCAATTCCCACCGAAATTCATGGAAAAAAAGAAATTTCTTTTCCATGAAAAATAAAATTTCTTTTCCACGAAAAAGTGTGGGCCCTCGCGTAAATTTGGGCAGTTGTATTTTGTGTTTCGCGAACGCGAGGAAGCTTCTGCGTTCGCGAAGAAGGAAAACGCCTGGGCAGATTTAAATGTTAAAAAAATGAGGGTTTGAGTTCATAATACAAAATTTAATTTGGGAGCTTGGTGGAGGCGATTCTTGAAAAGATGCTTCTTGGAAAGATTTTTATGCGGGTGTTTGGGGTAAGTGATTCTTACCTTATTTTGGTTAATTTTCATGATTGTGCCTTTGATTTCATCATTAAATTAGTGATTTGGGATGAAAAATTGAGGGGGGGGGGGGAATAGAGGAAAGTTCTTAGACCAAATTTTGAGATTTTGATCGAGATTTTGGTATCGGATTTGAGTAATTTTGGTATGGGTGAACTCGTGATTAAAGAGTATTCGGATTTTGTGACTTACCCGATTCTGAGACGTGGGTCCGGGTCGACTTTTTGGATTGATTTTTTAATTTCTTGTTAAAGTCATGATTTCATTAATTAGATTAGTTCCCTATAGTTATATTTATAGTATGTAATTGCTTTTGGCTAGATTTGGACCATTCGGAGTTGGAAAGTCGAGGGAAAAGCATTCTTGTTGACTGATTAAGCTTGGTTTGAGGTAAGTGACTTGTCTAACCTTGTGTGGGGGAAAACCCCTTAGGATTTGATACTATTGTAATAATTTATGATATGTGAATGTCGTGTACGCAAGGTGACGAGTGCGTACACAGGCTAAATATTGAAAATCCGGTCTTTGCTAAGTAATTTCCTTTTTATACCTTAAATGAGTTATTCTAGCACGTGTAGTCTTCATGTTTAGTCTAATTTCCCACGTCTACGTGTTTCATCTCTTAGTTGAAATTTGTACAACATGCTTAGTTAAATTACATGTTTTTCCCGAATTCTGTATTTGTTCTTTAACCGTAGGATTTCCTTGCTTGCAATATCATTGTTGTATTTATTACGTGTTGACTTTCGTGATTCTTGTTGTGATGATTGTTTGGTTGTGGCCCGAGGTTTCTTCTGTGCGGAGTGTTATTGGCATGAGGTTTCTTCCGTGCGAAGTGTTATTGGCACGAGATTTCTTCCGTGTGGAGTGTTATTGGAACGAGGTTTCTTCCGTGTGGAGTGTTATTGGCACGAGATTTCTTCCGTGCGGTGTGTTATTGGCACGAGGTTTCTTCCGTGCGGAGTGTGATTTGGCACGAGGTTTCTTGCGTGCGGAGTGTGATTTGGCACGAGGTTTCTTCAGTGCGGAGTGTGATTTGGCATGAGGTTTCTTCCGTACGGAGTGTGATTGGCACGACGTTTCTTCCATGTGGAGTGTAATTGGCACGAGGTTTCTTTTGTGTGGAGTGAGATTGTGGCACGAGGTTTCTGCCATGCTGGTGTGAGATATTTACTTTTGGGACTACGAGGCAGTACCTCGGGAGCGTCCCTGTTGATTTCCTCTTTTTGCTGTATTGTTTGTTATTGTTATTGTTCCTTAACTTGTAAGATCTTCTTTTCTTTACGTGTTGTAATTGTCTTCCTGTTTTCCTGAAATGTTGCTTTTCCGTACATTCTTACTGTTTCTTTAACCTGCCATTCCATTTTATGATATCATCTTTTGCCTTATTTCTTATATTCCAGTAGGGCTCTGACCTGACCTCGTCACTACTCTACCGAGGTTAGGCTTGTCACTTATTGGGTACCGTTATGGTATACTCATACGATGCTTCTGCACATGTTTTTGTGTAGACCCTGGTACATCCTATCAACCTCGATATTAGAGTATTGGGTCGCAACTTAGAGACTTCAAGGTATATCTACCACCGTTCGCAGACCTCGAAGTTCCCATCTATCCTTACTATGTTGTCATTTCTTTATTCTCGTAGGCGCTAATGTATAGAGATATTTAGTATTTCCTTAGAGTTTGTGACTTGTAAATACCTGGTTTTGGTAGTTATTTGTACTATGAGTTGTAAATTTTTACTTGTACATGCCGAGCGGCAATTTTCAGTTATATATTTATCTGTAAAATGTAAGACTCGGTCGTATTTCAATTCTTTCCGCAAATTGTTAGGCTTACCTAGTTTTAGAGACTAAGTGCCTTCACGATATCCTAGGGATGCTACAGAGGAGCCACCAGTAGCTCCAGTCGGAGCATAGGCACCTGAGACGCCTGTTACTGCATCAGCTCTTCGGGAGACCCTTGCATAGTTTCTGAGCATGTTTGGCACTTTAGCTCAGGCAGGGTTGATCCCACTTGCTCCTGCCATATCTCAGGTCGGGGGAGGAGTACAGACTCCCACCACCCACACCCTAGAGCACCGATTTTAGGTTGACCAGGTTCCAGAAGTCATACCAGTACTACCGGTAGCCCCAGTTCAGCCCGAGGTTAGGGCATCGGTTTCTAAGGAGGAACATCGCAGGCTCGAGAGGTACAAGAAGTACTAACCTCCTACTTTCAGTGGCTTGGCGTCAGAGGACACCCAGGTTTTTCTTGAGGAGTGCAACTGTATCCTCCGTACTATGGTTGTTGTGGAGTCTATGGGGTTTCTTTCATTACGTTCCAACTTAGAGTAGTGACCTATAAGTGGTAGCGGGCATATGAGTTGAGTAGTCCGGCCGAGGCAGCTTCGCTCACTTGGACTCAGTTCTCGGATATGTTCTTGAGGGAGTATGTTCCCCAGAGTCTCAGAGATATGGTGCGTCGAGTTTGAGCAGTTGCGCCAGGGTTCTATGACCGTGTCGGAGTATGCGGTCTAGTTCAGTGATTTGGCTAGAAATGCACCAGCCTTGGTTTTTACTATTAGAAAGTGAGTCCGTCGATTCATCGAGGGGCTCAACCCCAACATCAGATTCAGCATGGCCCAAGAGTTGGAGATAGACATCGCATACCAGCAAGTAGTGGGGATTGTATGAGATTAGAAGGCATGTTGATTCTGGAGAGAGAGGAGAGAGATGCCAGGAGGTCTTGAGAGTCTGGCACTTATAGTGGTACTCGTGCCCCAGTTGCAGCCCGTCATGGTAGGGGCTATGTGAGTCGCCCTGATCATTCAGCACTTCCAGCCGCTAGCGGTATTCCGGCCACTCCTAGGCCCCAGGATCCCTATTATGCACTGCCATTATCTAGTGCACCTCATGCACGGGGTGCTTTCAACAGTCAGTCCAGCCGATTTGGCTCTAGCCAGCCATAGCAGCCACATCCTCCGAAAGCTTATTATGAGTGTGGTGACACTAGCTGTATGTGAGGGATTTCCCCAGACTTAGGAGGGGTGCACCTCCATAGAGTACTCAGGCATTGCGTGCTCTACCGGGTCCTCATGCTATGGTTACAACACCAGCTACCACTCCACCTGCTCAGCCAGCTCGAGGTGGAGGTCGGGCAGGTAGAGGTCGCCCTAGAGGGGGAGACCAGGCCAGATATTATGCTCTTCCTGCTCGATCAAAGGCAGTTGCATCTGATTTTATCATTATAAGTATTGTTCCGGTCTGTCATAGAGACACATCATTCTTATTTGATCCAGGCTCCATTTATTCCTATGTGTCATATTATTTTTGCTTCGTATTTGGGTATATCCCGCGATTTTTTGAGTTCCCCTGTCTACGTGTCTACACCTGTGGGAGATTCTATTATTGTTGACCTTGTGTATCGGTTGTGTTTGGTTGTTCTTAGTGGTTTTGAGACCAAAGCTGATTTATTATTGCTCAGTATGGTAGACTTTGATATTATTTTGGGCATAGACTGGTTGTCGCCCTATTATGTTATTCTTGATTGTCACACCAAGACCATGACGTTGGCTATGCCAGGATTACCACGGTTAGAGTGGAGAGGTACCTTAGATTATACTCCTAATATAGTTATTTCATTTCTAAAGGCTCAGTGAATGGTTGAGATGGGATGTGATGTGTATCTAGCTTATGTGAGAGATGTTAATATTGATACCCCTACCGTTGAGTCAGTTCCGATAATAAGGGATTATGTAGATGTATTTCCAGCGGATCTTCCGGGCATGCTGCCCAACAAGGATATCGACTTTGGTATTGATTTGTTGCCGTGTACTCAGCTCACATCCATTCCCCCATATCGAATGGCTCTGCCTGAGTTGAATGAGTTAAAGGAGCAGTTACAGAAGTTGCTTGATAAGGGATTCATTTGGCCTAGTGTGTCGCCTTGGGGTGCTCCAGTCTTGTTTGTGAAGAAGAAGGATGGTTCTATGCGCATGTGTATTGATTATTTCCAATTGAACAATGTTACAGTGAAGAATATGTATCAATTTCCTCGTATTGATGACCTATTTGATCAATTATAGGGTGCCAGGGTATTTTCCAAGATTGACTTGTATTCAGGCTATCATCAGTTGAAGATTCGGGAGACAGATATCCCAAAGACTGCCTTCAGGACTCGGTATGGTCACTACGAGTTCCTTGTGATGTCATTTGGGCTGACCAACACCCCAGTAACATTCATGCACTTGATGCACAGTGTATTCCGGCCCTATCTTGACTCATTCATCATTGTATTTATTAACGACATTCTGGTGTACTCCCAGAGTCGGGAGGATCATGAGCAGCACCTGAGGGCCGTGCTCCAAACCTTGAGAGAAAAGAAGTTATGCAAAATTTTCAAAGTGCGATGGCTAGATTCGGTGGCATTTTTGGGTCACGTAGTGTCGAGTGAGAGCATCAAGTTGGATCCGAAGAAGGTTGAAGCAGTGCAGAGTTGGCCCAAATCGTCCTCAACTACGGAGATCCAGAGTTTTCTAGGTTTGGCAGGGTATTACCGTCGATTTGTAGAGGGTTTCTCATCTATTGCAACACCTATGACCCGACTGACCCAGAAGGGTGATCCATTCAGGTGGGAAGAGGAGTGTAAGGAGCGCTTTCAAAAGCTCAAGACAACTTTGACTACAGCCCCAGTATTGGTATTGCCTACAGACTTGGGATCTTATACTATATATTGTGATGTGTCGCGCATTGGTCTCAACGAGGTGTTGATGCAGGACGGTAGGGTGATTGCCAATGTGTCTAGATAGCTGAAGATGCACGAGATGAACTATCCTGGCCATGACCTCGAGTTAGCAGCTATTGTTCATGCCTTGAAGATTTGGTGGAACTATTTGTACGGTGTCCCTTGTGAGATCTACATCAATTACCGGAGTCTGCAATATATGTTCAAACAGAAAGATCTTAACTTGCATTAGTGGAGGTGGTTAGAGCTGATTAAGGACTATGATATTACTATTCTATACCATCCTGGGAAGGCAATTGTGGTGTCCGATGCCTTGAGATACAGGGCGGAGAGTTTGGGAACCTTAACATATCTACTAGCAGCAGAGAGACCATTGGCATTGGATGTTCAGGCCTTGTCCAACTAGTTTGTTAGATTAGATTGTTTATGAGCTGAGTCGAGTTTTGACTTGTGTGGTTTCTCAGTCTTCTCTTTATAACCGTACAGCATCGGTATGATGGCCCCCATCTGCTTGCCCTTAAGGACACGGTTCAGCACAGTGATGCTAAGGAGGTTACTGTTGGAGATGACGGTGCATTGAGGATGCAGGTCCGGCTATGTGTGCCCAATGTGGACGGTTTGCGTGAGTTGATTCTCTAGGAGGCACACAGTTTGCAGTACTCCATTAATCCAGGTGCCGCGAAGATATATTAGGATTGAGGCAGCATTATTAGTGGAGGAGGATGAAGAAGGACATAGTGGAGTATGTAGCTTGGTGCCTAGATTGACAGCAAGTGAAGTATGAGTATCAACGACCAGGTAGATTGCTTCAGAATCTAGAGATTTCGGAGTGGAAATGAGAGGGGATCACTATGGATTTTGTTGTTGGGCTTCCATGGACTCAGAGGAAGTTTGACGCAGTTTGGGTGATTGTGGATAGGTTGACCAAGTCGGCTCATTTCATTCCAGTAATGACTACTTATTCTTCCGAGTAGCTGGCTCGAGTTTATATCTGTGAGATTTTCAGGCTTCATGGCATACTTGTATCTATCATCTCTGGCTAGGGGTACGCAATTTACATCGATATTCTGGGGGGTCGTACAACTTGAGTTAGGTACTCGGGTGGAGTTGAGCACAACATTTCACCCTTAGACGGATGGACAGTCCGAATGCACTATTCAATTATTGGAGGATATGTTATGTGCCTGTGTGATGGAGTTTGGGGGTTCTTGGGATCAGTTCTTTCCACTCACGGAGTTTGCCTACAACAACAGTTATCGGTCAAGCATTCAAATGGCCCCTATGAGGCTTTGTATAGTAGACGGTGTCGGTCTCTAGTATGTTGGTTCGAGCCGGGCCAGACTAGGATCTTGGGTACAGACTTGGTTCAGGATGCTTTGGAAAAGGTTAAAGTGATTCAGGATCAACTTCGTACAGCCCAATCCAGACAGAAGAGTTATGCGGATCGGAAGGTTCGCGATGTTGCATTCATGGTTGGGGAGAGGGTCTTGCTCTGGGTTTCACCCATGAATGGTGTTATGAGGTTGGGGAATAAGGTCAAGTTGAGCCCTAGGTATATCAGGCCTTTTGAGATTCTTAGGAGGGTTGGAGAGGTGGCTTACATACTTGCGCTACCACCTAATCTAGTTGCAATCCATCCGGTATTCCATGTGTCTATGCTCCGGAAGTATCATGGCGATCCATCTTATGTGTTAGATTTTAGCTCAGTCTAATTGGATAAGGACTTGTCTTATGTTGAGGAGCCGGTGGCTATCTTGGACAGGCAGGTTCGAAAGTTGAGGTCGAACAACATTGCTTCAGTGGAGGGGTCAGCCAGTCGAGGAGGCGACTTGGGAGGCTGAGCATGATATGCCTAGCCGTTATCCTCATATTTTCACCATTTTAGGTATGTCTCTCTACTTGTTCGAGGACGAGTTTGTTTTAAGAGGGGGAGGATGTAATGACCCGACCGGTCATTTTGACAGTATGAGCCATGATCCCTATTTATTGTCCCCTTTGCTTCATTTTATGCTTACATGAATTGCTGGGGTGCTTGGTGTCGTGTTCGGGAGAGTTTCAGAATGGAATGGGACACATTGTCCCTAAGCGTGAAGTTTGAGTTGTAAAAGTTAACCATAGTTTGACCTGTATGAAGACGACTTCGGAATGGAGTTTCATCAGTTCCAATATCTCTGTATGGTGATTTTGGTCTTAGGAGCGCATCCGGATGTGAATTTGGAGGTCCATAGGTCATTTCGGCGTTATCTGACGAAAGTCGGAAATTGGAAGGTTTTTGGGGAGTTTGATCGGGAGTAGATTTTTTGATATCGGGGTCAAATTCCGATTCCGAAAGTTGGAGCAGGTCCGTAATGTCAAATATGACTTGTGTGCAAAATTTGAGGTCAATCGGACGTGATTTGATATGTTTCGGCATCGTTCGTAGAAGTTGGAATTTTCTTAGTTTCAATAGGCTTGAATTGGGGTGCGATTCGTGTTTTTGATGTTATTTTGATGTGGTTTGAGGGCTTGGCTAAGTTCGTATCATATTTTAGGACTTGTTGTTATATTTAGTTGAGGTCTCGGTGTCACGACCCGGAAATTCCGCCCTTGGGGGTCGTGATGGCGCCTACTCGTAGAAGCTAGGCAAGCCATAAACCTTTGAAAATCATCAATCCTTTTTGTTTTATACTGGTTTAAAATAATTAAATTAATAATGGATAAGCAATTAAATAACAGCGGAAAATAAACTTTTAGCGGAAGTCTTAGATAAATATAAAACCAAAATACACAATAATCAATACAAGTCTCTACCCAAGAACCGGTGTCACAATACTCACGGACTGTCTAGAATACTACAAACAAGTGTTTGAAAGAAAAGAACATAGTCTGTCTCGAGTAGAAATGACAACAGAACATAAAAACTAATAGAAGAGACGCCGGGCCTGCGGACGCCAACAGGGCTACCTCGGAGTGTCGGACTGAAGGATAGCTCCCGATCTACTGCTGATGACCAAATGCTACTCCGGGATCTGCGCATAGTGCAGAGTGTAGTATCAGCACAACCGACCCCATGTGTTGGTAAATGCCTAGCCTAACCTCGGCGAAGTAGTGACGAGGCTAGACCACACTACCACATAAACCTGTGCAGTTTTTTATGTATATATATATATATACATACAGCGGAAACAGAAATACAAAGATAACCAGTCAATATGGGAGGGGGAGCATGTTGTGGGGAAGATAACAACTCCGGATAAAAGTCATCAGGTAACGAAGGAAGCAACATAACTCGAACGTCAATAAAGAATTAGCTGTCAATAAATGCACGACATCACCCTTTGTGCTTTTATTCTCGTCCTCACCAAGCAATGATATAATACAGACGTGCATGGCATCACCCTTCGTACTTTTACTCTCTTTCCTTACATATAATCAATATAATCGGCACGGAATGGTACATCATGCGGCACAGCATCACCATTCGTGCTTTACACTTTCCTCACAATAACAAACCATGCACGGCATCACCCTTCGTGCTTTAACACTCTTCCTCACCCAAACAACAATCACAAGCAAGGGGCAAGGGAATAAACAAAATAATAATAGAAATCCCGGCAAGGGAACACAATGAAACATTTAAATCCCGGCAAGGGCACAACATCAATAATCTCAACATCCCGGCAAGGGAACAATTTAATAACTCTTTCTCTTTCTTTCACTTTTATTTCATAACTCACTTTACCACTCGAGCCAATGCTCCAAAGGGTTCAATCATCTCATATACTTTCACAACAATTAGGAATCATCACCAAGGCATGAAAGATACAACGAAATCAAGATATTCACAATCTAAAGACTCATGGTCATGCTAGACACCAACGTATAGATACTCGTCACCATGCCTATACGTCGTACTCAACAATTACCACGTAGCAAATAGGACTCAACTCCTAATCCCTGAAGCTAAGGTTAGACCAAACACTTACCTCGAACTTCCACGGCCAATTCAATACTAAATTACCGCTTTCCCTCTCGAATTCGGCTCCAAATCAATTGTATCTATACATAAATGACTTCATGACATCAATACATGCTAAACAATTCGAATCCAATGCCTAATTATAGCTTTCCAAGCATTCTGCCCAAAAACCCAAAAATCGACCCCGGCCCTGCTTGGTCAAAACACGAAGTTCGGACCAAAAGTAAATCACCCATTCACCTACGAGCCCGAATATATAATTTGTTTTCAAATTCGACCCCAAAACTAGGTCTAAATCAAGAAAAATCAAAAAGCCCTAACTCTACCCAAATCCCAAATTTTCTACCCTAAATCAGATATTTTAGGCCTAGGATTTCAATAGATGTTGAAGGAAATGGAAGAAAATAAGTTAAGGATTACTAACCCAAGAGGTTTTGGTGAAGAATCGCTTCAATGGTCGCCTAAGAGCTTGGAGAAGAAGAGGTTTTGTGACATATCTTATGAATCCCGTAGCTACTGTTTTTTGAAGTTTTTTAAAAAAATAACTGGGCAAAAATGCTCTATACGATTGCGGAGAAGGTCATGTGATCGCATAGGGAAAGGGAAAGTTGGCCATAGCGATCGCGGACGGGGTATCGCGAACGCATAGAAGAAACGGGCTCCATTTCCAGGTTTGGCTTTTATGCATTGCGATCACGGAGGAGGGATGCGATCGCATAGAACAAAGAGTGGTTACTATACGCGATCGCGGGGGAACCTTTGCGATCGCATAGAACTAACAGGACACCTGGAAACTTACACTATGCGATCGCGGAAAGGCCTATGCGATCGCATAGAACGAAATCTCATAATACCAGAACTGCTGTTTCTGCAACTTTTTCTAAGTCTAAAACCATCCCGAAACACATCCGAATCACACCCGAGCCCTCGGGGCTCCTAACCAAACACATGAACTAACTCAATAACATCATACGAACTTAACCGTGCGATCAAATCGCCTAAATAGCCTCAAAAACAATGAATCAAACCTCAAAATCAAGAATTTTTCCAAAACTTCATCAAGTTTTAAATTTAGAAATTTAAGTCCGAAACACGTTAAACGACGTCCGATTTTAACCAAATTTTACATGAAGGACTTAAGATATATATAAGACCTGTACCGGGCAGCGGAACCAAAATACGGGCCCGATACCATCACTTTCTAATCAGATTTCATTTCCAATTTCCTTAGACATTTTCAGAAAACAATTTTACTTAAAAATTCATTTCTCGGGCTTGGGACCTCGGAATTCGATTCCGGGCATATGCCCACGTCCCATATTTTCCTACGGACCCTTCGGGACCTTCAAATCACGGGTCCGGATCCGTTTACCCAAAAAGTTGACCAAAGTTAAATTTATTCATTTTAACATCAAAACTTAGCATTTTTTACAGAATTTCATATTTAAGCTTTCCGGCTACGCGCCCGTACTGCCCACGCAAATCGAGGTGACTCTGAATGAGGTTTTCAAGGCCTAGGAAGCACAGAATTCATTTAAAATAGGTGATGACCCCTTTGGATCGTCACACTCGGGGGCCTCGGGGTGTGATTTGGATCATGTTTGGAACATGTCGGGACTTGTTGAATTGCTGAAAAATCACTAATACTTCTGATGTTGGTTTCCCTTAGTGCGTTCGCGAGAGGGGTTCTGGGTGGCAGGTAAAGAATGTTCTTCGCGTTCGCATATGAGCCCACGCGTTCATAAAGAAGTGTGTCTAAGGATGGCAAGTAGGCCGGTTCGGGCCCGGGACCGGCCCGGGACCGCGGTTCAAATGAGAAAAATGGGCCAGGGTCGGTAGGACTGGCATATGTGGGCCTGGGCCGATCTCGTGGGCCAGTTCTAGGCTTTTGGACCGGTAGGACTGTGACCGTTTGTCCAGCCAAGGGACCGGGACTGGATCGGTCCCTTGGCGGGCCAAATGGTCCCAACGGTAAAAAAAAATTTAAGAAAAACTAGCCATTTGAAAAGTTTAAAAAACAGTCGTTGGGCTGTCAAAAATAGTTGTTGGCTATTTAGAAAATAACCATTTAACCCCTCCAACTTTCTTTTAACTCCAAACTTTTTATAATTACACTTTTTTCCTATTTTCAACTATAAATACCCCCTCATTCTTTCATTTTCCTTACAAAATCAATATCAATCTATCACAATCTCTCTATAGTTTCTTCTATACTTGCTACTATTGCTTACTTTATTGTTACAATTTGTGAAAAATATTATGAAGTTGGTGAATTGAAGTCTTCAACGATAATTAATTTTCAACAAGTTGTTCGTCAATTCGGTAAACTCGTTCCAACTCTTAAATTTTAATATTATAGTTTTGTTTGTTTTATTTATTTGCTATTACTTGATTAATTAAGATGGCTTCCTTAAAAGAACTCTTTGGTAAAATAAGGAAAAATCCAAGAGTGGCGAATCTAGTGGTCATGATGTTCCTCCTCCCCTGCCCCCGGCTCCCCGAACCAAACCCATATCCGTCCAACACTTGCTATTCTTGAAAGCGGTAATATTTTATTATAATTTACCGAGAGTCAATTTTGCCATAATATTGCAGCTGGTGAACAATTAGACCATGAATTAGTGAATTCTCTTTATTCTAATAATACTATTGATGAAAATGATGATCGGGAAATTAATCTTGATGAAACTCAATCGGATGATGATAAATCCACTAGTCCTGCTCCTGATGTTAACCCAACTAGTGATAACCCTGCTAATCCAAATGATGCCCTATCTGATGCTCATGTTACTGTCCCTACTTTTTCTAGACAACCTACTGAACGGACGAAACTATCCCCTGTTTGGCCATTTTTTTACTCAATTAGTTCCAGGAAATAAGGCTAAGTGTAAAATTTGTGGTACGGTGTTAGCTTTTAAATATTTTGAATTGGGGGGTGGGGGGGAATGGGGGGTGGGGGAGAAATGGGGGGTGGGGAGGGACTTTGGCTAGACACATAAGAAAATACCCTCAAGATAGAGTCAGATATCTTCGTCTGAAAGCTTTGACCGAGGGGAAAAGTGTACATACTCCTAGTCAGGCTGACCCTAGTACCAATTCAAATCAATTTCAACCGGTAATTAATACTGTTACCGGTGGTATTTATATTATGATCCAAAAAAGATCGGGAAGAATTGCAAAAATGGTAATTGTTATGTGTTTACCCTATAGTTTTCCTTCTGGCCCTAACTTTGTGCATTATATTAGAAAACTTTCTAATCCAATTTATAAAAGTTTTTCTCGCACAACCGTAAAGAACTATATTTATAAATATAAGCATGAATATGAACAATATTTGTACTATTTATTTACTCATATAAATTGTCGTGTTGCTATTACAACTGATATTGGTAGAAGTGGCAACGACTGTGATTACCTTACTGTTACCAGTTATTGGATTGATGGGGATTGGATAATGCAAAAGCACTTAATTGCTTATAGAATAAATAATTCACGTCACACAGGTATTTTATAGCTAACACAGTTATGCATTTTATTGCTAACATAATTACGGATATTTGTAAATATTTTTGCATTAGTGATAAAATAATATCATTTTCAATGGATAATGCTACTAGTAACACAAATGCTATAGGATTGCTTACCACTATGCTAAATACTGCATTTAGTAACATTTTTCATGTTAGATATATTTGTCATATTTACCATTTTATTATGCGTGATGGTATGAGAATTTTAAATATTGAAATTGAAAAGGTTAAAATGGCTCTTAACTGGCTTTTTTATTTAAACCGTAGAAGTAAACTTAGAGAATATTTTAAAAGATGTGATGAATGTGGCCTAAGAGAAAGAAAGGTTCCTAAACCTTGTCCAATTAGATAAAATTGCATGTATGAAAGTTTGGTTGTTGCAATGAATATAGAAACCCCATAAACTCAATGTTTAATGCACATGTAAGTGATGATGATGAGCACCTTATGAATGAGTATTGGGCTAATGTTAAAATGCTTGTTGATTTTTAGAAAAATTTTATGTTGCTACAAATGAATTTTGTTGGCAATATTATCCAACTATTTCTAACTGTTTAATTTATATTGCAGAACTTGCTAATTTGTTTGCTCATTTTTCAAAGAGCGGAAAAATTTATAAACTTGTTATTGATTCCGTGAGAAAAAAGTTTAAAAACTACTTTTTTCCTATTCCCGCTATTTATAGTATTGCTGCTTTGTTAAATCCTCCTATGAAATTACGAGGTCCTCAATTTTGGTATGAAACTGTTTATAATGGTTTAGCACTCGAAGATGATGAGTTGTCTCAACTTAGTGCTTGGGCGGGGTTTAGGGGTTCTCGAGGTTCTATTAGTAATAATTTTTTACAATTAAATGAGCTTGAAGTTTATTTATCGCAGGGAATTGAGGAAGTGAATCCCGATGGCTCCTTTAATCTTTTGGAATGGTGGAATGACAAAGAAAAGTACTTTCTGGTTATTTCAAGGATGGTCCGAGACATTTTAACTATTCAAGCTTCAACAGTGGCGTCAGAAAGCGCTTTCAATCAAGTGAGACTTCAACTTGGTGATTATAGAGCGTCTATAAGGGAGGGCTTGAAAAAATCAATACTTTTTAGATATTGGATCCATTTGGAAAGAAGAAATTTTGGACTTGCTGAATCACAACCAGAAGAAGATGAAGCTTACGAAGAAATGCTAGCGGAACTTGCGGAGGATGCTGCTTCGCCCAGCAATGGAAGCGGCGATGACCAAGCTACTTTTCCGCCGCCGCCAACGAAAATTCCTCCTGACCTTGAAGGATTTATGGAATTTGTAAGAGATATCATGTAACTTGTATGAACAAAACTTAGTATGTATTATGTAACTTGTATTTGGCACATCTTGATTAGTTTCTTTTTCTTCACAATGGTGGTATTATCACTTGTTGTGATCATTCCACAGGGGGGAGGAAGACTAAGAAAGATATTGCCATATATTTTTAATGCTATAATAAAATTACAAGGTATTTCTTTGAATATCTTTTTACAATATTTTTGTCTTTAAATTTGAATTAAAAAATTTAGATCACAATTCTATAATAAACTTTACTACATTGCCTTAGATATTTTTTCTAACATCTTTTTGTCTTTAATTTTTATTTTTATTTTTAAAAAAATTAGTCGTTGGGCCCACTTAGCCCACGGGTCCAGCCCGTTTAGCTCAGGACCATGAGTTTGTGGGTTCACTTCCGGGCCGGTTTATACAAAAAGACCGTTTATCTCGGAACCGTTTATTTTGGGACCAGCCGGGGGCTGGGACCGGGACTATTTGGACCGACCCATTTGGCTTGTTTAGGGATCGGACCTGCCCACATGCCAGCCTTAAGAGTGGTTGAGGAGTGGACCTCACGCTTGGTGTCACGATACCAAAAACAACCTGGTCGTGATGGCGCCTATCGTGAAACTAGGCCAGCCAACTCGTTTCGCAAATAGTCCACATTTCATTTAAAACTTAAGTAAAACCATGTTTTCCACTGAAATTCGATAATAGATATAAAGTAAAAATCAAAACAAAGCGGAAAAATATAAACCCGACCTCAGATGTCACTAAGTCATGAGCAAAATACTACAATTGTTTGCAATAAAACAAGACTAGCATAGTCTGAGAATAACCAACAAATACACTAAAAGGAAGATAAGGAAAGAGAAAGGCGGGACTACGATCGCCAGGCATCTACCTCACTATCTCCAAGGAAAAGTCCACAACTGAAATGATTAGCAAACACTACCATGGCCCGAGACACCTGGATTCACACACAAGGTGTAGGGGGTAACATGAGTACACTAACTCAGTAAGTAACTAGTCCAAACTATGGACTGACAGGTAGTGACGAACCAAACCTCAACAAGTAATACAATTAAACTGTACAAAAAAAAAACGTAGACATGCTTGCAGTTCAAGTAAAACTCAACAGTAAATAAATACAGTCTGAACAGTACGGAATATAAAGCTCAGGAAATCTCTATGTACAAATGCACAGGTAGAATGATAAATGTTCCGTGTACCTCCTCTCACAAGTGCTCAACCACTCGGTACTGTATATGACCATCCGACCCAGGGAAGATCCATTCCGAAATATATACACATTACTGACCGCAGTCATCCAGTACCGAGGAAGGCCATTCCAGCCCTATGGAGAAGATCCATCTCCAGGTATAAATACTTCGGACAAAATCCATGTCCAGGGAAGATCCATCCCTCAATATCATCAATTGCGCTCACTAGGGGTGTGTTACAGACTCCGAAGAGGCTCCTACAACCCAAGTGCTATCATAATCATCAATATACTCGATGCAGTGTGCAGCCCGATCCATAACTGTCACTCAGCTCTCGGCCTCACTCAGTCATCACTCTCCAATCTCACACACACGGGCTCACAATGTCATGATACTAGCCCGAACAATGATATGATGTGCCAAATAACAATAATCGAGAGTGAGGCATGATTTAAAATGCATGAACATGACTGAGTACAGAATATCAATAAAGTTAATAATATGACAGCAAGAAACGACCTATCGGGTTTCAATAGTATCGGCGTGAAGCCTTAACATGATAATTAGCATGATTTACAACTCATTAACTTAATCACATAATCACAACACAGGTATCAACAAGAAAGAGTCACTAAGCGGTGCCATGGAATGATCCAGGACGCGATTCTCACGGTGCACACCCACACGCCCGTTACTTGGCCTTTGTGTCACCTCACTAGTAATCATAGAACACATTATTCGGGGTTTCGAACCCTCAAAACCAAGTTTGGAAGCGTTACTTACCTCAAGCCAAGCCAAACTCTAGCCCGCGACGCCCTTTCCTCTCGATTCGGCCTCCAAATGCTCCGAATCTAACCAAACTCAGTATATAACATTAATACACGCTAAAGGAACAAAGCCCAAGTGAAAATAATCAAATTAACTCAAAAATCCCGAAATTGGGCAAACCCGACCCTCAGGCCCCGTCTCGGAATTTGATAAAAATCACATCACTAGAATTCTTATCCTCCCACGAGTCTAAACATACCAAGAACATCAAAACCAGACCTCAAATGGCCCCTCAAATCCCCAATGAAAACTCTCAAATTTCAAGTCCTAATCTCCTAATTTTTTCTCTAATCTCCATTAATTTCATGATTATACCATGGAATAATTGCCACAAACATAAGTGTTAGAAACTGTGCGTCCACCAAATAGTAGAGTACCTGGTCCTTTATGGGGTTCTGCCGTGAATGCCAGTAAAGCTGTATATAGATAAGGCAGAGGATTTTTACGTGGAAAAATCCCAAACAAGGGGGTAAACAAACCACGACCTACACCTGTAGGCTTTTAACTTCACTAACTTGCAATCTCTCTATTACAAGCCACTTTACAATAACCCTCTTGCAAAGACTTCAATTAACTTGTGATGCTCTCATCACAAGCCACTCTATAACTATCCTAGCCACTTTGTCACTCTACGGTTATAAAGGCTTTTGCTTATGACTAAACCTAGCCACAACATAAACTCAGGGGGTTTACGGATTTACAAAGGTTTCCTAATCAACGCTTCTTAAGAAAGGAGAATAGGAGTTACAATGAAGAACACATAACAAAGACTTAACAACCCTAAGGACTTACGATATCATCAGTCTTGGATCAGGTCCTTGAGGTTGCAGCAGCTTTGTTCTTGAGAGAGTTCTTGAGCACTTGAGAGAATATTTCCTTTTCTGCTTTTGCAAAATGTTCAAGTGATCAGATCCCCACCACTAGGTTGTTATATTCAAAAGACATTACCATGGTGATGTCAAATCCCTGTTAGTACATGTTTTTTCTCAATGGGAAGTGACTGATGCACTGTCTGCTGCACTATTGCGTGTACAGTTGCAGGCACTCACTTTCTGTAGTTGCTTTCCAGCTATAGTTGACTTGTACTTCTGTCAGAGAACCCTAAGGGACCAGGTCCCTGTTGTTTTCCTCTTTGTACAGTTGCGGACAGTCACTTTCTACAGTTGCATTCTAACTGTATAGTTTACTTGTACTTCTGTTAGGGGAGCACCACGGAATCAGGTTCCTAATCTGGTTCTTGTGCACACTGCCCAAATTGTCTTGAGTTGAGTAACTTGAATGATGTTTTGTATAAACTCATTGTAGGTACACCTTGATCACATCGCTTGAAGTGATGTGAGCACTTTAGTTGGTCAGAGAATGAGTGGGCGCTGGAAATAGTGCAGTGCGGCAGAATCTTCGTTTCCAGCTGTGTCCAATTGACTTTGTACTGCCGTGAGGAACCTACAACAATATCAGGTCCTTGTTTGGGTTCCTACCTCCTAAAGCTGTAGCAAGTTCACATTTGGATGGAATCCGTTAGATGCACTGTAATCCAAGTGAGTCAGGTTCTCTATCTTGTTCTTGACATTAAGTTTGTTAGATCATCAAAACACAAGGCAAAGATATTGAAAACCTATCAATTTCCCCCCTTTTGATGATGACAAACTTAGCATTAAAAACGAGGAGTTAGAGTTCAGAGAACCAGATTGAATAACAGGAGACCACAAGTTCCCCCTGACTTTATGCCCTTACTTACACGTGTTTCCCCATATGTTCCCCCTAAATTTTTACTATCATTCTTGGTCTTTTATCTGGTTCCATACAGAAAGTTTGTTAGATCATCAAAACATAGATTAAAAGACCCTAAGCCCATCAACTTCTCCCTTTTTGATGATGACAAACTTTTAACATTGATGACTATTTGACTTAACCAGATAAGGTACGAGCAACTGCATATGTTCCCCCTGACTCTATTCTTCCCCCTGACATATGTTCCCCCTGACTCGATTCTTCCCCCCTTTTGGCATCAACAAAAAGACACAGTTAGACAAAAAGGCATAAAGAAGTCCAACAAAGCTAGCTCATGCCACATATATGCACACAATCATGATAGAAAAGAGAAGCAAAAGGGAAAACAAGCATTGTACAAGCAAAAGAATAGCTGTTTTATTGATAAGAAATTTGACTGTTTCAACAGGAGCAGCAACGGTGAAATCCAACATGCCATCACAAAAAGACAAACAAAAAAGAAAAACAACAGCCACAAAATCATCAGAGCAAAAGATAACTGGCCACTGAGAGGATCCTAGGGGGCACTAGCAGAGAGAGGCTCGGAAGACGAGGCAGCAATGGTTTGAGAGCCAGGTCCATGCGGGCATTTGCAGACAACTATTAGTCAAGTAGTTTCTCCCGCAGGTTCTCCACTTGTTGCCTAAGTCCAGAACTTGTCTCATACCTTCCATCTCCTAGATTGTCGGGCAAGCGTGCGACCCCACAAGATTTTTCTGAGTTAACTCTCCTGCCCAAGGCAACTGGCACTTGGAATGGTATTCATTGAACCAGGTCCTCCCACAGTTTCCCACTTTTGTTTTCTAGACATTTCAATAAACTTTCCGTTCCTGCTTGCAACAGCCACAATGTCTCCTTCAAACAAATCTTTCTCAACCACAAACTTTTGTAGATCTTTTCACTAAGGAACTAGGTTCCTCCACATCATCTTTATCAACCTCAACCACTAGAATGTGTTTATCAGTCACAGCTTCCCCCTATTTCATCAACCTCTTCTTTTTTTTCTTTATACTCTGCTTACTCTTCTGCAAGGCAGACTCAAAAGCCGTTTTCTTCTACAACCACCTGGTGTGTTTCAGCTAAAAGAGAATCAGGTTCTTCAACAGGTTCTTTTGTGACGGTGTCATGAATCGGAGACTTAAAAAGCACCAGAGTCCTTTCATCCCCTAAAAATGGAGTTTCTTCCCCATGAGATTCAAGAACAGAGGAGAAGTAGGGTTTACAACACATGGAAGTGAGACAGTGTTTGAGGGATGAGTAGAGGTGACTGGAGATGAGGAGGAAACCGTTATGGGTACAGTAGTATCAGGGATAGTGAAGAAGTGGGTTTCTGGTGATGGTGTTAAGAGAGGAGGAGATGTGGGAGTGATGTTGATGGCAAGATAAAAAGACGATTGTTCGTTGTCCATGGTGAGAGAAGTGGTAGAAAGTTCTGAAGGAAAAATTAAAAAGATGCAAAGGGAGACAATGATTTAAAACTGTTGGTCTGAAAAGTCGGATGATGTGGCAGTTGAATTAATTTTGCTATCTTTGTGAATAAGCATGCGAAAAACACATTACTACTGACTTGTGGTACATGAACCAGGTTCCTGACCTGTTTTTGTAAAAGGGTTTTGCAGCTCTCCTCCGAAGTTAACACTGTACCTTTAGCTTCTATGATCATCATGTGTGTTTACCTGCAACGGTATAGATGTGAGTTAGGCCTAGTCAGAAAACACTTTAGCTAAGTTTACCTTAGTGTGACTATCATAGTCATGTCAGCAGAACCAAGTTCTCAATTAGGTTTAAGATACCCCAGTGCCATCCTGTTTCTCAAAGTGTTCCCTGCTCAGAGCTTTGGGGAAGATATCTGCAATTTGATTATCCGTGCAACAAAATCTTATACAAATAAGACCTTTTTCCACATTGTCCCTGAGAAAATGGTGTCTGACATTAGTGTGCTTGGTTTTCTTGTGTTGAACCAGGTTCTTTGCCATGTTGAAAGCACTAGTATTGTCACATAGAAGCGGTACACAATCAGTGTATACACCAAAAACTTCCAAATGTTGCTTGATCCACAGAGAATGAGCACATCACGAGGCAGCTGCAATATATTCTACTTCAGCTATTGAGAGAGCTACTGAGTTTTGTTTCCTTGTACCCCATGAGATAAAACATGATCCAAGGAAATGATCCATTTCAGATGTGCTTTTCCTATCCACCAGATAGCCTGCATAATCAGCGTCAGCCTAACCAATAAGGATGAAATTGTCCCCTGAAGGATAGTACAGAACCAGGTTCTGTGTGCCCTTAAAATATCTCAGAATTCTCTTAGCAGCCTTCAAATGAGATTCCTTAGAATTTGATTGGGACCTTGCACATAATCCCATACTAAAGACAATGCCTGGCCTGCTGGCGGTAAGGTAGAGTAAAGATCTAATGATTCACATGCTTCCATATCAAACCTTTTCAAGAGTTCTTTGATGCATTTCTACTGACTGATACACGTTCCCTTTATCGACTGCTTCACTTGAAGACCCAGAAAAATATTCAATTCCCCCATCATACTCATTTCATACTCATTTCCCATGAGTTTAGCAAATTCTTCACATAATGGGTTAGCTGTAGCTCCAAATATGATGTCATCCACATAAATCTGATCAATGAGCAGGTTCCTTCCCCGTTTCTTCAAAGACAATGTATTGTCAATATTTCCTCTTGTGAAGCCATTTTCCAAGAGAAATTTGGATAGTCTCTCGTACCAGGATCTAGGGGCCTGCTTCAATACGTACAGTGCCTTATCCAATTTGAATATATGTTCAGGATGTACACGACGTTCAAAACCTGGAGGTAGCTTGATATAGACTTCTTCCTTGAGAAAACCATTCAGGAAGGCACTCTTCACATCCATTTGGAATAGGGTGAATTCCATATGTGAAGCAAAGGAAATGTGGATCCTAATAGCTTCCATGCGAGCTACTAGGGCAAAAGTCTCATCATAATTGATCCCTTTCTCCTGATTGTATCCTTGGATAGTAAGCCTTGATTTGTTCCTTGTAGTATTTCCATGTTCATCCAGCTCATTCCTGAATACCCACCTGGTCCCTATGATGGTTCTGTCTGAGGGTCTAGGTAACAGGTGTCATACCTTGTTTCTTTCAAATTGGTGTAGTTCCTCTTGTATTTCAGTAATCCAGTCTGCATCCTTCAAGGCTTCCTTGATATTTTTGGGTTCTATTTAGGATAGAAATGCTGAGAAGGCTAGGGAATTTCTGGTTTTTGATCTTGTCTGAACTCCAGAATCAAAGGGGTGATTATATTATCAAGTGGATGGGAGCTTTTGTGTTTCAAATTTGGGACTGAAGTTTGATTGGTAGAGAAACTGGGTAAGTTAAATGGATTTCCCTGCACTCCTTGTTCTGTTACTTGGGGAGTGTCTTGCACTGCATCTCCTACTCTTTCTTTAATTTAAGGGTAGTAATGGAAGTACCAGGTTCCTCTTGAGAAGTAGAAGAGGATGTTGCATTATCTCTCACATGTCTCTTTCATCTTACTCATCAAATCATCCTTCCCATTTGAAACCCCAAATATTTCCCAGGGACTAAAAGTGGTTCACTGTCTTAATCATCACTGTTTCCTCCTTTTTTAGAGGAGGATATCTCGTTGAATAGCACATGAACACTTCCTTCCACAAAGTGTGCCATTTTGTTGTAGACTTTGTGGGCTTTGCTTTGAGGGGAGTATCCTAGAAGGATTCCTTCATCGCTTTTTGCATCAAACTTCCCAAGCTGGTCCTTCCCGTTGTTGAGAACATAGCATTTTCATCCAAAGGTTCTTAGATGAGTTATCTTTGGTTTTCTTTCATTGATCAGCTCATAGGGGATTTTGTTTAGGAGGGACCTGATCATACACCTGTTCACCAAGTAGCAAGTAGTGTTTGTTGCTTCTGCCCAGAAATTTTTGGCGATTCCACTGTCAATGAACATTGTCCTTGCCATGTCTTCCAGATTCTGTTCTTTCTTTCAACAGCAACATTTTGTTGTGGAGTCCTTGGTGCTGAGAAGTTGTGAGTGATCCCATTTTCGTTACAAACTCATCAAATTTGGCGTTGTCAAATTCTGTCCCGTGGTCAGATCTGATGCATGCTACCTTCAATTCCATCTTCACTTGGATCTTCTTGACAAAGGCCAGAAATACCTCAAAATCTCATCCTTTGTTCTAAGAAGCAGTGTTCAGGTGAATCTTGAATTTGACAGACCACGAACCAGGTCCTTCTGAATCAATTTATTTAGAAGGGAGAAGCTTGCATGTCCCAATCTTCTATGCCAAAGTTCTGCGTCATCATAAACTGACTTCAAGCATCTCATATCACCAGCTTGTAGACATTCAAAAGTTAGAAACGTATATGTTCTTGTGTCTTTTGGCTACTAAGACCATTTCGCCAGTTACTAGATTGGTAACTGTGCACACTTTTGATAAGAACTCTACATTGATCCCTTTATCACAGATTTGAGAGACACTCAGGAGACTGTACTTTAGGCCATCCACATAGACACATTAAATTGAGTGTCAAAGAGGTTTTCCAACACCGAGAATGTACCCCCCCCTTTTCTAAAGGATACATTCCCTTCCTGCAGGGCTTTCAGTGAGAGAGAGTCCATGGTGCTTCCAGTTATGTGCTTTGAGCATCCACTATTCATGGTCCATTGCAGTCCGCTTCCTCCCACTGTTCCCTGCACATCTAAATTATGGGTTAGATTTAGGAACCCAAACTAGTTTGGGTCCCTTGTTATGATAAAAGGGATGGATAAGGGCTTTAATAGTCCATGCAGGCAACATTGGTTTCTTGCGAGCGGTACATGGTCCCCTGTTAGTAGTCACTCTATCAGTAAACACTTTGTTTTTCTGAACAGATTGAGCCCTGTCTTGGCAATTTTCTTTGAAGTGCCCATTGTTCCCACAGTGGGTACACAACCAGTTATCAGGAACTGTGATGTACTTGCTGTGAGGGTTGTAAGGAGCTTTCTCCTTTTGGAACCCGATTCCCTGCCTGTTCCACCATTGTTGAAGTACATGGTAGTGACAACATCTGAGGACCAGTTCCACTTGAGAGATTTCTCAAGATCACTTTTTACTTTCTTCAATTCAGCTTGAAGCTGCCTATTTTTCTCGAGTTCACCACATATCCTAGTTCTAGCAGCTTTCAACTCATTTTCAAGCCTAATGTGTTCCTCACTGGCTATATCCTTTCCTTTTCCAGAATTTTCAGGTTTTGACTTAATCTCCGGTCTATCTACTGTTTCCCTTAGGTCTGCAATTACTGCCAAGAGATCATTTCTTTCTTCTTTGAGGTTTTGAATGGTTTCTTTATGGTCGATAACTACAACCACTAAGTCATCTCTAGTTTGTTCAGCTTCTCCTAGTTCTAAGATCACGGAATCCCTATCCTCCACAAGACTATGATAGGCATTGATCAATACACTAGCTAAAGACATGAGTTTCTTAGGAGAGTAGAATTTCAGATTTCTCTGGACATACCTGAAATTTACCTCCTTGTTGTCATCGTCTTCATCATCATCTAGTTGTGCCATCAATGCAAAGGTTGAGTCATATTCATTTTCCTCGCCTTCACTTGCCATCATGGAGCTATCACCAACATTAGTTTCATCTTCCGACTCACCAAATGCAAGAGCCTGTTCACCACGTTGTAAGCATGTCTCTTTTTCTTGAAGTCCTTGAAGGGTATCAGGTTCCTCTTAGCTATTTTTTCAGACTTGTTCTTAGAGAACTCTTGCTTCAAAAGAGGATAGTCTTTGATGAAGTGTCCAGGCTTTCCACACTTATGACAGAGATCATAGTTTTTGGTTTGCTGGAGCTGCCCCTTTTTAGCATTTCTCCATTTCTTCCGACCAACTTTTGAAATCTTTTGGTTAGGTAAGCTATGTCACTGTCTTCCTCACTTGAGTCATTTCTATCGGCTTCGAGCACCAGGTTCTTGTCATTTAAAATGGAAGTTCTTCCAGTACCTTTTTCAAGATTTGGCAGAGCACCCATAAGGATCATTTCTAGGTGTTAACCTTTTAGAAAGAATCGGCTCTGATACCAATTGTTAGAAATTGTGCGTCTACCAAATAGTAGAGTACCTGGTCCTTTATGAGGTTCTGCTGTGAATGCTAGTAAAGCTGTATATAAATAAGGCAGAGGATTTTTACGTGGAAAAATCCCACACAAGGGGATCAAAAAACCACGACCTACACCTGTAGGCTTTTAACTTCACTAACTTGAAATCTCCCTATTACAAGCCACTTTACAATAACCCTATTGCAAAGACTTCAACTAACTTGTGATGCCCTCATCACAAATCACTCTATAACTATCCTAGTTACAAAGGCTTTGACTAACTTGTGATGTTTCCACCACAAGCCACTTTATCACACTACGGTTACAAAGGCTTTTGCTTATGACTAAACCTAGCCACAACATAAACTCAGGGAGTTTACGGATTTACAAAGGTTTCCTAATCAACGCTTCTTAAGAAAGCATAATAGAAGCTACAATGAAGAACATATAACAAAGACTCAGCAACCCTAAGGACTTACGATATCATCAATATTGGATCAGGTCCTTGAGGTTGCAGCAACTTTGTTCTTGAGAGAGTTCTTGAGCACTTGAGAGAATATTTCCTTTTCTGCTTTTGCAAAATGTTCAAGTGATCAGATCTCATGCACCAGGTTGTTATATTACAAAAGACGTTACCATGGTGATGTCAATTCGCAATGGTGATGTCAAATCTTGATTAGTACATGCTTTTTCTCAATGGGAAGTGACTGTTGCACTATCTGCTGCACTGTTGCGTGTACAGTTGCAGGCAGTCACTTTCTGCAGTTGTTTTCCAGCTGTACTTGACTTGTACTTCTGTCAGAGAACCCTAAGGGACCAGGTCCCTGTTGTGTTCCTCTTTGTACAGTTGCGGACAGTCACTTTCTGCAGTTGCATTCCAACTGTATAGTTTACTTGTACTTCTGTCAGGGGAGCACCAAGGGATCAGGTTCCTAATCTGGTTCTTGTGCACACTGCCCAGATTGTCTTGAGTTAAGTGACTTGAATGATGTTTTGTATAAACTCATTGTAGGTACACCTTGATCACATCACTTGAAGTGATGTGAGCACTTTAGTTGGTCAGAGAATGAGTGGGCGCTAGAAACAGTGCAGTGCGGCAGAATCTTCATTTCCAGCTATGTCCAATTGACTTTGTACTGCCGTGAGGAACCTACAACAATATCAGGTCCTTGTTTGGGTTCCTACCTCCTGAAGCTGTAGCAAGTTTACTGATCACGCCCAACTCTAGTCCTTAAAAGGATTGGCGGTCGCTGCAAATATAATCCGGTCTAAAAGTCCGGAGTCGAATCCTACAGAGAACTAAGGTTTCGCTGTATCTGTTTAATATCACCAAGAAGACAAGATTGAAAATAAATAAACAGCTGAAAACTAACTAATCTTGAATTGTAAACAATTAGAATAAAGGTCTAAGGTAATGGTTTTTCCCGTTGTTGATTTCCTTGGTTGTATGTTTCTTATAGCGTTGACTTAGTTGCCTCTATCAATCATGAACTCTCCAGCTATCATAAATCTCTCTCAAGCAATTATGATAATTTACTAGACGCACTCTCTCAAGCTACGCTAGCTAGACTCGCATTACAGTTCACTTAGATTGCACCCGAGGTATCGTTATCTCTAATCCAACCTCTAAACCCTCGGTTATGACTCTCGCCTATACTCCGGGAGTGATGTTGTTCAAACAACTACCTAAACATGCACTCTCTCTCAAGCAGATACATAATAAATAGGAACGGCTAATTGAGGATCCTTTCAATTAACCACAATCAAAACATAGTTGAACAAATAAAGATTAAAATAATTCAAATCTATATTACTTATAACAACCAATTCATCCCCAACGGGTTTCACCAAAACCTTAGATTAGAAAAGTTAGCTACTCATGAAAATAACAAAAATCACAAAAGAATTCATATTCAAAGGTAAAAGAACAAAGAAGAAGATTAAAGATTGATGCCCAATGATCCTCCTTGCCTCTTGCCCTTCCTTCTGATGTTTTTCACTTCCAAAAATCATTCTCCTTCGCTCTTGGCCGGCCTCCCTCGTTTAATATAGGGTTTAGGGCTTAAAATCCCGTATTTTGCACTTTAGTCCCTGAAATTTACGCGTCCTGCCGTGGTCCCACCGCGGTTACGCCAGGACCGCGGCCAGAATGGTCCTCTGAATCTTTGGTAATGTTCTACCGCGGTCCTACCGTAACCGTAGTTTTTTACCCTGTTCCATTTGGAATTTGGAAAAACGTAAAACATGAAAGTTGTATCCCTTTGAGTTAACTTTCCAACCATATATTGTGGAGCCCAAATGGTATTCTGAGCAAAACGTTATGTCTATTTTACTAGACAGTAAATTAGAGTGTAATAAGCGACTAAAATACGTAATTATAGCCTATCATCATTTACATTTGGCTGGAATCCGTTAGATGCAGTGTAATCCAAGTGAGTCAGGTTCCCTATCTGGTTCTTGACATTAAGTTTATTAGATAGTCAAAACACAAGGAAAAGATGTTGAAAACCTATCAAAAAGATAAAAGGTCCAAGTAACTTACCTCACTGAAAAACACTTAAATTCCTCCTTGGAATCGAATTCCCCAAGCTCAAACTCGGCCAAAAATGGTGGATAAAAGATTGAAATTCACGAAGTGAGGTTTATATAGCTCTTGCCCAGTGATTTTCGTACCTGTGGTCCATTTCCGGCACCTGCAGGACCGCTTCTGCGCTCCAGCCAACTGCTTCTGCGGTTTTCACTTAATCTCTCTTAACCGCATCTGCGACTCCCTACCTACACCTGCGGTCACGCAGGTGCATTCCTTCTCCCGCACCTGTGGTTCCTGACCTTTTAACTTGTGGCCACATCCGCGACTGCTTCCTCGCTCTTACGGACGTCGCACCTGTGCTCTCCTAACCGCAGGTGCGGTTATGACAGAACCAGCAGCTTCAGCTGCATTCTCCAATTTCCAAACTTTTCGATAACCATCCGAAATCATCCCGAGGTCTCCAGGACCTCATCCAAAAATACAAACAAGTCACATATCACTATTCAAACTTATTCCAATCTTCGAAACACTCAAAACAACATCGAAATACCAAATCATCCTCGGATTCAAGCCTAAGGATTCTAAAACTTCTGAATTCTGCAACAAATCCAAAAACCTATCAAACCTCATCTGAATAACCTGAAATTTTGCACACACATCAAAAATGACACAACGGACCTACTCCAATTTCCGGAATTCCATCCGACCCCGATATCAAAATTTTCACTACCAACCAGAAAGCGCCAAAACTCCAACTTCGCCAATTTAAGCCTAAATCTACCACGGACCTCAAAAATACATTCCAATCACGCTCCTAAGTCCCAAATAACCTCACGAAGCTATTCGAACCATAAAAACCAAGTTCCGAGATCATTTACTCACAAGTCAACTTTCGGTTTGACTTTTCCAACTAAAGCTTCCCAAAAAGAGACTAAGTGTCTCATTTCTCTACAAAAACCACTCCGAACCCAAACCAACCAACGTGATACGAAGAAATGTAGTTGAAAAACATATGAAGAAGCAGAAATGGAGACACGGAGCGGTATCTCATGAAACGACCAGCCGAGTCGTAACATCCTCCCCCTCTTAAACAAACGTTCGTCCTCGAACGAGTCAAGAAACATACCTGGAACCTCAAATAGGTGAGGATATCTGCTCCGCATCTCCTGCTCGGTCTCCCAAGTATCCTCCTCCACGGGCCGACCTCTCTACTGCACTCTCACTGAAGCTATATCCCTTGATCTCAGCTTTCGGACCTGCCGCTCCAAAATAGCCACTGGCTCCACATCCTAAGTCAAATCACCGTCTAACTGAATCGTGATTAAATCCAAAACATGAGACGGATCGCCAATATACTTTCGGAGCATAGAAATATGAAATACCGGATACACACTCGACGGGATAGGTGGCAAAGCCAGCCCGTAAGCCACCTCCCCAATCCTCCGAAGCACCTCAAAAGGCCCAATGAACCGAGGACTCAATTTACCCTTCTTCCCAAATCTCATAACACCCGTCATGGGTGAAACCTTCAGTAGAACCTTCTCCCCAACTATGTAGAACACATCACGAGCCTTCCTATCATCATAACTCTTTTGTCTTGACTGCGCTGTACGAAGCCGCTCCTGAATCATCTTTACATTGCCCAAAGCATCCTGTACCAAGTCTGTCCCCAAAAGCCTAGCTTCACCTGGCTCAAACCAACCAACTGGAGATCTACAACGTCTCCCATATAAAGCCTCATATGGAGCCATCTGAATACTCGATTGATAACTGTTGATACAAGCAAACTCCGCGAGCGGTAGAAACTGATCCCACGAACCCCCAAAATCAATGACACAAGCGCGCAACATGTCCTCCAATATCTGAATAGTGCGTTTGGCTGCCCGTCCGTCTGAGGGTGAAAAGTTGTGCTCAACTCAACCTGAGTATCCAACTCCCGCTACACGACCCTCCAAAACTGCAAAGTGAACTAAGTACCTCTATCCGAAATGATGGAAACTGGAACCCTATGCAAGTGAACAATCTCTCGGATATAAATCTCTACTAACCGCTCCGAAGAATAGGTAGTACACACAGGAATGAAGTGCCCGGACTTGGTCAGCCAATCCATAATCACCCAAATAGAATCGAACTTCTTCAAAGTCCGTGGGAGCCCAATTATAAAGTCCATGGTGATCCGCTCCCACTTCCACTCTGGAATATCTATATGCTGAAGCAAGCCACCCGGTCTCTGGTGCTCATATTTCACCTATTGATAATTGAGACACCGAGCCACAAATTCCACAATATCCTTCTTCATTCTTCTCCACCAATAATGTTGTCTCAAATCCTGATACATCTTCGCGGCACTCGGATGGATGGAATACCGCGAGCTATGAGCCTCTTCCAGAATCAACTCCCGAAGCCCATCCACATTGGGCACACATATCCGACCCTGCATCCTCAATACTCCATCATCACCAATAGTCATATCTCTGGCATCATCGTGCTGAACTTTGTCCTTGAGGACAAGCAAATAAGGATCATCATACTGGCGCTCTCTGATGCGATCAAACAAGGAAAACCGAGAAACCACAAAAGCTAAGACCCGACTGGGCTCCAAAATATCCAACCTCACAAACCGATTGGCCAAGGCCTGAACATCAACTACGAGAGGTCTCTCCCCAATAGGAATACATGCCAAACTGCCCATACTCACCGCCTTCCTACTCAAGGCATCGACCACTACATTGGCCTTCCCCGGATGGTACAAAATATTGATATCATAATCCTTTAGCAGCTCCAACCATCTCCGCTACCTCAAATTGAGATCCTTCTACTTGAACAATTGCTGGAGGCTACAATGATCAGTAAACACCTCACAAGACACACCATAAAGATAATGTCTCCAAATCTTCAACGCGTGAATAATGGCAGCCAACTCTACATCATCAACATGGTAGTTCTTCTCATGGGGATTCAATTGACGAGAAGCATAAGCAATCACTCTACTCTCCTGCATTAACACACACCCAATACCAACTCTTGAAGGATCACAATATATTGTATATGAACCTGAAACTAATGGCAAAACTAACACTGGAGTTATGGTCAAGGCAGTCTTGAGCTTCTGAAAGCTCGCTCTCACACTCATCCGACCACATGAAAGGAGCACCCTTTTGAGTCAATTTGGTAAAGGGTGATGCTATAGATGAAAATCCCTGAACGAACCGACGGTAATAACCCGCCAAACCAAGAAAACTGCGAATCTCTGTGGCTAAGGACGGTCTGGGACAACTCTGAACCCCCTCTATCTTCTTTGGATCGACCTTAATACCCTCACTAGACACCACGTGCCCCAAGAAAGCCACTGAACTAAGCCAAAACTCACACTTGGAGAACTTTGCATAAAGCTTCTTCTCCCTCAACCGCTGCAACACAACTCTCAAATTCTCCACGTGCTCCTCCTGACTACGCGAGTATACCAGAATATCATCAATGAATACAATAACGAACAAGTCGAGATAAGGTCGAAACACGTTGTTCATCAAATGCATGAAAGCTGGTGGGGCATTGGTCAGCCCAAAAGACATCACAAGGAACTCATAATGACCATATTGGGTCCTGAAAGCTGTTTTAAGAATGTTCGAGTCCCTAATCTTCAACCGGTGATACCCTGAATGGAGATCAATCTTGGAGAACACCCTCGCTCCTTGAAGCTGGTCGAATAAATCATCAATACGAAGCAAAGGATACTTGTTCTTGATAGTGACCTTGTTCAACTGCATATAATCAGTGCATATCCTCATAGTGCCATCCCTCTTCTTCACAAATAGGACAGGCGCACCCCATGGCGATACACTAAGACGAATAAACCCCTTATCAAGGAGTTCCTGAAGCTGCTCCTTCAACTTCGCCGATGCTATATGATACGGTGGAATAGAAATGGGCTGAGTGCCCGGCACCAAATCAACACCAAAATCAATATCCCTGTCCGGTGGCATGCTCGACAGGTCTGCAGGAAACACATCCGAAAAGTCCCTCACTACCGGGACTGAATCAATGGTAGGGGTCTCTGCACTGACATCCCTCACAAAGGCTAAGTAAGAAAGACAACCCTTCCCAACCATCCGTTAGGCCTTTAAAAATGAAATCGCCCTACTGGGAACAAAATCAGTCGAACCTCGCCACTCAATCCGTGGCACACCCGGCATAGCCAATGTCACTGTTTTAGCATGACAGTCCAAAATAGTACGACATGGAGATAACCAATCCATGCCCAATATCATAAGGTCCACTCGGGTATCCAAACCCCCAATAGTCACCACACAAGACCGATACACGCGATCTACAATAACAGTATCGCACACTCGGAGTAGATACATGAACAGATGAAATAAGAGACTCACGGGGTGTATCCAAATAACGAGCAAAATATGATGACACATATGAAAAGTGGAACCGGGATCAAATAATACAGAGACATCTCTGTGGCAGACTGAGACAATACCTGTAATCACAACATCTAAAGCAATAACATTTGGTTTGGCTGGGAGGGCATAGAAACGGGCCTGACTACCACCCGATCGACCTCCCACTCTAGGGCGACCCCTAGCTGACTAACCTCTACCCCCGAGCTGACTGAGTGGGTGGGGAAGTAACTGGTGCTGAAGTCGAAGGCTGACTCCTTTGCTGAGGTGAACCTCCCATAAAACGGGGACAAACCTCTTAATATGACCCAAATCTCCACACTCGAAGCAACCTCTCCCAAAAAATGGCAGTGGGGAATGAAAGGAGCCTCGAGCACCGGGATGCCCACTAGAAGAACCAGGCATAGATGAGCCCTGAACTGATGGTGCCTGAGTCGAACTCTAAGCTGGAAGGGTACTGAGAGATAGGTGACCCTGATGTGAACTGTGAGAACCGTGGCCAAATGATCCACCACGATGGCCCGAACAGGCTGGCTGAGCATTTCTGAATGGACGGCCTCTGTCGTGCTAAAAATGACCTCCCGAAGGAACACCACTAAAACTACCAGATCCCCGAGGCCTCTTGGCCTCACTCTCAACTCGCTCCTGGCAGCAAACCGACTCTATCTGTCGAGCAATGTCAACCATCTCCTCAAAAGAAGCAACAGACACCTTCTCTCTGGTCATAAGAACCCGTAGTTGATAAGCGAGACCATCCACGAATCTCTTGATCCTCTCCTTGTCTGTAGGAACCAACCAAATAGCATGACGGGCTAACTCAGAAAACCTCATCTCATACTGCGTCACAGTCATATCATCCTGACGCAACTGCTCGAATTACCTGCATAGCTCCTCTCTACGGGACTGCGACACATACCTCTCCAGGAATAGAGCGGAGAACTATTACCAGGTAAGGGGCGCTGCACCAACAGGCCTACGCCTCTCATAATCCTCCCACCAAGTGAAGGCAGCTCTAGAAAACTAAAAAGTAGTAAATGAGACCCTACTGGTCTCCAGAATACCCGTTGTACGTAACATCCTCTAACACTTGTCCAAGAAACCCTAGGCGTCCTCGCCCTCTACACCACTGAAGGTCGGAGGCTGAAGTCTACCAAACCTCTCCAATCGACACTGCTCATCATCAGGCATAACTGGAACCACATAATCCTGAGCATGTGCAACCAAATGGGCTAGGGGTGCCTCCGGTGTTTGCAGTCCCTGAACAACCTGCTCAGGTGTACGGGCGGCGGGAGTCTGAGTGCCTCCCCCGGCCTGAGACTATAGTAGTAACTGTGACCGCCTGAGCAAGACTGGTGCACACGATCAGAATCTGAGCCAAGGTCTCCTGGAGAGCCAGAATAACAATAGGCACACTCGGTGCCTGAGCTGGTGCTGCTGGAGCATCCCCCGCTGGAGCCTGATCATGAGCTGAGGCGACTAGTGGATCTGCAGGTGCTGCCCTAACTGCGGTGCGGGCCACACCTCCGCCCCTACCACGGCCTTGACCGCGTCCTCGGCATCTAGAGGGTGTTTGGCTAAGCTTATAAGCTGGTCAAACTAGCTTATAAGCACTTTTTGGCTTATCTACGCGTTTGGTAAAATTAAAAGTGCTTATAAGTCAAGTGCTTATAAGCCAAAAATAAGCCAAAAGCCATAAGTTGGTCTCGCCCAACTTATCAAATTTCAGCTTATAAGTAGTTTAAGTTTGACCAAAATATTTACTGTTCTATCCCTAAAATACTTCTTTTTAAAATAAAACTCTTCGTATACCCGGTTCTTTAGCTGCATATTATTAATTTCAGCATTTTTATCCAAACACGAAACTGCTTATTTTTTAAATCAGCTTCAGTACTTAAAAGTGCTTTTCAGCACCTAATGCTTATCAGCTACTCTAAATCAGCTAAGCCAAACGGGCTCCTAGTGGCCCCAACTGGTGGTCGTCCATCCTAACTCATAGCACGTGTCCTCACCATCTGTGAGAGAATAGAATAATAGAAGTTTAGTTACCAGAATCAATAGATTCGCACGACAGGAATTCAAGAATGTGAAGTTTTTCCTAAAGGTTCTGCAGCCTCCAAATGATAAGTACAGACGTCTTCGTACCGATCCGCAAGACTCTACTAAACCTGCTCATGACCCGTGAGACCTATGTAACATAGGCTCCGATACCAACTTTTCACGACCCCAAAACCAACCCGGTCGATAACATAGTCCACATTTAATTTAAAATTTAAGTAAAACCATGTTTTGCACTGAAATTTGATAAAAGATATAAAGTAAAAATCAAAACAAAGCGGAAAAATACAAGCCCGACCTCGGGTGTCACTAAGTCATGGGCAAAATACTACAATTGTTTGAAATAAAACAAGACTAGCATAGTCTGAGAATAGCCAACAAATACACTACGAGGAAGATAAGGAAGGAGAAACGCGGGACTGCGATCGCCAAGCAGCTACCTCGCTATCTCCAAGGAAAAGTCCACAACTGAAATGATCAGCAACCGCTACCGTGGTCCGAGACACCTGGATCTGTACACAAGGTGCATGGGGTAACGTGACAGGTAGTGGCGAACCAAATCTCAACGTGTAATACAATTAAACTGTACAGAAAAAACATAGACATGCTTGCAGTTCAAGTAAAACTCAACAGTAAATAAATACAGTCTGAACAGTACGGAGTATAAGCTCAGGAAATCTCTATGTACAAATGCATAGGTAGAATGATAAATGTTACGTGTACCTCCTCTCATAAGTGCTCAACCACTCGGTATTGTATGGCCATCCGTATCAGAGAAGATCCATCCCAGAATATATACACATCACTGACCGCAGTCATCCAGTACCGAGGAAGGCCATTCCAACCCTATGGAGAAGATCCATCTCCACGTATAAATACTTCGGACAAAATCCATGTCTAGGGAAGATCCATCCCTCAATATCATCAATTGCTCTCACTAGGGGTGTGTTACAGACTCCGAAGAGGCTCCTACAACCCAAGTGCTATCATAATCATCAATATACTCGCTGCGGTGTGCAGCCCGATCCATAACTGTCACTCAGCTCTCGGCCTCACTCAGTCATCACTCTCCAATCTCACACACACGGGCTCACAATATCATGATAGCCCGAACAACGATATGATATGCCAAATAACAATAACCGAGACTGAGGCATGATTTAAAATGCATGAATATGACTGAGTACAGAATATCAATGAAGCTAATGATATGACAGCAAGAAATGACCTCTCGGGTCTCAACAGTATCGGCGTGAAACCTTAACATGATAATTAGCATGATTTACAGCTCATTAACTTAATCACATAATCACAACACATGTATCATCAAGAAAGAGTCACTAAGTGGTGCTATGGAATGATCCAGGCCACGATTCTCATGGTGCACGCCCACACGCCCATCACTTGGCCTTTGCGTCACCTTACTAGTAATCATAGAACACATAGTTCGGTGTTTCGAACCCTCAAAACCAAGTTTGGAAGCGTTACTTACCTCAAGCCAAGCCAAGCTCTAGTCCGCGACGCCCTTGCCTCTCGATTCGGCCTCCAAATGCTCCAAATCTAACCAAAATCAGTATATATCATTAAAACACGCTAAAAGAACAAAACCCAAGCAAAAATAATCAAATTAACTCAAAAATCCCAAAATTTGCCAAACCCGACCCCCGGACCCACATCTCGGAATTCAATTAAAATCACATCATAAGAATCCTTATCCTCCCACGAGTCTATAGATACCAAAAATATCAAAATCGAACCTCAAATGGCCCCTCAAATCCCCAATGAAAACTCTCCAATTTCAAGCCCTAATCTCCTAATTTCTTCTCTAATTTCTCCATTAATTTCATGATTATACCATGGAATAATTGCCACAAACATACGATACAAGGTCCAAGTAGCTTACGTCACTGAAAACACTTAAATACTTCCTTGAAATTGAATTCCCCAAGCTTCAACTCGGCCAAAAATGGTGGATAAAAAACTGAAATTCGCGAAGTGAGGTTTATATAGCTCCTGCCCAGCGATTTTCGCACCTGCGGTCCATTTCCCGCACCTGCGGGACCGCTTCTACACTCCAGCCAACCGCTTCTGTGGTTTTCACTTAATCTCCCTTAATTGCATCTGCGGCTCCCTACCCGCACCTCTGGTCACGCAGGTGCGTTCCTTCTTCTGCACCTGCGGCTCCTACCCTTTTCACTTGTGGCCGCATCTGTGGCTGATTCCTCGCTCCTGCGAACGTCGCACCTACGGTCCCCTAACCGCAGGTGCGGTTATGACAGAACCAGCAGCTTCAGCTGCATTCTCCAATTTCCAAACTTTTCGATAACCATCCGAAATCATTCCAAGGCACCTAAAACCTCATCCAAAAATACGAACAAGTCACATTTCACTATTCAAACTTATTCCAACCTTTGGAACACTCAAAACAACATCGAAACACCAAATCACCCTCGAATTCAAGCCTAAGGATTCTAAAACTTCCGAATTCTCCAACCGATCCAAAAATCTATCAAACCTCATCCGAATGACCTGAAATTTTGCACACACGTCAAAAATGATACACCGAACCTACACCAATTTCTGAAATTCCATTCCGACCCCGATATCAAAATTTCCACTACCAACCGGAAAACGCCAAAACCCCAATTTCGCCAATTCAAGTCTAAATCTACCACGGACCTCCAAAATACATTCCGATCATGCTTCTAAGTCCCAAATCACCTCACGAAGCTATTCAAACCATAAAACCAAGTTCTGAGATCATTTACTCACAAGTCAACTTCCGGTTGATTTTTCCAACTAAAGCTTCCCAAAAAGAGACTAAGTGTCTCATTTCTCTACAAAAACCACTCCGAACACAAACCAACCAACGTGATACGATTAATGTAGCTGAACAACATATAAAGAAGCAGAAATGGGAGAAACGGAGCGGTAACTCATGAAAATCGATCGTTACACTTGGCCTACGCATTCGCATGAGAGGCTCTGCATTCGCGCAGGCCTGGGGTCAGTGACCACCGCGTTCATGAGTGGGACCTTGCGTTCGCGTAAGAGGTTGTTTGGGCAGTTGCATTTTGTGCTTCGCGGACGCGAGGAAGCTTCCACGTTCACGAAGAAAGAAAACACATGGGCAGATTTAAATGTTCAAAAATGAGGGTTTGAGTTCATAACACAAAAATTGATTTGGGAGCTCGGTGCGAGGCGATTCCTGGAGAGATTATCACGTGGGTGTTTGGGGTAAGTGATTCTTAACTTGTTTTGGTTAATTTCTATGATTATGCCTTTGATTTCATCATTAAATTAGTGTTTGGGGTGGGAAATTGGGGAAAATGGAGGAAAGTTCTTAGACCAAATTTTGAGGTTTTGATCAAGATTTAATTTTGGTATGGGTGAACTCGTAGTTGCACGAGTGTTCGAATTTTGTGACTTTTGCCCGATTTCGAGACGTGGGTCGGGGTCGACTTTTTAGGGATATTTTCTAATTTCTTGTTAAAGTCGTGATTTCATTAATTAGATTAGTTTCTTATAGTTATATTTATAGGATGTAATTGCTTTTGGCTAGATTTGGGTTGTTTGGAGTCGGAAAGTCGAGGGAAAGACATTCTTATTGGCTGATTGAGCTTGGTTTGAGATAAGTAACTTGTCTAACCTTGTGCGGGGGAAAACTCCTTAGGATTTGGTACTGTTGTGATAATTTGTGATATGTGAGTGTCGTGTACGCGAGGTGACGAGTGCGTACACGAGCTAAATATTGAAAATCCGGTCTTTGCTAAGTAATTTCCTTTTTATAGCTTAAATGAGTTATTCTAGCACGTGTAGTCTTCATGTTTAGCCTAATTTCACATGTCTACGTGTTTCATCTCTTAGTTGCAATTTGTACAACATGCTTAGTTAAATTACCTATTTTTCCTGAATTCCGTATTTGTTCTTTAACTGTAGGATTTCCTTGCTTGCGATATCATTGTTGTATTTGTTACGTATTGACTTTCGTGATTCTTGTTGTGATGATTGTTTGGTTGTGGCACGAGTTTTTTTCCGTGCGGAGTGTTATTGGCACGAAGTTTCCTCCGTACGGAGTGTTATTGGCACGAGGTTTCTTCCGTGCGGAGTGTTATTGGCACAAGGTTTCTTCCGTGCGGAGTGTTATTGGCACAAGGTTTCTTTCGTGTGGAGTGTTATTAGCATGGGGTTTTTTCCGTACGGTGTGTTATTCGCACGAGGTTTCTTTCATGCGGAGTGAGATTTTGGTACGAGGTTTATGCCGTGCCGTTGAGAGATATTTACTTTTGAGACTACGTGGCGGTACCTCGGGAGTGCCCCTGTTGGTTTCCTCTTTTTGCTTTGTTATTTTTTTTTTGTTGTTGTTATTGTTGTTGTTGTCTCTTAACTTGTAAGATGTTCTTTTCCTTACGTGTTATACTATTCTTCCTGTTTTCCTAAACAACTACTTTTTTGTACATTCTTACTGTTTCCTTAACCTGCCATTCCTTTTTATCATTTCATCTTCTGCCTTATTTCTTATATTCCAGTATGGCCCTAACCTGACCTTGTCACTACTCTACCGAGGTTAGACTTGGCATTTACTAGATACCGTTGTGGCGTACGCATACTACGCTTCTGCACATATTTTTGTGCAGACCCAGGTACATCCTATCAGCCTCGATATTAGAGTGTTGGGCCGCAGTTTGGAGACTTCAAGGTATATTTGCCAACGTTCGCAGACTTCGGAGTCCCCCTCTATCCTTACTATGTTGTCTTTTATTTATTCTCTTAGACGCTGATGTATATAGACGTTTAGTACTTCCTTAGAGTTTGTGACTTGTAACTACCGGGTTTTGAGAGCTGTTTATACTCTGAGTTGTAGATTTTTACTTATACATGCCGAGCGACAGTTTTCAGCTATATATTTATCTGTTAAATGTGAGACTTAGTTGTATTTCAATTCTTTCCGCAAATTGTTAGGATTACCTAGTCTTAGTGACTAGGTGCCGTCACTATATCCTACGGAGGAAAACTTGTGTAGTGACAAAAAGTCATTAAAAATTAATTATATAAAACTGAAAAAATTTCCAGGGAATAAAACACATTTTTAAATATTCCCAGAGATTCATTGTGAACGAAATATTTTGAATTTTAAATTTTTTGTGTTTTATGAAAAAAAATTCCCACAGAATTTTCCTAAGGAAGTAGTGGAAATATTTTATTATTATTCACACAACATCTCAGTCTACTCACATCGTTTTCTCCCTTTGTTTCTCCACTCCACCGACGAGTTCTTCACTTCACTCCATTCTCAGGTAAGTCGATCTCTCTCTCTCTCTCTCTCTCTCTCTCTTTCTCTCTCTCTCTCTCTCACCCTCTCCTTTTTCATTTTTCATTTTTCGAAACATAGGAATTTTCTACTGTTTCAAACCTTAGGTTTGATAAAATAACTGATGTTCTCCTATGCATGTATAGTCTAATTAAACCTATGCCATTATTTGTTTCGTCTTAGAAATAATGAATTTGCGAGTAAGTTTCATACATTAGATATTTTTGAAATATATTAAAGTGATTAAGTCCTACCAGGCTGCTAAGCTTTTTTATCTTTATGTGTGTTTCACCTTAAAGTTTGAGGAATAAAGATACTTACTTGCATAACTTTTCTTTAATAAAGTTTACTTTTATAATAATTGTAATTTTTTACAAGATATTTTCAAACAAAGCTTGGAGGATTCATTCGAAGTCACCCGATAGATGATCGAGGTAGGCCAATCCAACAATCCCAAGAGGAGGTCACGGACATGTGGATTAAGGCATATGGTAGTGTGCGTAATGGAAGAGTCTACGGACTTGGATCAGAGTTTAGTCTCGGTCGTCGTACTTCTGGATTGTCTAGTTCTTATTCATCCTCACATTGCTCGGTGGATCTGGATGAGTTTGAGCAATTGAATAGGAAGGTAGCGAAGATTACTGAGTTGTATCTTTAAGAAAGGGCTGCTAGGGAAGAAAAGGCAAAGCGGAGGGTGGAAGAAGACAAACGAAGAGTGGTAAAGGAAAGGCGAAGGGAGGAACAAATAAGGCAAAAGGATGATGCATTAAGACTTGTCACTAGTGATGTTAAAAGTCTCAAGTATCGGATAAACTCCCTCTTAACATCTGGTGTATTTGCTCTACCCCGTTCTCCAGTACCATCTATAACCAAGGAGTAGTTTCTTTTATTAGTTTGTCTTATATGGTACTTGGATGTTGAATATTGAGTGCTGGATTTTTTGAGTGTTTGTTCTACTCTCTATTTAGTTGGATCTGGTTTTTGAAATGGATTGAATTAGATGTTGTTCATAAAAAGAATTGAAATTGATGTTTAACTTGGTATTTGAATGCGCTTAACTGTATTTAGTCATGTATTGTTGGTTGTACTTTCTGTTTGGCAGATGGTGTAGTTCTAAAAACAAATTTGGCCAAGAAAATATTTTCCAGATTTCCCATGGATTTCCCACCGACTCCGTGGAAATTTTGTCTCACTAATTTTCGTGGCATGTTTCCCACTGCTTCCATGGGTAAAATCAAAATTATTTTTAATACTTCCCACAGATTCGGTGGGAAACTTAAAAAAATTAAATTATTATATTTTCTTATTTTTTTCACGACGGTCATGGGAAAATACACTATGTGACCCCACCAAGTTCACGTGAAACCCTTCCTGGAAAACTCCCTGGGAATTATCCACGAATATCCTGAGAAGCTATTTTTCTACCAGCCCTTCTCCCACTGAGCGCTCCTCTGGGAATGTTGTGGTAATATCTAAATTTCACATAGATTTCCCACTAATTCTTCTGTTGAAAAAGACTGTATTTCTAGTAGTGTCTTATTATATAAAATAAAAATATCCGGTTCTAGTTACATCCCCTAGAAAAGAACTGATGCCTAAAGAAAACCCAAGGAAGATTATTTTCTATCTACAACTAACTAAAAATAAAGAATATATTTTTGAATATTTTTTATTGGACCTTAATCCCTCAAGAAAGTTGTCCAAAAGATCCATAATCGGAAAAAGTCCATCATTTTTCTACTGTTTTAAAAAAATTTCCCTTTCAATTAGACTAACAAAACTATATAGAATATCGCTTAGTCGTCTCCTCACCCCACACTTAAAATTGTACATTATCCCCAATGCACATTTTAAATAACAAGAGGGTGAAAGAAATTCTCCGATAGGCCAAAGACCGAAGCATTAGCAACTCAGGGACACACAGACTTCTCCCGAGCATAGTCCTATGTGCGGATAACCCACACTTAGTTCCAACTATCTAGCTTGTTGTTACATCCTTCCAATGAATTTGCTTCCCATGTTCCTACACAATAAAAAAATAACACTACAAAAATAATACAATAAAAATTAATAAAACACAAATAAAATAAAATAAGCAGTAAAGTTGGGTTGCTAGTGCGTTAGTTAACGTCGTGGCACGATGTGAATCACTTTTAATTTGCCTCCACCTCGAGCTTATAAATTGGATCCCCAATTTAGACTCAAGCTTATGATTATGCTCTTGGGGTGGTGGAACAAATCCTTGCGAGCGAAAAACTAAATATCGCATTTCGCACATCTTGGACTTCAAACGAGGAATGTTATTTTGCCTAAATGGCATAAACAAATTTCAGAATGTATGGCTCGTCTACCTCTTCCATTGACTTCTCTTTTATACTAGTAAGGATACACTCTCATTTTATCGTCCAAACACAATTTGGATAAGTGTTTGGAATGAGGTCATACGTGCTCAAATACATTAATTTCAAGCTTATCAACATCCTCCAAACCAATGACACTACGGTCAACTGAATTTGTATCCTCAATGCACATGGTTGACTCTACTACCACTTCTTTAATATCAGCATCCTCAAATTCTTGTTGTCTAGGTTGTTGTTGCTCTACTCTTAATTCCTCCATTAGAGTATCAACTGCCGACTCTAATTCACACTGCTTTTGGCTACTATCCAGAATATTAGCTTGTTGAACATTCAAAAGCTTCCACCACTTGGCTCATTTGAGCCTTCAAATTGTGAATAGTTGTCTTTTACCTTTGTATCTGTAATTTTGTCTCATTATTTTGTTCCACAATGCATATTAACTTCATCTCCTTTAGGTCAGTATCCCCTGGTTCTTTGTTCCTATTAACTTCACAAGAAAAAATAGAACTATCAGAATAAGGGGTTGGGGGAGGATAAGAAATATAAGCGCTACCATAAAAGTGACCATTTTGACTACCACACATATCACACACATTCCACACAGAAGATTGAGTTGGTGCACAGAACTCGCTCTCGGGAATATTTTGATAATTTTTCCACGAGTAATTTCCTTCACATATGCATGAAGAAGATCAAAAGCAGAATTACCAACATCAAAACTCTCATAATTCCAAGATGCCATGTCTCTCAAATAACCTGTTAAAATTTTAAAAAAATAAATAAAAGAAAACAAAGTAAAACAAGAGTTCAAACTTGAAACCTAATAATATTTACAGCTACAACTACACCACTAGTTCGCCGGCAGCAACGCCAAAACTTGGTCATGCCCAACTATACTTTGTAAAAAGGACTAAGCGGTCACTGCAAATATAATCCGGTCTAAGAGTTCGGAGTTGAATCCCACATAGAACTAAGGTTTAGCTGCAACTATTCAATATCACTACAAAGACAAGCTCGAACAATTCTTAAGGTATAAAGATTGTGTATATTTTAAACAAATTAACTAATAAACACTAGAAAGCTGTAAAATTATTAACGAGGATGGAGTTGGAGACAATCTTAAGGAGGCCTAGAGTTATGATTTCCCAATTGTCGGAATCTTTCTCGCTACGTCTCCTATAATTCCGCCAAAGCATTCTCTATTGAACGTGATAACTTCAAGTGTCGTAATTTTCTCCCAAACAACTATAATAATTTACTAGATATATTATCCTGAACTACGCTAGCTGGCACTATCTTATTGCTCACTATGACCACGTCAAGACTTTGTTATTCCTAAACCTACCTTTAAACCTGCCGTATTGATTCCTCACATATGTTAGGAGTGACGTTGTTTAATAACCACCTAAATATGTACTCTTTTCCAAGCAATACATAATAAATAGGCACGGTTAATTGAGAGCTCTTCAATTAACTAAAATAAGCACGCAATTGAACATATGAAGTAATCTAAAGACTCAATTATGACAAAACATATCAAGAATTCATCCTACAAAAAGGGTCCACCAAACCTCTAGAAAGAAATGTAGCTACTCATAGTCATGCTAATATAGATTCGAAAGCATTCAAATACATATTAAAGAAGAACATAGAGAAAACTCTTGTGATTCCTTGCTTCCAAGTGTTCCCGCAACACTTTTGCCTCTTCAATAATGTCTCTCCTCTAAAAAATAGGTGTAGAACCCCTTTTATACATAATGGGGGCGTGTAGGGTCGAAACTATTAAGTCCTAGCCGAAATAGGAAAAGTTTCCTACTTTGGCGTTTTTAATCGTGCCTGGCGCAAAGCTGGGCACCCAACTCTGTGTAGTGCTGTCTTTTGCGTTTTGAACTATGCCTGGCTCAAATCTGGACGCCAAAAAACCACACTCCTCTAAATTCTTCCACTTTGACTTTAATTTATGCACAATCCTTCCATATCGCGTGCGATTAACCCCTACATATATAAACATTATCATTAAGCTTGAGTCACAAATATTAGACACTAAATTTAACGAGGTTGAGGCATAATGCTGGACAATTTACATAAAAAACATGAATTTTTAGCCAAACATCATTCTACCACTAACGAGTTAAAAGTCCATTTAGCTAACTAACTTAATTACTGAGATTCCGGGGGAAAAATTGATTGATTTCCTCAAATTTTACTGTTTGTCAAATTGAAACATGTTTTTTCTCTTTCATTTATTTATTATTAGAAAATTATTATATTACTTGGTTAAGTGCAGGCTCGTTACAGTACAGCTTAAGATTAAGAAAGAAAAAAGACCTTACAACTTGAGGAACAACACACACTAACTACTCTTCTCTCTCTTTCTTCGGATCTTGCAGATCTGAGTATAATAGACCCCTAGTACTCGTCCCTCGTCCACACCGAATTTCTCCTATTGAAGATTCATCCTCTCTGGCGAGTACGTTTTTGATCAATTTCTCTTCTGTGTACAATTGATTTTCATCCTAGTTCTGTCCTTTGCTCTATTTCTCTATCTGGCCCCTCTTTTATCTATGCCTTGCTTATTGGGTTGATTTCAAACTTTACGAATTATATGGTTTAGGGTTAAATGTCCTGTTTTTCATTAATGCTATGTTTTGATCAATTTTATGGATCTGAATTAGGTGGTTGAATCAGAAGTGAAGTGTGTCTTTTCATTATCCTTTTCCACTTATATGTAGTAGTAATTCGTGGACCAATTTTATACTCCTATTTATTTAAGCTTAATGATTTGAGGTTTATTTTTTTCCTTCAGTATCACATTTTTGTCTGTGTTTTCTTATCCAATACTGTAATTTAGTATTGATCTGCTCTTAAAATAATTGGATTTGGTATTAGGTTGTCTGTTCCTTATATGACTTTTGAATCAAACGTGCATTGATAGGAGTTTACTAATTATCTTGCATTTCATTTAGTGCCTTTTCTTCCCTTGATAGTTTTGTATTTTTGATCTCCTTGTAAATAGATGTATTTACAGAACTGATGTAGGATCAGAGATGGATGTAGGTTAATAGATACGGTTTCATTTGAATCTAATAACTTCAACTTAGGTCCTCTATATGTTAATAAATTATACATATAATAAATTTCGAACCCAGTGAATCAAATGGACTATGCTAGAATTTCGAACTCGAATCTATAAAGACCAAATCCTGAATCAGCATTTGTGTAGCATTAGTTGATCATATAACATGAATTGTAGTAATTTAACTAGTTCAATAGAAGAATTCTTTTCTTTGATCCTTGTGACTTTATTCCTTATTTTGAAACTAAAGATATTGTCAGGTCGAGATTTATGCCAAGCTATACTAATTTCAGGTAAAGTGAGCGGAATAAAATGGAGAAGTCCTGCTCTCTGCTGATACATTTTGACAAGGGTACACCAGCTCTTGCCAATGAGATCAAAGAAGCACTTGAAGGAAATGATGTCCCCGCCAAGATTGATGCTATGAAGAAAGCTGTAATGCTTTTATTAAATGGAGAAACCCTACCTCAGCTCTTTATTACTATTATTAGATATGTCTTGCCTTCTGAGGATCACACAATTCAAAAACTATTGCTTTTGTATTTGGAGATTATTGAGAAGACGGATTCTAAGGGGCGTGTGCTGCCTGAGATGATCCTAATCTGCCAGAACTTGAGGAATAATTTGCAGCATCCAAATGAGTACCTTCGTGGAGTTACTTTGAGATTTCTTTGCAGGCTGAATGAGGTTGATATAATTGAACCTCTAATTCCATCTATTATGAGCAACTTAGAGCATCGTCATCCATTTGTGCGGAGGAATGCAATTCTTGCTGTGATGTCTATTTACAAGCTCTCACAGGGTGAGCAGCTCCTGGTAGACGCACCAGAAAAGATCGAGAATGTTCTGACCACTGAGCAGGATCCATCGGCTAAGAGAAATGCATTTCTGATGCTCTTCCAATGTGCTCAGGAGCGTGCTATCAATTACCTCTTGACTCATGTTGATAGAGTCTCTGATTGGGGCGAGTTACTTCAGATGGTTGTATTGGATTTGATTCGAAAAGTTTGCAGGACAAACAAAGCGGAGAAAGGGAGGTATATCAAGATTATTATATCATTACTGACTGCCCCTTCTGCTGCTGTTACCTATGAATGTGCTGGGACTCTTGTTTCCTTGTCTTCTGCTCCAACTGCTATAAGAGCTGCAGCCAACACCTACTGTCAACTTCTTCAATCTCAGAGTGACAACAACGTTAAGCTTATTGTGCTCGATCGACTGAATGAATTGAAATCTTCCCATAAAGATATCATGGTTGATATGATAATGGATGTCCTTAGAGTACTTTCCAGCCCGAACCTTGACATCAGAAGAAAAACACTCGACATTGTTCTTGAATTGATCACTCCCAGGAATATCAATGAGGTTGTTCTCACACTGAAGAAAGAAGTTGTGAAAACTCAAAGCGGTGAGCTTGAGAAAAATGGCGAGTACCGCCAAATGCTCATCCAAGCCATTCATTCATGTGCCATAAAGTTTCCGGAAGTGGCAAGCACTGTAGTCCATCTTTTGATGGACTTCTTGGGAGATAACAATGTTGCTTCTGCAATTGATGTGGTTGTGTTTGTCCGGGAGATTATCGAAACAAACCCAAAATTAAGGGTTTCCATTGTGACAAGACTACTAGACACTTTCTACCAAATTCGAGCAGCACGAGTTTGTTCCTGTGCCCTTTGGATCATTGGAGAGTATTGTCTATCTCTCTCTGAAGTTGAGAGTGGCATTGCAACTATCAAGCAGTGTCTTGGAGACCTACCATTTTACTCAGTTTCTGAGGAAAGTGAAGCTACTGATTCTTCAAAAAAGACTCCGCAAGCAAACTCCATTACTACTGTGTCGTCTAGAAGACCAGCTATCCTTGCTGATGGAACATATGCTACTCAAAGTGCTGCCTCTGAAACTGTTTTCTCTCCTTCAACAGTTGTTCAAGGATCTTTAACCACTGGAAACCTGAGATCCCTTCTTCTCACTGGTGATTTCTTCCTGGGAGCAGTTGTTGCTTGTACACTGACTAAGCTCATTCTGAGGCTGGAAGAAGTTCAACCATCAAAAATTGAAGTGAACAAAGCAACGACAAATGCATTACTGATAATGGTCTCAATGCTACAGCTAGGGCAGTCTTCAGTTCTTCCTCACCCAATTGACAATGATTCTTATGACAGAATAGTTCTTTGCATAAGATTGCTCTGTAATACAGGTGACGAGGTTAGGCAGATCTGGTTGAGCTCTTGCCGAGAGAGTTTTGTTAAAATGCTTTCTGATAAACAGCTAAGAGAGACAGAGGAGATCAAAGCAAAGGCACAAACTTCTTTCTCCCAACCAGATGACCTCATTGATTTCTACCATTTGAAGAGTAGGAGGGTAAGACACTTCTACCTGAAACATTTTGTGGTTGGAGGTCTCAGGAGATTCTCTTTTCTAGTTCCGTGCTTATTGAAAATGTTAGTTATCAATTATCTAAGTTGCTTCGACATAGTAGTTTAGGTGCCGCACCCGTGTGCCGTGTCGACACGACACTAGTATGGGTGTGGGTATGGGATCCGTACCGGATCTGATCAAACAATTTTGGGTACTTTGACCACGATGGATGGAAAAATTCGAGACAAGATACAATTTGATTCCCGAAATCAGAATCAAAACTAGGGTAAATTTGAAGAAAATAGCATACCTTATCTAGAAGAATTCATTATGTTGGTGCTGGGACTGTAAATTTTTTGGTCCTAATCATGAGTGAAAATGATTGCAAAGTTATTTTGTTTGATGCTTTGTTGCTTAGGTGGGATGTGTCTTAATGTGATATTTCAATTTTACAATAGTGCAAATTGCAACCTGTACCTAATTTGCAAGGGTTTTGTGTTTTTTCTGTACCTTTTTCTTTTTGGAATTGTGAACATTATATCATAACTTAAAAAACATGGTGCAAAACCTGGACATTCTATAAGTGCCGTTACTTTTTGTAGAATAATGTAACTTGCCTTGCACATTACCTATCGGTATAAAGTAAGAAAATTTGAGCATTCACGTTAAATCTAATTTTTGAGTTCTCTGTTTTAGTTTATGTTAATTGACTGAATTTCACTTTTAATGCTTATGTAAGATCTCATTAGCAATTGATACCATATCATTTTTTCCTTTCTAGCTAATTGTGATACCATTATATAGAGAAAAGGTTACAAAGAACCGGATTTCTTTTTGCTGTTTCTTAAGTTTCTAATATCCAATTTTGAAAAATAACTACTTTTCCTTTAAGTTATAATTTCATTCTATATAACAAATAGAATAGAAAATGAATGTCATAAATATGGTTCTATAGACAAATAACTGTTATTACTATATTAAGAAGTCTTAAATTTGTATGCATATTAGAGGTTTGGGGTGCTTTTGTGTGCTAATTTTTGGGCTTCTTTCTCCAAAAATGATGAATGAATGAGAGTGGACTTCGCGCCTCAAAAAGGCTGATAATAAGGTCATGTGTAAACCACACGCCATTCCTTCCACTGTTGTCTTCAACATTCTCCTTAAAACACTAATTTTGTGCAGTAGTTTCTAAAACATGCAAGGGTTGTCTAGATAGTTCAATTTTTCCCCTTCTTGGTGCTCAGAATCAATGCAATAGTTCTTTCTCCATGTCCTAACTAAATATATGTACTCCAGGGCATGAGCCAGCTGGAGTTGGAAGATGCTGTCCAGGATGATTTGAAGCGTGCCACTGGAGAATTTGTCAAGGACGAAAATGATGCTAATAAGCTAAACCGGGTTCTGCAGCTCACGGGATTTAGTGATCCTGTTTACGCTGAAGCATTTGTGACAGTTCATCATTATGATATTGTCCTGGATGTCACTGTTATAAACCGAACCAAAGAGACACTTCAGAATTTATGTTTGGAATTGGCAACAATGGGTGATCTTAAGCTCGTTGAGCGTCCACAGAATTATACTCTAGCTCCTGAGTCAAGCAAGCAGATAAAAGCTAATATCAAGGTGTCTTCTACTGAGACTGGAGTAATTTTTGGTAACATTGTCTATGAGACTTCAAATGTGCTTGAGCGGACTGTTGTCGTGCTCAATGATATCCACATTGACATCATGGATTACATATCTCCTGCCGTTTGTAGTGATGCTGCTTTTAGAACTATGTGGGCTGAATTCGAGTGGGAAAACAAGGTAGAATGCCATTCTTTGATTGTTTAACAATCATTTGATTGTTATTTTTTTTGTTGTTGCTGCTTCTAACTTTCTTAACCTTTTGATATCATAAATAATCTGTTGCGTTATAGAAATAGAGACAAAGTCATTCTCTTTCGTTTTGATGAATTAAGTCCTGTGATTCCTGGTTTTTTTTTGGGTTACTTCAAAATGTGTGTACGACTGGGTTTACCAATTTTTTAAAGGAAATTATTACATGAATTATATTTAATTATATGCGCTGATGAATACCCCAGGCTGAAGTGATCTGATTAAAACCACGAGCACGTCAGCTAATATTGTACATTGCAGGTTGCTGTCAACACTGTAATTCAGGATGAAAAAGAATTTCTTGACCATATTATCAAATCAACCAACATGAAGTGCCTGACTGCACCGTAAGTTCTCTGGTCACACTGAATTAATTATGGAAGTTGATGCTTGATTATTTTATTTGCATTTTCTGATTTACGATTTTGTTATTATTGATATTAATACAATCTAGATTCTAGAGTATGGTGTTTCCTCTACAACAACTCAATGAAATCCCACAAGTGGGGTCTGGGGAGAGTAATGTGTATGCAGACTTTACTCCTACCCTGAGGAGGTAGAGAGGTTGTATTCGAAAGACCCTCGGCTCGAGAGGAAGAATAGAAACAAGTAAATATCAACAACAAGGCCAGGAAAATGATACCAACAATGAATGAACCGGAAAAACAGATGGAAGAAAGCAATAGTAATAGCAACAAGTAGTAACAACGACAAGGTACTAGAAAATCGAAGCGGCAGATAGTACTAAAAATAACCCTAACACTAGCACTCTGATAATCAATAACAAGGTACTAGCAAGCTAGCCCTAATAAACCCAGAACGGATTAGAAAAACACGCTACTTCTTCGGTAAGCTGAAGTCGCTCCATATCCTGCCTATCACCTCTCCCAATACATCTTAGGACGCCCTCTATCTACCTCTTCTCCTACTTGACAGCGCCAACCGTTCACACCTAGTTGTAGCCCAAAAAAAGAAGATCCAGAGTGATTCCTCACCTACCCTATTAGGGGTCCTCGCTGGGCATCTAGGCTTCTCCGTCTCACATGCCCGAACCATCTAAGCCTTGCTTCTCGCATCTTATCCTCCATGGGGGCCACGCCCATTTTCTCCCGAATATCTTTATTCCTAATCTTATCCATCCTAGTGTGCCGCACATCCATCGCAACATCCTCATTTCAGCTACGTTCATCTTCTGGATATGAGAGTTCTTGATTGGCTAGCATTCTGCCCCATAATTTATGATTTTGTTATTATCGATGTTAATACAATCTAGATTCTAGAGTATGGTGTTTCCTGTCATATATATAATTCTTCAGAGACAAGATTTTTGAACGCTATGGCAATGTTGCAAATTGTTGGAATAAGACTCAGGTATTTACTATCAGAAAATATAGAACTTTATTATCCGTGAGAATCAAATTTGTCTTAACTAAGAAATGAGAATCTTTTCCAAATTGGATTTGCACTAGTACTTCTAGTTGAGGGGAAATAGGTAGTTTCTTTTTCTATCATCTCGAGATCAGTTTCTTCTCTGTAACATTTTTTCATTTACTCTTGTTGGACGTACTTGAATTGCACAAAATTACGAAGATAGTCAAATTGATGTTTCCGGTTCACAATCACTAAGGTCATTTTTTGTTTTTCCACTCGCTGGATATGTTAGGCAGAGTATTAAATATATATCGCTCTGCACGTGTACGTGTGCGCATGTGTAATTCTATCAATATATACTGATAAATTCCTTTTAGGAGTTACCTGTCACTTGATTTGTCAAGAGAAAAGGAGTTACTTGTTCGTTGCTTAAGTCATTTGAGTCTTGTTTCTTTTGATGCATGGCTGCTGATGACAGTATAAAATTTTCATGTATCTGCTTTCTTACATAATTCCAGATCTGCTTTGGAAGATGAATGTGGGTTCCTTGCTGCTAATCTGTATGCGAAAAGTGCGTTTGGAGAGGATGCTTTGGTGAATCTGAGCATTGAAAAGCAATCAGATGGTAAGCTCAGCGGTTATATTCGCATAAGAAGCAAAACACAAGGAATTGCTCTTAGCTTGGGAGACAAGATAACACTCAAGCAGAAGGGAGGCAGTTGATCTTGCCAAGTTGATATTAGTCTCTCCTAGATAACGCCGGTATCCTACTCCCTGTCTTTAAAGAGATTCTACAGCTTAATTGTTTTTGCCTTGTATGTTTCCAGGGGATGATTAGTTTAGGTGGCTTTTCTTTTCTGCAGTTTCTGGACACACACAGAGACAGTCATTAGAATTGTGTTTTAGATATTACTCCCGGGGCGCCATTTTATGTGACAGCCTCAACTTTGGGGTAATCAGTATTGTTTATTCTATCAGTCTCAGTCCATCAGTCGAAGTAATTGGTTAACAATCTGTTGAACAAGTTAGGTTGGCTTGGAAAACATCACATTATTGTTAACTATTCAAGGAATTGGAGATCTTGTAAAATCTGTCTAGAATATATTACTTCCTCCGGTCCAAAATAAGTGTTTTAAGGTTTTGGCATGCTATTAAGAAAACCATTTAATAGCAATTTGGCTAATTACCCCAGCATTAATCATAAGGGTTATTTGGCTAATTACCTCTGTCTCCTCAGACTTTTTAGATCATTTATTGGAGTAAGGTAGATTTTAAGAAAAACAATTAATGCCTTCTTGGTTTTCTAAAGCGACTCCTATTTTGGGCCAACTTTACAGTTATTTTGTATGGGTGGGACTATTATTTACTGAATTTTTTCAAACAGCTCGAGACATTAAAAATGACGAGCACACTGGCACCAGAATACCGGAATATCAGATTAATTATATGTAAAATAATTATATACATGCATATAAATAAGTCTATATATGCATGTGTGTGTACGTATGTATGCAGTGGCATCGGCGATAGTTTTAAGCATTAATTACTAAACTACCTGTGAATGTGTGTCATCTTTTGTAGAAAACTTTGGGAGTTGGTGGGTGATCATGCGTATCATGATCATTTCACTAGGCACAAGTGCATGACATCTTGCTCTCTTAGCTGTTATGGGTTCTCTGCGTCAATTTTCCAGAGTGAAGAGTTTCCTAGTTCAACTTCTGCCCATCCTTTTGACATTCTAAATTGTTCAACTTGGAATGCCTGGATTATATCCTTTATTTATGGGTATAGCCATCAGTATTAGTCATCAATCAACATGGCAAAGCTTCTGAGAGTAGCCTTCAAAACCTTTGAGACCCATGTAGAGTTACCCTGAAGTAAAGTTGACTCCACTTCATTATGACATCCCCTTCATTTTTTGCAACTTAAATATGTGACAAGCAACTTTTTGTTTCCCTCTTTTCTTCATCTTCCAACTCCATCATAGGCTTCGGATCAGCTTTTGTCTTTTTATCTGGATGGCTTCTTTGAGTACAACTCATCAGTTTTCCCCGTTGCAGGTTGTTAGACATGAATCTGAGACTCCTTCACATGTCCGATTTGCAGCTTGGAGGAGTGCTGGGGTTATTGAGAAAATCTGTAGAAATTGTGGTGCTGCACTTATTTTTTAGGTTCAGACATGAGAAATTCGGGCATTTTACTCTTCTTTGAGGACATTTTTTGTAGAGAAATTGGAAGGGAGTACTGCTTTATCTTTCTGCTGTAAGTTAAATGAATTCATACCCCAGTCAGAATTTGGTCTAAGTCACTCTTTGCTTGTTACTTTCTTTACCCCTTATTCTTGATTTCCCTTGTTTGTAAAAGCAAAGGTCACCTCAATTTCAGGTGCCATATTATATTGGAATTTAGTTATTTCCCCAGCAGACTCCCCCTTCATCCTTTCTCCTTTCTCTTGTTTTGTTCCAATTTGTGCAAGTTGTGCTCAAATTCCACGCAGGACCTTATTTTTTATGTTTTGAGTGAGTCGATCACCGAGGGACTTGCTAATTCTATTGTTAAGGATAGTATAAAAACACGAAATCCAGGCGTTTGTTCAGCAAAGCGACCAGGGACAGTTGCTATAAAATGACTCGTTACTTGAGTTAATCTTGCTACTTGAATAGTCCTAGGAAAAATAAAATTCAGAACTTGCAAAAGCATAGAGAAACAGAGCGATGACGAGCGATGAACTTAGGCATTTTTGTGAAAACTGAAGTAGATTGGGCAATATTTATATAACTCATTGACAAATTAAGTATTGTAAAATTGTAGTGGCGCCCTATTTGGCCGCCCCCATTTAACCTGTACCCACTTTTTCATTTTTTTAAACTTGTATCCACTTTTTAAACATCTTTAGGCATTTTTCTCATCTTTCTTCTTCTTCTTCTTCTTCTTCTTCGGGTGATAGTGATTTTATATGGTGTTTGTGAACATATTTTAAGGTAGTTTATGATATTTTACAGTGGTGAGTTGTTGTGGCGCTTTATTTTATACTATTGCTTAGAGTTTCTTTTTCTTTTTTTTTTTTCTTAATTGCAAAATGAGTTCGTTAGATTTATTGTTGTTTTGACAAATTGATGATCTTGATGATATTTGGAGGTTATGTTTCAAATTTGATTAAATCATATATTGGATTGTTAAAATTCGAAGAGCAAATTTGCGTTTCTGGGTAATTTGCACTTCAGGCCTATTTGGTCTTAAGTGCATGAAAGCGTTGGTTGCACTTCAGACCTTCGGCATTAAGTGTATCTGAAGTGCAAGTTTTCACTTCAGACTTATTGGCCTTAAGTGTAGGAAAACGTTTGTTGCACTTTTGACTTTTTGGCCTTAAGTGCATCTGAAGTGCAATTTTTCACTTCAGACTTATTGGCCTTAAGTGCATGAAACCATTGGTTACACTTCAGATCTGTATGACCTTAAGTGCATCCTAAATGCAATTTTTCACTTCTGACTTATTGGCCTTAAGTTTAGGAAAACGTTTGTTGCACTTCAAACATCTAATGTGCAATTTTTCACTTCAGACTTATTGGCCTTAAGTTTAGGAAAACGTTTGTTGCACTTCAAACCTTTGGGCCTTAAATGCATCTAATGTGCAATTTAAGTGCATAAAATTGGTTACACTTCAGACCTATTTGGCCTTAAGTGCATCTGAAGTGCAATTTGTTTTATTTCAGACTTATTAGCCTTAAGTGTAGTAAAATATTTGTTGCACTACAGACCTTTTGGCATTAAGTGCATCTGAAGTGCAATTTTTCACTTCAGAACTATTAGCATGAAACCATTGGTTACACTTCAGACTTATTTGGCCTTAAGTGCATCTGAATTGCAATTTTTCACTCAGACTAATTTCATTTTAACTTCAGACCCGATAAGTCTGAAGTTGATCGTAAAGTAAGTATGCTTGCAATTTTTTTTGCGAAGTGGGTATGAGTTCAATTGTGACCCCAAAATCGGGTATAGATGCAAAAGCCCCTTAAGTATTGCACTTAGAGCCTGTTTGACCAAGCTTCTGGAAAGACAAAAGTACTTTTTTTTTTGTCAAAAGCCCCTTATATACAGTTTTTCTGCTTTTGGAGAGAAGCTACAAATTCTAGCTTCTTCGAAGAAATAGATGCAGAAGCAGAAGTAGAAAATTAATTTATTCAAAACAAAAATAACCTTACAAAATTTTTATATTTTTCAAATTATCCCTTATTAATTTAATTTTCTTTTTTCCTTTTCCTTTTGTTTTTTATTTACTATACCTTTTTTTTCCCTTTATATTTTAATTCTCTTTCACCTATTCGTAAGAGTGAATTTTAAATTTATATTGAATGATATATTTGATATATTCAAATTATCATATAAATAATAAGTAATACCAAATACTCAGTGTTGTTGCTTTGAAATAACTATATTTTATATTGATCGAAATTTTTAATTTATCTTTTTACTTTATGTTTGATATTTAAATTGAATTCTTTTATAATAAATATTTTTTTTAAAATAATATTAATTGCAAACTGAACCTTTACTGTCATTTTCGTAATTTTATACTTAAAAGTATTTTTTGAAAATATTGGCCAAACACGTTGAGCTTGCAAAAAGCACTATTAATTAGCCAAACACAAAATTACTGTTTTGCAAAAATACCTTTGCAAAAGCAATTTTGAATAAAAGTACTTTTCAAAATAAGCAGTTTTTGGTAGCTTCGTCAAACGGGCTCTTAGCCGCTCTTTACTCGATTGTTCTATTTTTTAATCACTAGTCTTAGGATACGCGCTTTGCGCATCTTCCCTAAGTTAATGAATAAATAATTTTAGAAAAAAAAAGGTAAAACATCAATTAAACGTTTAATGACAGAAGTATATTTTACAAGTAAAATAATTATACAAAATTGACTGATATACAATAGTTTATATATATAACTTGGGAGAAAAATATTTCTTGAATGGATCTGTGAAGTTGCTGTATTAAATCCAAATATGCATGTTCAATAAAGGGAATCTTACGGAAATATCAAAAATAAGTCCTAACTTACCAACCTCCAGCCATTAATCATAGACTTATCAAAACTAGCCAATCACATACAAAAATTAAAAACCCAAATAAATAAGGATTTTTTTTCTCCAAGAATGATACGCAAAGATCTCCCTTCGTATTTTTAAGCGTATCAACAACATTAGATGCAAGACGGAAAGAAAATTTCATGGATGAGTTAGCAAACAAGGTGTGAAATACAATTATATATATATATATACACACACATATAAGATTCCAAAAATCTAAGCAAAAAGAGCCTATTTCAATGTGTATGGTTGGAGGTGATTTGGACTGAATTGATATCAAAATTCGTAGTTAAAATCGAGTTTAAAAAATTCTTCCGGGACACATATATCACGCATGTATGTCACACACAGGTATACATGTGATACAAATATGATACTAATATCCACCACCGGCAAGCGACCGAGGAATGCGGATGGGTATAAATTATGGTACTCTGGAGGCTCGAAGGATAAGAACAGAGTAGATATTTTGGTGGACAAGGAACTTAGAGAGACGGTGGTAGAGGTTAGGCGAGTGAGCGATAGATTAATGGCTATTAAGTTAGTGGTTGGAGGGCTCACTCTGAATGTCATTAGCGCTTATGCTCCCCCAGCGGGCTTGGATGAGGAGGTTACGAGGCGTTTTAGGAGGGTTTGGATGAGGTGGTGCGTGGTACTCCGCCCATGGAGAGGTTATTTATAGGAGGGTATTTCAACGTGCATATCGGGATGTCTGCTAGTGGCTATGGCGAGGTTCATGGCAGCTTTGGCTTTGGGGATAAGAACGGATGTGTCACTTCTCTGTTGGATTTCGCTAAGGCTTTTGAGTTGGTGATTAAGGACTCTAGTATTTTGAAGAGGGAGGAGCATTTGGTTACTTTTTGAAGTACGGTGACTAAGACTCAGATTGATTATCTCCTCCTTAGGAGGTATGATAGAGGGTTGTGCAAGAATTGCAAAGTTATCCCGAGCGAGGCACTCGCGACTCAACATAGGCTCTTAGTGATGGACGTCGGCATCATGATAAAGAGGAAGAATAGCGTGGTTCGGGGTCGTACGAGGATTAGGTGGGGTGCCTTGATGAAGGATAAAGCTCAGGAGCTGGAGGGGAGGTTGTTGGCTATGGGGGCTTGGAGGACTAGTGGGGACACAAACAGTATGTGGACAATGACGGCAAACTGTATAATGGAGGTTGTGAGAGAGGTGTTAGGGGTCTCGAAGGGTTACTTGGGCGGTCACAGGGACGACTGGTGGTGGATTGCCGAGGTCCAGGGAAATGTGGAAGGAAAGAAAGCGGCGTACATGGAGGTTAGTGGAGAGTACAAACGAGGAGGAGAGGAGGATGAACAGATAAAGATATAAGACAGTTAGGAAGGTAGCGGAGTTAGCGGTCACGGAGGCTAAGACTGCAACGTTTAGTCGCTTGTACAAAGAACTGGGGACAAAGGCAGGGACAAGAAGTTATTCCGGCCGGCCAAGGCGAGAGAGAGGATGGCTCGTGATCTAAACCAAGTGAGGTGCTTCAAGGACGAGGAAGGAAGAGTGTTAATGGAAGACGCTCAAATTAAGTTGAGATGGCAAACTTACTTTCATAAACTGCTGAATGATGAAGGGGATAGGGACATTGTGCTAGGTGAATTGGAGCACTCTGAGACTCCCCGTGATTTTATTGCTTATTGTGTCTGTAGTATTGTGTCATTGTTATTGCTTTTCTTTCTATTTTCTGGTTGTTACGTTGCTGGTGTTATCTTTTTGGCTTCCTTTGTTGTTACTGCTCCACTGTCTCTTTCCATCTTCGTGAGCCGAGGTTCTATCGGAAACAACCTCTCTACTCCTCTGGAATAGGTGTAAGGTCTGCGTAAATACTACCCTCCCCATACCGCACTTGTGGGATTCCACTGGGTTGTTGTTGTTGTCATTGTTGTTGTTGATGTGATACACGGTGTGATACACATAATCTTTTTCCTTGTTCATGTTCTACTTCGAATTTACAATTCAAATCACCTCAAAACTCTAACAAATCTTCCCAAAACTGAGATTTAAACTCCTTAAGAAGTATCCAATTAATTCCAACAACACTCACTCAAAAGAAAGCAAAAATTTGACATTCTTTTGGATACAAATAACTAATTGGCTAATATTTTTGAATTGACTAATTTTTTTACTAACTTATTTATGAGATGACATAACTGGTAATTTTCCTTCAATAAAAAGAAAAATATTATAAGTAAATTTTCTAATTCATATAGTTTAAATTTTAATATCCTAAATATTAGGCCTTACTGTATAATATTTCATATAAGCAAGTTTTAATAAGCAAAGTTTTAGTTGAACTTAAAGTCCTAAATCTTAAAAAAAAATAAAAAAATTAATGACTATTTTGTCTAATATGAAATCTACTTTTAATAGTATTAGGGTGCGTGCTTTCCCTAACGCGCAAAGCAATTGTTGGTCTATATAGTATGCGCGTGTACTATTTTCGATAAAAATATATGTTTAAGAATAATACAACTAATATTCAAAACATATACTTGAGATAATTGACAGAACTTTTTTAACTATGGATTGAGAAATTACAATGTGATGCTTGATATATCTATAAATTCTCTTTCGCTAGTGCATGAAATTACTCGAACAATAAAAGGTTTAATTAGATTAAGACAACGACTTCAAAGAATATTTTTAATTACAGACAATCCAACTAATTATATATGTAGTATACTTCATTTATTTGCATTAAATTGATTGCTATTTGATTAGTCTAAAAGTGATGTAATTTATTTTCACGATTCCAATTTTCCTCCGTAAGATATCGTGATGACACCTAGTCTCTACAACTAGGTAAACCTAACAAACAATAATAACTAAACAGATATAATCAACAAGTTACTGAAAACAACTGAATAATAGATAAAAACCTTCCAAAAGCAGAATCTCACAATACGCACCCCAAAACTGGTGAAACTGAGTCATAAGCTCTATAGAATAATTCTAGAATATCTAATACATCACTCTCTGAAAGAAATACAACATGAAGTAAAATAGGGAAGGTGACTCCGCGGCTTGCGGATGTGGAGTAGGTGTACCTTAAAATCTCCCTACCAGCAGCTACAATAACCTCTGATGACCGGCACGAGCAGACGTACATGGATCTACACAAAAAAATATGCAGAAGCGTAGAATGAGTACACCACAACAGTACCCAATAAGTATCAGACCTAACCTCAGTAGAGTAGTACCGCGGCCAGGTCAAGACACCTACTAGTATATAAAATAGACAGTATAAAAATGTAATACGGATATGTAATGAAAAGTGAAGAAACAATTGATACGGAACATGATAGTAGCAAGAACTAGTACCGAAAATAAACAATAGAAATGGCATAAAAGAAGCAACTAAAGTGCTACAATGATCATGTACGAACAACAACTGCTAGAATAATAAGGAATGACACAACAAGATATATTTTCCACCAAAAACACCTTCAACATGAAACGAATAGCAAGAATCACAACGAGGTACCCCCTCGTATAATGAAACCAAAACTGAGGTACCGCCTCGTATAATCAAGAATCACAACCGAGGTACTGCCGTATTCACATTTCTCAATTGCAATTGCAATCTTTCTTTATACCGCCGCGTGAGCCTTACATTTGAAAATAGGGTTTGAAAACAGTTTTTCCGAAATATCTACACGCACTTTAGCCCACCTTATGATGCCGCGTGGCTTCACGTAGTTCCCCTTCAAGCAACACCCACATAAGTCCCACCTTATACTGCCGCATGCACATCAACCCCAAGCATTATACCGCTGCATGCGCGTCAATATCGTATCACAATAACAAATACATCTGGGAAGTCTCTCACTACCGGAACTGACTCAACGGTAGGAATATCAGCATTAACATCCCTCACAAAGGATACATAAACATCACACCCCTTCTCAACCATCCGCTGAGCGTTTAGAAATGAGATAACCCTGCTAGGAACATAATCTAATGCACCCCTCCACTCTAGCCGTGGTAATCCTGGCATAGCCAGCATCACAGTCTTGGCATGACAATCTAGAATAGCATGATAGGGCGACAACTAGTCCATGCACAAGATAATATCAAAGTCTACCATACTAATTAACAATATATCAACTCTGGTCTCAAAACCATCAATAACAACTAAATATGATCGATACACGCGGTTCACGACAATAGAATCCCCCACAGGTGTGGCCACATGAACAGGAGAACTCAAAGAATCACGAGATACATCCAAATATATAGCAAAGTAAGGTGACACATATGAATAAGTGGATCCCGGATCAAATAAGACTGGTTCATCTCTTTGGCAAACGGAACCATACCTGTAATGACTAAGAGGGTGTTTGGCTAAGCTTATAAGCTGGTCAAACTGGCTTATAAGCACTTTTTGGCTTATCTACGCGTTTGGTAAAATTAAAAGTGCTTATAAGTTAAGTGCTTATAAGCCAAAAATAAGCCAAAAGCCATAAGTTGGTCTCCCCCAACTTATCAAATTTCAGCTTATAAGCAGTTTAAGTTTGACCAAAATATTTACTATTCTATCCCTAAATACTTCTTTTTAAAACAAAACTCTTCGTATACCCAGTTCTTTAGCTGCATATTATTAATTTCAGCACTTTTATCCAAACACGTAACTGCTTATTTTTTAAATCAGCTTCAGCACTTAAAAGTGCTTTTCAGCACCTAATACTTATCAGCTACTCTAAATCAGCTAAGCCAAACGGGCTCTAAGTCTGAAGCAACTGCCTCTGTCCTACGCGGAGAAGCATAGAATTTGGCCTGGCCTCCCCTCTAGGGCGACCTCTACCTGCCTGTCCCCCACCCCTAGCTGGCTGTGCGGGTGGAGCGGCAACTGGGGCAGCAATCATGGCTTGAGAAGTCTGCGGACCTGACTGAATCCGTGGAGCTTGAGTAGTCTGGGAAGGTGCAACCTTCCTGAGTCCGGGGCAGTCTGTGATCATGTGGCGGGTATCGCCACACTCAAAGCAAGCTAATTCTGAGAATTGATAATCCACCAGAAGGAGCCCAAATTTACTCTTTTACCATTGGCAGGCAGTTAAAGACTCCAAAATTTGATTGAGTTGGTTTCAAATTTGAAGCATAAACATACATTAGAAGATTCAGCAAAAAGTCCATATAAACTGGGCAAGGCAAGACAAGCTAGAAATGTGCAATGATAGCTCTTATGCATGAGTAGAAACTCCTAAATTGAAATACTTGACAAAATCTTGAGATAAATCCACCTATAGCATAAACTCAGAAAACAATATAGGAATCTTATTACTACAATGTTTGATCATCTTCTGGAAACATTTGTTCATGGAAGGACTGAAGCAGATCGATATAATGTTTTACTGCCAACTCAAACTTTAAGCCTAAATGCCTATAGAGATGAGTGTTGGGAAATGCTATAAAAGAAGTTTGAGAGTAAAAATATGTGAAGAGTACAGTGGGATCAAGCAATCAAATAAACGATAAACAAGTAGGATATGTTTAAGATTAGACACTGTAACTGATGCAAAGAAGAGTGTGGACATACTAAAACTAAGAATAGAAATTTAGCAATCACTTGAAACCATAATTTCTCTATTTTATAGCACAAAAAAGGGGGACAAAAGAAATTTCAGATCCACATGACATGGTTGTGTAATAATGCTAAGGGATTTATGTAAAACATAAATCATTGTCGAAAGAATGAAGCATGTAAAAAATAATGTACAGCCCTCTTGTTTAAGTTACCTGTGCTTTTAAGAGAAAGATAAAATGAAAAAGGGAACTAATTTGAATGTAAGACATGCATTTACATCCACTGCATAATCACTTATTATTTCAAGTTGGCAAAACTTGTCACCTTTCCAAATGAATAAGAATGTAAATATACCATAAAGCAAAGTATTAATTTAATTATTTCTGAGAATTCACCTCTAAAGTAGCTTTTGGTGTCCACGAATGTATTAAAAAGGAGATCCAGGGGGAGGGCTACAACATAACAAGTTGGAGAGAAAATTGCACAGATATCTTCAACTCCACTGTTGTTAATAGTTTGGAAGAAGAGGAAAAAGTTGTCAAATATATGTATATATATGGGGAAAATTAAGTTTCAAAAGAAAGTTAAAGGCATTTCGAAATCATGACTCAAAAGTCCAAACCTATCTATATATTTTTGCAACAGTACATCTTAGGGTATGAGAAAATTTTCAGAAGCCGTGTTAACATGGCTGGGGGATTTCTGTGAAACATTAACCATATTTCCAAAAATCATGATCATGGCGCAAGGTTTCACACTACTAGTGTCAGTTGCGTGAGGCACATAGTAAAAAAAATCGGTTAGTGACAAATAATATAAAGGTGCAGAGAAGGCCTCTCCCCTTTAAAGGGACTTTAGCTCTGGTCGTTCTCCAGAGTTTGAGGCAGGTAGTTGCCTAGTTTTCATTAATTACATGTAAAGTACACTCACTAAAAAAGGTTTGTCAAATTGTTGCTTTATAATTATAAATATAGTAGAGCTCATTATAGTAGTACAGCTTGAAGAAATATGTTCCAGAGCAATTAGGTATTTTGTAGGATCAATTACCTTTGTGGCTTCATATCGCTGTCTTTTATGCCCTTTCCATAACTAAAAATGTACAAAACCACAGAAGTGGAGATAAAACGTAGGGTAGAGAACCTAATGAAAACCCTGTGAAGTTAAGGTGAGGTAAATGAAGTGAGAAAGAAAATGGAAAAACAACTAACGAACATAATACAAATACTACTCCTTAAATCAGTCTTCGAGTTGCTTTACATTCGAAAATAACTTGTTATTAGAATTCATTGCAAAACTCAGCTTGAAGGAAATGTTAGAGCCCTGACATATGCTGTTGGATCCTATACCTATATGCCTTCATTCTCTCTCTGCCTTTTCTCGTTATGGCAAGAACACAAAATTACAAATGTGACTATAAAATGTAGGGTGCTGACTGACTATTATGGAATACCCTACGAAATGAGACTCGATTGTAATTGTAACTTATCCAAAACCTGCAGATGGAAAAATCAAATTGCCAAATAGCATCCTAATCATTACTTGAGTTGACATCAGATTGAGTCACCGACAACACAGCTTACACTGTTGACTTAACAAGGCTTATGATGTTCACCGTTGACAGAGATGTCTCTTGAGTTCTTGCAACAGAACAGACTTGACACTTACGTTTCTCACAACTTACTGAATGCTGTTTATCTTCTGCCAAATGTGTCCCATAATTTCTCTGCATTCTCAAATCCACGATATATCAGAACGGAATAAAACTCAAGCGACAAATGCATATAATACTGCTTAATCAGCAGACAAAATAGTCTCAATATGACATGAAAATGCATGACGTAGTGTACAGCATACCATTGCCTAGGCAAATTTAGGCATTTGTATGAAAATTGATATGGATTACATATGATTCACGATCCATTGTTAGATTGAGAAATGTCTTAAAAATATCCAACTTACCCACTCTATTGGCAGACGTTAGCTTTTAGATGTCATCAAAGAAAATTGAATGACTATTGTGTTGCTGAACTCTTTCTTTACCATGAACTCCATTGAGTCTGCAGAAAGTAAAGATATCAATCGATGATCATCGAGGAAGTGAAAACATTCTGTCCTGTACTGCAGATTGTATTACTTTATTTAAAAAGAGACTTTTGACTGGTTTTTAGTAAATGCCCATGGAGGGTAAATAAACTATCTGTAAAATAGAACCACGCTATGCTGCATCCATATTCCCCATCCAATTGCAGAATATTGAAACTTTTGTCATCTTCAACATCTATCCTCTAACAAGTGCATGTAACAGCGAGGTTGGTACTGATCAATAATTCATAAAGCAGAAAAGCATACCTTAAACTATGAGCCTCATTTGTGGAAAAACATCACAAAGGTTTTAATAAACATGCTTAAGACTCTTGATTCGTGCAAGTCAAATTTTCTACTCTCATAATTGATGCTCTTAAGGGCCTTCTCAAGAACAAAATGGGTTGTACAAGCACACATTCTAGGTAGCAGAAAAGCAGACTTACCTCGAACTTGTTATTCCAGGTTAGTCGTATTCCAATGTGCTAATGGCTGCAACCAGTCTATCATAAGCACTTCGAATTTTATGTCTTTCTTCAATTGATATGGTAATATCCCCAGAAGACTGCAAACATAAAATTGATTACATGCAACGAACATCAAAATGAAGCCTAATGCTGGTCGAATTAACATAGAAACAGATTGCCTCTCTTTTTTCCTTGCCAAAACCAATACACAAAGTTCTGTTCATCAATCTTTTGGAATTAGTTCTTAGCATAACATATAGTAAGCACCATCGCACAAATACATAAAGTAAATGATCCTTTCTTCCCCCCCCCCCCCCCCCCCCGGGGCAACCTGAAAGAGAAATTTTTACTCTTTTGTTGAAGACATAATTAAGCAGATAAATATGCACTCCCTCTAACAGCTTAAGCATTTAGATGAGATGGTCACACAGTATTCATTGAATAGAGCAGGCAGATGTCCTGGATACGAGTCTTACCGTCACATATTATCAAAAAGAATTTCCATGTGCTTGGCCAATGAATAAGAATCAGGCTCGCATGTGAAGGGGCATGCTGATACATAATTATGCAGATAAAACTGTACTCTCTGAAATAGTTTAAGTTTTTAGATGAGATGGTCACGCACTATTTAACACTCATGAAAGCTTGAAGCAGCAGCACTAAAGGAACTCTCTTTTTAAAAGTTTCGGTTTATCAATTTATACGGTTTAACAGGGACAAGAGCTAGCAACACTTGCAGCTTTTGAAATTATTATGCATCCAAAAAAATTAATATAACCACGACTCTGGCAAAGTAAAACATAGGGACCAGTAACCTTCATAGTATAAATTACAAATGAGTTGTACTATATGCTAGCTTGGTTGAGAATTAGAAAGCTTTCACCTCAGAGTTTGAAGTCATACCTTTAGCGTAAGCATGCTTTGTAATATATTCGTAATCTCTGTCTTGCATGCCAGAAGAAGTTTCTGCATCTTAACATCCCCATGCATAAGCAAGAGAAGAGAGGCTATAGAAAGAATTCTGCTTGAATGATCCTTCACCAAAGCACCATCCTGATGAGGCAAAAGCGTTGAAACATTGGCACTGATGAATGATTCCATCACTTTCAATATCTGATTTAACAGTATGTTACTCCTATCAAGTAAGAAAAAACCAGGAAGGAGGTAATAATGCCTCGTCTGTCGAATCAATATCTTAGAAGACTCATTATCTTCCTCTGGAATGTGCTACATCAAAGTTAAAAATCAAACAAAAAGCCATGAGTTGAAGGTACTACAAGCAAATGAAATTAAGAGCGAAATCCCAGCAAGAATGCAAATTAAGAACAAGTTCCTACCAACAACACAAATCACAGCTCTGACAGCATGGGTTTTCCTTTCATTTTTGTGTTTTTTTTGGTTTGGGGGGGGGGGGGGGTAGGGAATCTCAATAAAGTCGAGTTAGAAGTTTTCATTCTTGTAAGCCACAATTCAATGGTAGAGAATTATCTAAGCACCATGAAAGATGAAGCAACAAGTAATCAGCTGATCTATAACAAACAGTTTATAAAGTTGCAGGAAACTAACCAGCAAAAAATACTTACAGTCATAACATCTAAGAAGTACTCCGGAAGGACATCGCTTAATCTATTTATTGTCTGCTCGGAAAGTCTTGTAGGTTTTGAATCCAGTGTGATAAGCAATCTTATAAAACCATATATGTTATCTACTGGTCGTTTGTGAGACTGCAGAACAAATAAAACCAAGAGCTCAGTGGCTGGAGAAATATTACGTTCAATTATCACAAAATGAAGCACTATCAATACAGTAACTCTTGCTGTTTAACTCACTATCTCATCAAGAACAACTTTTTCCAGCAACTGCAGAACGAGCACATCATCTCCAATCTGCGACAAACAAGAACAAACAACCCTAACAACTGATTTGAAGGTTCCACGATTTGACTTCCCTTCATGCTTCTTAGTAGGATAGATTTTCTCTGCAGAAAAGCATCCAGGTTCCTGATTTAATTTTTATAAACTATCGGTCATAGCAAAAGAACAAGTAATGTGATGTCTGAAAGAGAAAGTACTTTCGCATAAAAAAAGTGAAAGGGCTTCTTAGTTATACTCATATCTCAATACCTGCCAATTTCTTTGCAGTAATCCTTCTATCAGTTTCTCTTCTTATTGACTGTTAAATTGCTAATCAATAAACTAGGGAATCATTCTGTCTTTTAGTCCAATATAATTATCATTATATGCAATGTAACATACTGACCATAACATTTGCTCTATTTCTCTAAAAAGGGCCTAATTTGCCCCTCTACTTTCATTTATTGTTCAATCTTGTCCCCCGTTAAAACTTTCCGTTCAAATATACCCAGGCCATCCATCAAAGTTCTATATTTGCCCCTATTTTAACGGCAAGACACATGGCGCCTTCTGAGAGATTGGACCAACCCAACATTAAATTTAAAAAAAAACAATCCGACTCGTTACCCAAAACCCACCCAACCCTATTCCCCTGTTTCTATTAAACGCTGCACAATCATAAGCCCTAGCAGCATCCACGTCAGCATCAAAAGTTCCTAACCAAATCCTCGACCCTTTCTTATTAGGATCTCTTATCTCTGCTGCAAATTTACCCCATGGCCTTCTGCTTACTCCTTTGTAATTCTTCTTATTTTTGTAATTATTACTACTAGTGGGAATATACTGGGTTTGTTGTTGTTGTTCGTAATTATTACTACTTGTTGTATCTGTTGAAATAGTTGAGTGGAACTAACAGAGCTGTCGGAAGTTGGGCTGAGATTAGTGTCTGAGTTTGTTTTGAATCTGGGAATCACTGAAGTAATGGGAAATTGGTTTGTACGACGTGGGAGAATCTGAGAGTCAATGATTGGAAATAGAAAGCTCTGTTTTTGCTGAGGTGAAAACAGGGGAGATATGATTGGAAAAGCACTATATGGTTATCATTTATGCAAATTTGAATCTCTCCTCTGAGAGCTGTTGACATTGTTCTTGAATTATATGTAGAATTTTCACGTGCTAATTAATTGGTTTTGCTAGATTTTGAGGAGTTCCACTTCAATTTAAGATGGAGAATTTGGGGTTGTTTTCTGGGAACAAGCCTTTGAAGTCTAAGGAAGGTGAGTTTTGAATCCCATATTATACACAGTGGGGGCAACACCTTCTGATATGCGGTTCAGATGCGTTGCTTGGTTCATGGAATGTGAAAAAGGGTCCATTATTGAAGCCTTCTCACCAAGGGGAAAAACTGATATGGTCTGGAAGCATTGGGGTATGCCATAGGGGTTTAAGAAGAGTAAGAGGGGAATAGGGTCGCACAGACTATGGGTAACAAGTCGAGTTGGTTTTTTTTTTTAAATGTTGGGTTGGTTCAATTTCTCAGAAGGCGCCACGTGTCTTTGCCGTTAAAATAGGGCCAAATATAGAACAAGGGTATATCTGAACCGAAAGTATAATGGGGGTAGGATTGAACAATAAATGAAAGTAGAGGGGCAATCAGACCCTTTTCCGATAAATTTTGTTTATATATGATTCAGTTGTCAATAATTTAAATTAACCATTAGCTATAAACACCATAAGCGTCAACTACAAATCGCAAAATAATGTGGAGGAATATACCCCTTTTCATTCTTACAATCATCTTCAATAGCAAATTCAAAGATACTGTGTTAAAGATACATTTTATAATATCAAAGAAGGAATAGTTAATTTAGCAATTTTTGTCAAAACCTTAGTTATTATGCAGATCACATATAATGTCAAACATTAGGGGGAAATATAACATGGTACTTATAGAAACATTATTTACTGTAAAACTATTTAACAAAGGAAGCTAGGCTTGTCACTTCTATTGTTATATTAAACTAGAGGAGATGTATTGAAACAGGAAAGGCCTCTACACTTTAGTTTGGTTGCAAGCAAGAAAGAGAATGCTTCTTTTCCTACAACAGAGAAATCACATGTTCAATTGGTCCAACAGAATAAATCATTCCGGAAAAACTTGATTCCTTTAAGAACTTTGTGCTTCCATGCATAGTAAGGAGCACCAGTTAGATCAAACAGCACATCGGACTTTATTTTTGGCTCCACCAGATTTACACTAATAGAAACAACACAAAGACAAACACACACACACACACACACACACACATAAAACAATCAGAGATACACCTAACATGATTCCGAATTTGAAACAGCGGGGGGGCTGGTATATGTATGTACTTAAGTCTTAAAGTACTAGAATAGAGAAAAACCAGGATAAACTTGAAAGCGTGAAAGCAAAGTGATGAAGAAGCTAATATAATCTGCAATCTGGATATGGCCAGCTTTGTAGGATGAGTGCAGAACTTCTATGATTCGGAAAAGGATAAATGGTTCCAACTCGTGACCTGCATTAAAAGCACATAGACGAAATAATATCATGAGGATGACTGCTAGTACTCATACAAGAGAGAAAAAGCAAAATGATATCTATTTGTGCTTCCTCAATTATATCTTGACACAACATCTTTAGTAACTATGCTTTTAGATAAGTACTAAAGAGAAACTCCATTTATTTATTAAAGTTATATCATTTTCTCCTGATACAAGAGAACGTTTATTTAAGATTTGTTTGAACCAAATCAAACCATAAGGTCTTTCATTAGAAGTAGTTTAGAACCACCACGGCCTGAAAGAACATGGACCAAACTCTTATAAACTCAGGTCCAAATTTACAGTATACTGACACACTAACGCATTGGTAACACTCATGAAAATCCATTATAAGATTACGAGGAGATCAACGAAAACCTTTAAAAAAAAATCTTCTGGTTATATGCACTAACATACTCCATAAAAAAGGCTACAAATCGATGGCCATATTCTGGGGGAAGAAGATGAAACACACGATGACATAATACAATATTATCAACACTTGTGATGAGAACGTGGATTGGAGACAACGGTCGGTAGGAAATAGACAGATTAGGTTGACTGAAAAGGAATGCTTGAGCTTCCACTTGAAGATAAGAGATGGAAATAGTCGTGAAGAATTTATATTTTAATTTTTTTTAATTATGTTTAGCCGGTTCCCCGCACCCGTATCCATACTAGGATTCGTATCCCTGAATCTTCGAATTTACATCTCGAAGGATCCGACCTCTAGATCCGCACCCGTGTCCAAGCAACTTAGATCAAAATATTCAAGTGGAATCACACATATTTTTTGGCCAAATACACAGACGGCTCTTCATATTTTGCCCTTTTGACACCTCAACTGAGACTATCTCCTATTGCATACTTGATCTAAACTTAATTGTACCTATTAGACACAAACTATTGAGATGGCACAATGAATGTAACACACCTTTGAGAGCGTGAAAAGCCAAAAAAAATTATCTTTTTAATTTTCTTTCTTTCTTCTGCCTCTTTCTCTCTCCCGGCCACCACCTCCACCTTCCCCTTCCTCCTACTTTCTCCCGCCACCGCCAACTTGCCACCCATTAAACCTCTTTTGCTCCACCCATTTAAGTTAGTGAAAAATTCCATTTGTGCCGTTTCTCTCCACACAGCAACCCATTTCTTCTTCATCTACGAATCATCTACAAAGTACCACAAAATTTCAAACACCATAGCTAACTGCCATTGAAAAATCAGGCGCAGAGCTGACACCCTCATCACCAGCCACTAAACGAGTGTCATCTTCATATTTAGATCTAAATCCAACCCAGTGAGCAACTAATTCATTCTCAGATCCTTCAATTATATCTTTTCCATATCTCAAGTTCTTCGTTTCAGCTGTCGTAGGAGCCTAATTCAAAGTGGAAATTAATAAACTTGACAAAAATGATAAGAAAGAAATCAACACTCCTAGATTTGACAGTGAAAAGAAATAATGTTAAAGGAGTTTATGTATGCATACTGTGCAGTGGTAGTAATTAAGATGCCAACAATGGAGGCATGGAGTGATCCAGTTGCGCATTTTTTATTGAGAAGCAAGTTGCAGCTCTCTGTTTTCCGGTGTGAATGGACTTTGGCTGAGCAGAATTTTTCTTTTGGAGCTTGTGGGAGATAAAAATGGAGGGGTAAATCATCAATGGTAACCAACACGCAATCGGTGCAAGGTGGCGGTAGAGGCCTCTGTAGGGAAGATAGAAGAAAAAGAAAAAAAAGGAAAACAGAAAGAAAGAAAAAAAATATGAAGGGCCAACAAATAGAAGGGAGGGGTAAATCATCAATGGTAACCAACACGCAATCGGTGCAAGGTGGCGGTAGAGGCCTCTGTAGGGAAGATAGAAGAAAAAGAAAAAAAAGGAAAACAGAAAGAAAGAAAAAAGAATATGAAGGGCCGACAAATAGAAGGGAGGGGGAAAGGATGACAGACGGAGGGAAGGTCGGAAGGGACTATCAGATAATAATGTTCTTTTTTAGCTTAAAAGCCTTTTCTTTGTCTTTCTTTGTTTTTCTTCCCATTTGTCTCTCCGTTAAAAAAAATTTGTTGTGTTAATTTACACGTATCACCCATCGATTTGGGCATTTCCATGTCAGTGCGCTTGGAATCACGAGCTTCATTTTGAAGAGAGATTGAGACTAACTGTTCAATAGGCACAATCTGATCGAGTGTTGGATTGTCTAATAGGTACAAGGGTCAGTTGAGGTGTCAAAATGAAAATTGGCGCCAACTTTAAGGGGTTGTCTATGCATTAGCCAACACTTTAACTTCATCTCAACCAACTATCCATCCCTTCCTCTATCACCATTTCATCTACGTGTGCTGCTTCAAGCATTCGCCTTTAATGGGCCTTTTTTCTATTTTCTAGTTTCTAGTTCCCACCTCCATGCTCTTTTTTTTTAATCAGGTAAAGTAATATTTCGTTAATAGAAGCATCTAGAGGATGTAGAAACTGATCACAAAAGAGATAAATCTCCCTGCAGAACATACAATCATATCCACCTAACTACTCAGGGAGCTTACAAAATCAAGAAATAAAATAGGATAATCTACATCAAAATGGTTCCACCCAGCAAAAAGATTAAGCAAACATCTAAATTTCGGGATTTTTAGGGGAGTTGTTTTTCCATCAAAACATCTCTGAGTCCAATCCTTCCAAATACTCCAAATGATACATTGGTGGATCATTTTCCAGAACTTCTTGATAGATTCCCAACTCTTGCACTGTTCCAAATGACAAAATGTTTCTTTCAAGGTCCTTGGCATAACCCAAATTATACCAACAAGATTGTAGAACATATCCCATATATCTTTAACCACTGTAAAATGCAAAAATAGATGATCTGTACTCTCACATTCATTTTTACATAGATAACATCTATTGCACAAACGTACTCCTCATTAAATTTTCTTGTGTCAAGCAAGCTCTTAAAGCTGCCAGCCAACTGAAACAAGCTACATTAGTAGGTACATTAGTTCTCCAAATAAGTTTCCAGGGCCACTGTTTAACTAAGCAAAACAATGCAATATTTTTGTTTAGGACATATTTAAGTATATTAAAGTATGCTTTTGTTAACAACTTAAACTTTTAGATGAGATGCTCACATACTTCAAACAATTCAATATGCCATTGAAGCCTCTATCATCTTGGTAGAGACTCAAGTAGCTTCCACGACCGGCGGGCAGTACCTGCCAATGTGTGCCGCCCGCAAGCCCAATGTGTTCTTTTTTTATTCTTCTTTTTGGTGACTGCCTCCCACCATAGCTGGCTACCCCCTTTCCGTTCATCCTTCTTTGTCCAAAAACTAATGTAATTCTTATTTCATCATTGTCCTCTCACTATATATATTTGGATGTGGACATACACAAGGAATGTGTTTGTGTAGCGCGTATGATAAAGTTCCTTTTTCCTTGATACCCTCCTTGTTTCTCCCACCCCCAACCCACTTGCCATTTTTCTATACCCCTGATAATCAACTTAAATTCCCCATACTTTGATTGCTCTTTTGCATTCTTGATTTTCTTATTCTATAATTCCATCATTTTGTGTTGCCCATTTGGACATACTTTAGTGGATATTTGAGATGTTTGACCTTAATCTTAGTTTTCAAGATGTTCCAGTAAAATTCATCTCCCTTACAGGGAAAATGGCGTCAAAGAAGCTCAACGAACAATCACTCATCCAAATGGAGAATTCTAGGACCTCCAATTCCTCCATTATTAACATTGAAACGACCAGTACAGCTGGTGACGATGAATAATCATGCCTGGATCATTGTTGTGATGGCTATGCATTTGATATACTGAAAGCCGATAGGCAAGGGAGTGAAGGGACTGGGAATCGTGGTGGTTTGTTACAAAGGAGTTGTTTCCATTGGTGGGTGGAGAGACTGAGTTTCTGCAGCAGCAGTGGTTGGATCTCTCAGCTAATTACGATGCTTCCTACGAGCAGTGAGCACTATATCTCCGCAGCAGAGATTACAGGTGAAAGAAGTTCTCAATATCATGGAGTTTTTCATTCTATCGAAGGACTGGAACATAGAAATTCCACATCTAAGATTGTGGAAAACAAGTTTACTTGGAGGATTTAACATTGCATATGCTGCAGCTAGCGCATCTGACCGTGCTGCAATTAAATTCCAAGACTTGATGTAGATATCAATTTTACATCAGTGATTATGAAGATCTGCAGCAGATAAAGAACTTCACCAAAAAAAAGTTTGTGCACAGACTTCGTCGATAGAGCATTGATTTCTCCAGAGGAAGTTCGAATACAGGGGGAGTCACACTGCATAAATGTGGATGATGGGACGCATCGATGGGGCAGCTTCTTGGGAAGAAGTAATCTATCTTGGACTACTTGAGACTTGAGAATGAGATAGAAGCTGCAAGGCATATGACAAGGCTGCTATAAAATGCAAGGGGAGGGAGGCAGTCACCAGTGTTGAGCTAAGAACATAGGAAGGGATATTAAGTTGTGTTGCTGATATGGGAGCACGGGTCATAATCTTGATCTGAAATTGGGTTGACAATCAACATGGAAACACTAGCCAAATGGGAAAATCCCAGTGCCAGCATGGCTCAAATGGTATACCTAACCATACAAAGTCAATGAGAAGTTATTTTTTTTCTATTTAACATGGTACCAGAGTAGGCAAAATTCATGGATTCAAGTCTCACCGCCACCCATTATCAAAAAGATTTTCCGCGTGCTTGACCCACGAAAAAGAATCAGGCTCGCAAGTGAGGGGGCGTGTTGAAGAGATAATTATGTATAGTGTGCTCTCTCTAAGAGCTTAAACATATACTTTTAGATTAGATGGTCACACACTTCAAACAATTCACAATTTGAGCGCCAGTTAGTTCTGTAAAAGACCTTGGCATTTTCATCTAGTTATAAAGATAAAAATCAGTGATGTCGAGGAGTTAAACTTACATATGCAACATGAGACTAAAGGTTGAAGTAGCACAGTGTCCAAGAAAGAAAAGTAATATAGGCAGCATATTGAGAGCTCCTGAATATCTCTAGGAAGCCTCATGAACGGACCATAGCTTACAGTTCCTACAGTGCAAGAAAAAGGGTTAGCATGTGAGGAATTAATAATGTGAGATTAAGAAATATGAAAGAAATAAAATATGGAATATCAGAATGAATCTTAAGTACCATTGAGGCAGGTGCAGTAAAAATCTCGTATTATGTGCTGCATATTGTCATATTCTTTTGCCAGTGGACCATTCAAACTAGCAGCTTGTCCAAGACGAAGTTGAAGACGTAACACAGCCTACAAGAGGCAATTATGGGGGAGACAAAGATGATGGTTCAGCTAAATATGAAAACTTGTAGAGCAAATGGATATGCATATGCCATAAATTTCATCTAGAGTAAGACCAGTATGGTGGTAGCTAAGTAGGTACCTTTGCATGTAATGGGTGTTTATCACCTAAGAGGACTAACAGCTTTGGAAGCTCCCTTATCCATGCAGTTTGATGATTAAATATTTCAAGATCCTTAGGATCCAGATAAAGCCAATCCTGCTCCTACAATCACACGAAATTTGACATTAGATTCAACGAAGAAAGCATACAGGCACATCAACATTGTGCTAATTGCCTAGCAACAAAAGCTAATCCAGTTACTCATTCTGATGACTGCTAATACAGGGCTTTTCCTTCAATTAAACAAATAATAGCAACCAGACAAAAGGAGTTCGCCCTTCAATTAAAAACAAGGAGTCAGGGGCGTATCCACATTAAGAATTTTGGGGCCTGTGAACCCATCCTACTTACAAATAAAAATATATTTTAGAGTAAAATTTTCCATATTTTGCTATATAGGGCAGAAGGCACCCATGGTCAAATTTGACATTTGGTGCCTCAGTTTAACACCTATGGTCACATGTGCTATTAAGTTTTTTGCTCGGTTTTTCTTCTATTTTCCATTCTTTTTTTTTTCTTTTGCCTTTTCTTATTATTTTTACTGATTCTCTCCTTGATTGCATCCAAGCTGATTAATTCTTCAAGGCTTTATGGTATACAATAGCTTAAGAATTTAGAGATTAGCTATTGATTACTTCTAATTAAGATTTATTTTTATTTTAAACTACTTTTTTTTTTTAATAAGGTAAATTGTATTAATCAAAAGGGAGAGAACTCCCGTATACAAGAAGTATACCAAAAAGTAGAGAATTTACATCAGAACATGATTCTCTACAAAAGACGCCCAATCTTCTATACAAATAGGGGCTATATGAGTACACCAAAAAGCGATCAAAGATAAAAGACTATTCTTAAGATGTGAAAAAGGAGACTCAATCCCCTCAAAAGCTCTCTTATTTCTCTCCCCCCAAACTATCCACATGAGAGCTAAGGGGGCGAACTTCCACGCCTTTTGCTTTCTTCTTCTACGGAAACCGGCCCAGCTATATAGCATTTCCTTTACAGTGCTTGGCATCACCCATTGAACACCAAAAAGGTTCAGGGTCGCCCTCCACAAAGCCGAGGACACAGGGCAATGCAACAAAAGATGATCAACTTCTTCCCCTGAGCTTTTACACATATACCACCAACTAACAAGTGTAATTCCCCTCTTTTGCAGATTCTAAGCAGTCAAAATCACTCCCCTAGCCGCTAGCCATGCAAAAAAGCACACCTTCGTGGGCGCCTTAGGAATCCAGATCGAGGAGTATGGAAAAGAGGCATCCTCTCTCACCAATATACTCTGGTAAAAGGACTTTACGCCTATTGACAAGTATCGTTTCTGCCAGCCTGCTAATCTTTTTTCAACCCTTTTGATCACTGGATTCCAAACCGTAGTATCCTTATGCGAAGCGACCCAGGTAATTAGTGGGAAGGGAGCCCACCTTACATATGAGAACATAAGACAAAGCATCGATGTTAGCAACCTCACCCACCGGAAAAATCTCACACCTGCCGAGGTTGATTTTGAGACCTGATACTATCTGAAACCACTGCAAGACCTGCTTCAGGTAGGTCAACTGATCCATATCGGCAACACAGAAAACCAGGGTGTCATCCGCAAAAAGCAAATGAGAGACTCTTCGGGCACTGGGCACCCCGATTGGAGCTGAGAATCCTCTCGAGAAGCCTCCGCCCGCCGCTCGATCCATCATTTTACTCAAAGCATCCATCACTAGAATGAATAGCATGGGGGATAGGGGGTCTCCTTGCCTGAGACCGCTGGAGCTGCTAAAGAAACCACACGGGCTACCATTAACCAGGACAGAGAATCTGACTGAGGAAATGCAGAACTTGATCCATCCCCTCCATCTTGCCCCAAACCCCATCCGCATCATAATGAAATCCAGGAACTCCCAATTGACATGGTCGAAAGCCTTCTCAAGGTCCAACTTGCATAGTAAGCCGGGATCTCTATTTTTCCTTCTGGAGTCTACAAGTTCATTTGCCACCAAAGCGGCATCCAGGATCTGCCTACCTTCCACAAACGCATTTTGGGAGGACGAAACAGACACGTCAAAAACCTTCTTGAGTCTATTGGAAAGCACTTTACAAATAATCTTGTAAATGCTCCACACGAGACTTATAGGCCTGTAGTCACTGATAGAAAATGCACCTTTCTTAGGCACAATAGTAATAAAAGAAGCATTGATACTTCTCTCAAAAACACCATTCACATGGGAAGTATTCAATGGCTTCCATCAACTTCCCTTTGATGGTGTCCCAACAGAGCTGGAAGAAGGCCAAGGAGAAACCATCAGGGCCGGGGGCCTTATCACCAGCACAACTCGACACAGCCTCGTGCACCTCCTCCTCCTCGAAAGCCCTTTCTAGCCACTCACTGTCTCCCTCCCCTATGTGGTTGAACTCTATTCCCCCCAAAGTCAGCCTCCAACTAACTTCCTCTTTGTATAAGTTCTCATAAAACCCCACTATCGCCCCTTTTACCTCCTCCTCTCCCTCAATCCTCACCCCATCCACAACTAAGGACTCTATGAAGTTCCTCCTTCGATTTGCAACCGCCACCCTATGAAAAAATTTGGTATTCGAATCCCCTCCCTTTAACCATAGCGGCCTCGATTTTTGCCGCCAACTAGTCTCCGTAGCTATAGCTAACTCGACTATTTCCCTCTTAACCTCCCTCAATCTCTCTTTCTCAGATTCATCTAACTCCCTCGCCCCTTCCCCTCTCTCTAGGTCCCCTAATTCATGCATAAGCTCCCTCATTTTAACCTCTACCCTCCCAAAAACCTCCTTATTCCACCTAATAATATCTCCCTTGAGCAATTTAAGTTTCTTCGAAAGACGGAATGAAGGTGTCCCTGATACCCCATAGCTTGTCCACCATTCTTTCACATTGTCACCAAATCCTGGCACCTTCAACCACATGTTCTCGAATCGGAAGGGAGCACGAACCCCCCTCCCTCTGCATCCATCTAGCAAGACAGGCAAATGATCCGAAGTCAGCCTAGGTAAAGGAATCTGCAGCACATTCGGCACCAACTCATCCAAGGAGGGCGATATTAGAAATCTACCGAGTCTAGATCTTGAGTTGGAATCCTCCGTCCTGGCCCAAGTAAACCTTTCCCCGGACAGAGGAAGATCAATGAGAAAGTGATCATTGATGAAGTTAGAAAACTCCTCCATGGCCCTCGAAAACATACTACATCCTAATCTCTCCTCCGGGAATCTAATAGTGTTAAAGTCTCCCCCCAGAACCCATGGAATGTCCCATTCCCCCATCATATTGGCCAGTTCCTCCAAGAAAATCACCTTGGACCCTTCTCCTAACGGTCTGTACACCCCCCAAATCCCCACTCCACCCCACTCACTCTATCTTTGACAAGAGCTGCTAAAGAAAAAACTCCCTTCTTAATATCCTTTACCTCCAAGCTTCTATCATCCCAAATTAGAAGAATGCCACCGGCACTTCCCACTGCTGGAACCCGGTCATATTTTACCCAACTAACTCCCCAGACACTCCTCACAATCACATCCGACAAAACATCCATTTTTGTCTCCTGAAAGCAGACTAGGTTAGCACCCCACTCTCTAACTCCCACTTTGATGATGGCCCTTTTGTTTGAATCATTCATCCCCTCACATTCCATGAAAGAATCTTAACTTCCATAAGAAACAATATCCCCCTTCTCCCCACCCCCTCTAACCGAGCTCCCTTCCTCCTGTCACACACCCGGCCCCTTCTCTGGTACACCACTACAAACCCTAAATTATTTTGCTTAACACCTTGACCCAACTCCTTCCCTGCACCATCATAACAAGATTGTTGCTCAATCTCCCTCAACAGTTCTAACACCCTATCTTCCTTCCCTTCAAAAGAAACACCAAGAAACTTCCCAAAGTTTAATAGTTTATCCTCCATCCAGAAAGGCATATCCTTTTTTGTCAAAATCATAGGTGCACCCATGAGGAGTTCTTGATAATTTCTACCATGCATCTTCTATATGTATCCTTTCCTTGCCCCTACCGGAGGAATACAAGACCATAGCATTGCTAGCAATAGGAACATTAGGTGCCGAAAGGATCTCGCCATTTCCTTGAGGGGTATCAATCTCTGAAATTAGCACCCCGCTGCTACATGAATGACCAGGAACACCAGTAAAGTAGCAGGAAGGAGGAGAGCATGGAGCCCTTGGCGGCATCTTAACTGGAAATACTGGTCTGACACTAACATCAGATGGGGCATGCTCAACGATCTTCCCAGAAGAAGAAAAAGCTTGAAGTGTAGCCTCAACCCAACTAAGCCCAGGAGCAGATGAGGGGGCGATGGAGCTGGGTCCATCAGAGGCGGGAGGCCGTGGAATAACAGCACTATCTATAGCCGGTGCCGCCCCTGAAGCAGCGGCCATCGAAGAAGGGCGAAGGTCACTAGAGCTCGATGCAGAAATGCCACTGTGTGTAGCACCATTGGCAGAAGAAGGAAGAACGACTGTTTCCATATGCTTAGGAGCCTTAACAGACGCAACTTGAAATAATCTAGGCCCCATAGGATCAATTCTAATAGAATTGGGAAAAGTAACTGGGCCCATGTGAGAAGGCCTAAGCCTATACTTGCTGAAAACTTGCCTGGCCCTAGGATAATTAGAAGATGACCGGCCCATTCTAGCTTTTCAGCCCGCATCACTAACCCATTCACGTCTTTCCCTCCTGTTGAAATTTTGTCTTCTTCTCCCAAATTCAAACCTCTCGTCTCTTCTCGATCTAACATCTGATTCTGGCTTAGACCACTGATCCGGTGAGCCCTCCCCTCCCCTCAGAGACTTATTTCCCCTCCCCTCCCTTCTATTTGACCTTCCCTTTTCTTCTGCCACTATCACGGGCATAAAGATAGGGTAAAATTCAGGGCTCAGCCACACCCTATAACTCAGGTAGCCATCTTCCACCACAATGGAGACAGAGATTCTGCCCCCTTTCCTCACCACAATCCTCACTCGCGATAGATCATGTAGGCTGCAAGTGACATCAATAAAGCCCCCATTTTCCCCAAACTTCTTGAAGAGGTCAAGGCACCAAAGATGCACCGGGAGACCCACCATGTTGACTACCAATGTTTCGCCGGTGAAACGACGGTCGAGACACCCATCGTGCTCCACCCATCTGTCTAGATGTAAAAAGTTCTCATCAAACCATCTGTTTCCTCTAACAAGAATTTCTGAAGCTTGAGACTCGTCAAGAAATCGAAAGAGATATTTCGTATCCCCCAGTTGCGTTATTTTCAGCCCGTCATTGATATTCCATGCATCTGCAGCCCAATTCCTAACAGCCTCTGGAGAACCAACCCATTTGGAGAAATATCCAATCAGACAAGATTTCAAGAAACCCTTGCGCCTGAGAGTGTGCTCCTCAGACAGCAAGAAGTGGGGCTCCTGCCCTACGTCGAGCTTTCGATGACATCTTCCCTCAAGTTCTAGGGTTGACCAAGAGGCAGCTTTGATATAAGACATTTTTTTCAGTTTTCTAGATTCTAGAGAGAAGTATGAGTTTCTCTCTGAAGAGTCCACCATTTCTAAAAGTGGTCATCCCGAAGAGCTCGCGTTGAGGCTGACTGAAGAAGAAAATTTGAAATCAGGTCAGAAAAAACCTCCCCGTCGTCGGAAAATAGAGAAAGTCGTCGGATTTGGAGAAAGTTTGATGGGTAGGCTCGAAATAGCCTCTTGAACAGGCTGTCTAAAGGCGGCCGGTCGGGATCTGGCCGGAATATTCCTCACGCATCGGCGCATGGCGGAGTGGTCGCTGGAAGTGGGCTGCGCGTGAGGGCGCGTGGGTGGCCCTTGGTCGGAGGTTTTTGCTGGGTTTTGGTTGCGATGGGGGTGGCTATCTGCGGGTGGTGGTAGAACCCTAAGATTCATGGTACAGAGATGCCTCGGGAGTTGTGTCTGGGAGCATCTCTGTCAAAGCTGTCAAGATCGATATGAACTTTAAACTACTACATAAATTTTGTTAAACTATTAATTAATTAAAAAAATAAATAATTTATGCGAGTGTAAGATCTATTATAAGTTATACAAAGAAACTTGCTTAATTATTTTTATTCCAATTTCTCTTAGAACGAAATGCAGTTTTCTTTTTTGGTAAGCAATTCACTTAAAAGACGTAATCATATGCTCCAAAGCGTTTTGATCTTTTCGTGCTTCTTTTTATCCTAAAACTTGCATAGGTTTCTAATTTTAACGGCATTAATATTTGTACAAATTATAATTGATAATATTAATGAAAAATAAATTTAGTTTACTAAGATTATGGTTAATTATCTCTTTGAATAATGTTTTCTAAAAATAAAAATAAGTCATAAAATATCAAAAAAAAATTTACGTCACTCGCATTATGACAAGTATTAATTTTATGTCAAAATCATAGGTGCACCCATGATCTTAAAATACTGGATATGCCTCTGCAAGGAGTTATCATGAATAAAAATGTGAACACTCCAATGGCATGCTAGGAATATGAAAAATGTGCATTCATTTGATAGGAATCTTACAGGAAGTAGCATTTCCTCAATAGCAGAAAGGCAAACCAATTTCATTGAGGACTCTGGACTGCATTTCTGCAAAACTGTCGTGAAAGCCTGCAATCAAGTGAAAATTTTAATACTACTACAAAAACTGGCAGCATTTAACACATGAAAAACAAATCAAAAGGGGATCATAATTCTAGGGTCTAAATACAGATAATAATAGAGGACATGCCTACAGAATATAGAGATATCCCACATCATAATATTTTTTTCAATATCTCTAATATGTGATACTAAAACTGAAAATTACAGTTGTTTGAAATTTGACAAGACTGAACCATAAATCAAGAAAAACAAATTGAAGAAGTTACTACAGAGACACGTGAGTTGAAATATAGGTTTTCAGTTTATTGTGCAAACCTGAAGGATACGAGACTTCCAAGCACCATCATTGATCAAAGACTTCCAAGTACCAGACACTTGCATAATAAGTTTTGGGGTAAAAGCAACCAGTGGAACTAAATGCTTCTCATGATGAACTTTACCGGCCTCTCTGCCATTGCAAATCTGCAGCGTGGTAGGCATTCTATTACAGCACACCATCAGGATTTAGGGCTAAGACACACATACTCATCTAAAGAGACAACTTGAATAAACAGGAGAGAGAAAACTGGAAAAAAGTAAAGCATAAATTTTCAAAGATTCGAAGCTTTTTGGGGTAAAACCACTTAACTCCTAAAATCTAGCTTTGAGCTTTCTAAGAATTTATCTTTGAGCTTAATAAGTAGAGAAATGGCATAAGTTGCCCCTTAAACTTGTCCGGCAAAGTCATTTACACACTTTAGCTTTACGGGCGACCCATCACCCCACTATTCTTGTCTGAAGCGAATTTATTTACCGCCTAAAAGGTGACTAGGCAAAGAATGTGTCTTCACATTCCCATAGGCGCGTGAAAGAAAGAAACTGTGAAAAACTAACTAATCTGTACACGTGTCATACTTCAATTGAGTGTTGTTAGCTAATTATACTTAATTACTGATCCTTAATAATTTTGCATATTTTATTTTTTCTTATTCTTTACTCTCTTTTTTCTTTTGTCCTTTTCTTCTTTTTCTGTTCTCCTTAATCTTAAGGTCTCTGGTCCTCAATGGCGAAACCACCATAACTGTCCGACCAAGATTTGGCCGGTGTTTGGCCGGAAAATCATTGTCACCACCCGACCTCTTTCGCTCCCATTTTCATCATCTCCATCACCTCACATAAACCTCTCCATCAACTAAAATTCCAAACTCCACCAACAACCTACATTCTCATTTCCATCGTTGGCCCTTTCGCTGCCAGTCTCCCTCATTTCTCTCCATACCCAAATTCCAAAAATTACTGCAACATTCAACCTAAAAAGATTTAGCTAAAATATGCCATTCAAATCTGACATTTAATTCCAAAGACAATCTCCAAAGATTAATCATGGCATAGAACATGAGAAGCTATAAAGAACAATAACATGGCATTTTCCATTCTAATCACCAGCATATGAACTTTTTTTATAAAATCCAATAGGCTTGACAAATAGTTTACGGGTTCTTAATTAGATGTAGCTAATTTCCAAATTCTTCCATTATTTTTTATATTATTTCGAGTAGTCTACTCAAGGGGGGAACAAAAGCCGGGAGGAAGAAAAGAGGAAAAAAATGGGGTGGAGCGAGGGGAAGGGTTCATTCTAGTGAAAAAAAAATTAAAAAGGAAAAAATATGGTAACGACACGTGTAAGCGTGTGTAAAATACAGTTTTGATCGGATATGGTTGTGACATATTAGGGGGTAAATAAATTCGCTTCAAACAAGAATAGTGGGGTGATGGGTCGCCCGTAAAGTTAAAGTGAGTAAATTATTATGCCGGACAAGTTTAAGGGGCAACTTATGCCTTTTCTCTAATAAGTAAGCAATAATGATTAAAGTTCAGATTTTTATCTCAAGCTCTACCCATTGTGCATTAATTTTATGGCCAAAGCTAGTTTATTTATTCTTTCCTGTTGTGAAGGGCTATTGTCAGTGGATTTACCTGCATTACATTACTAAAGTGTTAGAAAAATGTGACTTAAGTATCATTAATTCATGTAAACATTTTATTCTTTCTTTTTGATAGACAGGGGCAAGTAAAACAAGCTCACTGAGTTCAGCAACGAAGGAGAACAGAGTGCAGACAACTTTTCACCACAGTCAGGAGGTAAGCTGCAAACCTAGCAAACATTGAAGAGACACTGACAATGATTGAACAATGTCGGGAACAATTTTTCTTAATTAGTTCCATCTAACATGCTCTTACAAAAATTGCTTCTGTAAAGGAAATGTTATATAGCTGGGCCGGTTTTCGTAGAAGAAGAAAGCAAAAGGCATGAAAGTTCGCCCCGTTAGCTCTCATCTGGATAGTTTTGGGGGGGAGAAATAGGAGAGCTTTTAAGGTGATTGAGTCTCCTTTTTCACATCTTAAGAATAGTCTTTTATCTTTGATCGTTTTTCGGTGCACTCATATAGCCCCTATTTGTATAGAAGAATAGAGAATCATGTTCTGATATAAATTCTCTACTTTTTGGTATACTTCCTGTATACGGGAGTTCTCTCCCTTTTGATTAATACAATTTACCTTATCAAAAAAAAAACAGAAATTGCTTCTAAGCTTGTTGAGTTTTTCCTGAAAGACCTAAAATTACACCTGTTAACCTTGAAGCAAGATATCTATCTATGGTTCTCTGCATACAGAGTAAAGGGCTTACTTATACGTATGTAAACACTCCTATTAGTCTCTAGAAACCAAACCACCCAGATCTTGATTGAGCATTAAAGGGAGCCACCACACTCAGCAAGATAAAAAGCTCCTACAATTTTTCTTACTCAAATGTGCATGTGTTCAAAAGTAAGAAGATTATTTAATATAATCTGAGCATATAAAAGAAGATCTTCTTCTACCATCTTCTTAATAATATAAAATTGAAAATGCCCTTTCTGATAGAAGGAAATATTTGTAATTTTAGGAAGTGAAAAACCGTTCTTGTACTCTGCTCTCAGCCAAGTTAAAGACATAGGGTGGGATGGATTTAAATACAGCTACTGGCAAACTGACATCTGGTCATATTAGTACATAACTTTGTTTACATATTGCAAAGAGCTGTTTCTGACTGCAAATAAATCGCTGTGAAGCCATAAAGTACTCCAACACGGAAATATTATGATTTTACAGGTTCGATTGGTTAAGTGATGCTTCACGATTTTATTTTATGAACTGCACTCAGTATCTCATCATTAAACATTCTGTTTATTTTACTCAATTACAATTATGGACGAGTCTTTATTCCTCGAGATGATATAGTTATGAAGTAACTTCAGTAAACGCACTCCCATTCCTCTGTTACTTTTGCACCTTTCACTGTCCAAATTCTTAATCTTTTACAGGTTCACAGCTTTTAATTACCAAGCTATCAATCAATCAGTGAGTCAATCCACTAGGCCTCAATTCCAAACTAATTGAGGTAGGCAATACGAATCCTTTATATATTCCACTCTACTCAGGCCCACTAATTCCAATATTGATAAAGTAATTGTCTTTAAAGCAATTTATAAATCATCTAAAAACTTTAAATCCCACACTTATACCCACCTGAACCTAATTTCAACGCAACAACAACTAAACCATAATCCCTACTAGTTCATGACATTCTTATGGATTCTTTGCTTCCCTTTTTTTTCCGGATATTTCTTTCTTTTTTTAAGCTAAGATTGTAGGTCTTTTATTATAGGTCCTTTGAAATAACCCCCTTCCATGTGAGTTTAGATCTACCTCATTCCCTTTTAATTTCCAAGCTATTATTCCCTCAATTTTCCTTTATGAAGCATATAATGCTTTGTTTTTCAGTTGACCTGAGCCAAAAAAATATTTCAGAAATATTACGTGATCTGTTTCCTGTATTTTTCTTCTGCTTCTTCTCATGTGTTTTGTCGGTCTTGATTCTCTTATCCCCTGCTGATCTGCCCTCTGTATCTGGGTTCTACGAGCTGTCCAAACTCTAACAGAACCTGGAACATCATTATCATTCAAATTATATCCTATATTAACCCCACATCAACACTATTGTCCTTTAGTTCTCTAATGTAACACCCAAGTTTTCTATTTCTTTAAACTAAATAACGGGCTTGCTTCTCAGTGATAGGCACAAAATATTACAACCAGCTGAACTTAATGTTTTTGTGCTGAATTTTTATAAATTCTACATCACAAACCTTTTCAGATAGAGAACTCTCGATGAACTCCAGAAATCTTTCCAACAATGCAGGAGATAATTTGGACCCATAACTTAGTTGCAAAAATATTTCTGTAATCGCAATATTCAGTGTGAAATATCGGTCACCGTCCTGCAATGTGCAAAAGGAAAAAGATAGAGCAATCAGAGAAAAATTACTTTCAATGAACAAAAGGACGAAAAGCAAAAGGAAATAAAGAAAGAAGAAAAGTTATTGCATCCATTACACAATGATGATGATTGCCGAGGATGCAGATGTATGAAAATTTAAGCAATAAATAAGGCTTTCAACAAGGTAACTCGTAATCTCCTTTACCTTTACTCTTGAAAAGATGTTTTGTTTAGAATAAGTTCAAGCATTCAAGACCTGTTTATAAAGACATAGATATTACCTATCAGGAGGAAATCCTCAATCACACAGCTCTATCTTACTACAATGCGGACAGTGGGAGAGAAGAAGGCAAGAAGCTCATATTTCAAGTTTGAAAATATGCGCCTCAAGGCAGATAGCTTTATGGAGATGGTAAAGCAACCATGGATTCTTACCTGTTCGATGGGAGACCTGATTTCATATTTGCTAATAAACCAGCATCTCTAAAGAGAGATATGAAAGAATGAAATATGGGAATCTGAAAATTGAAAGGGTAAGATACTCCGGAAGATCTTAGAAGTCAACAGAGAAGCAGAGGAAAGAGAAATGACTGAAGAAGAACTCATGCAAAGACTTGCTTAGAACTGGAATTACAAGAGATTGCTAGATGTGAAGAAATCTCCTGGAGACAAAAGTCAAGGTGCATGTGACTCAAGCAAGGGACAGAAACGCTAATACCCAAAGGAGATATAACATTGACAAGATTAAAAAAACCAAAGAAACAGGAGTCACAGAGGAGCAGCATGAGATAAAGTCATGTATCCTGGAATTCTATACAAATTTGCACAAAGAAATCGAGATACGGAGACTTTCTCGGGATCATAGCATCCAACAAATCATAGCATAGCAGAGCAATTGGATGCAAAGCCCTTGCGGAGAAAGAAGTAGCAGAGACAATAAAAGAATGTGCTGGCGACAAGGCCCTAAGCCATAATGATTTCTTTCTAACATTCTACCAAAGTGCTAGACAGTAATCAATGAAGATCTCATGAGTGCCATAAACAACTTTCATCAACATGAATCTTTTCAGAGGAGCCTAAAAGCCCCACACGTTGCTTGCTAAGGGACTAAAATATTTCAGACCAAACAGCATATTGGAGAGATTCTTTGAAAAAGGTGATAAAGGAGCTGGTGGCAGAGCCATAAATGGCATTCATCAACGGCAGACAAAAACGGGCACAATCCTAATTACAAATCACCTACTGGATACTAAGATAAAAAAGAGAATCAACGTACTCCTGCGCAAAATAGACCTGGAAAAAGCTTTTGACTCTGCAAATTGGGTTTTCTCCTCAACATGTTGAAACTGATAATACAGGATAAATGGATAAGTCGGATTGGGTTTCATACAACAACAGTCGGGTTCTCAGTCATCACTAAAGGGTCCCCAGAAGGTTTTTTCTCCTATGCATGGAGGATTGGAGCAAGGGGACCCTTGATCGCCTTTCTTATCATTATTGTTTAAGGAAGGATAAGGCGCAATGCTAAAGGCAAAACACTTGAACTGGATTAGTGGATTTTAAACAGCCATCAGGCCTCAGGCAACTCCCTCAATCATTGACATCAAGAAAACGAGACCATTTGAGGAACTTGAACCGATGTAACAGAAGGCAAAAAAGAGAAGTTACATTTACGCAATTTTCAGGTATATTCTGTTTAGCTTTCCAATTTTCTGTTGGGGGTTTATATGCCTATGAGTGTTTGTGTGCCTTTCTATCTTTATCAGTCCCTATTTTTGGAGTATTTTACAAGAGAACTTCTTTCGAAGATAACTTGTTATTCACCTAAGTGAATCAGAAAGATTATAAGGATCGAGTACATTCAGTTGTCCATTTCTTTGTCCATATGGAAGTGCCGAGCCAAATGAATACGGCTTTTGGAAAAGCAAATCAGTTGTTACCACCTTAGTCATAATTTTGCATATATAGTAATAGTAAGTGTCTCTGAACTTAGGGAAGGCAGAAAGTGTAGTTTTGGTTCAAACAGTAACATAGTTAATGCTTCATTACTTTTCTGTAAAAGCAAATCAGTTGTCACCACCTTAGTCATAATTTTGGATATACGGTTATCTAGCAACATGGCTTCAGAAAATTGTCTGTGAACTTATGGAAGGCAGGTGTAGTTAATGCTTTCATTAGTACCTTTTGAAGCTTTTACACATAAACCTAGGGAAACGTAACATACTGGAGCAAATTCTATTCATTCTGTTGCAATATTAGCAGACACTCTTGGTTGCAAGATAGGAACTCTACCGATCATGTATCTTAGATGCCCTATTGAAACCAGATTCGAAGCTACAGAGACATGGCAAGGCATTTTGGACACACATGAAAGAAGTTGTCAAATGGGAAGAAACAGTTCATATCTCTCGGGAAATAATGGTGTCAATCAACAGTATTCGAGATGTCCTTCGAACATACACCGTGACTCTTCACAGTTCCATCACCAGTGATGTAGAAGCTAGACAAAATCAAAAGGGACTCTCTTTGAGGGAAGGAGGCAACAGGAAAGGAAAGCTTTTCATTTCGAAAAATGGGAAACAGTTATTAAAAGCAAGGTAAATAGACCCATGGGAGTAATATATATAAAGCTACACAACAAGAGTTTGCTCCTCAATTTTGCATTGGAGATACAACCTCCCCAGAGATGCTCTTTGGAAGACACTGTTACTGAAAAGTATGGACAGCAACAGAACTAGTGTACTAAGGAAGTGAGCAGACCACACGGCAATGGATCCAGGAGGCATATCAGAGGTCTATAGAGTCTTTTTGCCAACAACATCATGATAACAGTTGGAGATGGCAGGAACACTTCTTTCTGGCACTGACAGGATACATGGATAGGACAATCACCTTTGGAGGAAGAACTCTATGATCTGTATAGCTCTGCTCAAGACCCACTAACCACAGTGGCTCGGTGCATGAGTTCTGTTTTAGATGAAACGAAATAGAGAGACTAACTCAACTCCTACAAGCACTGAACAGCTATCAAATGCAATACATCATGATGGATCTTTTGCACTGAACACATCAGAAGGATGGCATCTTCACAGCAAGTACCTGCTACAAGACTTTATCCCAGCTCAATAGAAAATTTCAGAGGTGGTGAATGAAGAAAATATGGAAGTAAAGCACCTTACAAGGTCTCTTACGTCGGTTGCACGATGGCACATGAAGCTGTATTCACTCAATCTAACCTCTAGCACAGAGGTTTAACCCTGAGCAATAGATGCTTCGGGTGTGAAAGAGACATAGAAGATGCGAATCACCTATTTCTACACTGTTGCAGTTGCAACAAAGCTATGGCAGATGCACCTCACTATTTTTGGAGTCAAATTGGTTATGCCAAGAACAACTAAAGAACTCCTTTTTGCTGGACTGGGAAAGGAACTAGGGAAGGAAAGAAGAAGTTTTGGAGAACTATTCCTATATGTATATGGTGGTCAATTTGGAAGGAAGATATCATAGAAGTTTGAGGGCAGAAAGGAAAACATCGACAAGCTAAAGTACAGTAGTCTTTCTTTTCTGGCCTTTTCGTGTAAGTTTCAAAATGAACATGATGTAGATAGTTTATTGGAATTCCTCCGTCAGCTCACTGATAAGACCAGCAAGGGGCTTGGTCGTTGTAAGGCTCCTGACTTACCCTGTTATGCAGCATCTTAGTGCAACTAACCAATACAAATCTTATTTACTTAACAAAAAATGTGATTTCTTTATATACAGTGTGTGCCACTGTAGCTTGCTGCTCTATAACAAACAGCAATACCACTAGCGACTAACGCTGAACAATGAGATGCATAGACATTGTTTTGCAAATAATAACCATCCCTTCAATTTATGTGTTGAGTAAGATCATTAGCATTCTGCTCTGTTTTTAATTTCCAAATAGACTTGTGATTTTTCTCATTTTGTGTTGAAGAAAAGAGTATAGAAGGAGTAACCATTCTGGCTAACCTAACAAAGCATTATAACATTTGAAAATTTCTAACGGAGTCAGATAGTGTTTTTCTATGAAGTACGGAGTCAGATAATGTTTTCAATCAGAAAAGAAGCATTCACAATGCTTCGCCTTTCTACCTGAATGTTCAGGCTAGAGCCACTATTACACTCTTTATTTTCCGTCAGCCACTATTACCTGGACACTTGTAATATTAGCCTAGCTAAAAGCAGTAGGAAAAGAAATACAAACACAGCCCAGCCAATGCCTGTGACAATTCAAGGGTAAAATTGAACCCTACGATTGGCAGCTAGAGAAGGTAAGGGAAAAGTACAAGGAAGGAAAATAGAAGAAAAAAAAATTGGTGGGTCCCACAAGAAGATTGGTACTCTCCACTTCCTTTCTTCTTTCTCTCGAAAACTTACAAGGGAAGGAAAGTGTACATTTCCCTTCCATTTCTTTCTTTCCCTTATTTCCAGGGGGGGGGGGGGGGGGAGGAAAGCTAGCGAGAAAAAAAAACAGAAAAAATAAACAGAGAGCGGCATGGATGAAGAAAAATAATTGAAGGAAACTGTACCTTCTCTGACAAGCAATGAACCGGACTCAAGGGGAACTCATCCCATAACTTTTTTAAATTCACTACTGAAATACTTTGGTCACATATGCTAAGGTTGTTTTTATGGTGAGGTGGCAGATTTTGGGAGTCTTGTTGATATTTGCCAGACGCATGAACAAAGAACCTCACCACAAGATCAATGCTTTGAAGTAAAGACAACATACAATCGAAGGATTGTGCATCTATCTGGGCTGTGGAGTGTATCAGTGGACTAAAGTCCTGGAAGCAGCTAACTAGAATGGGTAAGAGATCTGTCAACTTGTTGACAACACCAGAAAGACCTACAAAACAAATGACATCAGGATTCAGATTTAGCAATTCTCGACAAAAACAAAGCCAAATAAAGTCATAATGAATGCAGATGTTAACAGCCCCTCCTTCATCCTCACAGAACAATTTGATGAAATAGGCGGTCATCTTTTATCTTTTCTAAGAAAAAGAGTAACTTCACCAAAAAGAAGCGAAAAGGGAACAGAAAGTGAGCCCTTAACAGAAGAGAAAGGGAAATGAAAGCAAGAGATAACCAAAATTATCATTCATGAAGAATCCAATTCTCAACCAAGGTCTTCTATAATCTATACGTTCTGGACCTCCAATGCTCAGGGATCAGATCAGTGTGTTTAATAGCGATATACACAAAAAAGGGACAAGGCCCTTGGGGCATGAAATGAAGGACTAGATGTGAAGCACACTATTTACAGAAAATCAAAAAATACCAAACATATGTGAATTTATTACTATGATAATCAAATTGCAATTAAAGTAACTCATTGCGACATCCAATATACAATAATGCCAATGTCAATCCAACTCTTCGAAGTTAAGATTCAAAGAGCTGATCACTTTTTGTTTGGATCACTTTACAGCCATTGTTTGAAGTGCACACTTCTCTATAGTGCATGACTTCATATATGAAGCAATAACCCTCGCTGTGCAAGCGACGAAACGATGGCTTTTAATAACACCGGTTTAGATATACTGAATCTTTTCCCTAACTGCATTTCTTGTCTCAAGCTGTTTATCAAAGGTGAAAGGCATTGCTAAATTTGGAACTCACAAGTCAATCTCTTTAATCTCTTACCATTGCTTTTAAAAGGACAAACATGCTTAACCAGACTGCCGAGTCATGTGACTACTATACCCAATCATATAAAGCATAGAGTTAACTCCATATTCTTTTGCCTCCTACCTCCCAAAAGAATAGCCCTGGTAATTGATTCACAAAGTACATGATGTAGCTAAAAAAGGCAGTTCAGACAAGATAAGCAATGTGTGTTGGTTTAGTTGTGTTAAAATATTCTTAGTTATACAATGTGTAGCATCTAGTCAAGTAAGGGGCCGTTTGGTTCAAAATAAGGTTATCCCAGGATTATAATCCTGGGATTATAACCAGGATTATAATCCCACCTTCTATATAGGATAGATAATACCAAGATTTTGATATAAAATTTATACCAGTATTAACTAATACCAATAACCAAACAGTGGGTAGACGCAATCTGAAATTCAATACCGGGACCTAATCCCGTAACTAAACGACCCTTAAGAGTTTCAAACTGTTCCTGACCTAGCATCAGAGCTCCCAACAATTGTCCTTTTAAGTTGGTAGTAGGCCGATGCCAGCTTATGCTCAAGGTTTTATCACTTTGCTCTCCCTATACAAGTCAGGCACTGAAAAAGAGCTTATGACTTCGTAGTTGCAATTAGTTCAACTAGCACAGGAGTATGGAAGGCAGTTAGAAGGTAAGCAGTATTTCAACATTGACTTGGGTGATGGGAAAACGCTGAGATTTTGGGAGAAGTCATGGTTGGGACATGGCCTTTAATATAATAGTTCTAAACTTAAACAGAATTGCTACTCAACAGGATGTTACTGTTGCACAGTATAGGAAGAGGGTTGATTTGAATCTCAAATTTGGCCAATGTCGGGACTGGGAGATAGATGATGTGGCAAACTGCTAGGAATGCTGGAATTGAGTGGAGTGGAAAGAAGCAAAGGAAGATTAACTAATCTGGAGGGGCAACTGTACAGGAAGTTGTCCATCAAGTGGATACAATCTCTTCAGAACAAGGAGCCAGCAAGAAACTGAAAGCAGAAAAGCCTTGCTTATCTGTTTGCACAGGTTACTAACCAATAAAAGTGTCTTGTAGATAACCAATAAAAGTATGTTGTTTTGGCTGCATAGCCCTACATGATAGTCAAGCCTGATGCAAGATCAGAAAAGGAACTACTATATGTCGCATATGCTATGTGTACTATGCAGATATGGAAGACTCATGAGTTTGTAAAAAGAAATCCCTTATGGGGGTCTAGCGGATCGTACCAGGCAATATGAAGGAAGCAGTAATGAGGTGGAAAGCAGTGAAGATAAAGAAGTTCAAGAAAGTTTGGATCACTGGTGCATTTGCTGGAGCATCGGGAGAGAAAGATCAGAGACGCTTTGAAGGAAGGGCCACTCCATTACATTTTCTGAGAGCCAATTGTTTGAAATATTTTAGCTTTTCCGCATAAATGGGATCTATTGAATGATGAAGAGGATACTAAAGAACTTATCAGCTCCTTTACCTGCAGACTCGTAAAAGGGAGACTGGAATTTATGCAGTAAATAGAGCAACTGGTTGATTCAAGTACAAATGAAACCTTTTGCTTACCTTTAAAAGAAAAAGAAAAAAAGAAAAAATCTACAGAACCAGATCAATTTATTTATGCTGCAAAAATCTGTGCCGCAAAAAAAGCTTAAACGACTCTTGTCCAGAAGCAAAGTATCTTAATAGCAACCACAGTTACCTACGGTCCAGCTGACACTACTAGTTTTTACCGTATTCATTACATCCAAAAACATAGCATATGTTGAGTGCTTTGATCACACATTGCTACTATACCAATAAGATCGTTCTAATATAAGAGTCTATGGGCCTAGAAAATCATTAAACTAGAACGCTAGAACTCAGGACTCAGGAACAACATCCAAGCATTACTAAAACGATAACAATTGCCTTACAATAATATTTAGAACTTCTTTAAATGACTGTCTATCATCAATTCCTTAGGATTGCTAAATCATGGGACCCCTAACAAAAACTAGTTCCCTTTTTAATGTTTCTCCTAAGAAGGATTTCCAGCTTTTCAGAAAAAATTTGTACATGTAGTTGCCAAGTCCATTAATCTTGGGGAAGTTAAGCTTTTCAACATCTCCATGGTGGGTTATTTTTCGCTTATACCATAGGGAGGAGAGTTAATATTTTTATTTTTATTCTTTTGATACTGAGAAATCTTCGAGTACCAGGTGGCACAAAGTTTGAAACTCAGTGGATATGGATCTACTACTCTACCCTTCTCGACTTAAATATCAAGCGTTTGTCTATTGCGGGATTCAAACTCATGACGTGTGTCTAATTCAGAAAACCCGCATTGCGCTCTTACAACTAGACCAAAGCCCTTGGGTCTAGGGAATGGAGTTAATATTTGGAGCATGCTTTGCTTGTTTAGGTAAATGTGGGGAACAATAACCCCCACAATTGATACCATGTTTATTAGATGTTTAACACGATTGAGGAGATCATCAAAGCTTTCTTGGACCAGGTATTATGTGATTGTGCATCTAGAAGATAAAGTTGTTACCAATAGCCTAATGGTTGGTAGAAATACTTAAAGGTTCATCAAAGTATAAGTTGCAATTAAGTACACAAGAAGTATATTTATATCCAATGCAAGGATTTATCATAAGCAGCCCTGATCTTTGAAATGAAAGCAGCAGATCTGGAAGTTCAATTCAAGGCAAATTCTTACCAGTAGATTTATTGGAGACATCAAGGTCAAAAGCATGCAAGCTAGCCCGAGCTGCATCCTATACAAATGAAAGAGTAAGCGCCGAATGGAAGAAGCTTACAAGGAAAGTAACTGGAAGCACAGTACAGAAACAAGTTTAGCAGTAATTCAGGGCAAATTGCAGTATATCAACTACAAGTTAACAGAACAATCTAACCATCCCACCCCTAAGAAAGAAGGAAATACCGACAAAAAATGTAACATGCACGCCAAAGGAAGGTAACTACAAGGGTCCACTTTTGCATGATATTTGGAACGGGAAAACTTACTCCATAGGCAGAGGGTTTTTTCTGAATCTGCAGGAGTACAAATACAAGGATAGGCCACTCATCAATCTTATATTTTATACCATGATGGCAAGTAAGAACATCCATTCCAAATGTTACAGTATTCTTTCCAATTTATTAGGGTCATTGCACAGCTGTATTCCAATTTATTCTACATCAGGTCCCCCATTTTAGCATAATTTAATTTGGAGGCTAAACAAGAAGTCATGTTGTAGCATCTTATACTGGCTAAGCTTTTCAATGAGATTATGGCGGTTAGGAGCTCTACTGTACACAAAGTGTTCGGACATTACTGTACAAGGAGGCAACACCTTGGTGCCCACTACATATTTTCACCTATAAAACAGAACAAAGACGGTAAGTTCTCCCCTCTTCTCTGTTTTCAAGCATCATCCCAGTGATTATTTAAAGGAAGGTCAAGTTACTGACTTGGACAATTAGCTAAATCCTCCATAGAACTTACTCATGGGTTCTTAGAAAAGTACAAAACATGCATTTGTTTGTCAAGGAAAATAAAATCTAACAGAAACTGAATAGGATATAAGACATAAGTATGTATTATAGCGCCATTAGAGACAGAGACGTCAATTCTGCTAAGTTATTGCAAATTTATATATTGCAGACATTCTTGAGTACCAAAACAAATTATTTCCTATGATTAACATACAAAAAAAAAATTCCTGCAATTAACATAGAACCATAAAACTTCAGAAAAGTATGCACTCGAGCATGCTGATGGCATAATTAACAAGATAGTACATTGTCGCTTAAGGAGTTGCCTTCTTTCTGATTACTGCATGGTAACAGTGACAAGCAGCGAACCAACCCAGCAAGAGCATTCTTTAGCCTGCCCTTGTCTTGCAAGTAAAATTTGTTCTTCTGCAGAATGTCCTCATAGTTCTGGAGAATCTGTACAAAACAAGAGGCTTTTTTAGAAAAAACTCCATCACGACATTGAAGACAATAAACCATAACAGAATAAACAGAAATGAAATAGAATACACTGACACATAAAAATCTTACATCAGATAAAATGGTGCATGAAGAAAATAAAATCAGCACTACACAGCAATAGCAATTTCATCATTTTGAAGGCAATGGGTTGAGAAAAACACAAGGAAAACTCTTCTTCTCTGATAAGTAACCTAAATATAATTCATTTATTATCAATCTAATAAGTGACCTAACTATAATTTATTTATTTTTTGATAACCCAGGAATCGCCGAGTGCCAGTGGTGCACGGTCTAAACTCAGTGGATAATGGGCCCATGACCGAGCCCTAGTAAGAGCGCAGCTTATAATATGTGGGTTAAAACACAGTACCAAGGTTCGTAATAGCGCAGCTTGTGATGTAAATACATTCTAACAATATTTTCCTTGACTGATACATTCTAAGTATAATTCTATTGCGCACATTCTCAAAGTTTACATTCCAAACTATATTGTCCGGACTCTTCATTTTAGTTGCCGCACCCTTGTCGACACGACACTGGTACGGGTAAGTGTATGGGATTCGTACAGGGTGTGGTCAATCGAGAGCGAGCACTTTAACCACTATCCATGGAAAATTTGACGAAAAATGAAAAAATGAAAGATTGAATTTTAGTTGCTGCCTACTAGAGCCTATAGCTTGAGAAATTCTCAAAAAAGATTGAATTATTGGTTGCACTTCATTACCTATAAGTTTACCACATAATATCTCTCATAACTTTGGATATTTGTATATATCTATTTTTAGAATTTTGAATTACTTTTAGCTGAATCCCCACCCGTACACTGGATCCATACCCCAGAATCTTAAAATTTAGATTATGAACGATCTGACCTCTAGATTCCCATCCGGAGCGGATACCAGCACCCAAATCCGAGCAATATACTGGACTTGCATTTTCTAGAATGTATCGGTCAATGAATATAGATAAAGTTACTTTTTGTTTGTTTGTTGAAGACATAATTAAGTAAATAAAAGTGTGTTCTCTCTAATAGCTTAAGCTTTTAGATGAAATGGTCGCACAATTAAACATGGTATCCGAGCAAGCAGAGGTCCTGGGTTCGAGTCTCACCGCCACCCAATATCAAAAAGAATTTCCACATGCTTGGCTCATCAAAAAGAATCAAGCCCGTACGTGAGGGGGCGTGTTGAAGACATAATTAAGTAAATAAAAGTATGCTCTCTCTAACGGCTTAAGCTTTTAGATGAGATAGTCACACAATTCAACATTGTTCTTTCTGATAAATCAAAATATAGTTAGAGAATTACCGTCAACAACTTAAAACAATGCCAAATTAAAAATCAAGTTAAAACCTGGAGCAATGTAAAAACTTTCCACATGTAAAAATCTATTTATTTACCTTTTCAGCGTAAAATAAAAAGGATGATGGAAAATACTGGATCAAGAGGTCAAAAAATTTGAAAGCCATCAGCCGCACTTCAATAGCCATGTTTGTCATTGCATTAAATATATATGTCATCATCAAGGAATTAATTGGTCCCTTATTATCCTGCAACACAAACGAATAGCGTTAGCCCCCTCTTTTATAGGTGAAACATAGTACAAAGTCCTGCAGAATTTGAACAACCAACATTATAATCACAGACAGAAGAATAGAAAAATAAAGCCATCAGCTCCCCAAATATTAAGAGAATATAAGACGATATAGCAAAATCACAAGCAGGAACAAGGCATGCAAAGGGAGGTTTAACTTGATCTGAAAACGCAAGACTAACAAGCAGGAACGGAACTAACAGTAAAAACCGAAAGCAATTGAAACAAACTCTATCTTTTCTTAGGAATGAATATATTAGGGACAAAGTGGGTGTGGCTAAAAGTTGAGGGAATCAAGGCTGAGATGGTTTGGTCATGTAAAGAGGATAGACGCTAATGCCGCGGTTAGGAGGTGCGAGATATTGCCCATGGCGAGTCAAAGGAGGGGTAGAGGGAGGCCTAAGAAGAATTGGGGTGAGGTGATTAGGCAGGACATGGCTCTGCTCCAACTTATCGAGCACATGACCCTCAATACGAAGGTGTGGAGGTCGAAAATTAGGGTGGTGGATTGATAGACAGTCTAAGAGTTTTGCCTTGTCTTACCCGTAGTAGTACTAGTCGAGTACCTTCCTATTCCTAGTCCCTTGTTTCTATACGGTATGTTAGTATTAACAGTAGGATTGGCACTATTCTTGTAGTTTCATATCCTTGGATCTCTGTCATTATTTGTTGTATTATTTGCTTACACTATCTTATTACATTGTTGTTGCTATTGTTTCTCTATTGCTCCATCTTTTTACGTTCTTGAGTCGAGGGTCTTTCGGAAACAGCCTCTCTACCTTCATAGATAGGAGTAAGGTCTGCGTACACACTACCCTCCCCAGACCCCACTTCTAGGATTCCACTGGGTTGTTGTTGTTGTTGTTGTTCACTCGTGGATACCAAATCACGAGCAGAGGAAATATACATTTTGTATTGCTTCATTGAAAGGAACCTAGTGACCAAACAACAAGCAAGATGGTAACCTCGCCTTATCAGACTTTGTAAGAGTCTGACTAACCAAACAACCAAATAGAACGTAACCATTATTCTTCCAACTAGTTTTAGTGTGTAGTGTCTATCGATTAAATATATATATATATATATATATATATATATATATATTGACGTTAAAATAAAAATAATATTTGTTTAAACGATAAAAATATTTTTTATCACACTAAAATAGTAATTGTATTCAATATCTCCTGAATATGCATAGATGATGAATTTAGTTAAATTAGTTATACATTATTTCGTAGTTATACATATCTTATAATATGATATACAAATATGTTAAATTGTGTCTCACTTGAAATCTCTTTATGAATACATTTTGTCTTCTATTATTTTGTCCTTATTTCTTAAAGTTTGCATTTCAACATTTTGTTTTATATTCTTATTTCTTTTTATCACCGATGGTCTTTTTATGGAAAAAAAATATGTACTCTAAGATTTGTGTAAACTTGAAAAGTAATTTTACCTATTCGACAAATTTGGAAAGGAATAAAATTGAATTATTTCGCTAGTTAGTTAATTCAACTCCGGGAAAAAATAATTCAAATACTTAATTATCTTTTTAATCACTAAAGAAAATAATCTATTTTTTAATGATTCAAATTATTAATATTAACTCATATCATATTAAATATTTAATTATAACTATATTTTTATCCACAAAAACTCTTTTATCAAATGATAAAATTGAACTTTTGCATTTTATGTTTGTCGTACTGTTAGTAAATTACTTTTGTAAATTACTTTTTTTCTCTCTTTATCTTGCTATTATTAAATATTTTCATAATTATTTTTTCTAATTATATTTTAAAATCTATATTAATATTCATATCTAAGCAAATTATTGATCAGAGAATAAAATTAATACTCAGTGGACCAATCACACATAGACTACTCACAACATTTATAGGTTAATTACTGACTTGCATAAAGAACAAAGCAAAATGCTTCTAGTTTCTTCAATCTTTTCTTTATTTTATTTTGTTTACATTATAATTGTTCACCTAAAATTTAGCACAATTATATAATCTCTTTTGAGCTTAAAAAGGTTCAACTGTAAAAATTCATACGCATAAAGATTTGGTATTATTTAATCATACTTCAATTGTAAAATTTATATAAGGAAAAATTTAATAATTTTAAAGTCCTAAATATAAGGACTTCTTACTTAATTCAAATAAGGAAAGATTTAATAAGTATTAAATCTAATTTAATTTCAGACTCCTAAATATTATCTAGGAGAATAATCAAATGACTATTTTGTCTAGTGTGAACTTTATTTCAAAAGGGTAAAAAAGACGAACGACATTTTGCTAAGGTCTTCGTACATAGATGACCAAATTCCTGTAGGGACTTCTCACATATTGAATCTTTATGTGGTAAGCCTCAACCCCCCTTCTCCTTTTTCCATTTGAGATAAAAAGAAAACTGTCTAGGAAGTTATACGTGAAGGCCAGGTAGTATGAAAAAAGCATCATACACTCGTTGCCCAACTCCAGTCGGAGATTTTCCCTGAGAGTTCTGATATAGATCTCTCCGATTATAGTCTATGGTACGACGACTCTGGAAGCTAGTTTTCTGAGAAATCGAACGCAGATGCTACTCCTTCACATAGATCACAAATTCTCTTTCAGCTAAACCATTGTTTATCAATACTTTGGGGTACAGGGTGCTGTTGAGTACAAGAATGACTCTAAGCCCTAACTACTTGCTTGTTTCCTGGTAAGGACAGCAGACATAAAGTGTACTTTTGGTATTTTTACTAGGACAACATGAAGTAAGCATCACTTGATCAAACTTCAAAAGAATATCCTGATGTTATTACCCACGACTTTGAGAAGAGACTAAGAAAAAGTTTCAGCAAAAGAATGAGAAGATATACTGATTTACACCAAAATATGTGACTGAGATGCTGGTCCATCTTCGTATCATATGTACCTCACCAACCATTCCAAGCTCTTTATGCATTCAGGTAAATCGTCGTCTTTCATTTTGGCCATTGACGAAATTATAGAGAACTACAGTAAAGGACAGCTCTTGAAACAAGCAAAAATTGTGTTACGAAATGCTAAGCACTACAAGCCTGCCTATGATTTATAAGAGGAACAAAATAGTTAGAGGAAACTCGATGTATATGAGAACCTGAGTCTTGAGAAATGGGGTACATGAGTTCTCGATAGATGACCATTTGACGTACACCAGCTATGATTTGTCAATTTGACGATCTGACCAGATCATTGAAGCATGTTTCTTCCACTTAAGAGTTAAAAAGGTGCGGGGTTGGGGGAACTAGTTGTTAAGTGTCACCAAAAAAACCACTTAAAATAAGTAAAATAAGTGCAGCAAGAAAAACAGCAGTCACTTAAGTGGATTATAGCGCACGGCAAGTTGGCAACTACTTCAGGTAATGAATACGTGCTCTGGGAAGTATTGTAGTATAGATAGCAAATGCACTTTTACTCATAGAAACCATGTCAGGTGCTAAAGAGAGGACTGGAAGAAAATGGTTTAGAAACTACCTCTTTACAGCCAGGAAAAATAACTGACTTGAGAAGCTGATAGAGTGTTTCACGGACCAATTTATCATCGTCACTGATACGTTCACGTAGTTTCTCAATAACAGCAAGCTTATGCAGTTTCAATTCAGCAGGGAATTTAAGAAGAACATCTCTAATTCCAATTAAAGCATCTGGAAGTCAAAAGAAATTGAGCATGGTTAACTACCACATTATGCCATTGACTATAAAGATGAGAAATAAGGCCGAAACGCAATAGAATAGGATAGCAAATGCTTTGCAATCTCAAAACACTTGCCCTACTATATATAGGATGTTTTGTAAGAAACCTAATCTTTTTTTAAATCAAAGGAACAAAATGAATTAAAGAAGAAACACAAAGTAAACTTAAACTAGTGAAACACTAGCTCTAACAAATGACAAAATTTCATCTTCTATAATCATAACACTGTCACTTGTGTTCTTTTGCTTCATTTTTGGTGAAACATGGCTGATGTAAATACTTCTTACCCTAGCGCCTTGTTGGATGTTATTAGCTCGTTACATGACCTGTAAATTCCCGGCATCTTCTTATTTTATTATTTTGATAACAATGGTATCTAGGCCAGCTTATATGCACCTTGACTTTCCCACCATCATCCAGTTGCTGGTTTCTTATATAAATGTTACTCTTTTATCAATTAAAAAAAAAACACTGCCACTTGAATTTCTAATAGAAACCCCAAAAAAACGAAAAGAGAAAAAGCAAAAAGAAGAAAATATAGAGAATGCAAGTGCCAAATGTATACAAAACATATATGTAGCAAATAGATATAACATTACATGATGCAGTTTATGTTTTATTTTTATTTTTTTTAAACTTTTTGCCCTTTACCTTAACAGACTGCCCAAAAATGTACAAGTTAGTACCTTTACGAACTTTAGCATTGTGATGACTTGTCTGCTGAAGAAGCTCTTTCAACGTTAAACCTTTCTTGCTCACAGCTAAACCAGCCTTCTCTGAAGCTACACTTTGCTCAGGTAGAATAATTGCTGCAATTAATTAAGTCATTAATATAAAAACATACTTTAATCCGTCAATCTTCCTCAACAGCATAGACACCTTTATATTACACCATTTTGATCAAAATTTACATCACTAAATGGAAACCAAAATGGTTCAAGGCATTAACTTAATACAAAAAAAAATGGCTGTTACTGTCCCAAAAAAAAAGGAGTCATCTATTTACCACTTTTTACCCTGTTACAAGAATAGAAATCGTATATACACACATAGGCAAAATATAACTAACCAAGTTCACCATTTTTCTTTACCTTTGGATTTGATTTCAGTGTTAGTAGCATTCTGGGCCGGAGGCAATTTTCTTCCAATTTTCCTTTTTATTTTCTGCAGACAAATTCTTAAGCATGTTAAAAGGAAAAAGAAACAGAAATTCATCGAAAAATTATTGAATGAAATTTTTACTTTGAAATCAACACCACGCTTTTGCTTCTTCTGAGCTTTAGACTTGTTGACCATTGTTTGGAAGCACGATGAAGGTGGTGGGTGTGTTTGAAGTAGGTAGGGTTTTTGAGCTTAAGGTTTTGCGCGAAGGAGGAAGAAAAGAGAGCATATTAATTAATTGCATACAAAGCCCGTTTTATAATTTTAAAACATCACTCAACAACTACACATTGCTTTTGTCATTTCAACTAATTTTACACACACTCCCGTTTGGACATATAATTTTTCCTTTTTTCCAAATATTGCTTTGAACCAATTTTTTCAATTTCACTTGAAAATGTTCAAATTTAAAAAACTGGGTCTTACCTTCAATTGAAAATGCATTTTCACTAGTTTTTAATTTTTTAAATTTATCATATACTTTTAAAATTTATAAAATAACCTCATTAATTATTAACCTACAACTATCCACATGTTTCCCCTCGACGATCAGATGAAGCTATTGCAACATATAATGAACCATTTTCTTGTGACGACTACCATGTTGGTACTGGGCCTGTGAATATGAATACAAGTACTGGTAATAGCAGTGGGAAGCGGACTATGTTAGAAAATGTGATATTGATTTTGCATATTCTGTATATTGAATTAAAGTAGGATATGAGAACAGTTAAACAGTAGCATGTTTGATTGTTTATTTCAAGTAGGATAATTAAATTGGGGCGATTTTGATGTTTTTTACATGGGGTATAAATCATATTTCATTCTTTTACAAAAAAAGACATCCAAATATGTTGCAAAAATTATAATCAAACACAACTTCATCTTCAATTCAAATTTTAGTGAAATTCCAAATTTAAAAATTTATTTTGGAATTCATGTCCAAACGCCTACTAAATTTTAAATCACATTGCGAGATTTAGGAAAAAAGCATTAAAGATATTCGACCTTCAAGTCAATAAAGCAATATGAAAGTTGAAAGTAACCTTCAACAATGAATATTACGATAAAAGATGGACTTCCTAAGTGCCATTTTCATTCCTAAAAAAATGTAGTATTTCACTTTAATTTATTTTGATAAATTTAATTCATGGTAAAATTACGCTGTTGACATAATTTTATATTATATATCCAAAATAATATAGTGAATCTTTTATTTTTATGCATTGCCTTGATGCTGGGGATGGAAAATTGAAGAAGGTGGTGTGTTAATGAGAATAGTTAAAATGTTGGGGCTCCTAGAATTATTAAAAATAAAGAAGAAAAACCAAAATTTAAAGGATTTTATGCGTTAACATTTATATATATCTATATCTATCTATATCTATATCTATATATATCTATACTATATTAAAAGTACGAAGGTCCTTAGCCAAATGTCGGTCACCTTTTCTACCCTTTAAAAATAGAGTTCACTTTGGGCAAAATAGTCCTTCTAACTAATTTTCAAATATTTAGAAATAGTCATTTAATTAATTTCCTTATATCTAGGAATAGTCATTTAATTATTTTCCTAATATTTAGGAATAGTCATTCAATTTTACTAGAAATCTTTCCTTATTTAAAATATATATGAACTCTTAATATTTAAGACTTTAAAAGTAATAAAAGTTTTACCTTATTTAAATTATTTCCTCATTTAAATTAACTTACTTTTCTATATTGAGATAATNATACAAACGCCATTAGTTATGTATTTTATTTTGAATTTAGTTTTGAAATAATTAATTTTCAAATTTTAGAAAAGAATTCTTTGATTTTAATTGTTGTTGTCTTTTATACTTCGTGTGTATTCTGACTCATGATTACCTTTAATTATTAATATAACTATGAAACTCGTGACAAATATCAATAATAATAGTAAGATTCTCATGACAAAACCATCCAAATAATAAAAGAACTCATATTTCAGCGATATTATTCGTGAATTAAGAGAGATAATATCCAATTAATTGAATTCAAATACCATCACTAAATATTATGAATGAAAGTTGAAGTCAAATACCGTCACTTAATATTATCAATGAATAGCTTTTAATTAGTTAACTATTATTCACTTTTATAATTAAAAATATTAAAATTGTATATGCAGATAAAAATAAATATTGCAAACACTATTATAATGATTTATCTTAACGCACATTACATGAAATGTTAATGGACATTTATACCTTTTCAGAATTATACCTTTTGATAATTATATTACACATGATACCTTCATGTTGGTTAAGATAATAATAATAATAATTTTTTACCTTAATTTTTATGATAATTATTTTTATTTTTTTGAAACACGTGTAGTTGGGTTTAAATTGTTCGTATGATAGTTAAACCTTATAATAAGATGGAACTTATATTATGTACTTGAGCAAATAGAATTTATGTTTTTTAAGGCCATGAAGAATATAATACTATTACAGGATATATTTGAATGCGAGTTAACATATTATTCTATCATGTCGAGCAACTAAAGCAAACGCACAATTCATATACCAAAATCATGATAAGACATTAGAATAACTTTATGTGATTTAAGTAATTTTTTCTTTATTAAGTTGGCTATATATTATCAATAGCTATTGTTTTTGTTTTTTTTTTGAAATTATTTTATAACTCAATTACATAGGTTAATAATATTTGCGTAATCTTAAAAAACTTATACTCACTGATATGAAGTACACGCGCAACGCGCGTACACTAAAACTAGTCATTATAAAAGCACGAATGTTCTATGCTAAATGTCGAACGACAAAAATATCCCTAAAATATTGATTGACTTTTATACCCTTAATTATTTACATTAGTGTTTACAGAAAATCGTATGAAAATGACAAAACTAGAAATACTACACACTAGGATAGGTACTTGTAATAGAATCGATCGCAAATCAAGATCTCTTCAGCGGCGGTGATTTATTACAACACTAAGTGCACAAAATTTGGTGGATTTGAATGTTCTATTGTATGCAAAATATTAATTAATATTTGAAGAGATTTAACTTCCGCTTTTTATACATAGTATCTTTATTTTCCATGCAGAATCCCAAATTAATATATATTTATATTATAAATTTCCTACCTAATTCAATAAGAAAAGATTAATAATCAAAATTTTAGTTGATTATAAAATTGTAAATATTAAAAAATAACTTAAATGGCTAATTTATTCTATTATATGCAAAATATTAATTGATTTTTGAAGAGATTTGACTTCCGTTTTCTATACATTGTATTTTTATTTTCCATACATAATCCCAAACTAATATATATATAAAAAAAAACTAATATATATTTATATTATAAACTTCCTACCTAATTCAATAAGAAAACTAGAAAATATTAGTAATCAAAATTTTAGTTGATTATAAAACTTTAAATATTAAAACAATAAATTAAATGATAATTTTATTCGATGCAAAATTTATTTTTAAAAGGCAAAAAAGATAAACAATATTATATTTCATTAAAGGCCTTCATGCTTTTAATATACTGTATCTATCTATATTTATCTATCTATCTATCTATCTATCTATATCTATCTATCTATATTATTATAAAAGCACGAATGTTTCATGCTAAATGTTGAACGACAAAAGTAACCTTAAAATATTAATCAACTTTTATACTCTTATATTTTGTTAAAAAGATAGTTCCATATTGAATAAATAATAATATCTAATTAATTTGCCTAATATTTAGGAATCTAATACCAACTAATGATAGAATTTCTCAATGTACGTTACCTCCTGCCATCATCCACATTAGAGGCGCACTCGGGATTTAAATCTTATGGGTTCAACTTTTAAGGTTTTTAGCATTGAACCCATTATATTTTTAAAGTTATTGGTTCATATCCGCTACTTTTGTAATTTTAATGAATTTTTACATATAAATTTTTACTCCGCATCGAAAGTTATGGGTTCAGTTGAACCCGTTAGTTGTTCACTACATCCGCCTCTGATCCACATCTCCTACACAATTATACCAACAATCTCCTATATTATTCTTTTATTAAATGACCAAATATTAAAACTTTGAGTTGGACAATATCAATCAAACCATGCTCACTATGATTATTTTTTAAAATTTAATTTGAAACTCTTTCATAAATAATTGACTGAAAAATCTCGTGCAACGCACGAACGTAGAAACTAGTTGAAGTGAAAAACACACATTTGGCCAGTCAATGTAAGGTATTCACGAGACAATTTTGGCAAGAAAAATCATTAGCCAAAATTAAAGTGTCTATTTAACATTTGGTATCAACTTTAATAGATGTAGCCCAATGAACAAGGGTGTTTAAATTTTTATCCCACATTTCATATAACATACTCCTTTCCCAAAGTTTGGCATGTTGGAGTTTATATTTTAATTAAAATTTAAATAAATTCTTTTTGTCTTTGCCTCGATGCATAGTAGTTACAATGAAAAGCTCTCTTTATCACAAGTATTTTATGATACAGAGAACAAAATCGCGTACAGAGAATGTCACGATCCAATTCCCATATCCGGTCGTGATGGCGCCTCTCGTGAAGACAAGGCCATCCAACTAACCCAAATCCTTTCACTAACAATTATTAAACATAAATTAATAGAAGATACAACTTAAGGACATTAGAAACTGTTAATTACTACCCGACCGGGGTGTCACAAGTCACGAGCATCTAAGGAAACCTTAACACAACCACAGGCCAATAAATATATAAAAGTAAAATTTCTGGAAAACAAAAGACAACATCCGGTGCCGCGAACGCTGGCGGTCACCTTGCTCAGCTACAATAACAATACCTTCAATCCGCTAATAACCGGCTACCGGGCGAAAGTGAGTACTTCCAACTCAGTGAGTAATAAACATATATAATGTCTGAAAGTAAGAAATTCCGAAATATTACAATATAAAGCTATAATCAGCGATTCAGCACATAAAACGGTGGAACAACAACAATACCAGGACAAGTAAGACAAATAGGTATAAATGCATGAAGGCAATGCAATGCGCATGACCGCAGCGGCGCGCAACCCGATCCATTTGGGTACCCGCGCTCACTGTGGGGGTTCAGACTCCGTAGGGGCTCCTACAGCCCAAGCGCAATATCATCGTAGCATTCGCTGCGGCGTGCAGCCCGATCCACACTCAGTCCAAATATATATATGCATGCAAGCCACTCGGGCACAGTCAAATTGTTCATTTTTAGTTTCAATTATTAGGAATTATAGAGCTAAGTGTTTAAACCTTTATTTATTTACTAAACATTTCAAGGCAGTGTCTAACTCAGGACTGATATCATGAAATATGCTAAGCATCATGGAAGCAGTGATAAGGGATCCCTGAAGGATGCAAATGATAGGCACAAAGCCCCAAACATATTCATAAAATCCAAGTAGGATGATTACCAAACAATTTCTAGTCAAGAACACAGTACGAACATCAATCGGAACGGACTAGGTCACAATCCCCGGTCACAATCGACCCCGCACTCGTCATAGAGTACGTGTCTCGCCTCAATATAGCGTCACAATGTGATATACCGGGGTTTCAAACCCTCAGGTCATCATCTACATCTATTACTCACCTCAAGCCGGCCACAAGTCTAGCTCCTATGCCTTTGCCTTTTGAATCAACCTCTTCGTACGCCGAATCTGATTAAAACCACAACGAATACATTATAATAGGCTAAAGAAACATAACCCAATCGAAAAGACTCGAAAAATACCAAAATTTACTAAGTTGGCAAAACCCGAGCCCCGGGCTCACTTCTCGAAAAATTACGAAATTCACATCACCGGATTCCTCGTCTCGCCACGAGTCCATACATATAAAATTCACCAAAATCGGAGTCCATTTGACCACTCAAATCCCTAGTTTAACTTTCTTAAGTTTCAAGCCCTAACCTCCATTTTTACCCTTTAATTCCTTGGGTTTTCAGTGTTAATCCATGTTTATACACAATAATATCATAATCTAAGTCCAAGAATCCATACCTGATGATAGCCCTCGAAACCCTCTTCAAAAATCGCCCAAAATCTCCTTAGTCCGAAGTCCAAAATGTTTCTTCTCTTTCAAAATTGTGAAAACACTGTTCACTTAAAACCAGCCAGGTCTCCGCTTCTGCGGTTAGGATACCGCACCTGCGGTTCCCGCTTCTGCGTCAAAATAACCGCTTCTGCGGTCTAACTTAAAATCCCCAGGACCGCTTCTGCGGTCGCAAACCGCTCCTGCGATGTCCGCTTTTGCGGACTGCCTCTCGTTTCTGTGGAAATTTCCAAGCCCTCAAGGACCGCTTGTGCGATCGCTCACCCGCTTCTGCGGTCCGTTTCCGCAGAAGCGGAAATATCAGATGACAGCAGCAACAGACCTGAAGCGAACTTTAAAAACTCTCGTTTAATCACTTGAATTCACCCCGAGGCCCCCGGGACCTCAACCAAAAACACCAACAAATCCTAATACCTTATTCAAACTTGTTCCAATCCTCAAAACACTTCAAACAACGCTAAAACCATCAAATCACATCGGATTCAAGCCTAAGTTTCTTAAAAACTTCCGAATTACGCATTATCAAAAACCCAACCAAACGACGTCCGAATGACCTGAAATTTTGCACACACGTCGCAAATCACATATCGAAGCTACATCAACTCTCGGAATTCCATTCCGATCCTCGGATCAAATTCTCACCCATCCACCGGAATTCGCCAAAATACTAACCTCTCCAATTCAAGCCTAATTCTACACCAGGCCTCCAAAATCAATTCCGATCGCACTCCCAAGTCACAAATCATCCCCCGAAGCTAACCGAATCACCGGAAATCACATCCGAGCCTTCTAACTCATAAGTCAACGTCCGGTTGACCTTCCAACTTAAGCCTTCCTTAAAGAGACTAAGTGTCTCATTTCCTATCCAAACCAATTCAATTCAACTATAACTCACTCGTTGTTGATAATGAAACTTGAAGAAGCAGTAAATGGGGGAAACGGGGCTGTAATACATAAGACGACGGGTCGGGTCGCCACAGAGAACAAAATCGCGTAGCAGATCAACTAGCAAAGGCAGGCAAATATTTTGCAACCACATCTGAGCCATGTGTTTACACAGCAGTTCTAGTTTTTGTGAAGGAACTTTTTGAAGATAATAGGAAGCACCTTTTGGAATTAGTACTAAGGCAGGAACCTGTTTCATGTAATACTAACTACAATGCAAACAATGATATGTACGTTAATAGTAGTAGCAGTAGTACTGTATCATGCTCTAGTAATAGCCTAGTACCATATTATACTAGTTTAACCTGTAATAGTAGACTATAATTACGTATTTTAGTCGCTTATTACACTCAAATTTACTTCACTTTAATTGAGTTTGAGCTTTAATCGCTAGTGTCTTGCACTAATTGTGTGTTTTATGCCTTGTAGGAGTGATTCCAAGCTATGTAGAAGTTATGGAATGAATTCAAGTGATTTGGAGCTTTGAAGTCTGAGTAAAAGCCCAAGGAATTAAGCCGGGATCGTATTCGGGGATCAACGGATGATAGAGCAACAAAACGAAGAATCGAGTAGGCATATTGTGCAATGTCCAGTAAAATGCACATAACTTTTCGCTTAGAGCCCCATTTGGGCTCCACAATATATGGCTGGAAAGACAACTCAAAGGACTACAACTTTTATGTTTTATATTTTTTCAAATTCCAAACGAAACAGGGTGGAAAACGCGGTCGAAATCGCGACCGCGGACCTGACGCGGACTGAGGCAGTACACTGGGAAAGTACCGCGCCCAGACCGTGGCCGCGGACGTCCAGGCCTGGAAACTTGTCCTTTTTCGCGTAGGAGAAGGTATAATTGTTTGGTTCCGACCCTACTTGGTATATATACATGAAAAAACGGTATTTTGAGGGGAGGAGACCAATTTTTGATACAGATTCAACCTAAGGAGGCAGAGACACAATAGGAGCAAGGCGGGGAATTCTTCTACGAGTTTTTCCTTCCTCTTCCTATTTTTCATTGTTGGTTATGACTTTTAGTATTGTAGTTTTACATACTATTATGAATAGCTAATTGTTATCTAGGGTTTTGATAGAACCTTTTGTAGAATAAATTCTTGTTATATTTTTATATAATTGAGCCGTAGTATTTTCTCTATTTGTTCAACTATATTATTCTTGTGGTTGATTGAAAGGCCCTCAATTATCTGTGCCTATTTAGTATGTATTACTCGGGAGAGAGTTCATATTTAGGTAGTTGTTGAACAACATCACTCCCGACATATATGAGGAATCAATAACCAAGGGTTTAAAGGTGGGATTAGGGATAACGAAACCTTGGGCGATCTAAGTGAGTTGTAATTAAAGCCAGCTAGCGTAACTCGGGAAAGTATGTCTAATAAATTGTCGTAATTACTCGGGAGAGAATTATAACACGCAGAGCGCTCATGATCGGTAGAGAATACTTAGGCGAAATTATAGAAGACATAGCGGGAAGGATTCCGACAATTGGGAAAATCATAACTCTAGACCTCCTTAATCTTTTCTCCAACCTGTAGTATCTTTAGTGTTAATTTACTATTTTAATTTGTTAGTTAATTAGTTAAACACAAGAATCTTAATATCTATAAGTTAGGAACTGTTCAAGCTTGTCTTCTTGGTGATAGTGAACATCTGTAGCTAGGGCTTAGTTCTTTGTGGGATTCGACTCCGGACTTGTAAACCGGATTATATTTGCAACGATCGCTTAGTCCTTTTTATAAGGCATAGTTGGGCGTGATCAGAAACCAAGGGGCAAGGGGCATACACCTTCCCCATGTGATGAGGTGGATAGAACGGTAGAAGATGGAAATTCTGGTTCCAGACTGGACTCATTGGACTCACTGGGTATTGGCATGGAGATTGTGTTGAGGAGGATGCCTAGTGCTCTAACAGGAGTGGACTTTGTGTCGTGTACCATTGATTTTGAGTGTAGGATTTCGTTCCTAACCTCATTCCCTCTATCACTATTTCCGCTAGGTGTGTAGGGTTCTGGACTAGTAACACAACCTCCTGGTTGTTCAACTCTGTGGTGAAGACTAGTGGATAACCCTGCAGTCCCATCTCTAACCAAGATTGGAGAGGTTGATCCATGGACATCTGATGAGATGTGTAGATCATTGGTGTTGAGATGTGAGGAAGTTATGGTCCCTGCATTGTTAACCTTGGTAGATGAAAGAAGTGATTGTTTGCCTGCATATTCTCTCTGAAGGATGAGGTTTGATTGCTGTTCGTGAAGAAAGTTCTCTTCATGTTGTGTGTTTTCAGAAGAGCTAGGTAGTTGAGTAGTGTTTGATGAAAGATCTGTGTTAGTGATTTTTAAGGAATCAAGTGGCGGATTTAACAAAGGAGACTCTAATGGAGTGAATTGGGTAGTGGTAACAGGAGATATTTCACGGAGTGTAATCATTTTGTTTGCATGGAGTTTGATGAGGGCTAGGTTCCTTATTATCACAAATTACTGTGCCATGCAATTGAGTAAAATTTTGGCTGAGTGGTAAAATAAACGTGTCTAAGAGTTGTGGAGCCATGGATGATGTGGTTGTATAGGTCCATGTGAATGACTGGACTATTACGTGGAGAAACCAGCTTAGGTGTGAATGGTTGCCGAGGAAACGTGTAGCAGTCGGTTGAGTATTTTAGGGGCTGAGATTGTGGATCAGGTAATGTAGAGTTAGGGTGCTCAATTTTGTGATTGGGCAAATAGGGTGGCTGTGATGATGTGTAGTCTAATTGGTCAAGAATGGATTGCTTCTTTGTTCTTTCTATGATATCAACTAGACATATCTTATTTGGGTCATTAGTTGTTGGGCTGGAGTTCATATGGTCTGCCCCTTGTATGTATAGCCCATTTAGGGGAGTAAATTTATTAAAATATCCCTTAGTGAGCTGAGGAAGCCCATCTATGTTAGTGGGAAACGACTGGCCGAAGTGTGATCCTTTAGGATTTGATGACTTACCTGGTAGTAGCTGCGCCGATGGTTGCTCCACTGGTTGAGTCGTCGTGGTTATGGCGGATTTTAGTGTTTTGTATGTAGAAGTCATCTTTTTTCGAAAAGTGACTGTTTTCCATTCATTTTCAGGCCTCGTAGAGGAAGTTGGAGTTTGGTTCGTATGAGCATGTTCTGAGGAAGCATATGTAGTAGAAGGACAGCTCTGCTGTGCATGACCAAAACGCTCACAACTTGTGCAGAGCATATTAAGGCCTTCATATAGGAGTGTTTGTCTGTGGCTGCCTATATGTATATGTGTTTTCAACGGTCGTTCTAAGGATACTTCAATGCAAATACGTGCATATCGTCCCATTGTAGTTGCTGAAGTACAAGTATCTATCTTTAAGAGTTGTCCTAATTTTGATCCAACACGTTGTAAGATTTCCAAATCATAGAACTCTGTCGGTAGTTCAGGGAGCCTTACCCAAATAGCTGAATATGTTAGTTGTGTGGACGGTGCTATGAATTTGGGCTCCCACTTGTGTACTGATAGGAAGTGATTTAGGATGAACCATGGACCTCCCAGTAGAGCCTTCAACATATTTTCTTCCTGTTGGAATTTGACAAGGAATAAGTCTGATCCCAGGTCGATGATAGGGAGTTCTTCTGTAGGTTTCCATAGATCTATCAGCTTGGCCTTTAGTATGTGATGGGCTATTCTTCGTCCAAATAGCTTAATTATTACCGAGTATTTCCAAGGTTCATATAGACGTGATTTGTCAGTTGAAGTAATGAGAATAAAAGTATCGTCTTCAGCAGTGTTGTGGTTGATTTCATCAGAAAGGTCAGGTGTAGGAACTGCGCGCTGGTGGGTGCTTAGGGATGGAGAAAAGTATTTATTAGATAGTAGTGTTTGAAGGAAGGTTGCTGGCTTGGGACTTACGTTTGTATCGTCTATTTGCATAGAAGCTAGATCGGGTGGTTCGTCAATTAATTTATGAGGTAGCAGTTGGCGATTTGGATCAGTCATAGCTAAGATTAGGCTGTAGATGTTTGTTGAAGTATGGTTGTCAATGGCGCGAGTAGAAACGTAAAGGGAGAGAGTGTTACATGAGAGCGTTGCATTATAAAGCTCAAAATTAGGTATACTTATTTATCGAAAAAAATTATTTATTAGTTATTCGAATACATTTCACGAATTCCTAGCTATGATACTATCCAACAGTATTTTGATGGCTACCTATTAAATATTTTTATTCTTTTTATAGAGTTGAGCTGCATCACAAGTTAAACAATGCACTATATTATATATTCTAATAATAATAATAATAATAATAATAATAATAATAATAATAATAACAATAATAATAATAATAATAATAATAATAATAATAATAATAATAATAATAATAATAGTAATAGTAATAGTAGTAGTAGTAGTAATAATAATAATAATGTCTATCGGAAACAGCCTCTCTATCCTCATAACGTAGGGATAAAGTCTATGTATACACTACCCTCCCCAGACCAACAGTGTGAAACAATTTGTTGTTGTTGTTGTTGTTGTCGTTGTAACAACGACAACAACAACAACAACAACAAGTATAATAAACTGTTGGAGTAAGTATCAAGACTAACCTCGGTGGAGTAGTGACGAGGAACAGTCAAGACCCCTACTGGCCTAATAAACTGAACAAGTATAAGTATAGGGACAACAGTATAAATTTTTACATAAAGACTATGCGATATGGCTAACAATACAGAAATTACAATAAGGAAGGAAACAACAAGTAACAGCGGAACACCATAATAAGGACACATAAGAGTGAGCGGAAACACAACCCAAATCCGAAATCACAAATACAGTAAAGACAAGTAATAACTCAGCAACTACAACAGTTTTTACATCAGGTCTTAGCCACCAGACTCCAATCAATTAGTCAAATCCTTCAAGTATAAATCTTTCACCCATTTTCGAATAGAATTCTTTAGAATATAATCCTTCCAAATAAAGATATTTCGAAATATACTTCCTTCAAATAAATATATTTCAAACATAGCTCTTTCAGAATAAATACCTTTCGAATATAATCTTTTCAAATAAATATCCTTCGAATGTAAGTCACATGTGACACCTTATCTCATAATTATACAATACGGGTCTCAATATCTGAACACTAACACTTGGCATCATATGCCCTCATCACATCTCATAACCGCACTGACGACTCATGTGCCAAATAGAGCCATTCTCACATGGAAGGCAAATAAACAAGGGCGTACGTCTATACTTAGTAATATCAAGAAAAACCTCTTATCCGATAAGGGTGCTTAGCTACGTGTATGCCTGTGCAAGTGTTCTAATATAGTTCATACCAGCTAGTAAGTATAAGGAGAAGAACGGACAACACCTAGAATGTTTACAAGAATGTAAGCATAGAAGATCAACAACTCAGAGCGCAGATATATGATAACTAGGGATTTTGACGCATTTTATACTCCTTCTTGCTTATGCTTTGATCAAATATTCATACAAAATAGTCCGAAAAGGCTTACAAGTTGTGCTTGATTCCAGGTTTGATCAATAAAGTGACAAAATATCAAAGATCGGCTCAAAAAGGAGTGATACCTGCACAAGTGCCAAAGACAAGGCGATCTCATGCAGAACAGGCCCAGTGTGGCCGCACACCACTTTGTGCGGTCCGCACTGGAAGATTCAGAGAGCTGATTTCCAGGCTTCAAGGCAGTACGGCCGTACACCATTTTGTGCAGTCCGCACTGAAGGCACCTCGGCCGCAGTCCATTCTCTGCGGTCCGCGGTTTGAAGATTCAGAGAGATCACTTTTCAGAGTTTTGAGCCATCACGGTCCGCTGTCAACTTTGTGCGGACCGCACTAGAAGCCTCCGCGGCCGTAGTCCATTCTGTGCGGTCTGCGGAGTCCAAGTTCAGAGAGCAAGAATTTTGAAGTCAAGAGCCCAGTGCGGACCACGGTCCATTTTGTGCGGTCCGCACTAACCCCGCAGGGGTAATTTTGTCCAGATTTTTCAGCTTAGTATAAATAGATTCTTTTTCCATTTTTAGGGTATCAGATATTGTAATACGTAAGCTGCGCTCGTGGGTCGACTTTTCTTAGCTATTTTGGGCATTTTCACTTAGTTTTCATCTTTGAATCTTTGTATTTAGCTTAGCAATTAATTAATATGTGTTCATCTTCTTCTATTTCTTGTTTTTCTTCCTTGAATATGAGTAGCTAGACCCCAAAGCTAGGGTTGTGGCTCAACCCTAGTGTGGGTAATTGATGGGTCTTGTATTTTAGGGCTAATTTGACTATGGGTGTTTGTTATTTGGGCCAATTTCATGGTTAATTTCTGAATTAGTGGTTGCAAACACTAGTTTGTGTTGAGTTGACTTAAGCTTTTCTTGAGAAAGAGAGCCTAAGTCTCCGAAATTGGTCCAACAATGAATTGGGGCGTACTCAAGAGATTGATATCCCCAATTAAAGGGTTAAACCTTGAGAGAGTAATACCCGAGCTGAACCCTAGTTGCTTGTGCAAATTTGCATACCCAATTGGTCTTGAGAAAGCCAATTCGGGCAAAATCACTCGAATCACCGAGAGGTGTAGAGTGGGTAAAGTCGTGCAACGGTTATAACATACTCCCCAAACATGTCAAATGTGCCTTAGTTTCAAGTACCCGTCAATTGACCACCTAGGCGGTAGTCACTACCCTAGTGCCCTTTAAACCATTAGAACAACTTGCAATATTTAACTCTTAGCTTAATTTACAATTTGTAGTTTGTTAAAAGTAGAATTATAAAGAAAATCCCAAAAATGTTGAGAAGTGTAATTAAGAACACATATGCATTCCTAAACTAGATAGATACTCGACTCCGATTCTAGCTCTCTGAGGATTCGATCCCGACCCAAAATCGGGTAAAAGCTATTGCGACCCTCTCTTGCTACTTTTTAGTAGTGCGGAGTTGGAAGCGATCAATATAACAACAGGGGATCTCCCAGGATACCGTCCCGTAGTCCCAAACGTAAATGTGCAAGGGGATCTCCCGGAATACTGTTCCATAGTCCCAAAGTAAATATGCAGAATATGAGGATCTCCCAAAATACGTTCCTTAGTCCCAATGTAAATATGAAGTGTAGGGGGATCTCTCGGAATATCGTTCTGTAGTCCCAAAGTAAATATGCAGTGCAACCAACAGAGATAACAGTTACAGCACGGCAGAAACCTCGGACATCACCACAACAAGTACAACAACAACCATGACAATAATACAAAGTACGACAAAATCAACTCAAGAACTTTAAATCACAAAGAAACGGTAGAACTCATTCACAAGGAATAACCACAATAAAGGATTCTAGGCGCAAAGAGAACAGTTTAACAAGAGAAAACTAAAATGTAGCAACGATCCCAAAATATGCAATTTGACAACGAGGAAACTAACACGAGCCAGATAATCGCAAATAATGACATGTCAACTAGAATATAGTATATCTAAACTTTCTTTAAGGTTGGGCAATTACGAAGAATTTACAATCAATTTCAGTTTAAGGATAAGCAGCGGAAAGGTAATCATAACCTCAATTAAGATTAAACAATTACAGGGGAGATAATAATGAATTCCAATAAAGGCAAGCCGTTATGAAAAAGATAGCATGACAATAGGAGAGACAAAAATCTTCAGTTAAGTCAAATAAGAGTAAAGTAGGCAATAAGAGTCAATCATAAAGCAAAACAAATCCCATTTAAAGCATGTAGAGGTGAAACTAGCAAATAGGAGACTCAAACATATCAAGTACAACTTCATACTTAGTGAATATAAGGACCTACGAACCTTAAAAGGCCAATTTTCCACAAATAAGTCCGAGCACACATTCATCACCTCGTGTACACGAACTACAATTAACATAGAAGACTCAAATCCTAAGGGAAATCCACCACACAAGGTTAGGCAAAATACTTACCTTAAAGAAGACAAATTGAACTCTAAAATGAACTTCTCGGGTGAAAAGACCTCCGGACGGCTCAAATCTAAACAAAATAACTTCAAAGCACAAATAAAACTCATAATAAATCCGGATCATAAAGTCTCAATCTTTAACAAAATCCAAAAATAGGTCCAAAATTCGACCCCCGGGCCCGCACCTCGGAACCCGATAAATCTTACAAAAATCGAATACCCATTCCGATACGAGTTCAATTATATAAAAATTATCAAATTCCGATACCATTTTGTTCTTCAAATCATGATTTTTCATTTTAGGAATTTCTTCAAAAACTAACATTTTTCTCAACCCAAAACAAATTAAATGATAAAAATGAAGATACAATCATGGAGTATATTAAATACTAGGTGAAGAACACTTACCCAATGGAATTGCTTGAAAAATCCACAAAGAATCGCTCAAAACCGAGCTCTACAAGTCAAGATATGATAAAAATGGTCTAACCCTTGATTTGGGAATATATTCTGCCTGCCCAGTTAATTATGCATCGCGAACGCGGAAGAAAAATCAGGTTCGCTAAGAAGAAAATGAAAGCTGCCCAGTTGCTTCGCGAACGCGACCACATGTTCGCGAACGCGAAGGAAAAAAGTGTGATGGCCCAACGACTACTCTTCACGAACGCGTGAAGCAGTACGTGAACACGAAGAGTGGAATGGCCTAACTATGCGAACGCGTGAGATGAACGTGAACGGGATGAAGGAAAAGACAGAACTTCGCGAACGTGAGAGAATGTATGCGAATGCGAAGAAGAAATATGGGGTGGTCAGCAGAAGCACTTCGCGAACGTGAAAGGCACTTCACGATCGCGAAGAAGGACACCAGAAGACAAAATCAGCAGTTCAAAAATAGGAGTATTGACCCGTAGCCCACTCGGAAACACACCCGAGGTCCCCGGGACCCCGTCTAAACACACAAACAGGTTCTATAACCTAATATGGACTCGCTCGGGGTCTCAAATCATATCAAACAATGCCAAAAATGCAAATCACGCCATGAATCGAACTATGAACTTCCAAATCGTCCAACTTCGAAAACTCGTGCCGAAATCAATCAAATAAACTCGGAATGACGCCAAATTTTACAGATAAGTCCCAAATGACATGACAGAGCTGCCCAACTCTCGGAATTGCATTCCGACCCCGATATCACAAACGTCAACTATGGGTCAAACTTCTCCATTTTCCAAACTTCAACTTTTCCACTTTTGCCGATTTGCCTCAAATTACTCTACGGACCTCCAAATCCAAATCCGGACGCGCACCTAAGTCCAAAATCATCATACGAAGCTGATGAAATCATCCAAAACTCATTCCGGAGCCGTTTACATAAAAGTCACATTCCGGTCAAGTTCTCACCGCTTAAGCTTCCAAAACTAGATTCCTTCTTCCAATTCGACTTCGAATCATCTTGTAATTGAATTAAACCATGCACGCAAGTAAATACACATAATATGAAGCTGTGCAAGACCTTACGCTACCGAACAGTGCTTAAATTCTCAAAACGACCGGCCGGGTCGTTACATCCTCCCCCTCTTAAAACAAGTGTTCATCCTCGAATGCACCAAGATTTGCCTCGAAGTCCTCAAATCATTGAATGCACACTTCCAACATACACTCGCGGGTGACCCCATGTCACCCCTATTCACATAAGCCTGACGACACTATCTCAACTGCGAATTAGCCTTTCTACCAACACCGATAAGCCTTGTAGCCAAAATTCTCATCTTCCGTCCATTTCCAAAAGATCCGATTCGAAATCCATATCCGGTATGAGTCTCAACCAGCTTCAACAACTAATGCCTACACCCACAAGGTATGACCACCCAACATAACACGCCACACATAAGCCTATAATAACATTTCTGATCACAATAGCTGCCCGAAATCAAATCCGACACTGGCAATTAGCCTCATATCCGATAGGAACCCATTTCAAACCTCCACAACACTGAAAGTGGTACAAGAACCACGAAAAACCTCAAAACTAACCCGAACTAATAAATCACAACTAACACCACCGGGCACACACACCCTGCAAGCTAAATCTCAATAAGCACAGAACGAAAATGACTGGATATGTAAGGAAAAACACATAAGAGAACTACCAAACCAGCCTGACAAGCACAACTCTCTAATAGTACTATTTTACGAATCAATATAACAAGGAAATAATTAAAGCATATGAACAAATCACAAGGATTCCATCCTGATATAACTTCCACTGCGGTACACAACTCGGTTCAAACTCATCAAATCACATGAAATCATGAGGGTCCCGCCCTCAACTATGAATCACAAGTAGGGTATACATCAAACCAGATGGAATCTTTCACTAGATCAATTTTGTCAACAAAAATTACAACACGTGTTGGCTCCCACACTGGTAGAGCATGAAAATCACAGCTCGTAACCAAAAATACTTAGAAATCACGTCAAGCCTACCATAATGGACATCAGGAATTTACTACTAGTCTCATAACTCTAAATAATGAATAGAAACAAACGATAGACATGGGCTATCACTCACAGAACCTCCCAACAGGGCGACACATAAAGAGGGTACTATGTCATGAACTCACCCATAGGTGGAGCAACAAATATGGAACTCACCCCAATAAACAGAACTGAAATAGAAATACGGAAGGTGCTGCTCTAGAACAAACCGAAAGCATACCTGTATGATATCATCTGGCGCAACGTCCTCAAGCCTACCATATGAAACACATCAACGGGTCGGGCCTCCCCCTCTTGGGCGCCCTCTACTCACCTGAATACCTCACTGTGACACAACTGCCCGAAGTCTGGGACAATCTCTCACCATGTGGCTAGTTTCTCCACACTCAAAGCAACCCCTATGCTGACGTGTCCATGAGAACTGTGCGGTACGGGTACTCTGAGACCCATGAACACCTGAATCACTATGTGAAGCCTGAAGCGCAAACTAAACTGGCTGACCCACAAAACCTCTACCATGTCGCACCCTGCCTCCAAAATAAGGACCAACAGATCTCTCCGGTCTACGAGGCCTCCTTGCCTCCCTATACTCTCTCTCTTGATCTCGCCTGTCCTCTCGCTCCCGGTCCCATATGCCTTCTAACCGGCGAGCGATCCCTACCACCTGCTGAAATGAAACATCTGACTCTAACTCTTGAGCCATGCTGAACCGAATATCATGTTTGAGCCCCTCAATGAATTTATGGACTCGCTCTCTAACTGTAGCGACTAAGGCAGGTGCATGTCTAGCCAAATTACTGAATCAAACTCCATGTGCCATGCATCCCGAAGGGACTGGGGTACAAACTCTCTCAAAAACATCCCTGAAAACTGAACCCATGTAAGTGAAGCTGCATCAGCCGGGTACCCAACTCATATGTCCGCCACCAGCCGCTCCCTGAAGTTGGAACGTAGTAAAAGCAACCCCATTCGTCTCAACGATACCCATAGTGCGGAGATTATGATAGCACTCCTCCATAAAACCTCGTGCGCTCTCTGAAGCCCAACCACCGAATGTTGGAGGGTCATATTTCTTGAACCTTGCAAATCTAAGCTGCCCTTCCTCAAATGCTGCTGCACTGACCATGGGATGAACTGGAACCACATGTTCTGTTGCCATGACACGTGGAACCTGACCAATGTGAACTCGTTACTCTGGAGTGTGGGAGGCAAGAGTCTGAGTCCCTCCCCGGGTCTATGAAGTAGCTGGTGCAATCGGAATCAACCCCGCCTGAGCCAATGTACCAAACATGCTCAGAACTGAACTAAAGTCTCCTGAAGTCCGGGGGTAACAATAGGCGACTCAGGTACCTGCCTCCCAACTGGAGCTACTGGCGGCTCCTCAAATGCTGCTCTGGTAGATGCTCTAGCTGTGGCACGTACTCCTCATCGGCCTCTGCCTCTCCCTCTAGGGACACCTGCTCTGGGAGCAGCATCATCGATAACTATAGCTCGTGTCCTCACCATATGTGAGAGAATGGAATGATAAAAGTTCAAATTTCGGGATTAATAAGCTCGCATGATAGGAATGAAAGAAGTGAGATTGTCCTAATAATTCCGTAGCCTCTCGAAGATAAGTACAGACATCTCCGTACCGATCTGCAAGACTCTACTAAACTCGCTTATGACTCGTAGCACCTATGAACCTAGAGCTTTGATACCAACTTGTCACAACCCAATTTCCCCTCCGTTGGGTTTCGTGATGGCACATAGTTTTAGGGACTAGGTAAGCCTAACATCTGCTGAATATCAATAATAATAAAGAAAGTCTAACAGTCTCGATATAGAAATCTTTATAGAATTTATAATTTCCCAAAACCGGTAGTATAAGTCATAAGCTCTACAAAGTTTACTACAACTTCTAAATACAAATGTTTGGAAATAAGTAAAATAGTGTGAATACAAAATTAGGAGGGTGACTCCGAAGCCTGCTGTCACGCCCCCTTTTTTATCGCGAAATCGGGTTTTTGACATTTAGGAGGACAACTCGTTCCCTTTTGGGGAATTGGGTTTAATGGAATTGAAGAGTCGCCACCTAATGATTTAAGTGCATTAGGACACTTTAGAAGAGCTTGATTTTGGATAACCAGAGATAGGGTAAGGGCTTGAAATGATTCCAATGGGAAGGTGTTAGGCACCCCTCAGAATCCACTAGTGTGGTTCCCGGCCAAGCTATTGTTGTGACTTAAGTACAAATAACACATCGGCAAGTAGGGCTTCAAATAAGAGGGGATTTTTTCACATAAAGGTTAGAAATAAACAAAGTCGGAAAGCATTAAAGAGAGTTGATTTAGAAGAAACGTTTAAAGGATTTAAAAGAAACAGAGAAACAAAGGGAAGGGGGGTCCTAGGTTTATTAATAATATGGATCACCCCACACAACATTCGGTAATCACTCTTACGCGTGATGTTATCGCACGGTCATCATATCCATATCTACCCTTTCCCACCCTTTTAAGGTACTAAAGCGCGAAATGGTCTCGTTTTCTTATTGCATGCTATTACCCGCTCCAGTCCTATCAGTCCCGGAGGTACTTGGGACTACTAATCCTAAAAGGAGGAGATGTTGGGCTTATTTGTGGTTTCAAAAGGTAAAAATACTAAGGCGACAAACAAAACACATATAACAAGTTTGGGGAAGCATATAAACAAATAAAAGGCTCAGACAGACCTCCTTTAAACCAAAGAAAGCACATAGTTTAGCATGTCTTGCACGTACTGTTTAAGGTCTAATTAAACTTAAAATGTTTGAGGCAGACTGATTTATTACATAGTTCAGATAAGAAGCCCGAAGCAGGCCTACCTGTTGGTTGTAGCTAGTAAAACCTGTCTCAATTTATAAGTTATCATATGGCTTGCCTAAGTGATAGACGAAAACCTATGGGCATGATATCTACAGATTTCGGAAAAATAGAATATGAACTGATTACATACTGATTTAAGAAAAGTTGCCAGTTAAAAGCGAGTTTTAGAAGTGCACAAGTTCTGCCATTGGTAATACATTATTACTACTAGTTTTAGACTTATAAATGAGTGAGGTGATTCAGATTCGGTTAAAGCTCCTATAGGCACGCCATCTAAATGCTGGGTTTTATATGAACATGACATCTGATTGCGTTTGGTTATTAAGACCTATAAACACGTTTGCCTAGTGAGAAGTGGATATGCAAGAATCAGAAAGGACCTATAGACATATTCTCTACATGCATATGCATCCTATAGACATGGTACCTATACATGAGAGTGCAGAAATCCTATAGACATGTTATTTACGTATGAGAATGCTGAAATTAGAAAATCCTATAGGCATGTTATCTACATGAAAGAATGCAGGATTCTTATAGGCATGGTATCTATGTGAAAGAATGCAGAAATTCCTATAGACATGGTATCTATGTGAAAGAATGCAGAAATTCGTGTAGACATGGTATCTATATGAGAATGCTGAAATTAGAGATCCTATAGGCTGGTTATCTACATATGGAAGTGTAGAAAATCAGCAACTCCTATAGGCAGGTTATCTACCCTTTGCATACATGGTTACCTCCTTTTCACTGCCACCCGAAGTTTATACAAGTTATATACGC
>NC_031995.1:65697704-65889144 GCF_001879085.1 Nicotiana attenuata | reverse complement strand
GAGATAGTTGGGACTTGTAGGTTTCAAAGGTAAAAATACTAAGGCGACAAACAAAACACATATAGCAAGTTTGGGGAAGCATATAAACAATAAAGGCTCAGACAGACCTCCTTTAAACCAAAGAAAGCACATAGTTTAGCATGTCTTGCACGTACTGTTTAAGGTCTAATTAAACTTAAAAGGTTTGAGGCAGACTGATTTATTACATAGTTCAGATAAGAAGCCCAAATCAGGTCTACCTGTTGGTTGTAGCTAGTAAAACCTGACTCAGTTTATAAGTTATCCTATGGCTAGCCTAAGTGATAGACGAAAACCTATGGGCATGATATCTACAGATTTTAGAAAACAAGAATATGAACATATTACATACTGATTTAAGAAAAGTTGCCCGTTAAAAGCGATTTTTAGAAGTGCACAAGTTCTGCCATTGGTGATACATTATTACTGCTAGTTTTAGACTTATAAACGAGTGAGGTGATTCAGATTCGGTTAAAGCTCCTATAGGCATGCTTTCTATGCGTTTGTTCACTTTAGAACACATTTTATAGACATAGTAAAAATGCAGAAACCCTATAGGCATGACATCTAAATGCTGGGTTTTATATGAACATGACATCTGATTGCGTTTGGTTATTAAGACCTATAAACACGTTTGCCTAGTGAGAAGTGGATATGCAAGAATCAGAAAGGACCTATAGACATATTCTCTACATGCATATGCATCCAATAGATATGGTATCTATACATGAGAGTGCAGAAATCTTATAGACATGTTATCTACGTATGAGAATGCTGAAATTAGAAAATCCTATAGGCATGTTATCTACATGAAAGAATGCAGGATTCTTATAGGCATGGTATCTATGTGAAAGAATGCAGAAATTCCTATAGACATGGTATCTATGTGAAAGAATGCAGAAATTCCTGTAGACATAGTATCTAGTAAAACCTGTTGGTTGTAGCTAGTAAAACCTGACTCAGTTTATAAGTTATCCTATGGCTAGCCTAAGTGATAGACGAAAACTTATGGGCATGATATCTACAGATTTCAGAAAAACAAGAATATGAACTGATTACATACTGATTCAGCTACTCCTATAGGCAGGTTATCTACCCTTTGCATACATGGTTACCCTTCCCTTTTTCACTAGCCAACCCCGAAAGTTTTATTACAAAGTTATTATAGCCCAGAAAAGTAAAATAAAGAAAATACATCATAAGATAAAAATTACAACCAAGGAGAACCTGATTCAGACTTCCTGTCTGAAGTATGAAGTAAACCAACTCCAAAGATCACATTTCAAAGCCTTTCTCTCATTTGGGGTGTGTCAGAGTTCCCTAAAAGTCTCACATGGATTACGGGCAGTGCTTACACCCCAAATACATTACCAAACTAGGACATAGTGCAGTGTAGAAGGGCCAACCCTTAAGTGTCCAAGTTCAGAGGGAACTCAAGGTCCCAAGGCAAGGCTCACAAGAGGGGGGGGGCATAACTTAGGAACTAAGAGAGAGTGCAAGTGCAGAAATAGAATTCTAAAAGGGGAATAGGAAGAGGGGAGCAATTCACATTAACACACATAGGGGATAGGGAATGAGGGAATTTGCAAGAGCAAAAGAAAAGTAGGCTGATGGGCACACCCAGCAATGGGATATGCTGGAACACCCTCCAGCCTGTTTATATAGAGGTTAAGACCCCATTGGGTCAAACTTAATTCGTGGACAACAATTCATGTTGCCATGCCTTAAGCCACAACTCTTAAACACATAGGGGTAATAGGGTAGGGAACAAGGATTCATAACAGAAACAGACAGAATGATATGAGCATACTTAATTTAAACTGAAACAGTAAAGTAGACATGGATAAAAGCTGTAAATGAACACATTGTGGTGATGCTGAAACTTAAATTAGGACATACCAGTTTCAAAGAAATAAATAGAGAAAATGCAGTAGTCTTGTAAAAGCCACAGTGCAGACAAGAAAGAGAGTAATAGTTCAGAAGAGATTGTGAATTGTGGAGTGGAGGATTGTTAAATCGTGTGTGCTGTGTGTTAATGAGTCATGTATTTATAGTGTAAGAATCATGAGGAAATAAGGTAAGAAAATAGTTGAAGAACTGATTGTCAATAAATTACACAAGACTCCCTTTAATTAAGGGATTCAGATTCGAACGGGTAAAAACCAATTAAGGAAAGAAATTGAATAAACACTTTGTTCACAACATGCAATTAAGGGCACATACATAAAAAGGTTGTTTAAGGACAAGGTTTTGAAGTACACGGTTTGTGCAAATAGGGTAAGAAGATCAATTAACCACCAGTAAATCAAATGGTCCGAGATTTTGTATGAATGAACCAAGTCAGAAAAAGTGAAGAAGGATTTTACTTAGGTCGAGTTGTAACGACCCGACCGGTCGTTTTGAGCCCTAGCGCGTCGTTCAGCAGTCTGAGGCCATGAACAGCTTCATTTCAGGTATTATGACTTGTACGCGCAGTCGGAATTGAATTCCGGGAAGTCCAGAGTTGATTTGGAAAGAGAATTCTTATTTTGGAAGCTTAAAAATTGAAAGAATGAACTAGGAAATGGAATTTTGAGTAAAAGACCTCGGAATCAGGATCTGAAGGTTCTAGCAGGTTCGTATGATGATTTCGGACTTGGGCGTATGCCCGGTTCGGGTTTTGGATAACCCGGGAGCGTTTTGGCGCCTATTGTGGACGTTAGCATTTTGGAAGAAATTTCTTAAGTTTGGCTTGAGGTGCATTTCAGTGTTATCGATGTCCGTTTGGGATTCCGAGTCTGGGAGTAGCTCCGTATGGTGATTCTGGAGTTGGGAGCGCGATCGGAAGTGAATCGGAGGTCCGTAGGTCATTTTGAAGCCATTTGGCTTAAGATAGAAATTTGAAGGTTTTTGAGAAGTTTGACCGGAAGTGGACTTTTGATATCGGGGTCGGAATCCGATTCTGGAAGTTGGAGTAGGTTCGTAATATCAAATATGACTTGTGTGCAAAATTTGAAGTCAATCGGACATGATTTGATAGGTTTAAACATCGGAAGTAGAAGTTGGAAAGTCAAAGTTCATAAAGCTTGAATCGGGGTGAAATTCGTGGTTTTAGCATTGTTTGATATGATTTGAGGCCTCGAGCAAGTCCGTAACGTGTTTTGGGATTGGTTGGTAGGTTTGGTTGAGGTCCCGGGGTCCTCGGGTGGATTCCGGGTGGTTAACGGATCGAATTTGGAGTTGAAGAAAAGCCGAGGCAGCTGATATCTGGTATTTCCGCACCTGCGAAGATTTGGCCGCAGGTGCGGAGCCACAGAAGCGGCTAGGAAGACCGCAGATGCGGATTTTGGTAAGGGGAGCTGGGACCGCAGATGCGCTTAGGGAGCCGGAGATGCGGGACCGCACCTGCGGAAAAGGGAGCGCAGAAGCGGAAGCTGGGCGGCTTGGGAAGCAGCCGCAGAAGCGGCGTTTTAACCGCATAAGCGGAACCGCATAAGCAGAAATAATTCCGCAGAAGCGGAAATGACTGGAGCAGTGAGGTCTTTATAATTCGGGGTTGGGTTCATTTCAACCCCATTTTTCTTCCATTTGAGTCGACGGGGAGCAGCTTTGAGGCGCCATTTTCGTCACTTGTCATGAGGTAAGTAATTTATGCTAGCTTTAAGTTAAATACAAGGTTTATACATGGATTTGGGCATGAAAATTGTAGAAAAACTTGGGGTTTAGGGGAACACCTAGAAAATTAGTGTTCTTGAATTTTGATCACGATTTTGAGTACGGAAGTAAGAGAAAATCATATATTTGAGTTCGTGAGTTCATGGGTAAACTTTATCTTCGAGAAATTTCAGATTAAGGGCACGTGGGCCCAAGGGCATTTTTGTTAACTTTTCGTTCGGGGTTAGGAATTGTTACAAATTGGGTCGTAAAGTTTAATTGAGCATATATTAACGGATTTGTATAATCATTGGCTAGTTTTGGAGCATTGTGCATTGGTGCAAGCCTTCGGAGGAATGTAGAATGCCGGTTATGAGTCTTCGGAGTGAGGTGAGTCTCTTTTCTAACCTTGTAAGAGGGAATTGTCCCTATAGGTAAAATAATTGATTATGTGCTCCTATTTGCGGGGGCTACGTACGCACGAGGTGACGAGAGTCCGTGCGTAGCTACTATTATGCTATTGTCCGGGTAGTTAGGGCCCAAAAGCATGTTATACTTGGATTTTTTTATGAACCTATTGATAGCTTGAATTGCTTAAATCACCCTGGATTAGTAAATGAATTTAAGAGGAGATTAAACATCATTTTTCCTGAATTTTTAAGAAGAGAAATTGTTTTATTTGGATAAATATTCCCGATAGGTTCTTAATTGACTGATTGAGCATGTATCTCTATGTGTAACTGCATCGCATGCATGATTCGCGAGCAGGGTATGTGTTTTATTTATGGAACGGGCCGAACGCCTCGGCAGATTAAATAGATTCATCTATGGTTCGAGCCGTTCGACCCTCGGCAGTGCACAGTTTAAATTTCTGTTGGAGCGGGCCGTCGACCTCGGCATGATTTGCGCATGATATATGTTGTTGCCTGAGGATTTTAAGCGTTGATATTGCCTCTCATGGCTTGAGATAAATTGATAAGATAATGAAAAGTAAATATTGAAAATCCTTTATTATTTGCTAAAGGTTTTTACCTGTTTTTCCGACTTCGTGAGTTAGAACTACTATATAATCCATGATTTCCTCACATTTTTAGTATATTGTCAAATGACCTCTAGTAAGTGTCGAAGTTGACCATCTCGTCTCTACTTCTTCGAGATTAGGCGGGATACTCATTGAGTACACGTTGTTTAGGTACTCATTCTACACTTCTGTGCATTTTGTTGCACAAGTATATTTATTTCTAGCAGCCCACTGGGCGTAGCGCGGATGATTTGGGGGCTAGGTGAGTTGCATTATTCGAGGTGGCCCACAGCTAGTATAGCCCTCTTCAGTACATTGTATTTTTTTCCTGTCCATTGTATTCCGGACGGATGTTGTACTTTATTTCCTTATCAGTAGATGCTCATGCACTTGTGACACCGGGTTCTGGGATGGTTTGAAGTATTGTATTAACTGCTTATCATTTAAATTTGATTGAGACTATATTCTTTAAAATTGCTAAACTTGAAGGAAAAATCCTAGATTTCAAAAATATTAAAAACGAGATTTTGATTAAGTAATTCGGTTGGCTTGCCTGACAGCAGTGTCCGGCGCCATCACGAACCTTAGTGGATTTTGGGTCATGACAACATGGTATCAGAGCACTAGGTTCCTAAGGTCTCGCGAGTCATGAGCAAGTCTAGTAGGGTCTCGCAGATCGGTACGGAGACGTCTGTACTTATCCTCGGGAGGTTGCAGGACTGTTAGGAGTACTTCCCTTATTGATTCCTATCGTGCGATTTGATCCTTGGAGGCGTATGCCCTTAATTCATTCCTACTCAATCTTATGCGACGTGAAGCGCTTGTTATATATCGAGAGTTGAGGAATTTCAATAGCACTACGAATGTGGTATGGGTATTTCTCCCACGGGATTATTTGAGCTATTATCGTCGCCTTGTGAAAGGATGTTCTGTTGTTTCGGCTTAGTAGCGGTACTTTTGAGAGCTCTGATGTTAGGCACAAGTTGCCATGATGCTTATGAACGAATGTTGCGCAGTAGTGATATGATGGTGGGATGATTGCCTACGTGTCGGGGCAGTGAATGACTTGAAGGAAAGTTTACTCAGTACATAATCAAGAGATTCAATATTTTATTCCCGGGAGGGAACGGCAATCAAACTAAGGATGGTCAGATATGGACCGATGGAAGTAATGAGACTTGGTATTTGCAAGCGTAGTGGAGTTTTCTTCTATGTTGGGGTGCTGTTGTTCTAATTGAACGTATTAAGTGTGTCGGTGTTATAATCTTCTGCAATTCGCCTTTGGGGCAAGATATTGTGAAATAGTATCGGAGGTGCAACTATCAGATATCGCAGGATGCGGTGGTTTAGGATTGAATCGGTATTTCTAATGTTGACGGTTCGAGAAAGATGACCTTCGGAGAAGTTTGGAGTTAGTAGCGATTTGTGGATTCAAGTGCTATGAAGATAAATTTTATTAAGGCAACAATTGAGCAGCAAGGGATGAGAAAGACATGTGGGAAGTGTCAGGCGGAGTTTTAATTGCTAAAAAGCCAGGCTTAGGAAGTGCAGGCCAAGTAGACGATTAAGGGGATGAGTTCCGCCAAAGTGGGAGAGTGGCGGAGTTGCATATGGGCTTTGCAGTGGGATGACCACATACCTTAAAGAGAGTTTGGGGCGATTGGAGAATACTAGTGCTTGGTTATTGGGGTCTATAGATCTAATTTGAAGTAGGGGTTCTTGTGCGGCAGGAGATTTAATATAACGGAAAGGAGCCGCTTAAATGAAGAAGGATGCAGCATAACTTTGAATTGGAAGGATGTTGCCGCACATTTAAATGATGTCCACGGGGGGTAAATGGACCTGTGCAGCTGGAAAGGGAGCTTAGACTCAGGATGGGTTATTAATGTCGTAGTGATTGTACCCCGTGTAGCAGCACTGGAAGATGTCGGGAGTGATTTCTACAGGTAGTTCATCCCTGTGAGCAGGTTAGCGATCGCATGGTTGGCGAGCTTCTGCGAAGAATTCTATTGGTTATACAGCAAAGGGATCGGTCGTGCGAACGTTGTTGATGATTCTGGGTATAAAGCGAGGGTTTCTATAGTAAGATATCGAGCATGTCGGCAGTTGGTTGCGCAAGGTCATGTCAATAGGAGATTAAGAATCCTGGTAAATTCCAGAGTTGTGTGGTAGTGGCTTCGAGCTAAGTGGGAGAGTCCACCGCCTATGATGGGGTATTCATGTGCTAGAAGATTTATGAATTGATTAAATTCGGGACCAAGTCAGAGCTGGTGGCTCTCAGTAACGGTTCTATTGGATTCGAAAAGTGGTAAAGTATGGTGCCTAATGACTTCGAGCCTATAAGTACGGTTTAGAATGGAGCTTGATAGCAGCCTATGAGAAGAGGCACAGAGTGTTCTATGATGTTTTGACTTGCAGTGCAGAACTTGAGAGGAAAATGAGAAGAGATTTCGGATTCGTAATAGGATTAGCAGAATGGTCATGTCAGTTGAGGGTGCGAATATGCACGCAAGGAAGGCATGAATTGGTTCGTGGGATTTGAGACAGCATGGTCTCGTGATTCAGGGTCACTCGGGATGAGTGCGGATGGAGTATGATATGTGACGGATGGAGTTAGTATTATCTCTAAGGCGATCAAGGATAAATTGGGAGAAGGTAAATCGATTGGCCATAGTTGAATTGGCATATTGGTGTTAGCGATCAGTTTCCTCAGCGTGATCGAGTTATGCAAGTGAGTTGCGATGGTGCGTATGAGGCTTGTCAGCTGCCGCAATTGATATTATTCAGAAGCATTCTTATGTTATGGCTTGCTATGTGTAAGCAGGTCCCGGAAGGGTTATGGTGGCTTGGACCACTACTTAGAGATTTGCATATGCTATGGTTATGAGAATTCGCCTGTGTGTTGCTATGTTCCTCCTGAAGTGAGTTAAGTGAAAAGTTCTTATACGATGAAGTGTTAACCTATTAGTGGTTCCGAAGCTATGATGAAAAATGAGTTCTATCGTATACTGGCATGTTAAGTGCAGTGAGTGGTATGGAATTTGCAGTGAAGATCAAGGTAACAGTTCGGTGTGGGCAAGGATGTCACAAGCTCAGACGAGCAGGAAAGGATGTTTCGATGTTTAAGGTAAGCTGGTATTGTCTTCAGCGTCACCTAAGATCGGTGTCTCGTGAAAAAGGCTTTGCATCCTGGACGATTCTTGATCGCTTTTCAGCGTTAGTGCGGCTGGCAGTTTGGAGGTAAGACCCAGTTATTTGTTATGGTAGGTTGTGGGAGTGTGTCCCACAGGAAGATTGTACAAATGTGGCATGTAGTCACTTGATCGATTAAAGATTTAAACCAAGTATGAAGGTTGTAGTGATTTCGTTAAATTGAGAAGTGATACCTGGAGGGAACTCAGTTACTGGGTTGTGGACTGTGGATGAGTACTCCGGTTATGGCGGTTGTTCTTGTGTGTTATGAGAAGAGGGAAATTATTATGGACCTTTGAAAGGCTATTGGCTTAGTTTGATATGATCAGGATCGACTTGAGGTCGGTGGACGGATTTAAATGTGAATATGGGCTTTATGTCAGGCCAGTTGTGTTCATTTCAGTAATGCGCTCCTTATGGAGTAGTAAGGGTGTTAGTTCGTTGTCAGATATTTCATGTAGTGATACGTTGCGCCGTGGGAGTTGTGAGACGGCTTGAGAAATTGTATATGTGTTGAGGTATCCGCGTNGAATTTTATCGGTTATGTAGCAAGGGGATCGGTCGTGCGAATGTAGCGGGTGAATTAGAGTATGAAAGAATGGGGTTTTGCGTAGAGAATCCGAGAATTTATGAAGTTGATCGTGCAAGGTTATGTCGATGAGAGCTAGGGAATCTTGGTGAATTCCAGAGTTCGAAATAATGGCTTCAAGCTAAGTGCGAGAGTCCCACCGCCTATGATGGGGTATTCATGTGCTAGAAGATTTATGAATTGATTAAATTCGGGACCAAGTCAGAGCGGGTGGCTCTCAGTAACGGTTCTATAGATTTTGAAAAGAGGTAAGGTATGGTGCCTAAAGACTTCGAGCCTATAAGTACGGTTTAGAATGGAGCTTGATAGCAGCCTATGAGAAGAGGCACAGAGTGTTCTATGATTTTTTGACTTGCAGTGTAGAACTTGAGAGGAAAATGAGAAGAGATTTCGGATTCGTAATAGGATTAGCAGAATGGTTATGTCAGTTGAGGGTGCGAATATGCACGCAAGGAAGGTATGAATTGGTTCGTGGAATTTGAGACAGTATGGTCTCGTGATTCAGGGTCACTTGGGATGAGTGCGGATGGAGTATGATATGTGACAGATGGAGTTAGTATTATCTCTAAGGCAATCAAGGATAAATTGGGAGAAGGTAGATCGATTGGCCATAGTTGAATTGGCATATTGGTGTTAGCGATCAGTTTCCTCAGTGTGATCGAGTTATGCAAGTGAGTTGCGATGGTGCGTATGAGGCTTGTCAGCTGCCGTAATTGATATTATTCAGAAGCATTCTTATGTTATGGCTTGCTATGTGTAAGCAGGTCCCGGAAGGGTTATGGTGGCTTGGACCACCACTTAGAGATTTGCATATGCTATGGTTATGAGAATTCGCCTGTGTGTGGCTATGTTCCTCCTGAAGTGAGTTAAGTGAAAAGTTCTTATTCGATGAAGTGTTAACCTATTAGTGGTTCCGAAGCTATGATGAAAAACGAGTTCTATCGTATGCTGGCATGTTAAGTGCAGTGAGTGATATGGAATTTGCAGTGAAGATCAAGGTAACAGTTCGGTGTGGGCAAGGATGTCACAAGCTCAGACGAGCAGGAAAGGAGTTTCAATGTTTAAGGTAAGTTGGTATTGTCTTTAGCGTCACCTGAGATCGGTGTTTCGTGAAAAAGGCTTTGCATCCTGGTTAACGATTCTTGATCGCTTTTCAGCGTTAGTGCGACCGGCGGGTTGGAGGTAAGACCCAGTTATTTGTTATGGTAGGTTGTGGGAGTGTGTCCCACAGGAAGATTGTACAAATGTGGCATGTAGTCACTTGATCGATTAAAGATTTAAACCAAGTATGAAGGTGTTAGTGATTTTGTTAAATTGAGAACTGATGCCTGGAGGGCACTCAGTTACTGGGTTGTGGACTGTGGATGAGTACTCCGGTTATGGCGGTTGTTCTTGTGTGTTATGAGAAGAGGGAAATTAGTATGGACCTTTGAAAGGCTATTGGCTTAGTTTGATATGATCAGGATCGACTTGAGGTCGGTGGATGGATTTAAATGTGAATATGGGCTTTATGTCAGGCCAGTTGTGTTCATTTCAGTAATGCGCTCCTTATGGAGTAGTCAGGGTGTTAGTTCGTTGTCAGATATTTCATGTAGTGATACGTTGCGCCGTGGGAGTTGTGAGACGGCTTGAGAAATTGTATATGTGTTGAGGATCCGCGTGGAAATGACGTATTATGAGCAAAATGGCTCCTGAGATTCAGATTGTATGTCGCACCTCAGTTGTGCTTGAGTTTTGTAGCTTATAGCGCTATATGTGCCCTCAGGGATGGTATTATGCACTTAGCGTGCTTGTGACCAAATTTGATATCTTGCTGTAATGATCAATTTTAGCTCGATGTGCACCTCCTTATGTGAGTTCCATGTGTGGATCGGGTGACACGCCGCCATGGTTGTGTTATGTGGATCGGGTGGCACGCCACCATAGTTATGTTGTGTGGATCAGGTGGCACGCCGCAATGGTTATGATTGTTCGGATCGGGTTGCGCGCCGCAACAGTGTGATGTTCAGTACAGTTTCCCGTATCTGTTTTTATGTGTTTTGTTTCCTATTTCTATGAGAGAAACTCATATTAGCTATGCGCCCGCGTCGCATGTAGGATTCGCGAGCGGGGTAATTGAAATCCCTTTTCAGAGTTCATTTTCCTTTTTGGTATCACATTCTAATTGGTAGCCTATTGGCACGTTGTGGCATCATATGAGACTTTTGATTATGTCCGGGGTGGCTTATTGCCTGAGCGGTTCGTACCGAGTGAGATGGAATCATTGGATTCAGGATCAGTGCAATCTGACTATACGGAATATGTTAAGGAGCGAATATCACGATTTGGTTCAGAATATGGTAATGTTTCTTGTCAGAAGTATAGACTCAATGATGGGTTGACCCGGCAGTTGACTACGAATTTCTACACATCTATTTCGTCGTGGCGGTATTGTAGGAGTTAGAGCAAGACCTACGTAGGTCATGAGGTGCAATGGGAACATCAGATTCGTGGAATTTCGATTAATTTGATCAGAGGATGTTATTGTGGTCCTGTGAGTAAAGGGGTGCAAGCTGTGAATTCAGCTAAGTTATGCAGTCATGTTTGGGTACAACGTGTGGTGATTGATATGGTGATCGTATGTTGGAAACAGGTCGGGCATAGAATTTCGGATGTTGGAATTGGGCTCTAAAGCTTATTTGCTGGAATAAAAGAGAATATCTTCAGAAATGATCGAGCTAATGAGCTCAACTGAGCTCTAGCACGTCGTTCAGCAGTCTGAGGCCATTAATAGCTTCATTTCAGGTATTATGACTTGTACGCGCAGTCGGAATTGAATTCCGGGAAGTCCAGAGTTGATTTGGAAAGAGAATTCTTATTTTGGAAGCTTAAAAATTGAAAGAATGAACTAGGAATGGAATTTTGAGTAAAAGACCTCGGAATTAGGATCTGAAGGTTCCAGCAGGTTCGTATGATGATTTCGGACTTGGGCGTATGCCCGGTTCGGGTTTTGGATAACCCGGGAGCGTTTTGGCGCCTATTGTGGACGTTAGCATTTTGGAAGAAATTTCTTAAGTTTGGCTTGAGGTGCATTTCAGTGTTATCGATGTCCGTTTGGGATTCCGAGTCTGGGAGTAGCTCCGTATGGTGATTCTGGAGCTGGGAGCGCGATCGGAAGTGAATTCGGAGGTCCGTAGGTCATTTTGAAGCCATTTGGCTTAAGATAGAAATTTGAAGGTTTTTGAGAAGTTTGACCGGAAGTGGACTTTTGATATCGGGGTCAGAATCCGATTCCGGAAGTTGGAGTAGGTTCGTAATGTCAAATATGACTTGTGTGCAAAATTTGAGGTCAATCGGACATGATTTGATAGGTTTAAACATCGGAAGTAGAAGTTGAAAAGTTCAAAGTTCCTAAAGCTTGAATCGGGGTGAAATTCGTGGTTTTAGCATTGTTTGATATGATTTGAGGCCTCGAGCAAGTCCGTAACGTGTTTTGGGATTGGTTGGTAGGTTTGGTTGAGGTCCCGGGGGCCTCGGGTGGATTCCGGGTGGTTAACAGATCGAATTTGGAGTTAAAGAAAAGTTGAGGCAGCTGATATCTGGTATTTCCGCACCTGCGAAGATTTGGCTGCAGGTGCGGAGCCGCAGAAGCGGCCAGGAAGACCGCAGATGCGAGTTTTGGTAAGAGGAGCTGGGATCGCAGATGCGGTCAGGGAGCCGCAGATACGGGACCGCACCTGCGGAAAAGGGAGTACAGAAGCGGAAGCTGGGCGGCTTGGGAAGGAGCCGCAGAAACGGCGTTGTAAGCGCATAAGCGGAACCGCATAATCGAAAATAATTCCGCAGAAGTGGAAATGACTGGAGCAGTGAGGTCGTTAAAATTCGGGGTTGAGTTCATTTCAACCCCATTTTTCTTCCATTTGAGTCGATGGGGAGCAGCTTTGAGGCGCCATTTTCGTCACTTGTCATGATGTAAGTAATTTATGCTAGCTTTGAGTTAAATACAAGGTTTATTCATGGATTTAGGCATGAAAATTGTAGAAAAACTTGGGGTTTGAGGGAAGACCTAGAAAATTAGTGTTCTTGAATTTTGATCACGATTTTGAGTATGGAAGTAAGAGAAAATCATATATTTGAGTTCGCGAGTTCATGGGTAAACTTTATCTTCGAGAAATTTCGGATTCCGGGCACGTGGGCCCAAGGGCATTTTTGTCAACTTTTCGTTCGGGGTTAGGAATTGTTACAAATTGGATCGTAAAGTTTAATTGAGCTTATATTAACGGATTTGTATAACCATTGGCTAGTTTTGGAGCATTGTGCGTTGGTGCAAGCCTTCGGAGGAATGTAGAATGCCGGTTATGAGTCTTCGGAGCGAGGCGAGTCTCTTTTCTAACCTTGTAAGAGGGAATTGTCCCCATAGATAAAATGATTGATTATGTGCTCCTATTTGCGGGGGCTACGTACGCACGAGGTGACGAGAGTCCGTGCGAAGCTACTATTATGCTATTGTCCGGGTAGTTAGGGCCCAAAATCATGTTATACTTGGATTTTTTATGAACCTATTGATAGCTTGAATTGCTTAAATCACCTTGGATTAGTAAATGAATTTAAGAGGAGATTAAACATCATTTTTCCTGAATTGTTAAGAAGAGAAATTGTTTTATTTGGATAAATATTCCCGATAGGTTCTTAATTGACTGATTGAGCATGTATCTCTATGTGTAACTGCGTCGCATGCATGATTCGCGAGCAGGGTATGTGTTTATTTATGGAACGGGCCGAACGCCTCGGCATATTAAATAGATGCATCTATGGTTCGAGCCGTTCGACCCTCGGCAGTGCACAGTTTACATTTCTGTTGGAGCGGGCCGTCGACCTCGGCATGATTTGCGCATGATATATGTTGTTGCCTGAGGATTTTAAACGTTTATATTGCCTCTCATGGCTTGAGATAAATTGATAAGATAATGAAAAGTAAATCTTGAAAATCCTTTATTATTTGCTAAAGGTTTTTACCTGTTTTTCCGACTTCGTGAGTTAGAACTACTATATAATCCATGATTTCCTCACATTTTTAGTATATTGTCAAATGACCTCTAGTAAGTGTCGAAGTTGGCCATCTCGTCTCTACTTCTTCGAGATTAGGCGAGATACTCATTGAGTACACGTTGTTTACATACTCATACTACACTTCTGTGCATTTTTGTTGCACAGGTATATTTATTTCTAGCAGCCCACTGGGCGTAGCAGCGCGGATGATTTGGGGGCTAGGTGAGTTGCATTATTCGAGGTGGCCCGCAGCTAGTATAGCCCTCTTCAGTACATTGTATTTATTTCCTGTCCATTGTATTCCGGACGGATGTTGTATTTTATTTCTTTATCAGTAGATGCTCATGCACTTGTGACACCGGGTTCTGGGATGGTTTGAAGTATTGTATTAACTGCTTATCATTTAAATTTGATTGAGACTATATTCTTTAAAATTGCTAAACTTGAAGAAAGATCCTAGATTTCAAAAGTATTAAAAACGAGAAACAAAGAAAATCAGTAAACAATGGAAAGAAATCAATCAGCCTATATTTAGAAGGAAGCTTGAACTAATTGCAAATTCGAAAAATATTTAGAGGGAAATTCATCATATATAAAGAGCATGTGAGCATGAAAGAAGACTGGCATGTTACTGTGAAATCTATAGAGAACTCCAGTGTAGAAGTAAAAAGGTCAAAATCACAATAAAACAAGGAAGCCCCAAACTCAATTCAGAGTCTTGAAGTTGGTCTGAAAGAATTAGGGGTTTTGAAATAAAACCCTAGTTCAATCAAAACCCACAATCAAACTTGGCGGAATCCCCAAATTCTAGGGTTTCCACCTTGATTTATGTACAGAGATGGGAAGGCAAGTAGTCGAAACAGGCTCAGAGATTTCAGAACTGAAACCTCTTGCATGTTTCTTTCAGCAGCAGAAACTCATAAGAAAACATGATAACAAAGTAACATGGAAACACAGTAGAAGCATTCAAGGAAAAATAAAGGAAAAATACTGATAGGAACAGTAGAAGAAGCATGCTTAAAGAGGTTTTCAGGAAGAACTTTAGACAGGGCTCAATAGAAGGAAAATAGTAAAACACTTAAGAACACAGTAGAAAAAATATAGTAGGCGAGATATAACAGAACATGGTAGAAAATCATACACGAACATAGTACAGAAAACATAGTAGGAGAACATACGAGAACATGGTAGAAGAAAAAGCACAAGAGCACAATAAAAGCATACGAGATCATAATATAGGAAAGCACAGTAAGAGAAGCATATAAGAACATGATACAAGAACACAATAGAGACAAATACACACGAATGACAAAGAAAAATCATAAAAACACTTAAACACTTTTCAGAAAACCCTAAATCGGAAAAGAAAGGTTTTGATTGTGATTTTGAAAGAAGAGTTAGGGAAATCGTTTGAAAACTTAGGGAAAGCATAGATGCACCACATATCTAAAGAAATCGGAGAAAACCTCGAAAGGTTAGGGTTTCAGAAGAACCCTAGAAATGAGAAAGGCTTTGAAAGGTCACCGATCTGCATCGGAGAGGTCAGAACCAGGCTCAAACAACCATGGTATGCCGGAGTAAGGCCGGAGATGACCCTGAGACCTCGAATCGACGGTGGTCTGGGTTCAACCCTTCATAGTCAGGCCTCGAATCTTCAGGTATCAGGCACGTAAGAGCACCAGGAGGTAGGTGTAGGACCCTCGTCGCCTTGGAGGCCATAGATCCCGGTGGATTTCAGGGCGGAGGTGGCTAGGGTTAGAGAAGATTCGAGAGTGTTTGAGAGAGGGGAGAGTTTCAGGGGCGGCGACTAATTGAAAATGATTTAGGGTTGGGGGGTTTGGTAAATTAAAAAGGAAAGAATGCGTGTGAGCCGTTGATTTGTTAGATCAATGGCTGGGATTAAAAGAAGAGGTCCGGGCGGGTTATTTGAGTGGGTCAGGGGTGAGTAATTTAGGAATTTGGCCGGGTAATTTGGGATTGGGATTGGGTTTAATTGGGGGTTGTTTCAGGCTAAAATTGAAATGGTTAGGGCTATTATTTAAATAGCCATTTTTCCCTTTTTATTTTATAAAAATAGCAAAATCATTTCTGGAAACAAATTAAAGGTACTAAATTAATTAATAATGTATATATATTAAATAAAATACTGGAATCCATTTTGTAATTATAAACGCAGTTAATTCTTAAAATAGGCTAATATTGCATTATATGCAATTTAAAAATTGTGCAAAAATTACCTTAGCTATATTTTGGTATAAATATGAGAATACAATAAGTGAATCACAAAAAATGATAATTTGGGGAATAATTATTGGTTTTTTACTGGTAAAATAGGGCAATAAAAATGGTTTAAAAATCTTTAAAAATTAAAGAAAAAATAGGGAAATTCTTGGACATACTTATATATGCATACCTATGCTATTTGAAAGGTATTTTGTATATAAAAATATACAGGGAAAAATTGGGTATCAACACCTGCGAACGCAGCAATAGGTTTACCTTGAGTCTCCACAGCTACTAACGAACAAGTACCTGGATCTGTACAAAAATGTACAGAAGTATAGTATGAGCATAACACAGCGGTGCCCAGTAAGTATCAGGACTAACCTCGGTGGAGTAGTAACGAGGAACAGTCAAGACACCTACTAGTCTAATAAACTGAAGAAGTATAAGTATATGGACAACAGTGCATGATTTCTACATAAAGTCTACGCGATATGGCTAACAGTACAGAAATTGCAATAAGGAAAGAAACAACAAGTAACAGCGAAACATCATAATAAGGACACAGAAGAGCGAGCGGAAACACAACTCAAATCCGAAATCACAAATACAGTAAAGACAAGTAATAACTCAGCAACTACAGCCATTTTCACATCAGGTCTTAGCCAACAGACTCCAATCAATTAGTTAAATCCTTCAAGTGTAAATCTTTCACCCATAAGTTTTCGAATAGAATTCTTTAGAATATAATCCTTCCAAATAAAGATATTTCGAAATATACTTCCTTGAAATAAATATCTTTCAAACATAGTTCTTTCAAAATAAATACCTTTCGAATATAATCTTTTCAAATAAATATCCTTCGAATATAAGTCAACCTGTGACAACTTATCTCATAATTATACACTACGGGTCTCAATACCTGAAAACACTTGGCATCTTGTGCCCCCATCACACCTCATAACCGCACTGACGACTCATGTGCCAAATAAAGCCATTCTCATATGGAAGGCAAATAAACAAGGGTGTGCGTCTATACTCAGCAATATCAAGAAAAATCTCTTATCCGATAAGGGTGCTTAACTACGTGTATGCCTGTGCAATTGTCCTAATATAGTTTATACCAGCTAGTAAGTATAAGGAGAAGAACGGACAACACGTAGAACGTTTACAAGAATGTAAGCATAGAAGATCAACAACTCAGAACACAGATATAACAACAGGGGATCTCCCAGGATACCGTCTCGTAGTCCCAAACGTAAATGTGCAGGGGATCTCCCGAGTACTATTCCGTAGCCCCAAAGTAAATATGCAGAACAGGGGGATCTCCCGAAATATAGTTCCATAGTCCCAAAGTAAATATGCAGGGCAGGGGGATCTCCAGGAATACCGCTCCGTAGTCCTAAGTAAATATGCAGTGCAACCAACAGAGATAACAGTTACAGCACGGTAGAAACCTCGGACATCACCACAACAAGTACAACATCAACCATGACAATAATACAAAGTACGATAAGTAAATCAACTCAAGAACTTTAAATCACAAAGAAACGGTAGAACTCATTCACAAGGAATAACCACAGTAAAGGATGCTAGGCGTAAAGAGAACAGCTTAACAAGAGAAAACTAAAATGTAGCAACGATCCCACTATATGCAATTTGACAACTAGGAAACTAACACGAGACATATAATTGCAAATAAGGGCATGTTAACTAGAATATAGTATATCTAAACTTTCTTTAAGGTTGGACAATTACGAAGAATTTACAACCAATTTCAGTTTAAGGATAAGCATCGGAAAGGTAATCATAACCTCAATTAAGACTAAATAATTATAGGGGAGATAATAATGAATTCCAATAAAGGCAAGCCGTTATGAAAAAGATAACATGACAATAGGAGAGGCAAAAATCTTGAGTTAAGTCAAATAAGAGTCAAATAGGCAATAATAGTGAATCATAAAGCAAATCAATTCCCATTTAAAGCATGTAGAGGTGAAACTAGCAAATAGGAAACTCAAACATATCAAGAAAAACTTCCTACTTAGGGAATATAAGGACCTACGAACCCTAAAAGGCCACTTTTCCACAAATAAGTCCGAGCACGCACTCGTCACCACGCGTACACGACCATGTGGCCCAAGAACACCACCGAATCAAGCCAAAACTCACACTTAGAGAATTTAGCATATAGATTCTTCTCATTCAAAGTCTGGAGTATGATCCTCAGATGTTGTTCATGATCCTCTTGGCTGCGTGAGTACACCAATATATCATCAATGAATACTATGATGAATGAATCAAGATATGACAGGAACACACTATTCTTCAAGTGCATAAAGGCTACTGGGGGATTGGTCAACCCAAAATACATCACAAAAAACTCGTAATGACCGTGGCGGATCCTAAAAGCCGTCTTCGGAATATCTGAATCCTGAATCTTCAACTGATGACACCCAGACCTCAAATCAATATTCAAGAACACTCTAGAACCCTGAAGCTGATGAAATAAATCACCAATGCGCGACAGTGGGTACTTGTTCTAATAGCAACATTGTTCAACTGCCTATAGTCAATGCATATCCTCATAGTACCATCCTTCTTCTTCACAAATAGAACTGGTGCACCCCAAGGCGACACACTAGGCTTGATGAAACCCTTATCAAGTAGCTCCTGGAACTGCTCTTTCAACTCTATAGGTGCCATGCAGTACAGTGAAATAGAGATAGGTTGAGTGCCCGGATACCAAAATCAATGTCCCTGTCGGGTAGCATGCCCGTCAAGTTTGCTGGAAATACATCTGGGAATTTCCTCAGTATCGGAACTGACTCAATGGTAGGAGTATCGAGACTAACATCCATCACAAAGGGAAAATATGCCAAACATCCCTTTCTCAACCATCCGTTGAGCCTTCAAATGTGAAATCACTCTACTAAGAACATAATTTGGGGAGCCTCTCCAGTTTAACCTCGGCATTCTTTGGCATCGCCAACGTCATGGTCTTAGCGTGACAATCAAGGATAGCGTGATATGATGACAACTAGTCCATGCCCAAAATCACGTCAAAATTGACCATGCTAAGAAATAAAAGATCAAATTTCTTCTTATCCCCCAATAGTCACCACACACGGTCAATATACACGGTCCACAATAATAGAATCACAAGGCATATCTAAATAGCGAGCAGAGTATGATGACACATATGAATAAGTGGAACTGGGCTGAAATAATACCGAAACATCCTTGTGGCAAGATGAACATTACCCGTGATCACAACATCAGAAGCGACTGCCTCTGCTCTGGCGGAAAATGCATAGAAACGAGCCTGACCACCACCTGTCTACCTTCCCCCTCTGGGGCGACCTCAACCCACACGACCTCCAACCCGAGCTGGCTGAGCGGGTGCCGAAGCAACTGGTGCAGGAGTCATAGAATGGCCTCCCTGCTGTAGTGGACCTCTGTAATGAAGGGAACAATTCTTCCTCACATGTCCCAACTCTCCACAATCGTAATAACCTCGAACTGAGAATGACTGGAAAAACTCGGTATTGATGATCCATAAACTGATGCAGCATAGTATGAGCTCTGAGCTGGGAGTGCACTAAAAGATTATTGAACAAGGCGAGTGCTGTATGAACCGTGGCTTGGTGATGCACCACGATGAACCTAGTGAGCCATCGGAGCGGGCCGTGAAAGGACGACCTCTATTGTGATGTGTCTGACCTCTAGATGAGGTACCACTAAATCCACATGAACTAAGGGGCCTCTTGACCTCTCGCTCCTCACGCTCAAGCCTGCAAACCTGCTCCAAGCGCCTAGCAATCTCTATCACCTGGTCAAACCTAACATCCATCTTAGTCTCGAGCCAGACTGTAATGTAGACTATAGTTGAGGCGATCAATGTACCTCATGGTCCTCTCTCTCTCTCTCTCTCTCTCAGTGGGAACCAACTATATAGAATGATCGGCCAGATCCGCGAATCCCATCTCCTAATGAGTCACAGTCATATCCCCCTGGTGTAAGTGCTCAAAATTTCTACACAACTCCTCTCTACCAGTCTGTGGAACAAACTTCTCTAAGAAGAGAACTGAGAAATCATGCCATGTACGCGGCGCTGTGCCAACTGGCCTGATCAACTTATATGCTTTCCACCATCTGTAGGCTACCCCTGTCATCTAAAAAGTGATAAATTCAGCTCCACTAATCTCCAAAATACCCGTTAGCAAAGAATCCGCTTACACCTGTCTAGAAAATCCTGAGCATCCTCTAACTCTCCTATGCTGAACTCTGCCCGTGTAAGACTCCTAAACTACTCCAACCTATTCTACTCCTCATCGGTCAAAGGTGGACCAACCTCGGCCCGAGCAGCAGCAACCGGCTGAGCTGGTAATACCCCCGATGTCTGAAGACTCTGAGCTAGATGCTCTGGAGTACGAGCGGCAGGAGTTTAGGCACCTCCCCCAACATATGAAGTGGTTGGTGCAACTGGAATCGAAAGCGCCCGAGCCAAGTATGTGTACATAGTCAAAATCTGGGCTAAGGCCTCCTGAGGGCTAGGAATAACAATAGGCATTGCTGGTGCCTGAGCTGGTCCCACCGACTCATCAATATCTAATGTATGCTCCTCAGCTGGACCAACTGGTGGCTCCGCAGGTGCTACTCTGGCTATAGTACGAGCCCTACCCGGCCTTTACCGCGGCCCCAACCTCTTGTGACCCTAACTGGTGGTACTAGTGGCCGTCCGCCTGATCTAGCTACACATGTCCTCACCATCTGTGAGAGAATAGAAGAGTCAAGGTTCAAACTTCGAAAATAAACAATTCGCACGATGCAAATGCAAGAAAGTGAAGGTTTATAATAGTTTGGTAGCCTTTCGAAGATAAGTACATACGTCTCCGTACCAATCCTCAAGACTCTACTAAACTTGCTCATGACTCGTGAGACCTAAGCAACCTAGTGCTATGATACCAACTTGTCACGACCCAACTCCCACGGGAGCCGGGACGACGCATAACGCTACTTGCTAGGCAAGCTAACAATTACATAATAATAATGAACTCGAATGAACCTGGTTTAATAACTCAATAACAAAAAATATCATGAAATATCTTATGAAAATAACTAGAATACTATTACAACCATCCCAATGATCTGGTGTCAATGAGTACATGAGCATTACTGCGTATCAAGATACAAGGTCAAATTCTGAATACAACTATCTGAATAGTAGAATAGTAATAATAAAAATAATGAAAGAGAACTTTATGGTCTGCGGACGGTATAACAACTATCTCGTAGTCTCCCACACGCTGATAGAAATAGAACTTTAGAGATCACCTCGTCCGAAAGTACCTGGATCTACACACGAAGTGAAGAGTATAGTATGAGTAAAACCGACCCCATCTACTCAATAAGTAACAACACTAACCTTGGGCTGAAACCAGTGACGAGCTTAAAAACCACAATCAGATGCCAATATCAATAATAGTAACAGTTTAGAATATAAAGGAAAATGGTAGAAACAGGTAGCTCAATGATATTATGTTCAGATTGTTCACATTCAGAAATTTAGGCATGCTTTCCATTTATAGCAGTTAGAGCCTAACACGAGTAAAATATTTTATTTATCGACTAGCATGAGAAAAGTATATCTTTATGTCTACATGTAAACATAACAATATCATAGTGGATTGATCAAGAATAATCACGCTTAGCACTGTACAAGTGCCTGGCATAACTGCCCATCATCAAGCACGTATATTGTGCCTGAGCCCATTACTAGCATGTCAGTTTCTGGAGGGGCCGATCCCGCTCAAGCGCTAATCACGATCATATAGCCTAATGGTGAGGCCCGGTGCATGCATCGCCCTAAATCAATAATACTTAGCCCAATATGGGCCTTGCATACGTGTCACCTCAAAATCAATACCAAATCGACTCTATGTCCCAAACTCAGTCATTTACCGTTCAAGTCTCAGATAAACACATCTCACAATACTCAGTTTAACAATGCTACACATAGGAGGCATCAACAACATGTGAGGAATCAAATAAGAAGTGGTGAGACAGAGATATCATACACGGATATAACATCATGACTAAGAACATGCATACTAATACACATCAAGAATAGCCTTATCGAGTCTCAAACGAATAACACATAGCCTAGACATGATTTTTAACATAAATCAGGACTCAAATAACATACAGATTTGGAAACACGGATATAACAAGGCAGGATAGCCAACCAATCCCATAATAGTCTAAAAAGTCATCATAAATTAGGAACACACCGGTGCATGTACCCACGCCCTTCGCCTAGCGTGTACGTCACCCAATACCTTTCATTTAACACAGTCCCCAAAGTTAAATGCCCTCAGATCCAAGTCTAGATATGTCACTTACCTCAAAATGAGCAAATCAATACTCCAAAAAGCCCTTTCCTCATGAATCAGCCTCCGAGCGACTCGAATCTAGTAAAAGCAACTTAATACCATCTATAATAGCCATAAGAAACGATTTCAAATGATACAGATAAAGCCTTGAATTAAATATGAAAAGTCAACCTTGGGCTTGTACCCTGGAACCCGACACAATTCACAAACTATGAACACCCATTCAATTACGAGTCCAACCATACTAATTTTACCCAATTCCAACCACAAATTGACCCTCAAATTATCAAATCTCACTCTACAACAACATAGTCTAAACTCCCCAAATTTCAATTCAAATTCACATAAACAAGGTATAATAATCAATGGGTAATCAATATCTATCATTAAAAGTGATCAAACTTTACTTACCTCCTTAATTGTAGAAAAAAGCCTCCCAAAAATCGCCTCCAACCGAGCTCCAAAATTCCAATTATGAGAAAATCGCCAAACCCTCATTTTAATACTTCTGCCCAGTGATTCTCACATATGCAGTCAATATGGTCGCACTTCCCTTCTGCGAAAATCACTTATATCCCGACCTCGCGCACCTACGGGACTACTTCTGCGACTAAACATCTGCATTTGCGCTCACACATTCGCATATGCAGGCTCGCTGACGCGGAAAGCCCTCGCATCTGTGCTCTTCCATAAGTCTAGGCTAGCCCGCTTTTGCGACCACCGGTCTACATCTGCGGACTCGCATATCCGGATACCCTTCCCCATCTGCGGACTCTGCCTAGCCTAAGCTTTATCCGCACCTACGCTCGACAGACCGCTTCTGCGGTCTCGCACCTGCAGCCAAAAACTTCGTAGGTGCGGTCGCGCCAGAGCATAAGTCTCTAAGTCCCAACATGATCTGCAACTCATCCGAACTAGACCCGAGGCCCTCGGGACCCCAACCAAACATACCAATAAGTCCTAAAACACAATACGAGGTTACTCGAAACCTCAAATCACATCAAAGAACATCAAAATAATGTATCGCACCCCAATTCAAGCCTAATGAAACTAATGAACTTGCAACTTCCAAAACTCATGTCAAACCATATCAAATCTACTCCGAATGACCTCAAATTTTGCACTCTAGTCCCAAATGACACAACGGGCCTATTTCAATTTCTAGAAACCAAATCCAAATCCGATATCGACAAAGTCAACTTTCGATAAAACCTCTCAACCTTCCAAACCTTCAACTTTCCAACTTTCACCTAAAAGCCTCAAACCAACCTACAGACCTCTAAATCAACATCCGGAGATATGCCTAAGTCCAAAATTATCATACGAAGATGTTGGAACCATCAAAACTCCATTCTATAGTTGTCTACAGAAAAGTCAATCTCCGGTCAACTCTTTCACTTTAAGCTTTCAACATTGGGACTAAGTATCCCGAATTAACTCTAAAACTTCCCCAAAACCAATCCAACCATCCCTATAAGTCACATAATCACAAATGAACATAGAAGAGATAAAAAATATGGGAACGAGGCTACAATACACAAAATGACAGGTCGGGTCATTACAGTACCCATGCTAGTCTAGGAGGCAATGCTAGCCTATAAGCAACCTCCCCAACTCTCTCCAAGATCACAAACGGGCCAACACTCGGAGAATAACCTTCTCACCTGCCATGTAAGCCACATCTTGAACTTTTCAGTCCGCATAACTCTTTTGCTTGGACTAAGTTGTACGAAGTCACTCCTGAATCACCTTAACCTTCTCCAAAGCATCATAGACCAAATCAGTGCCCAATAATCTAGCCTCACCGGGATCAAACTATCCAACCAGCGAATCACATCGCCTCTCATACAAGGCCTCGTATGGAGCCATATGGATGTTCGACTGATAGCTATTTTTGTAGACGAACTCTGCTAGAGGTAGAAACTCGTCCCACTGACCCTCAAAATCTATAGAGCATGCCTGCAACATGTCCTCCAATATTTGAATAGTGCACTCGGACGGTCCATTCATCTAAAGATGAAACGTGGTACTTAGCTCAATGCGTGTGCCTAACTCATGCTGCACGACCCTCCAAAAATGTGATGTGAACTGCGTGCCCCTGTAAGATATGATGGAAATGGGCACGCCGTGAAGGCGGTTAATCTCTCGGATGTAAACCTGAGCCAACCGCTCTGACGAATAGGAAGTCATCACCGGAATGAATTATGTGAACATAGTTAACCGGTCTACAATAACCCAGGCTGTGTCATATTTCCTCAAGGTCTGTGGTAAGCCTACCAAAAAATCCATAGTGATGCGCTCCCACTTCCTCTCCGGTATCTCCAATATCTAAGTCAACACACCCAATTTCTGATGCTCGTACTTCACCCGTTGACAATTCAAACACCGAGAGACATAATTAATAATATCTTTCTTCATTCTCTACCACCAATATTGTTGTTTCAAGTCACGGTACATCTTCGTGACACCTGGGTGAGTAGAATAGCGCGAACTATGAGCCTCCTCAAGTATCAGATCTCTAAACCCATCAATATTTGGAACACAAATCCGGCCCTAAAGCTGCATAACACTGTCATCTCCAATCACAACCTCCTTGGCTCCACCCCGCAGCACCATGTCTATTAACACCAATAAGTGAGGATCATCAAACTGGCGAGCCTTGATACACTCCAACAACGATGATTGTACCACAACACAAGCTAGAATCCAGATAGGCTCCGAAATATCCAACCTCACGAACCGATTGGCCAAAGCCTGAACATCCATGGCTAGTGGCCTCTCCACTGCTGGTAAATATACCAAACTGCCCATGCTCTCAACCTTCCCACTCAATATATCAGCGACTAAATTAGCCTTCCTTGGATGATATAATAAGGTGATATCATAGTCCTTCAGTAACTCTAACCATCTCCGCTGCTGCAAATTAAGGTCCTTCTGCTTGAACACATGTTGGAGACTCCGATGGTCAGTATAGACCTCACATGGAATGCCATCATGCATCAATACCACTCCAAGTCCAACACGCGATGAAAAAAGTTGCCAACTATAAATCATGCACGTGGTAATTTATCTCATGAACCTTCGACTGTCGAGACGCTAAGGTAATCACCCTACCGTCATGCATCAATACCGTTCCAAGTCCAAAATGCGATGCATCACAATACACAGTGTAAGATCCTGAACCTGTAGGTAACACCAACACTAGGGTTGTAGTCAAGGCAGTCTTGAGCTTCTGAAAGCTCACCTCACACTTGTCGGGCCATCTGAAAAATCATCCTTCTTAGTCAACTTAGTCAATGGGACTTGAGATATATGAAAACCCCTCTATGAACAGGTGATAATACCACCCCAGACCTAAGAAGCTCCAAATCTCTATAGTTGATGTAGGTTTAGGCCATTTTTGAACTGACTCAATCTTCTTAGGATCCACCTTAATTCCCTCGGAAGATACAACATGCCCCAAAAAGGCAACCGAGTCTAACCAAAACTCTCACTTCAAAAATTTGGCGTATAACTGACAATCCCTCAGAGTCTGAAGTACGATCCATAGGTGTTGCTCATGCTTCTCTCGTCCGCTGGAGTAAACCAAAATATCATCAATGAAGACGATCACGAAGGAATCTAGATGAGGCTTGAACACCCGGTTCATCAAATCCATAAAAGCTGATATGGCATTGGTCAAGCCAAATGACATCACCAAAAAATCATAATGACCATAGCGAGTCCGAAAAAGTTATCCTAGGGACATCTGATGCCCTAAACTTCACCTGACGGTATCCAGATCGCAAATCAATCTTGGAAAATACATTGGCACCCTGAAGCTGGTCAAATAAGTCATCAATCCTTGGCAACAGGTACGTGTTCTTGATAGTGACCTTATTCAACTACCGATAATCTATGCACATCCTTATGGATCCGTCCTTTGTCTTCACAAATAAAACTGGTGAATCCCAAGGTGAGACACTAAGCGTAATAAATCCATTATCAAGCAAATCTTGCAACTGCTTCTTCAATTTTTTCAAGTCAACTAGAGCCATATGGTATTGTGGAACAGAAATTGGATGAGTGCCCAAAACCAAGTCAATGCAATAGTCGATATCCTTGTCAATTGGCATACCCAGCAAAAATGTAGGAAACACCTCTGGGATCTCATGCACAACCGGAACCGAATCCATGAAAGAAACCTTTGTACTAGAACCATGGATATAAGGAAATTATGCCAAATACCCCTTCTCGACCATACACCGAGCCTTCATTTATGAAATGACCCTGCTAGTGGAGTGACCAAGAGTCCCTCTCCATTCCAACCTAGGAAAACCCTGCATGGCTAACGTCACAATCTTGGCATGGCAATTTAAGATAGCGTGATACGGTGATAACTAATCCATGCCCAAAATCACATCAAAATCTACCATATTAAGTAACAGAAGGTTCTAGTATTATAGCTCCCAATAGCGACCAAATAAGAACGATAGACCCGGTCCATCATAATAGAATCCCTAACCGGCATAGACGCAAATAGGAGTACTCAAAGAATCACGAGTCAAATAAAAATATGAAGCAAAATAGGATGACACATACGTAAGGGTGGCAAGTGGGCAGGTTCGGGCTCGGGACCGGGTCCGTGAGCTAAGTGGGTCGGGACCGTTAGGACCACTAGAGGTGGGCTTGGGCTGGTTCTTACATAGGAACCGTTAGGACCAGGCCCGTTTGGCCCGCCAAGGGACCGAGACTGGACCAGGACCGGACCAGTCCCTTGGCGGGCCAAACGGATATTGTTTTAATAAAACTAGCCGTTTGGCTTTTGAAAAAAAGAGTTGTTGGGGTTTTAAGAAAGTCGTTGGCTATTTAAAAAATATCCATTTATCCCCCAACTTAGTTTTAACCCCAAACTTTTTATAATTACACTTTTTCTATTTTTAATTATAAATACCCCCTCATTCTTTGATTTTCTTACAAAATCAATATCAATCTATCACAATATCCTTCTAATTTTCTTCTATACTTGCTACTATTGCTTACTTTATTCCAAAAAATAGCCAAAAAAAATATTGAGGTTGTTACAATTTGTGAAAAAATTGTGAAGTTGGTGAATTGAAGTCTTCAACGATAATCAATTTTCAACAAGTTGTTCGTCAATTCGGTAAACTCGTTCCAACTCTTAAGTCTTAATTATTTTATTTATTTGCTATTACTTGATTAATTAATATGTCTTCCTTAAGAAATATTTTTGGTAAAATAGGAATAAGGGAAATCCAAGACTGGCGAATCAAGTGGTACTGCTGTTCCTCCTCCCCTGCCCCCGGCTCCTCGAACCAAACAACATACTCGTCCTACACCTGCTATTCTTGATACCGACAATAGTATATTACAATTTACCGAGACTGAATTTTTCCATAATATTGCACTCGCTGAACATTTTGACCATGAATTAATGAATGCTCTTTATTCTAATAATTATAATACTATTGGTGAAAATAATGATAAGGAAATTGATCTTGATGAAACTCAATCGGATGATGATACACCCACTAGTCTTGCTCCTAATGTTAACCCAACTAGTGATAACGCTGCTAATCCAGATGATGACCCATCTGATACTCCCGTTACTGCCCCTACTTTTTCTGGACAACCTACCAAACGGCAGGAAGCATATCCCTTTTGGCCATTTTTTACTCAACTAGTTCCACAAAATAAATCTAAGTGTAAAGCTTGTGGTATGGAGTTAGCTTTTAAATATTTTAGATTACGGGGCGGGACAGGATCTTTGGCTAGACACATAAAAAAACACCCTAAAGATAACGTCAAATATCAACATCTGAAAGCTTTGGCCGAGGGAAATAGTGTACCTAGTCCTAGTCAGTCTGACCCTCGTACCGGTCCAAATTAATTTCAACCGGGAATTAACACTGTTACCGGTGGTATTTCATATTATGATCCAAAAAAAATCGGGAAGAATTGGCAAAACTGGTAACTGTTATGTGCTTACCCTATAGTTTTCCTTTTGACTCTGCGTTTGTGCATTATATTAGAATTTTTTTTAATCCTACTTATAAAGGGTTTCCTTGCACAACCGTAAAGAGGGATATTTATAAATATAAGCATGAATATGAATAATATTTGCGTTATTTATTTACTCACATAAATTCTGCTGTTACTATTACAACTGATATTGGTAGAAGTTACAATGACTGTGATTACCTTACTATTACATGTCATTGGATTGATGAGGATTCGATAATGTAAAAACGCATAATTGCTTATAGAATAATTGCTTCACATCACACATGACAGTTTATTGCTAGCACAGTTACAGATATTTGCAGATATTTTTTATTGGATATAAAATAATGTCGGTTTTTAATGGATAATGCTACTAATAATACAAATGCTATAGACTTGCTTACCACTACACTAAATCCTGCATTTAGTAACATTTTTCATGTTAGATGTATTTGTCATATTTACTATTTAATTGTGGGTGATGGTATGAGAATTTTAAATATTCAAATTGAAAAGATTAAACTTGCTCTTAACTGGTTTTTTCATTCAAACCGTAGAAGTAGACTTAGAAAATATTTTAAAATATGCGATGAATGTGTCCTAAGAGAAAGAAAGTTTCCTAAACCTTGTCCAACTATATGGAATTACATGTATGACAGTTTGGTTGTTTCATATAAATGTAGAAACCCCATAAACTCAACGTTTAATGCACATGTAAGTGATGATGACGAGCACCTTATGAATGAGGATTAGGCTAACATTTTTTTTGGTCAATAAAGATGAATATATTATAGATTAAGTGATGTTACAAGGAGAAAAGTCCGGTAGTTGTTCAGTGTTACAAAAATAAGGTTGATCACTGCCACCATGGTGTACTACATTACTATTGCAAGAGTTCGTCAAGCTGTCTAGACAAAAAGAAGTGGGTTCCAATTGCGTAGTTGTACATGTAATGCGTCTTTGGAGTATGCCCTATTGGTCTGCTAATAACTCTTGTATTACAAAAGTAGGTGGTTGCACAAAAACATTAGTTGGGGCATTATGATCTAGGGTTTCCCCATCCTTGGCTAGTTTGTCTGCTACTTGATTTTGCTCTCTGTAAGTGTGCATCACCCATGATCTATCCAGTTGGTGTATTAGGTACTCGCATTCATGTGTCAAGGATGAGTAATGAGGATTAATCAACTTAGTAAAGAAATTACCTCAGTTGAATCCACATTGACTTCCAGTGGGGTGAAGTTGTGTTGGAGAGCGAGTCGTAAACCTTCCTGTAGGTCAGTAAGTTCCATATAGTTGTGATTTCCCATTGGCCTTGTACCCACATAACCCAGTAACCATTTGCCTGTGGAATCTCTAATTACACCCCCAAAACCCCATTTTTGGTTAGAGATACTACAGGCTCCGTCAGAATTTAATTTATAAAACCCATTTGCAGGAAGGTTCCATTTAACGTATATGTGTGCATGTTGTGTATGGATTGCGTTATGATTGGGACCTATATGAAAAAATTCAGGTGCTTGGCCTATAATGTGTTGAATGTTAGGAGAATGGGTTGTTCCTTCAAAAGTAGTGCGATTTCGACTTTTCCATATGTGCCATAGGGCATATGAAATTAAAGTATGGGAGTTTATTGGAGTGTTGGTAGAATTGTTTTTTAAAATGAATTGTGAAAGTTTTAATGGGGGTGTTCTCATGAAATCTTTCAAGGTTGATATTAATACAGTTAATGCCTAATCGGTGGCAGACCAGTTGTGCTTGGTGGCATTGGAAGAATAAATGTGCAATGGTTTCATCGTTGGACTGGCAGACTGGGCAAAGGGGATTCTGGGATAAGTTTATATTGTGGAGATAACTTGTTGTGAGGAGGCGTTGATGGCTCATAAGCCAAAGAAAATGCTTTAATTTTTGTGGTATTTGAAGGTTCCATAACCATTGGAATGAGTTGTTTTGTGGTTTAGCACGCAATTGTTTATACAAAGATTTTACCGTGAAGATTCCCTTGGGGGCGAGGCCCCAATAGATGTGGTCGTGGGAATTTTTATTTGTGATGGTAGGGATATATTGATTACTAATTAGGTCATTTAAATTACCAGGTAGTTCAAAAGGTACTTTAGGAATATTTATTAAGTTTCCATCAATATATAGTGCTAAGTTGGATGATTGGTCATTGCGGGGTAGGGGCCCTTCGATTAATTTTCCAAATATCAAGTTGGTGCCTATCCAAGGTTTTGTCCAAAACTTGATATGGTTTCCATCTACAATATGCCACTTTATTCCATTTTGACATGAAGTCCATCCTTGTTTGATGGCTTTCCAATTTGAGGAAATATTAGTAGATATAGTAGTGTTTGAGTATTTTGATATTAGGATTGAAGCCCGGTGGGATAAAGGGAATTGAAATAACCTCCAAGCTAGGGATCCAAGTAAGGCATTGTAGACATGTGATTTTGACCCTCCTCAAGATTTTCATATTTTAGCACGTAAATATTTAATTTAGGCCTAATATAGCTATTTCAACTATTTTTGACTCCTTTACTTTATTTTGTCACAAAAAATAAAAATTACAAAAAAAATAGGTTTGTTTTAATGGTTAGTTTTATTTTAATAATTATTTTTACTTAAGTAGGGCTAATTAAAATTTTTGGTAATATTTCTATATGGATAGAATTTTAGTTAATTGAGCTAAATTTAAGCAAAGCTAGTCATAAAAGCCCAAGTTTCTAGCCCATTCCCTGAGCCCAATACCCTTAACACCTTTCTTGAAAACCTAGGGACCTAATACACAAAGAGACCTAGGACTAATCAGCAAAAATACAAAATATAAACCTAGACTCTAGGACCTAAATATATAAACTAACGCCTAAAAAATTTGGGGGAGGAGACTAAGGAGCGCCGCAATACACAAGACCACCCACCCCCCTGATTTTCATCTTCTTCACCCCACCCCATCGCCAGATTTCAACACTGCTTCTCCGACCAAGCAGCAACCTGCATCAACCACAGACACCACAGACCCCTCAACGATTCTATTTCTTCTTGAACCAAACGAACGACCATCCCCTCCCTGGACCTGAAGACCGATTCTTTTTCAACAAAAATAAAAAAACGCCCAAGTATGAGCATCACCTTCTTCAGCGTTTGAATAGAGCCGGTGACCCCTCCCCATCGCCGAAAATTTGAAAACATCCCAACCTTCACCCATCTCCAGCCACCTTTACAGAACCAGTAGCCCGCCGAAAATCCAGCGGATACAGTGACGGAAACGTGAGAAGGGAGTGGAGACTACAGCCATCCATTGCTGCCTCTGTTTCTTCTCATTCACGACAGCTCACCAGAACCAGCCCGCTACTCGTCTCGAGAAGTCACACGCAAAACAGTTTTAAGTCGGGGTTGGTTTAAGGTCGTCGCTGTCCGTTCGAGGCTCAGTTGCCGGTTCGAGGTTCAGGTCATTAGCTCGCTTTTGGTTTGTTTTATCGGAGGCTTCTTTCATTGTATGCATTTAAGAATACGCAGCAACAAAGGTCCATCTCTTACTTTGTTTTAAGTTTTCTGTTTGTGTTTTATCTTTTATGATTAAGGATGATGTTCAAACACTTTGTATGCATACTCTTTGTTGTTGATTTTACCGTATGAATTTATGAGATTGTTTAGCAAAAAGGTTTCTGGGTTTGCTATGGTTTTGAGAATGAAGCAATGGAGCTTCTTGATCTGGTTTCGGCTTTTGCTTTATGAAAACATAAATATTGAATGATGATTGGATAATAATGATACTGATGATTGGATAATAATGATATAGCTTGTAAAGGATATATGCGTGAGAAATTTGTGAAAAACGTATACTGCAGGTGGATTGAACATATTTAAGAAGCTACAGTTATAGATTTTATTATTATTTAGTACATAGAATATAATTTGCAGTCATAATCGATGGCCTCTATATTAATTTTACAACTTAGCGTGGAAAGCACTTTGAATTCTCGTAGTTCGCTTTAAGCGCGTTAATCAAATAATTATCATGGCTACGGGTATGGTTCCCGTGACGTAGTTGTGATTTGTAATTACTAAATCCGGGTGTATATTTCATGTGACCTGATTCTAATTTCTAACAAGGTTAAATAGAACGTGTTGTGAACCACGGGTGCATTTCATGTAGCGTGGATTACGATGTGTTTTAAATAACTTTGAATTTTCCTGAAATATTAAAGGCGGTTTTAAAGCTAAAAATGCACATAGATTTTAAAAGTGTTTAAAATCAGATAATTAGGCCAATAATAGCAGTTGAGCGACCGTGCTAGAACCACGGAACTCGGGAATGCCTAACACCTTCTCCCGGGTTAACAAAATTTCTTACCCGGATTTCTGTGTTTGCGGACTGTAAAACAGAGTCAATCTTTTCTTCGATTCAAGATTTAGACCGGTGACTTGGGACACCACAAATTATCCTAAGTGGCGACTCTGAATTTTAATATAAATAATCCCGTTTCGATTGTCACTTAAATTGAAAAAAACTCCCTTATACCCTCTTTCGGTGTAGGAAAAAGGAGGTGTGACAGCTCTGGCGACTCTACTGGGGAAAAGAACCCAGAACTTCTGGTTCAGGGTTCAGAATTCGAGCTTGGAATATCTGTTATAGTTGGCTTTATTTATTATCTGATTTTTACGTGTTTGAGCCTAATGTGCTAAATGTCACTTTTTACCGCTTTGATATTGTTTGAACTGTATATAAACTGTTACGAAACTCTCCTCTCTCTGAGTCTTCTAAATCATCTGGGAAGTGTGCGCTTCGTGTGACTTCTCTTCTATTAGAGTCATATCCCAATTTTAGAACAAGGTTCGGACAAGTTGCAAAGCCGGTGAAGCTTCTGTATTCCCGGTACGCTGCCCCCCCTACCCCCCCCCCCCCGGCTCAAGCTGTCCGCTCCGGTAAGCCAGGTCTAGAACGAATAAACCTAGGTTTTTAAACCTAGAATAACATAGCCTCATGCTGGATCCCTAGTAGGAACGTTTGTTGCATCACGTGAGTTTGACTTAGGGGACTCAACACAGGGGTTGAGTCCGTCTAGGACAGGTGTACCCAAAAATAAAAGACCATCATGATGCATCCTAATGTGCTACATGTTGCAATCTTCAATGGTAAAAGGGGTCATTTGGCGGACCAATGAGGGTTGAGGATAAATGAGAAAGAAAAGAGGTTGAAGTATAAAAATGAAGCAAGTGGGGCCCAGTTATAATTTTCTTTCACACTTTTTCAAAAAAAAACCAAAAAAAAAAATGAAAATGAAAAATAAAAAAAAAAGAGTTTGCACTTTTCCCGTCATTTTTTTTAAAAAAAAATCAAAAAAAGAGAAAAAAAAATCCAAAAGATTTTACATGTTTCATCATTTTTCAAAACAAAAGACAAAAAATATTTTTTTCTCTGAATTAGTTGTTATTTTTATTTCTCGCCCATATCCAATCTGCCCGAACTACGCATACCTGATTCTCTCGTCTTTCGGGGCGTGATACGTAGGCAACCTACATAGGGTTCGATCGAATCATTTTTTTTATTTATTAAAAGAAAAAGAAAAAGAAAAAAAAGAAATCAAAAAAAAAAAGAAAAAAAAAGGATAAAGTTGTGGGACGTGAGAAATGAAAGGAAAGAAAAGAGTAATAATTAGAAAAAAAAGAGAAGAGAAAAGAGGATGAGCAAGCCAAGAAGTGCTAGAAAAGAAAAGAAAGAGAAGAAAGAAATGAACAAATTGAGATGATGCCAAGTGACCTTGTGACCCTGAAGTCATTCTTGAACCGTTAATTGTTGCTTGGTGCATTGCACACAATGTGATATTTGCAGCTGTTAAATGCCCTAACGCTAACGTGATGACCTTATTTTGTTCCTTTTTGTTATCTCCATTGAGCAGAAGGGTGGTTGGTTTGTGGTTCTTAAATTGGTAAATCTTCCACACAACACAAGGTCAAAGGGCAAGGTAGCAATGGCTAGAAAAAACTTGGGCACAAGAGTTGTTGACCCGTCAAGGGAGTTTGTGGAGTCGGAGTCTGAATTGAAAGAGGAGGTCCAAAGGGTGAAACAGCAAATGGCAGAAATGTATCAGTCTTGGGTCAGGGGGCATCCTCCACCTTCATTCCCCACTAACTACAGTAAAAACCTTACAACTATCCCACAACTATCACAAGCCCAGGTTCCCACAGTTGTTAATATCTTCCCACAACCTTTTCACACTCCACCCCTCAAAAGCACATCGTATCCCGCTCATTTGGCCACTCATGCTCTTGTAGCTCCTCCTCCAACTACTTTTCCTCGATCCTCTAACGAGACTGTGTTCAAAGTCCCCGATGCCCAACACTATGCTCCAGAACCAACTTTCAAAGTCTCGGATCCATACTCTCACACTCCTCATTTTGAGGCTCCTGGTGAAACTGAAAAGCCTGGTAAGACAGTGGAGCAAGATGAGATATCCAGGAAAGTGAAAATCTTAGAGCAGTCTTTAAGAAACATGCAAGGGATAGGGAGCCAGATGAGCGTGGCTTACAAAGACTTGTGCTTGTTTCCTGACATCCAACTGCCTGCTGGGTTTAAGATGCCAAAGTTTGATTTGTATGACGAGCACGGAGATCCCGTGGCCCATTTGAGAGGTTACTGCAGTAAGATGAGAGGCGCCGGTGGGAAAGACAAATTATTGATGGCATATTTCAGTCAGAGTCTGAGTGGAGCAGCTCTGGAGTGGTACACCTGCCAAAACGCTAGCAGGTGGTACACATGGGGCGATATGGCTCAGGCCTTTGCCCGGCACTTCCAGTACAATATAGAGATCGTCCCTGATCGCATGTCCCTTACCAAGATGGAAAAGAATCCTAACGAAAGCTTTAGGGAATACGGGATCAGATGGAAAGAGCAAGCTGCCAGAGTCAATCCCCCATGGAAGAAAAAGAGATGGTCGAGTACTTTCTTCAAGATCAAGAGCCAACTTACTTTGGGCATTTGATCATGGCTGTGGGTAGGCCTTTTGATGATGTGGTAAAAATGGGAGAAATGGTAGAAGATTGGCTGAAGTCGAGCAAGATCATGAGTTATTCTGCTTTAAAAGCCACAACACAAGCAATTCAGAACGACACAGGAAACTTGCTGGGTCAGAAGGAACATGATGACGTTGCCATGGTTGTTTCAGAGTCACGATGTGGTCCAAAGGGTCCACCTCACCAATATACCCAGCCTCAACCCCAACCCCAAACCTATCCTCGAGCTCCACATAATCCACCTCAGTATTATCCTCCGAACAATATCCGGTCATCTGTCCAACCACCAGGTCACTCCCTATGGCAAGCGCCAGCACAACATAATGCATTCTTGCCTTCACAACATTTTCGAGCACCCACCAACCCTAGAAAATAGGGGCAGGGAGGGGAACAAAGGCAAAGAAATAGTTTCACACCAATCGGGGAGTCCTACACAAGTTTATTTGAAAAGTTAAAGCATTCTGGCCTGGTTGAGCCGCTCCTCGGCTATAGTCCAGACCCATATGCAAAAGGTTTTGATCCTACTGTACTATGCATGTACCACTCTAATGTCCAAGGGCATAGCATTGAAGATTGTCGTGCTTTGAAAAGGGAAATAGAAAGAATGATTCAAGAAGGGATCATTGTGATCAAGGACAGTGACAGGGAGTATGAGAATCCTCTTGGGAACTTGCTGACTGAAGTTAATGATATTGAAATTGGTAATGATCTTGGTAATATTGATGTGGAACTCAGTGGCTAAGATGCCGAGCTTGGTAATTGGAAAGACGCTCCTTTCTTGGCTAGCCGGGGAGGAGACTTGGTGGTTCATTTTGTTGTCATTTCTGTTGTCCGGGTTATTTCAGGGTTGTAATCCGGATATTGTCTTGTGACTCAAACCCTTCTATCCTTTTATTTCTCCTAGTTCCTTTAGTCGCTGTAACTCATTTAGTGTCATCTAGATTTGTTCCAGGGTTGTAACCCCAGTTTAGTTTGCTTGTTTTGTTGTTCGAACCCCTTCACTGTTTGTCTAATGCAATTTTCTGTTTTCTTTTATTTCTAGTCATTCTTTGTTTAGTTCCATTTTTCTTTTATAGTTCTTTTCCTGCTGACTCTAGTGACATGACATGCACGTGTAATTCTCAGCCTGGTCTTAAAAGTTAGTTTAGTCATGAAGCAATGAAACAATTTTGAAGATGATAGGACATTTGAGGGAAATAAGTAAAGTTATTTTGAGATCACTTAAAGCCCAAATTGTGTGAAACTGGGGCAGATAGAAGATAAAGAAGATACTTCAAAAGATGGTACAAGGTTCTAGGCAATGGCATGACTGGGTTATCGCACTACTGTTCGCACTTCAGTAGGTGCAACTGCTTATTAGTTGGTATATGGTACTGAAGTAGTGATACCCGCGGAAGTTGAAGTTCCATCCTTTTCGGATTGTTGCTGAAGCTGAAATTGATGATGATGAGTGGGTCAAAACCCGATTGGAGCAATTAAGTCTGATTGATGAGAAAAGACTGGCAGCAGTATGTCACGGCCAGTTGTATCAAAAGAGAATGGCAAGAGCATACAACAAGAAGGTGCGTCCCCGGAAATTTGAAGTGGGTCAGTTGGTATTGAAACGCATCCTCCCACATCAGGTGGAAGCAAAAGGCAAATTTCCCCCAATTGGCAGGGGTCGTTCGTGGTAACGAGAGTGTTGTCCAATGGTGCTTTGTATTTAACAGATATAGAAGGCAAGTGTGTAGACATGGCTATCAATTCTGATGCGGTCAAAAGATATTTTGTATGATTTCTTTGGTTTAAATTGTGTTCATTCGTACTTTGCATATTTTGAGGATTGAAATGACGAAGGAATTTTATTCTGCTATCTGAACACTTTATCCATTATTACCCCTTTGAGCCTTATTTGTTTTCTTTCATACCCCTATTTTGGAATCAGTATCAAAGTTCAGAAACACAGATACAAAAGATAAATAAAGAAGAGAAAAGAGGAAAAAAGAGAAGAGGAAAGGAGAAAAGAAATTGAAAGAAAAGTAAGTAAAGCAAAAGAAAAAAAAAGAAGAGAAAGAGAAAAAAAAAGAGAAAAACAAGAAGAGAAAAAAAAGAAAAAAAAAAGAGAGAAAGGAGAATAGTAACAATAACAAAGCAATTCCTATGTCATGAACTACGTTCGACCTGATTCCTTTTAAGGATACGTAGGCAGCCTCACGGTTCGGTCCCATTAAAATAAAAGTTCAAAAGTCCCCAAGCAAAGAAACTGGGGCAGAAGTTATGGTTTTTGTAAGAGATCTGATTCCAAAAGTTGTAATTTTGAGCCCTTGTAAGCTATTTTTGAGCCTTTATGATACCCTTTCTTTCTAATCCTATCGAAAAGCCTACATTACGGTCCAAAGGAAGACCTTCCAATCAATCTTTGAGTAGTGCCAAGTCAAGCGAGTTAGAGGTATGATTCACATCAGGGGCAACACTCCGTTCTACACAAGGAAAACAAAAAATGAGAGGGTCTTATCGGTGAAAACCTTCACAGGCACCATAAGACGATGGTAAGTTGAGAGAAAGAACAAAATGAGAGAGGCTTGATGGTGAAAACCCTTCGGGCACTACAAGTCGAATAAGGATCGTGAATCGGATTGGAAAATCGGAGCATTGAAGCCCAGTTTCACGGCTTAGGGGGTACAACAAGAGTTGAACATCAGACTTTCTTGACAGATTAGGTCACTTAATCCACATGTGCATGTCATGGTCATTAGAGTTAGTATCCACATCTAATAAGTTTCTACTTTGTACTTTTCTCGTTAGGAATCATCTCTTTCCATTGTCATTTACTCTGTTCCTTTTGTCTTGTTTACTTCCTCTTCTTGAGTCAGTTTGGTCAAAACAAGTGAGAAATGACTTCAATATTTGCTACCAGCTTTCCAATTGCACAAAACGGAATCTGTCTTGCACATCAAAGTGGCATAAGTCAGGAAGGAACAGTAGGCGCACTGAGCTGGAAACAATCAACGTGCTTTGGTATTCATGTGAAATGCAAAGGTTCAGTATATGGCAATTCATGAGCAATGCAATAGATAAAGAGTATTGGGTTTAAACGGGTCAGAGGTGTTTTCTGTGATAAGGGTGACAGAGAAAGTGTTTAGTCAATGAACAAGCAATGTCTTTCAAGTTGAAATCAAAGTTATCATGGCAAGTGAAGGATCAATCGCCTCAAAGTCAATGCCACAAACCAACCACCATGTTTAAACTTACAAGTTTTCTTTGTCTGAAACAGGGGTGAAGGCTATGTTCATATCAAATCTTGGAAGCTTGAATTTTTCAGGTGTAATGCCCCAGTTCTGCTTACGCAAAGGCTATTGGGAAGATCACACATCACCCCTAGGAGAAACACTGCCTAGTCTGGGTTTTCAAGTTATATTTTGTTGTAGGAGATGCACTTCCTAAATTGAGATTTTACCCCTAGAGACGCACTTCCTAGTTTGGATCATCCTAGTTTGAGTCACTGATGTTTCACCCCTAGGAGACGCACTTCTTAGTCTGGGTCTTTCAGGTTGTATTTTTGTTTTAGGAGAAGCACTTCCTAAATTGAGAATTCATCCCTAGGAGATGCACATCCTAGTTGGAGTCACTGAAGTTTCACCCCTAGGAGACGCACTTCCTGGTCTGGATCTTTCAGGATACACCTGTAGGAGACACACTTCCTAAATTGAGAGTTCATTCATAGGAAACCCACTTCCTAGTTTGAGTCATTGAAGTTTCACCCCTAGGAGACGCACTTCCTAGTCTAGGATTTTCAGGATATACTTTTAGGAGATGCACTTCCTAAATTGAGCTTTTACACCTAGGAGACACACTTCCTAGTGTGAGTCATACAGGTTTTACCCCTAGGAGACGCACTTTCTAGTTTGGTTCATTTAAGTTCATTCCTAGGAGACGAACTTCCTAGTTTGGTTCATTCAGGTTTTATTTTTAGCAGAAGCACTTGCTAGTCAACGTTTTTGGGTTTTACTCATAGGAGACGCACATCCTAGTCTTGTCTTTAGTTTACTCTCTGTCGAAGCCCCCTTTTCCTTTTAAAAGGCGAAATCGGGTTTACGACATTTGGGCGGACAACTCCTTTCCCTTTTGGGAAGTGGACTTTGGAGTTTGAAGAGTCGCCACCTAATGATTAAGTGCATTAGGACACTAAGAAGGGTTTGAGTTGGAAAACCACAGTTTGGGTAAGGGCTAGAAATTATCTCGAGGGGAAGGTGTTAGGCACCCTCAAGATCCACTAGTGTAGTTCCCGACCATGCTACAATTGTGACTTTAAAGCAAGTAAGCATACAAGACAATTTCACATAAGGACCTCGAGTAGATATGTATAATGGTTACTAAGCATGCAGAAATTTTGAATAAGTGATTTCCTAGTTATTTGAAAGAATGTCTAAGTGCAAAAAAAAAGGGACCAAATAATGAATATAAACAATCAGATACAGAAGTGGGTGAGCAGAAAATTTTATTTAGAAGAAGAGGACAGTGCAAAAATTAAAGGGGAAATTTTAATGACTGAAACAAAATGCAGAATTTTAAAGAACTGAAAATTGTCAATCTAAAATAATTACATAAAGGAAGGGGGGTCCTAGGTTTGTAAAATACATGGATCATTCGCACAACACCGGTAGCCAATCGTACGCATGGTGTTATCGCGTGATCATCATCTCCATGTCTACCCTTCCCACCCCGTTAAGGTATTGAAGCGCGGAATGGTATCATTACTTATTGCATGCTATTACCCGTCCCGATCCTATCAGTTCTGGAGGCATTGGAACTACTAGTCCTAAAGGGAAGAGAATTGGGGCTTTTTAGAAGTTCAAGAAAGGATAAAAATCTAGGCGACAATCAAAATATATAGTCAAATAGGGGGAGACAAATAGCAATTAGGGCTCAGACATGCCTCCTCACTTAAATGCAAATACATAGCATGACTTCAGATACTGGTTAGGTCTTTAATTAAATTAAGACATAAGATAGGCTGATTCATCACATATTTCTCAGATGAGGAGTCCGAATTAACCTTGACTATATGTAGTTATCAGAACTGATACAGTTAATCAATTACCTACTGGTTTGCCTGGGTGAAACTTATAGGCAGGATATCTAACAATGTAGGAGTATACTGATTTTAAGGAGGAGGTTTGCTGATTTTATCAACAAAGATATGCAGACTTATGACTGATTCTAGATTCAAAACGCAAACTGATTCAGTTAATTTGCTCCTATAGGCATGATCTCTAAGCGTCATTGGTTTTAAAAAAAACAGTTGTATAAATGCAAGAGTCCTATAGACCTGATATCTAGAATGAATTGGTTATTATTAAGCCTAAGATTGTTTGCCTAATGGTGTGTACATGCAGAAAAACTTAAGGCATGATTTTATATGCAGAACCTATTGGCATGGTCTCTAAAATGCGGAAATGCAGAAGTGCAGAAGCGTAGAAAAACTTATAGGCATGTTTTCTAAATGCAGAAGTGCAGAAATTGTGAAAGACCTATAGGCAGGTTTTCTGCACGCAGAAATGCAAAAATTATAGAAGATCCTATAGGCATTCTTTCTAAGCGCAGAAGATGCAGAATTATAAAAAATCCTATAGGCATGCTTTCTAAGCGCAAAAATGCAGAATTATAAAAGACCCTATAGGCATGTTTTCTAAGCTTTACATGCATTCATTCCCATCCCTTTCCACTATCCATCCCAATAGTTATTACAAAGTTATTACAGACCGAATGGATCAAAAAGAAAGTAAAGAAAAAAACTTATATCAGCGGTTACAACTACATCTAATCAGCCTAATTCAGACTCAAAGTCCAACAATAGGAGATAAACCAACTTCCAGGATCGGACTTCCAAAAGACTTTCTCATATTTGGAGTGTGTCAAAGTTCCCAAGAATCTCAATGGGACTCCGGGCAGTGCTTACACCCCAAAAACATTTCAGAATCAAGAGCATAGTGCGGTGTGGAAAGCCCAGCTCTCAGATGTCCAAGTTCCGAGGGAACTCAGGGTCCCAAAGCAAGGGTCATAAGAGAGGCACAGAACTTAGAATCTAAGAGTAAGTGTAAGTGCATAGGGGGAAGGGAATCAGGGAGAGACACGACAGACTGGTGGTCATGCCTAGCAATTGGGATGCTGGCACACCCCTGACCAGCCTGCTAGCCAAACATTGAGAGTTAGGATCCATTGTGGATCAAGTCATGGCCTGGGAAGTAATTAGGATACTGTCAGACCAAGACCTTATCTCAGCACATAGAAGGGAATAGGGATAGGGATCCATGACAGAAACAGAAGCAAAGAAAAGAGATATGAAGCACCAATTACAGCATGTAAGCAATAAAGTAAACAAGAAGCCTGAAGCTGTAAAGTAAACACATAGGGGGTGAAGCAGAATATTTAAACAAAGGACATACCAGTTTCAAAGAAAAATAAGTAAGCAAAAGTAGCCTTGAAAAAGCCTAATTGCAAACAGCAGTTCCAAAAGATCTCAAGTAAAGCAGGATTAGAAAAAAAACAGTATTGCTCGAAAAGTGAGTTCAGTGTGTGAGTGGTGTATTTTCGTGTGTTTCTGATTATGAGAGAATTCCCTGATGATAGAAAGAGGGAGGACTAGGTCCTTATATAGGTTTCTGAAAACAAGTAAGGCAGGCTAAGAGTGCCCAAACATAGAAACCAATCAATTAGTATCAATTAAGACAACTAGACTCCTTTAATTAGGGGGTCTAGGTCAAACGACTAATTGAGATGAAATAAGGAGAAAAAATCAATTTACTAAGGCTCGATTAAGGTAAGGAAACCATGTGGTGCACAAATAGGATCAAATACATAGTTGGTAATTAAGGAAAGATGGAATAGTAGTGTTCTTTATAAAGTAAAAATAATGTATCAGTTTGAAAATTAGTCAAAAGGATCCCGGATCCTATTGTAATCACAAAGAACCTCAGGTAATTAAGGAAAGAATAATTCAAATGTTGGTACAGAATCCCAGAAGAAATACACAAGACCAAGTATTTTAAGGAAAACATCGCAAGCCTAGGATTTTTACACAAAAGGATAAAAAATAAACAGCCAGTAGGGTAAAGAAAAAAAGAAAAGGGGGTTCAATCGAAAGAAATCAGTGGTGAATCACTAGCATGATTAAAGGGATTTCAAAATCAATCCTTGGTGAAATCTTTTGGAAGGGAAGTTTTTCTCATATAAAAAGCATACAGTTCAAACAAAAGAAGAGTCTAACAATGAAAGTTTCAGAACCACAGGCAAGTAGGATTTGAGTTCGATTACAGGCTCACCGTGAGTCTGGAAACCTAGGGTTCCAAAGTGAAACCCTAGTGCCATCTGCCCAAAGAGAAACTCCCAAATTTTAGGGTTTCAAATAGAATCAGAAGTGAGAAATCATTGAGAGAGGAAAACATATGCGATAGCAAACACATTGATTCAAAGGCATGCTTGAGAAAATCTTGGAATTCAAAACAGATCTCAGAAGTTTAAACAAAGCAGGTACGAGTAATACTTAGCAGGAATACCAACAAAACTCAGTAAAGTGAAACAAAATCAAAGAGCACGAACACATAGCAAAGAGTAAAGGACAAACAACCTAGTTAACATGTGAACAAGGAACATAAAAAAGATCTTGCAAAATCGAAATAAGAAAACAAACTTGAGCATAATAAGAAATAAACAAGCGAGTATAAACACACATAAAAGAGAGCAAAAGAGTCGGAAAACATCTTAAAGAAACTTTTTCCAGAAACCCTAAAAATTGGATTTGAACGGTTTTGAGAAAGAAAATTTGGGGAAAACCCTTAAAACGTCAAGTAAGGACCAAGCATGTCACAGATTTAAAAGAAATGAACGAGTATAGAACCTTAGAAGGCTTAAAAATGGCAGAGAAGACCCTAGAATGAGAAGGTCTCGAGGAAAGTCGTATCCTGAGTCGGAGAGACTCATATTGCTTTGAACATGCCGAAAAATGGCCGGAGAGGCCATGGATCTTGTAGATCTGAGGCAGATCTAAAGGAGACCATGGAAGTCAGGCCTCCACTCTTCGAATAACTTAAGTTAGTGGTGAGGGAGAGCGAGCACAGGCCACCCATGGCCAGTATTGCCATGGATTCCGGTGGGAATGAGACGGGGATCGGTGGAATAGGGTTAGGGGGTTAGGGGGTTAGGAGATTAAAAAAGAAAAGAATGAATTATGGCCGTTGATCAAAATGATCAACGGCCAGGATTTAAAGAAAACCGGACGGGTTTATAAATTGGGTCAAGGGGTCGGGTTAAAAAATGAAATTGGGTCGTTTAACTTAGGTGGAATAGGGGTCAATTGAGGCTACAATTGCAATTGGAAATGGCTATGTATTAAATAACCAATTTCTCCCCTTTTAATTTTTATAAAATAATTAGACTAATTTTAAAAAAATAAATTAAAAACACTGAACTATGAATATCCTTCGCCCCTTATCTCCTCATCTTCCTATTTATAAGCCACAGCTTATTAATAATATATAAAAATTAATCTAAAAATACTGGGAATAATTTTATAATCGTAAAATGCTTATTAATCGTAAAATAGGCTATAATTGCAATTTTATGCCATTTAACTTAAATAACTATCAAATAAATTTATAAAAAATATGCAAGAAAATCACCTTAATTATACTTTGGTATAAATATGAGAATATAAATAAATTATTCCCAAAATGATAATCCTGGGAGCAATTATTGGATTTTGCATCGTTAAAATAGACACTAAATTAATTTTAAAAATCTTAGAATTTGGGAAAAGTACCAAAACTCGTGAGCATGCTTACATATGCATACACATTCTATTTTGAAAGTATTTTTGAGTATGAAAATACGTAGGGAAAAATTGGGTATCAACAGCTGCCCCTCTTTACTCGAGAAGGATGAAAGAGTTGTCGGGTAAAGATATGATGGCCAATTTTTGACCGAAAGAAACGATTTGGAAAGTTTTGACCGAGCTCCGGTTCCTGAGCTGCCTACATATCCCTGGTCTTACAGGAATCAGACCATATGTAGTTCAGGGTCCATTGGCGGAATATGCCGATGGAGGTTTTTGAAAAGAACGAACGCGATGTTTAGATTGAGAAAGGTGGTTGAAGCCTGATAGACTGCAGGGATTGGAGCGGGATCGCTCCTGCTGAGATGGCTGTTGATTGCCGGGGTACCTGCAAATGAATAATACCAACATGTATTGTGCATAAATTTAAACGTGATGCAAGTTCCCATTGGACCATGAATGCTGTCTTCGGACGATTAGGATGACGTCCTTGGACCATGACATCCTGGGCCATGAAGCGTATAATAAAGGATTCGCAGGCTATGAAATGATGTTCTCGGGCCATGAGGATGATGCCTCTGAACTATGATGCCTTTGAATAATGATATGCGAAAGATAAAAGTGGGGTCCTCAGGCACTGGCATGGCGTTCTCGGGCTATGAAAATGGTGCCTCCGAACAATGACGCCCTTGGACAAACTGGCGATGTTTCAACCCATGAAAATGCAGAAGGTGGCGATCTTCAGCCGATGCAAGATTTAAATAAAGGTGGCGATATTTCAGCCATGCAAGAGAGAAAAGTGGCGATATTTCAGCCTATGCAGAATTTAAATAAAGGTGGCGATCTTTCAGCCGGCGGATGTAAATTAAAGTGGCGATATTTCAGCCAGCGGATGTAAATAAAAGTGGCGATATTTCAGCCGATGCAGGATTTAAATAAAAGTGGCGATACTTCAGCCATGCAAGATGTAGATGAAGGTGGCGATATTTCAGCCAGCGGATGTAAATAAAAGTGGCGATATTTCAGCCGATGCGGGATTTAAATAAAAATGGCGATATTTCATCCATGCAAGATGTAGATGAAGGTGGCGATCTTTCAGCCGATGCAGATGGAGACAGGGCTTAGTCTCGGAAGGTAGAATGGCAGCCTTATGCACTGCGAGAATGCAGATGGAGACAGTGCTTAGTCTCGGAAGGCAGAATAGTAGCCTTATGCAACGCAAGAATGCAGATAGAGACAATGCTTAGTCTCGGAAGGCAGAGTAGTAGCCTTATGCAATGCAAGAATACAGATGGAGATAATGCTTAGTCTCGGAAGGTAGAATAGTAGCCTTATGCAATGCAAGAATGCAGATGGAGACAATGCTTAGTCTCGGAAGGCAGAATAGTAGCCTTATGCAATGCAAGAATGCAGATGGAGACAATGCTTAGTCTCGGAAGGCAGAATAGTAGCCTCATGCAATGCGAGAATGCAGATGGAGATAGTGCTTAGTCTCGGAAGGCAGAATAGTAGCCTCATGCAATGCGAGAATGCAGATGGAGACATTGCTTAGTCTCGGAAGGCAGAATGGTAGCCTTATGCAAGAGATGAAAGACGAATAGTAATAACGATTCTTAGCTGATAGCTGGTAGCTGATAGTCGATTGCGATATTGTGGCTGTTGGCGATATTGTATGCGGATAGCAACTGTGAGTAGGTGTGAAGGTTGATTTGTGACTTGGGTACCTGCATCCAAAGAAAAATTGTGAGTTTTGTAAGGGGGGAGGTTAATCCGTCTTCCCGTGGACTTTGCTCGTCCTGCTTTGTTGTTGTGTATCATTGGGGTAGCGTCGCTAAACAAAGCAACTTTGATAATAGTCATGCATGATTTAGTAAAAAGATGTAACGTAAATACATAATTTAAAATGATTTTCTTTTAGATGAACCGACGACTGCGACGCGGTTCAAGACATTGCAACCTTTCTCTTCGGAATTTTGAGGGCCCTCCTCAAAATTCTGCCCCAGTTTACAATTGCGGGGGGAAATGAAATTTTTATTGAATTGTGACCGAGCCCATCCCCTCTTAAACGGGAATCAGGTCAGACGTAGTTCAAATTACATCATATAGAAAAGCATAAAGATTACACATAGTAACGCTTGACTGCATCTGAATTAATTGGCTTTGGCCAGACTTCTCCATCCATTTCTGCAAGTATGAGGGCTCCTCCTGTTAGAACCCGGTGAACCATGTACGGGCCCTGCCAGTTAGGAGAGAACTTCCCCTTAGCTTCATCCTGATGCGGGAAAATTTTCTTCAACACCAACTGCCCTGGCGTGAATTGTCTCGGCCTGACTCTTTTGTTGAAGGCTCTGGACATCCTGTTCTGATACAATTGACCATGGCAAACTGCATTCATTCTCTTCCCATCTATTAGAGCTAGTTGTTCGTAGCGGCTTTTTACCCATTCTGCATCGTCAAGTTCCGCTTCCTGCATGATCCTCAAGGAGGGAATCTCCACCTCGGCGGGAATGACTGCCTCTGTACCATAAACCAACATATATGGAATTGCTCTGGCTGATGTGCGAACTGTGGTACGGTATCCCAATAGAGCAAACGATAGCTTTTCGTGCCACTGCTTGTGTTTCTCTATCATCTTCCTTAGTATCTTCTTAACGTTCTTATTGGCTGCTTCTACAGCACCATTCATCTGAGGTTTGTAGGCTGTAGAATTCTTGTGTTTAATCTTGAATGTTTCACACATTGCTTTCATCAGGTCACTGTTGAGATTGGAACCATTATCAGTAATGATGGACTTTGGGATGCCGAACCGGCAAACGATGCGGTCGCGGACAAAGTCTGCCACAACTTTCTTGGTCACTGCCTTATATGATGCTGCTTCAACCCATTTGGTGAAATAATCAATTGCCACCCGAATAAACCTGTGCCCGTTTGATGCGGCAGGCTCGATAGGTCCGATAACATCCATTCCCCAAGCGGCGAACGGCCATGGTGAGCTTGTTGCAGTAAGCTAGTTTGGAGGCACTTTTATCATGTCTGCATGTATCTGACAACGATGGCATTTTCGGACATACTGGATGCAGTCCGTTTCCATAGTCATCCAAAAATATCCTGCCCGGAGTATCTTCTTTGCTAAGACAAAACCATTCATATGTGTACCAGAGGTCCCTGCATGAACCTCTTCTAACAACCTGGATGCTTCCTTTGCTTCGACACACCTTAGTAATCCCAAATCGGGAGTCCTCCTATACAGGATTCCCCCGCTGTGAAAGAAGTGATTGGATAATCTTCGCAGTGTGCGCTTCTGAGTAGCGTTTGCAAGTTCTGGATATTTTCCTGTTGCCAAATATTCCTTGATATCGTGGAACCATGGTCTTCCGTCTGCTTCTTCCTCGACATGAGCACAATAAGCTGGTTGGTCATGAATCTTTATTGGAGTAGGATCTATGAAGTTCTTATCCGGATGCTGAATCATAGATGATAGGGTAGCCAATACGTCGACAAACTCATTCTGGACTCTAGGGACATGCTGAAATTCTGTCTTTGTGAACCTCTTCCTCAACTCTTGTACATGATGCAGATAAGGGCTTGGAGTTCTTGGTTGCCCATTCTCCTAGGACTTGATGTATGAGCAAATCTGAATCCCCGATCACTAGTAACTCCTGAATGTTCATATCAATGGCCAGCTTGAGCCCTAAGATGCAGGCTTCGTATTCGGCCATGTTGTTGGTGCACGGGAACCTGAGCTTGGCAGACACCGGATAATGCTGACCTGTTTCTGATACTAGAACTGCTCCTATGCCAACTCCTTTGAAGTTTGCTGCTCCGTCGAAAAACATTCTCTAGCCATCATAGGATTTTGCGATATCTTCTCCTATGAAAGAGACCTCTTCGTCAGGAAATACGTCTTTAGAGGCTCGTATTCTCCGTCCACGGGATTTTCGGCAAGATGATCTGCCAGTGCTTGTCCTTTAACTGCCTTCTGAGTCATGTAAACAATGTCGAATTCACTCAGCAGGTTTGCAACTTGGCTAGCTTGCCCGTGGGCATGGGCTTCTGGAAGATGTACTTCAGCGGATCCATTCTCGATATGAGATAAGTGGTATAGGCACATAAATAATGCCTTAACTTTTGGGCTACCCAAGACTCTAATAGAGAATACCGGGCCTCGTACGGGGTGAACTTCTTGCTGAGATAGTAGATGGCTTGCACTTTTCTCCCCGTTTCGTCATGTTGTCCCAAAACACAACCGAATGCCCCATCCAATACTGCAAGGTAGAGCAACAACGGTCTACCTGGTTCGGGCGAAACTAGAGCTGACGGCGTTGACAAGTATTCCTTGATTCTGTCGAAGGCTTTCTGACAATCATCAGTCCATTTGGTGGTGGCGTCCTTCTTCAACATCTTAAAGATTGGCTCACAAATGATAGTGGACTGAGCTATGAAACGACTGATGTAGTTGAGTCTTCCCAAGAAACTCATAACCTCTTTCTTGTTCTTTGGCGGTGGCAATCCTCGAATGGCCTTAACCTTTGATGGATCCGGTTCTATTCCTCGTCGACTTACGATGAACCCAAGCAGTTTTCCGGCGGGAACCCCGAATGCACATTTGGCGGGATTCAGCTTCAGATTGTACCTTCTTAATCTGTTGAAGAACTTTCTCAGATCTTCCATGTGGTCAGTGGCTTTCTTGGATTTGATGATGACATCGTCTACATACACCTCGATCTCTTTGTGTATCATGTCATGGAAAATAGTAGTCGTGGCCCTCATGTAGGTGGTCCCAGCATTCTTTAATCCAAACGGCATCATCTTGTAACAATACATCCCCCACGGCGTAATGAAAGCCGTTTTCTCCGCGTCTTCTTCGTCCATCCATATCTGATGATACCCAGCAAAACAATCAACGAATGACTGCAGCTCGTGCTTGGCGCAATTGTCAATCATAATGTGTATGTTCGGCAAGGGGAAGTCATCTTTTGGACTGGCCCGGTTGAGATCCCGGTAGTCGACACAGATTCTGACCTTCCCGTCCTTCTTCGGTACTGGCACAATATTGGCTAACCATGTTAGGTACTCTACTACCCTGAGAACCTTGACTTTGACTTGCTTGGTGACTTCTTCCTTGATTTTCAAACTCATGTCAGGTTTGAACTTTCTGAGCTTCTGTTTTACTGGTGGGCATGTGGGATCGGTTGGCAGTTTGTGATCTACAATTGATGTACTGAGACCAGTCATATCATCATACGACCAGGCGAATATGTCCTCATATTCCCTTAGAAATTCCGTGTACTCTTTCTTTTCTGACGGTGACAGGTGAACACTGATGCGCGTTTTCTTGACATTCTCGGTATCCCCCAAGTTGATAACCTCAGTTTCGTCCAAGTTAGACTTAGGCCTATTCTCAAAATCCTCAACTTCTCTAACAATCTCTTCTGGTATATCATCTTCTTCGGAGTCTATATCCGTTTGTTGCGTTGTCTCGTTGCATGTCACAATCGTCGGTTCATCAAGATAAGTAACAGTAAATGATAAGAAGTAATAAGAGCAAGATTTATAAGAAACTGAAATGCTTTAATAAACTTCGTAATTGTTTTGAACATTGGAGCTCTTATTTCGAAATTAAAATGCGGAAAAGAAAAAGTCAACTAGCAAAAAATAAAGATGATGCATGGTGCTTTGCTCAGCCTTGCTACCCCGAAGCTTTCCGGGCCCTGGTGGTTCTGGTGGACCAATTGTTGAGGCGCGTTCCTCGACTCACAGCTTGTATGGAAGGGCCTTCCTCCCCTTCCTCATCGAAAATGACATAACAATCCATATTGTCGTCTTCCAAGAACAGATTCTTTATTGCCGCCAACGCTTTCTCTTCTTCTGAGCCATATATGACGCCTGCTGGTTGAAAAGTCTGCTCCAGGCGAGGTATCGAATGCTCCAATGGGTAGTAAGGACCGCGCCATGGTGGCGACCATTCACTAAACTCTTTCCAGGTGTACTCATATCCCAAACCAAAAGTGGTACCGTGTTTCTTCAGCTTGATGGGTTTGGCGATTCCCTGGAGGTTTTTGCCGAGCCCCTTGCCAGGTTCGTATCCATACCAATTCAATATTCTTTCAATCTTGTTATTCCACCATTTATCCTTGTCTACGGCGTTGACCCGCTCGATATGATGGTAGGTTTCCCCGCCTATCTTCCTTCTTCCTCCGATTGCTGGATGGTCTGGTGACTGTATATGGGATTACTACCATCGCCATGAATAATCACCTCTTAGTTATTCCACTCGAACTTCACTGCCTGGTGTAGGGTTGATGCCACAGCTCCAGCGGCATGAATCCAAGGCCGTCCCAATAGCAAGTTGTAAGATGCTGGGACGTCTATTACTTGAAAGTCAATGTCGAACCAAGTTGGTCCCATTTGCAGACACAAGCTGATTTCCCCAATAGTGGATCTTTGGGATCCGTCGAAAGCTTTGACATTGATGGCTCCATCCTTGATCTCATGCAGGCTCTTTCCCAATGTCCTGAGAGTTACCAATGGACAAATATTGAGGCTGGACCCTCCGTCAACCAGAATTCTGGTGATGGAATAATCCTCGCATTGCACAGTGATGTGCAATGCCTTGTTGTGGCTTAGCCCTTCCGGTGGCAGCTCATCCTCGTGGAAGGTGATTTTGCGGCTCTCCAATACTTGCCCTACCCGAAGTGAAACACAGATCTGTCGCTATCCCAGAATAAAATTGCAGCCTCTATGATTTTGTTGTCGGGTTGGATTTCCAAAAGAGAAGGCAAATTTCCCAAATATTTGCGGACGAGATTCTGATCGCCGGAGTGAAGGTCTTCCCACCAGCTTAGCAACCTTGGGTGAATGTTGGTTACCATGCCGAATCTGGGGACTTCGTGCCTCATTTTCTGCAAAACAAAGTGTTAGACCCTTACCCCGCCGGACTCGACTTATTTAAACCAATAATTAGCATAAATGGCATTTAGCTCTCCAAATAAATGCACAGACGTGGTAGTGTCCGTTTGGGTTCCAAGGAAACCCAGTGGACTTTGGACAAGGCTATCTTAAAGAGTCATTATGTGGACAACATAACTGACTCGGCTAGGTTTGACAGTGATGCATGCACAGTTTAAACAGAATAAGGTTTCTATGGGGTATTAGACCGGTATCCTTGAGTGGAGTACTCAAGAGGAAAAGGCACGGAACCGTCTATTGCACCGCTGATCGACTGGTTTTACCGCAAATACGCCTTTGCCAAATTTAGGGGGTGATAATATCGGAAGGGCGCAACCACTCATTATAAGCGTTGCTATGGTAATTGTTTGGCACGAGTGGAATATGATGTTGAAGATGCAATTACAAGAATAAAACAAGTTGTCACGTATTTGCACGTAAATAAAGTAATGATTACAATAATTGCTCGTAATTACAACAGTATTGAAGGAAAGCAGTAAAAGCATTAAAGAAAAGAAAACAAAGAGCCAAGTCAGTTTCGAAGTAGAAGAGAAATAAAGACCTTAAATAAAAGCAATAAAGAAGCAATAAAGTCACAAATAACATGAAATGGTAAAAGCCTAAAGAATGAATCCCCAGCAGAGTCGCCATGCTGTCGATGCCCCCCTTTTCCTTTTAAAAGGCGAAATCGGGTTTACGACATTTGGGCGGACAACTCCTTTCCCTTTTGGGAATTGGGTTTTGGAGTTTGAAGAGTCGCCACCTAATGATTAAGTGCATCAGGACACTAAGAAGGGTTTGAGTTGGAAAACCAGAGTTTGGGTAAGGGCTAGAAATTATCTCGAGGGGAAGGTGTTAGGCACCCCTCAAGATCCACTAGTGTGGTTCCCGGCCATGCTACAATTGTGACTTTAAAGCAAGTAAGCATACAAGACAATTTCACATAAGGACCTCGAGTAGATATGTATAATGGTTACTAAGCATGCTGAAATTTTGAATAAGTGATTTCCTAGTTATTTGAAAGAATATCTAAGTGCAAAAAAAAAGGGGACCAAATAATGAATATAAACAATCAGATACAGAAGTGGGTGAGCAGAAAATTTTATTTAGAAGAAGAGGACAGTGCAAAAATTAAAGGGGAAATTAATGACTAAAACAAAATGCAGAATTTTAAAGAACTGAAAATTGTCAATCTAAAATAATTACATAAAGGAAAGGGGGGGGGGGGGTCCTAGGTTTGTAAAATACATGGATCATCCGCACAACACCAGTAGCCAATCGTACGCATGGTGTTATCGTGTGATCATCATCTCCATGTCTACCCTTCCCACCCCGTTAAGGTATTGAAGCGCGGAATGATATCGTTACTTATTGTATGCTATTACCCATCTCGATCCTATCAGTTCCGGAGGCATTGGAACTACTAGTCCTAAAGGGAAGGGAATTGGGGCTTTTCAGAAGTTCAAGAAAGGATAAAAATCTAGGCGACAATCAAAACATATAGTCAAATAGGGGGAGACAAACAACAATTAGGGCTCAGACAGGCCTCCTCACTTAAATGCAAATACATAGCATGACTTCATATACTGGTTAGGTCTTTAATTAAATTAAGGTGTAGGATAGGCTGATTCATCACATATTTCTCAAATGAGGAGTCCAAATTAGCCTTGACTAGATGTAGTTATATGAACTGATACAGTTAATCAATTACTACTGGTTTGCCTAGGTAAAACTTATAGGCAGGATATCTAACAATGTAGGAGTATACTGATTTTGAGGAGGAGGTTTGCTGGTTTTATCAACAAAGATCTGCAGACTTATGACTGATTCTAGATTCAAAACGCAAACTGATTCAGTTAATTTGCTCCTATAGGCATGATCTCTAAGCGTCATTGGTTTTAAAAAAACAGTTGTATAAATGCAAGAGTCCTATAGACCTGATATCTAGAATGAATTGGTTATTATTAAGCCTAAGATTGTTTGCCTAATGGTGTGTACATGCAGAAAAACTTAAGGCATGATTTTATATGCATAACCTATTGGCATGATCTCTAAAATGCGGAAATGCAGAAGTGCAGAAGCGTAGAAAAACTTATAGGCATGTTTTCTAAATGCAGAAGTGCAGAAATTGTGAATGACCTATAGGCAGGTTTTCTACATGCAGAAATGCAGAAATTATAGAAGATCCTATAGGCATGCTTTCTAAGCGCAGAAGATGCAGAATTATAAAAGATCCTATAAGCATGCTTTCTAAGAGCAAAAATGCAGAATTATAAAAGACCCTATAGGCCTGTTTTCTAAGCTTTACATGCATTCATTCCCATCCCTTTCCACTATCCATCCCCAATAGTTATTACAAAGTTATACAGACCGAATGGATCAAAAAGAAAGTAAAAAAAAGTTACATCAGCGGTTACAACTACAACTAATCAGCCTAATTCAAACTCAAAGTCCAACAATAGGAGATAAACCAACCTCCAGGATCAGACTTCCAAAAGACTTTCTCATATTTGGAGTGTGTCAAAGTTCCCAAGAATCTCAAAGGGACTCCGGGCAGTGCTTACACCCCAAAAACATTTCAGAATCAAACGCATAGTGCAGTGTGGAAAGGCCAACTCTCAGATGTCCAAGTTCAGAGGGAACTCAGGGTTCCCAAAGCTAGGCTCATAAGAGAGGGGTAGAACTTAGAATCTAAGAGTAAATGTAAGTGCATAGGGGGAAGGGAATTAGGGAGAGACACGGCAGGCTGGTGGACATACCTAGCAATTGGGATGCTGGCACACCCCTGACCAGTCTGCTAGCAAACCATGTAGTGCACAAATAGGGTCAAATACATAGTTGGTAATTAAGGAAAGATGGAATAGTAGTGTTCTTTATAAAGTAAAAATAAGGTATCAGTTTGAAAATTAGTCAAAAAGATCCCGGATCCTATTGTAATCACAAAGAACCTCAGGTAATTAAGGAAAGAATAATTCAAACGTTGGTACAGAATCCCAGAAGAAATACACAAGACCAAGTATTTTAAGGAAAACATCGCAAGCCTAGGATTTTTACACAAAAGGATAAAAAATAAACAGCCAGTAGGGTAAAGAAAAAAGAAAAGGGGGTTCAATCGAAAGAAATCAGTGGTGAATCACTAGCATGATTAAAGGGATTTCAAAATCAACCCTTGGTGAAATCTTTTGGAAGGGAAGTTTTTCTCATATAAAAAGCATACAATTCAAACAAAAGAAGAGTCTAACAATGAAAGTTTCAGAACCACATGCAAGTAGGATTTGAGTTCGATTACAGGCTCACCGTGAGTCTGGAAACCTAGGGTTCCAAAGTGAAACCCTAGTGCCATCTTCCCAAAGAGAAACCCCCAACTTTTAGGGTTTCAAATAGAATCAGAGGTGAGAAATCATTGAGAGAGGAAAACATACGTGATAGCAAACACATTGATTCAAAGGCATGCTTGAGAAAATCTTGGAATTCAAAACAGATCTCAAAAGTTTAAACAAAGCAGGTAAGAGCAATACTTAGTAGGAATTCCAACAAAACTCAGTAAAGTGAAACAAAATCAAAGAGCACGAACACATAGCAAAGAGTAAAGGACAAACAACCTAGTTAACATGTGAACATGGAACAACAAAAAGATCTTGCAAAATCGAAATAAGAAAACAAACTTGAGCATAATTAGAAATAAACAAGCGAGTATAAACACACATAAGAGAGAGCAAAAGAGTCAAAAAATATTTTAAAGAAACTTTTTCCAGAAACCCTAAAAATTGGATTTGAACGGTTTTGAGAAAGAAAATTTGGGGAAAACCCTTAAAACGTCAAGTAAGGACCAAGCATGCCACAGATCTAAAAGAAATGAACGAGTATAGAACCTTAGAAGGCTTAAAAATGGCAGAGAAGACCCTAGAATGAGAAGGTCTCGAGGAAAGTCGTATCCTGAGTCGGAGAGACTCATATTGCTTTGAACATGCCGAGAAATGGCCGGAGAGGCCATGGATCTTGTAGATCTGAGGCAGATCTAAAGGAGACCATGGAAGTCAGGCCTCCAATCTTCGAATAGCTTAAGTTAGTGGTGAGGGAGAGCGAGCACAGGCCACCCATGGTTAGTATTGCCATGGATTCCGGTGGGAATGAGACGGGGATCGGTGGAATAGGGTTAGGGGGTTAGGAGATTAAAAAAGGAAAGAATGAATTATGGTCGTTGATCAATGATCAACGGCCAGGATTTATAGAAAACCGGACGGGTTTATTAATTGGGTCAAGGGGTCGAGTTAAAAAGTGAAATTGGGTCGCTTAATTTAGGTGGAATAGGGGTCAATTGAGGCTACAATTGCAATTAGAAATGGCTATGTATTAAATAACCAATTTCTCCCCTTTAAATTTTTATAAAATAATTAAACTGATTTTAAAAAAATAAATTAAAAACACTGAACTAATTAATAATATATAAAAATTAATCTAAAAATACTGGGAATATTTTTATAATCGTAAAATGCTTATTAATCGTAAAATAGGCTATAATTGCAATTTTATGCCATTTAGCTTAAAAAACTATCAAATAAATTTATAAAAAATATGCAAACAAATCACCTTAATTATACTTTGGTGTAAATATGAGAATATAAATAAATTATTCCCAAAATATAATCCCGGGAGCAATTATTGGATTTTGCATCGTTAAAATAGACACTAAATTAATTTTAAAAATCTTAGAATTTGGGAAAAGTACCAAAACTCGTGAGCATGCTTATATATGCATACACATGCTATTTTGAAAGTATTTTTGAGTATGAAAATACATAGGAAAAATTGGGTATCAACACTCTCATCGTTGCATCAATAGTATAAGTGGTTTACAATTTTGCTAACAACTCACAAATCTTCCTAGTGCAAACTGGGGCAGAAAATTTCGTTTGTTTTGATTGCAGGCACCCACATGGAAAATAGGGAACACAGAAAGCTTCAGCAATCAGGCACCCACCTGAAAAACAAGGGAAGACAGTTCAAAAGAAAAGCAGTTTCAAGAAGAGGACAATTCAGGTTCAGCAATCAGGCACCCACCTGGAGAACAAGGGAAGGCAGTTCTAAGGAAAAGACAGTTCAAAGGAAAGCAGTTCAAGTTCAGCAATCAGGCGCCCACCTGGAGAACAAAGGGAAAGCAACAATGTTCAAAGGAAGACGATTCAAGTTCAGCAATCAGGCGCCCACCTGGAAAACAAAGGGGAAGCAATTCAAGTTTCAGAGGAAAGGAAGACAATTCAAATGTTGGTAATCAGGCGTTCACCTGGAGAACAAAGGGAAAGCAATTCAAGTTTCAGAGGAAAGGAAGACAATTCAAATGTTGGTAATCAGGCGCCCACCTGGAGAACAAAGGGAAAACAACAATGTTCAAAGGGAGACGATTCAAGTTCAGCAATCAGGCGCCCACCTGGAAAACAAAGGGAAAACAGTTCAAGTTTCGAGAAAAACAGTACAAGTATTAAAAATCGGGCGCCCACCTAGAGAATAAGGGAATTCACTTCAGAATGCAATTCAAGTCAGCAACAAAAGAAACTCGCAGCAAGAATGCGAGTCAACACTCCGAGATGATCAAAGGAAGTTAGTCACAATCCAGAATAAAGAAAAAAAAAGAAAGGCAAGAAGTGAATCCAAATGCAGAAGTTGATGAAAGATGTGGTATGCTCAAGACATGACTGAAGTCACAAGTATGGTATGTCCGGTTTTGATCCGAAAGTCTGAAGAAGAATGAACTAGCACCTGCAACTAGCAAGTGTCAAGGTTCAAATCCAAAGTCTGCATGAAGAATCATTCAAGACTCAAGCTTCAGAAGACTTATAGATAGGAATCTTGTAACTCGTAGTTGACAGGCTTAGCTAGTCTTTTTCATTTTTTGATTTTTGATGTAATAACAGGATCGCGGACCGGAACCTCGGCGGAATGGCACCTCGACTGGCTCTTCACCTCAGTATACTCCATCACTGTTCTCACTTCTGAACTACACGTGGCCTGATTCCTTTATAGCCAAGGATATGTAGGCAGCTCATATACCAGGGCTCGGTCACATTCCCCTTTCTCTTAGTTTTGGTCTACCTAAATAAGGGTCGGATAAAAAAACTTGTCTAGTCGTTCTTTGTCTGAAAATACTTCGTATTTCCAGTCAAAGAGGGGCAGCTGTAGAGATATGATTTTTGACCCTCCCCAAGATTTTTCATATTTTAGCACGTAAATATTTAATTTAGGCCTAATATAGCTATTTCAACTATTTTTGACTCCTTTATGTCAAAAAAGTAAAAATTACAAAAAAATAGGTTTGTTTTAATGGTTAGTTTTATTTTAATAATTTTCACTTAAGTAGGGCCAATTAAAATCTTTGGTAATATTTCAATATGGATAGATTTTTAGTTAATTGAGCTAAATTTAAGCAAAGCTAGTCATAAAAGCCCAAGTTTCTAGCCCATTCCCTGAGCCCAATACCCTTAACACCTTTCTTGAAAACCTAGGGACCTAATATACAAAGAGACCGAGGACTAATCAGCTAAAATACAAAATATAAACCTAGACTCTAGGACCTAGATATATAGACTAACGCCTAAAAAATCTGGGGGGGGAGACTAAGGAGCGCCGCAATACACAAGACCACCCCCCCTGATTTTCATCTTCTTCACCCCACCCCATCGCCAGATTTCAACGCTGCTTCTCCCACTAAGCAGCAACCTGCATCAACCACAGACACCACAGACCCCTCCACGATTCTATTTCTTCTTGAACCAAACGAACGACCATCCCCTCCCTGGACCTGAAGACCGATTCTTCTTCAACAAAAATCAAAAAACGCCCAAGTATGAGCATCACCTTCTTCAGCGTTTGAATAGAGCCGGTAACCCCTCCCCATCACCAAAAATTTGAAAACAGCCCAACCTTCACCCATCTCCAGCCACCTTCACAAAACCAGTAGCCCGCAGGAAATCCAGCGGATACAGTGACGGAAACATGAGAAGGGAGCGGAGACTACAACCATCCATCGCTGCCTCTGTTTCTTCTCATTCACGACAGCTCACTAGAACCAGCCCGCTACTCGTCTCGAAAAGTCACACGCAAAACAGTTTTAAGCTGGGGTTGGTTTGAGGTCGTCGCTGTCCGTTCGAGGCTCAATTGCCGGTCCGAGGTTCAGGTCATTAGCTCGCTTTTGGTTTATTTTATCGGAGGCTTCTTTCATTGTATGCGTTTAAGAATATGCAGCAACAAAGGTCCATCTCTTACTTTATTCTAAGTTTTCTGTTTGTGTTTTGTCTCTGATGATTAAGGATGCTGTTCAAACACTTTGTGTGCATACTCTTTGTTGTTGATTTTACCGTATGAATTTATGAGATTGTTTAGAAAAAAGGTTTCTGGGTTTGCTATGGTTTTGAGATTGAAGCAATGGAGCTTCTTGATCTGGTTTCGGCTTTTGCTTTATGAAAACATAAATATTGAATGATGAATTGATAATAATGATACTAATGATTATTAGCTTGTAAAGGATATATGCGTGAGAAATTTGTGAAAAACGTATACTGCTGGTGGATTGAACATATTTAAGAAGCTACAATTATAGATTTTTTTTTATTATTTAGTACATAGAATATAATTTTCAATCATAATCGATGGCCCCTATATTAATTTTACAACTTAGCTTGGAAAGCACTTTGAATTCTCGTAGTTCGCTTTAAGCGCGTTAATCAAATAATTATCATGGCTACGGGTATGGTTCCCGTGACGTAGTTGTGATTTGTACTAAATCCGGATGTACATTTCATGTGACCCGATTCTAATTTCCAATAATGTTAAATAGAACGTGTTGTGAATCACGGGTGCATTTCATGTAGCTGGATTACGATGTGTTTTAAATAACTTTGAATTTTCCTGAAATATTAAAGGCGGTTTTAAAGCTAAAAATGCACATAGGTTTTAAAAGTATTTAAAATCAGATAATTAGGCCAATAATAGCAGTTGAGCGACCGTGCTAGAACCACGGAACTCGGGAATGCCTAACACCTTCTCCTGGGTTAACAGAATTCCTTACCCGAATTTCTGTGTTCGCGGACTGTAAAACAGAGTCAATCTTTTCCTCGATTCGGGATTTAAACCGGTGACTTGGGACACCATAAATTATCCCAAGTGGCGACTCTGAATTTTAATATAAATAATCCCGTTTCGATTGTCACTTAAATTGGAAAAAACTCCCTTATACCCTCTTTTGGTGTAGGAAAAAGGAGGTGTGACAGGTATTATTCTTATCCGAAAGATTATGATTGCCCATCCCTCCATTGTTTTTTGGTAATTTGATGTTTTCCCATTTAATAAGGCGTAGTTTACGTTTCTGAGCCGTGGATCCCCAATGAAAGTTTCTTTCATATCGTTCTAACTTATTTGTAATATTAGTAGGAAGCTTGATCAATTGCATTACATGATTTGGTAAGCAATTTAGGGTTGCTTTTATTAGGGTAGTTCGTCCTGCCATAGTTAGAAAATTTATTTTCCGCTCGGCTAGTCTATTTTTGTAGTTATCAAGAAGGAATTAGAAATCGGATGTTGTGGGTATTTTTTTTGTTTTTGTGAAAATAGGATATCCAAGATATTTTTCAAAAGTTGACCCTTCGGTCATTTGGAATGAATGGATCACTGTTTCTTTATCCACTGTGGAATTATTTTTAGAGAATTTTTTTAGACTTAGTATAATTAATAGTTAAGCCCGAAACCTTAGTAAAAAGGTTGAGTTTATCAATTATACATTGATGCTCTTTGTGGTATTTTTTGAAATTAAAGTAATGTCGTCAACAAATAAGAGGTGAGAGATTTGTGGGCCTTGTCGAGATAATTTGATGGGTTGCCACTTTTGGTAATCTACTTCAATGTGTATTTTACGTGAGAGAATTTCCATACAAAGAATAAAAATATAAGGTGATAGGGGGTTCCCTTGACGAATGCCTCTTGAAGGTGAGAAAAAAAGGATGGGTTGTCCATTAATGAGTATTGAGATGGAAGAGGTAGTAATGCAAGACATTATTAATTTGATCAACTTAGGTGGGAAATTGAAGTAATGAAGTGTGTCATGTATGAATCTCCACTCTAGTTTGTCGAAAGCTTTTTCTAAGTCTAATTTGAGTAGAAAGGAAGCCTGAGCACCTCTTTTTTTATTGAAATGATGCATAATCTCTTGTACTATAAGTGTCTTATCAGATGCCATACGATTAGGCAAGAAGGCTGATTGTTCCGGGCTAATGAGACTATATAGAATTGGTTTAATATGGTGGACTATGATTTTGGTAATTAACTTATAAAGAGTGTTACAAAGGCTTATGGGCCGATAGTGGGTGATGAGGGTAGGTTGTTGTGTTTTAGGGATGAGGCACAGATAAGTTTTATTAATATCTGAAGGAATTCGTTGTGTGTTAAAGACTTCCTCACAAAAAGAAGTGACTGAAGAGTTCACTTAAGTCTAATAATTTTGAAAGAAGTATGGATGTAATCCATCTAGTCCAGGTGCTTTAAAGGGTTGGAAAGTTTTAAGGGCATTGGTAATCTCTAGTGATGTAAGGGGTGAGTCTAATTTTGAATAGTCATGAGAATTGATGGTATGATGACCAGCTTTAAATTTAGGGTTTGTGTTATGGGTGTGACTAGTGGTAAATAAGTTATGATAATAGTCTTCTATTGAAGTGTTGATTTCTTTTTGATCTAATATCCAGTTTCCCACCGAGTCTTTAAGAGCAGTAATACGATTTCGTCTACGTCGTTGTAAAGTAGTAAGATGTTATTTTGTGTTGGCATCTCCATCTTGAAGCCAATTTATTTTTAATTTTAATTTTCAAAAATCCTCTTCGGTTTTAAGAAGGTCATTATATTGGGTTATTAGGTCAACTTCTAGATTTTGTAAGAAATGGCTAGTAATGTATTTGGGAGAATTTTGGATTTGTATTCTAGCTAGAAGAATTTTTTTCTTATGGAATATGTTACCAAAGGTAGTTCTATTCCATTCTTGGATATGATTTGTAAAGTCTTTGATGGCCATTAGTAAAGGCTTATTGAGTGTCCAATTGTTGGTAATTATGGAAGGGAACTGAGGGTGAGTTTGTCACGACCCAAATTGGAGGATCATGACTAGCACCCGGGTCATACTTGCCGAGCACCAACGTACATTTTATCTAACCTTTCTTATTATCTTTTAGGGCCGACGAGATCAATATAAATAGTAGATATGGATCATAAACAACCAACAATGAAAGATAATGGCATGAACATACATAACATGGGATTACAAGATTGTCAAAAAATGATATATAACGTACGAGCTACCACACAGCCATGAAAGACTATACAACAAAAATCAGCAGACAAGGCATACTTAACTATACATGTGACGACACTTGTCTATGAGCCTCTAAAGGAACATAAGTGATGCAACATTGCCGGAACAGGGCCCCGACATACCCATAATGTCTATAACAAAAATGTATACCAAGACCACAACAAGTCCGGAGAAGGGATCTCGCCAATAACCGCTGAACTGGGCAACCTACTGTGGTGGGGGAGTTGCGTCTACCTATCTATCAGGACCTGCAGCACGATATGCGGTGTCCATAAATAAAAAGGACGTCAGTACGAATAAAATACTTAGTATGCAAGGCAAGAAGTCATAAGTATGAACAGTAATATAAATAGGGATAGAGAATATACGACCCGTAACATATGGGTACCTCTAAGGGCTACTGACATGAAATGCATGATGCATATATATATATATATATATATATATATACACATACACATACATAAACTTTTATATATACATACATAAACTTTTAAAACATACGCCTCTATGGGCGTCATCATCATCATATCGTACCCGGCCATAAATAGGCTCGGTAAAAACGTACCCGACCGTAAATAGGCTCGGTAAAAATGTACCCGGCCGTAATAAGGCTCGGTAGAATCGTACCCGTCCACGTGGAGCTCGGTAAAACCCAACTGATCAGTGGTTGCACAATAGGTGCCGTACCCGACCGTCTATAGCGCGACTCGGTAGAGTAAAATAGATACATATATATAATGCATGTTGGACTCATTGGAATAATATTCTCAACCTTTCGGAGTGACGTAAGGTTGGTATCCTCTGTACACATTATTAGGACTAACTCTTCATCATGAATCTTATAAGAATCAGGAAGTACCAACAACATTGATAACATAAGAATAAAAGAAGCAACATCAACATCAATCGCTCCATAAGAAGGGAAACAATGTAAGTACTGCTAGCTTCTAAGAGTAGAGTATCGTTGGAAGCTCGTTCATTATATTATGTACAATCGGAGTCGTGCAAAAGAAGGAAAGGGAAAGCCTCACATACCTTGTATATACTTCCCAACGTCAAGCTATGCAAATGTCATGACTCATTAGTCTACAATAAGAGAAATGACACTATCGTTATCGTTTAGGCGTCGTAACTATCATGTATCAATCGCAACCTATTTACGATGAAACGGACAGAACCTTCCCTATTTATATGACTTCCTACAAGTCAAAACAATCACCAAACAGCCCAAAAAACATCAGTAATAATCATGTTGAGCCTCCCAAAATAGTCCGCCAACCAACAACATTACTACCAAGTCTTTCGATAAATATTTAACAAGTTCTAGCTTCAATGACTTAGCCGCAACTTGGATAATCTTAAATACATGTAGGCTAAGAGGTTCCTTACCTTTAAACAGAAAGAAAAACTCCAATTTGACCTTAATTGTCCATGAAATATCCCTCCAATGCTGCCTTAAGAACAAGGAAACAAAACTAGCAATCAATTAGGGTTTTTCGGCACTAGAATCACTTTAGAAGACTTGAAATCACCTAGGGTTGATGTTAAAAACTTGAGGGAATATTTAAAAAACATAAACCCCTTAAAAAAACCTCTCACGCGATCTGTAACAACACAAAAATGAGCAACAACAAGAAGAACAAGAAACTTACTAGCGCCACGGGACTCCCGACACTTGATGTGTGTTATTTGCCCTTTGTTTGGGTCTTGGATCATGAGAGGAACTTGAGAGAATTTTTTTAGGCTTCTAAGGTCTGAATACACTAAAAAATAATGACTTAAAACGGGGTTGAGGCATATTATATCTATCCATATCTCTTAAACCACCTATGTGGGCCCCATAGAGAGCTAGTGCAGTCTCGTGAAAATGCGAATATCTCTCTTCTCTGATATCGTATCGACAAACGGTTTAATGTATTGGAAACTAGACTCGTAGATCTTCAATTTGGTCGTAGATCCCCCCATAAATCCAAGTAAATTGTGAGAAAAGCTTAGTAACATTTGACCTAAAGTTTAAGTAAAATTATGAACGTAAGTTGCGACAACTTTTGTCGACTTTTGTTTCATAAATCGTTTGACTTCAAGACTTATGATATGGATATTATATGATTCAAATACCTTAAAATACGACCTCTTGATTATATAAAGAACCTCTAGGTTTACCCGAAAATACGGGTTACAACATCCTTGCTTCGTTTAACTTCTAATACTTGTTAACCACCCTTATACACCCTTCTATCATTTAAGACCAATAGGATTAACTTCTTATCCTCTCAAAGATAATCTCTTCTTGGATTTACGTTGACTAAGTTACGGCATGAACTAATGTACGTAAATATAGGTTGTAACAGAGTTGTCCATATTGTTTCAAACCGGAAATTTTTTTCATTAGGTGCTTTATGTTTTTTAAGATTTAGTAGTAACGGACTATGGTCGGAATGTGTTCTGGGTAGATGGTGAACTGAAGTTTCTAGGAAATTGTTTAACCACTCATAATTTGCTAAACATCTATCTAATCTTTTCAATATATGATGAGATAGGTGTCTATTATTGGACCATGTATATTTACTACCTGTATATCCTAGGTCTACTAGATTACAGTAGTTAAGGCATTGTACAAAATTATCACTCCTTTTATTATTCATTTTTAATCCGCCATATTTTTCTGTTGATTTAATGATTTCATTAAAGTCACCTCCGATTAACCAAGAAAATCTAATTTGATCATGTAAAATTCGTAGGTTATCCCATAGAACAGTACGTGCATGAATATCATTTTTTGCATATATAACAGATAATAACCAAGGTTTAGGGTTTGGATGTACCTGGACAATGGAATGAATTTCATGGCTCGTGGCAGCTACCTGATCTAGCTTTATTTTATCATCCTTCCAAAGTAATGCAATTCCTCCATAAATTCCTTCAGCTGGTGATTGAGCCAAGTTTGAAAAACCAAACTCCGACTTAAGTGCTTCATGGTCTTGCATGTGAGTTTCCAGTAGTGCTACCAATGCAGGCTTATGATAGTTGAGCATGGAACGGAAGTTACGTTTGAACTCTAGTGACTGTGCCCCTCTACAATTCCAAATAACAAGCTGCATGGATTGATTATTGAGTGGACTGGGTGGAGTGTCCCTCTCCATTATTGAGGATCTGTTCATCATTGCTGGAATTAACACTATTGCAAATTTTCCCACTTCTGGATTTCTTGTTGGACGGATGTTTAGTAAGACACTTAGCAGTTTCGGTAGACAAGTGATAATTACTTTTCTTTCATACTGTTATTTTAGGGTGTAAGTTTTGTTCCCATTGAGATAGCATAGTAGTGGTAGTGTTTCTCGTATCTCTGCCATGGTGGCTTCCACTCCCAATTGAGCTATTTTGTCTAGTTTGTATGGAGGTGGACTGGGGTGTTAGACTGGACTCGTTGGTAGAGTTAGTGGATGATATGGTGAAGCTTGGGCATGGAGTGGTATTATGGGTGCAATGGATGTACGAGGTTGGATCCAAGGAACAAAGGTTTGAGGTGGTTGTTGTGGTGGGTAGAAGGGTAGCTCTAGTGTGTTCACTGGTGGAGATGGAGGGATATGCAGTGGTAGTGGTATTGGAGAGGGTGGTGTCGTTTGTTGGTGTTGGTTGAAAGCTGATGGTGGATGCATGGCCCATAGAAATTGGTTGTAAAGTGTCACCCCCATACGCATCCCCTCTGTGACTATTTGTGCTATGTCCACCATATTTTGTATCCTCACTATGACATCCTGGTTGTTGATTTCCATGGTGAATGTTAATGCATGTTCTTGCAAGCTCATCTCGAGCCAAGACTGTTGAAATGTTTGTAGTAGTGGGTATTGAGTTATGTAAATGAGTGTGGGTTGTGAAGGGTGGTCTTAAGGTGGTTTCATGGTGATTGTGTTGAGAAATATGGGGTGTTGGAGAAGGTTGGTGTTTGTGAAGGAGATTATTCTCCGGTGGTGGAAGTTGTGGTGTGATCGGTTCATTTGGTGAGTGTATATGTATGAGGGAAGGGTCGTTTGTAGTTATAGGGATAGTAGGGGTTAATGATGATGTTTCAGGGTGTTCTTGGTTATGAGAGGGTAATTGGGTCGGTTGATTTGATAAGGGTAATAAATTTGTAGCAGTAATTTCGTGTGGTTTACGGTCACGTGAATGGCTAATTGGGGTACTTATGTTGGGTATTGGGATTCGCCAGTCGTTGGTGTTATTGTTTGGGTGGGAAGAGTGGTCATTGGGCCTGGGTTTTGTAAATCATTTTGGGTTATGGGGGGGAGGTGTAGTTGCCGTAACATAGGCCATTACTTGAGTGCCTATAGAGAGGTGTGAGTTGGAGTTGCATGGTGTTGAGTTGGCTAGATTGTCAGGTAGTGTTTCCACGTGCAATTTATTTGTGGTATGTGTAGGTATTTGATAAGATGATTCATCAAGTTTGGTCAGTGAGTGTGTGTTTTGGCGGTGCATGTAAAGTGAATTTGATGAGGGCTGTGTATTGTCATGGGCCATATCATTTGGGCCTGATGGACTGCTCGTCTGGTCCATTGGGTGAGGGTCCATTAGGATGCTAAGAGTTGTTTCATTAAAAAATTTTGGGTTAGTAGGAAAGCTAGTAGGACTTAATTTGTTAATTAATAATTTTTTATTTGTGGAATGGTTAGCCGTGTGTGAGAGATTTAGGTTAGAAGCCATGCCCGTGGATCCTGCACTGGCATTTGTCATCATGCTTGGTGGTGCATGTTTTGCTAGGGGAGATTTTCCTTTAGTGCGAGTATTTGATGGAAAGGTGACTGTTTGCCATTCATTTGTGGTAATATTTGAATCTGTGGTAGTATTAGGGTGTGAGTGTTGTTCTTGTATATTTGTGGGGTGTGAGGTGGAGAAGTTTCAGTTGGTAGTGTGGTATGCAATTTGTTGGTGGTGGACGCCATGGAAGAAGGTGGTGGGGATGGATAGAAGAGTTTTGTGTGACCTAGTCGACCACATAGAGTGCAGAGCATATTAAGACCCTCATAAAGTATTTGTTGTCTATGTGTACCAAATGTACACATGTGTTTTGAGGGGAATTTCTAGAGGAACTTCTATACATATTCTTGCATACCGGCCTCTTGTAGTGGCCGGCGTGCATGTAACAACTTTGAGTAAGGATCCAATTTTTTCACCTACTCGTTGAAGTATTTCAAAATCGTAGAACTCCGTAGGTAGTTTTGGTAATCGTAACCAAATTGCTGTGTAGGTGAGCTGGGTGTTGGAGTCTATAAACTTGGGTTTCCATTTGCGCACGGATAGGAAATGATTGAGTATGAACCAGGGCCCATTGTGAAGGGCATTGAACATATTTTCTTCTTTTTGAAACTTAATTAAGTAGAAATCACACCCTATATCTATTAATGGTAGATCCTCTATGGGCTTCCATAGTGCCTGTAGTTTAGTTCTTAGAGTTTGATGCCCAACTTTTCTTCCAAACACTTTGACAATGATAGAGAATTTTCATAGCGAGTAAAGGCGGAATTTGTCAGCTGATGTGAGTGGTATGAAGGTGTCTTGGTGTATATTATTTGTTGATTCATATGTTAAATCATTATGTGATTGTGTTTGGTGGCATGTATTGGGGTATGATGTGAATTGGTTGTTGGTCAGCAGGCTTTGTGCAAATGAAAGTGTGGGAGGAGTGGCAGTGGCAGTGCTTGGATTTAGAGGTGCAGTTGGAGGTGAGTCAAGGTGCATGGAGCTAATGTCCGGCGGTTCCGGTGATGGGATGGTGGCGGCGTTGTTCATGTTATTCTTCTTTTCCTGGAGAGAATTTTACATACTGTCACGACCCAAAATCCACTACGGGTCATGGTGGCGCCGGACACCACTGTCAGGCCAGCCAACTAAAATACTTAATTAAATTCTTATTTTAATGATTTCAAAAATACTTCTTTATTACATTTAAACGATACTTAGTATACTCCTACGAATGAATAGTGAAATATATTAAACAACCTTTAGAATCTCCGAACAAATCCAAATACACCCCCAGAACCCGGTGTCACAAGTACATGAGCAGATTTCTAAGAGGAATCAATAAGTGCAATAACTGTCCGGAATACAATTGGACAGAAAAATAATGAAAACCCAGAGAGAGACTATACTAGCTGCGGAACCACTTCAAGGAAATACAGCTCACCTAGTCTCTGCGCCGTCATGCCGCTATGCCGCTAAGCCACACGATAAACCTGTGCAACAAAAATGTACAACAAGTGTAGTATGAGTACGAAAACACCGTGTACCCAATGAGTATCCCGCCTAATCTCGAAGAAGTAGAGACGAGATGGCCAACTTTGACACTTACTAATGGTCCAGTAATAATATACTAAAATGTGAGAAAATCATGGATTTATATAGCATGCTCTAGTTCACAAAGCTGTAAAACAGGTAAACGCCTTTAACAAATAACAAAGGAATTTCAGGATTTCTTTCCATTTATCTTCAGCAATTTATGTCAGGCCAAAAGGCAATTTTAACATCAAGTATTTCAAGTAAGCAATATAAGCATGCGCATATCACGCCGAGGCGACGGCCCGATCCAACAGAAATATAAACTGTGCACTGCCGAGGGTCGAACGGCTCGAACCAATAGATGCATCTATTTCCCCCGCTCGCGAATCATCCATGCGACGCGGTCAACATAAAGTAAACAAATACCCTGCTCGCGAATCATCCATGCGACGCAGGTACACACAAGAATACATGCTCAAACAGTTAAATTAAGAATTATCGGGGAACATCTTATCAAATAAAAACCAAATCCTCTTTTAACAATTTAAGAAAATGAAGTCTAATCCCTTTTGAAATTCATTTACGAGTTCAATTTGATTTTAACAATTCAAATGTCAATAAGATTGCAAATATCCCAAGTATAGCATGCTTTTGGGGTCCTAGACTACCCGGACAGTTGCATAATAGTAGCTATGCACGGACTCTCGTACGTAACCCCCACAAATAGGAGCACATAACCAATTAACTCACCTAAGGGGACAATTCCCTCTCACAAGGTTAGAAAGGAGACTCACCTCGCTCCGAAGACCCATGACCGGCATTCTACATTCTTCCGAAGGCTTGAACCAATGCACAATGCTCCAAAACTAGCCAATGGTTATACAAATCCATTAATATATGCTAAGGTACTCATTATAATCTAATTTATAACAATTCCTAACCCCAATTGGAAAGTTGACAAAAATGCCCTCGGGCCTACGTGCCCGGAATCCGAAATTTTTCGAAGATAAACTTGGCCCATGACCTTAGGAACTCAAATATATAATTTTCTCTAGATTCCATACCCGAAATCGTGGTTAAATTCCAAGAACAATAATTTTCTAGGTCTTCCCTCAAACCCCAAGTTTTTCTACAATTTTCAGGCTCAAATCCATGTATAAACCTTGTATTTGACTCAAAGCTAGCTTAAGTTACTTACCTCATGACGAGTGACGAAAATGGCACCTCCAAGCTGCTCCCCATCGACTCCAATGGAAGAAAAATGGGGTTGAAATGAACTCAACCCTGAATTTTAAAGACCTCACTGCTCCAGTCATTTCCGCACCTGCGGACCCCACCCCGCTTCTGCGGTTCCGCAGGTGCGGTCAACAACCGCTTCTGCGATCCGTCCTGGCCGCCCCCTTTTCGCTTCTGCGATGCCCACTTCCGCAGATGCAGTCCCACTTCTGTGGAACCTTGACCGCATCTGCGGTCCACGAACCTTCGAATAAATCCGCTTCTACGGCTCCCTCTACCGCCTCCGCGGGGCCGCTTCGGCGGTTCCATTTCCGCAGAAGCGGAAATACCAGCAACCAACAAACCTCAGCCTTCCCAAAAAACCATTTTCGATCCGTTAACCACCCGGAATCCACCCGAGACCCCCCGGGACCTCAACCAAATCTACCAACCAACCCCAAAACACATTACGGACTTGCTCGAGGCCTCAAATCATATCAAAGAACGCTAAAACCATGAATTACACCCCGATTCAAGCTTTTTGAACTTTGAACTTTCCAACTTCTACTTCCGATGTTTAAACCTATCAAATCATGTCCGATTGACCTCAAATTTTGCACACAAGTCGTATTTGACATTACGGACCTACTCCAACTTCCGAAATAGGATTCCGACCCCGATATCAAAAAGTTCACTTCCGGTCAAACTTCTCAAAAACCTTTAAATTTCTATTTTTAGCCAAACGGCTCCAAAATGATCTATGGACCTTCGAATTCACTTCCAATCGTACTCGCAACTCCAGAATCACCATACGGAGCTATTCACAGTCTCGGAATCCTAAACGGACATCGATAACACTGAAATGCGCTTCAAGCCAAACTTATGAAATTTCTTCTAAAATGCTAACTTCCACAATGGCGCCAAAATACTCCCAGGTTATCCAAAACCCGAACCGGGCATACGCCCAAGTCCGAAATCATCATACGAATCTGCTGGAACCTTCAGATCCTGATTCCGAGGTTGTTTACTCAAAGATCCAATCCTAGTTCGTTCTTTCAACTTTAAGCTTCTGAAATGAGAATCCTCTTCCTAAATCAACTCTGAACTTCCCGGAACTTAATTCCGACCACGCATACAAGTCATAATGCCTGAAATGAAGCTGCTCATGGCCTCAGGCTGCTGAACGGAGCGCTAGAACTCAAAACGACCGGTCGGGTCGTTACACATACAATGTTGTAGACTATCAACCACGTAGTTGATTCCGGGATTAGGCTAATGTTAAAATGCTTGTTGATTATTTAGAAAAATTTCATATTGCTACAAATAAATTTTCTGGGCAATATTATGCTACAATTTCTAACTGTTTAGTTTATATTTCAGAACTTGCAAATTTGTTGGCTCATTTTTTAAAGGGTGGGAAAATTTATCAACTTGCTATTGACTCTATGAGAAAGAAGTTTAAAAGTATATTTTTCCCTATTCTCCATATTTATGGTGTTGCTGCTTTGTTAAATCCTTGAATGAAATTAGGAGGTCCTCAATTTTGGTATGAAACTGTTTATAATGGTTAAGATGATGAGTTGCCCAAACTTCCGGAAGCAATAGCCTCAATTAGAATAAATGCTCAAACTATTTATAATGCTTATCAAGTTGCATTAAATCATGCTAGACCAAATGTTCCAACTTCTTCTTCTTTTGATTCTCAATCTTCTAAAAGAACTACGGGAGTAAGAGCACTTAGTGCTCGGGTGGGGTGTAGGGGTTATTTTGGTTCTAGTAGTAATGATTTTTCACAACTAAATGAGCTTGAAGTTTTTTTGTCATAGCAAATTGAGGAAGTGAATCCCGACAGATCCTTTAATATTTTGCAATGGTGGAAGGACAAAGAAAACACTTTCTGTTCTTTCAAGGATGGCCCGAGACATTCAACTATTCAAGTTTCAATAGTGGCATCGGAGAGCGCTTTCAGTCAATCAAGACTTCAAATTGGTGATTATAGAGCGGCTATGAGGGAGCGCTTGAACAAATCAGTACTTTTCAGAGATTGGATCCGTTCGGAAAGAAGAAATTTCGGACTTGCTGAATCACAATCAGAGGAAGACGAAACTTATGAAGAAATGTTAGCTGAACTTGCAGAGGATGCTGCTTCGCCCGACAATGGAAGCGGCGATGACCAAGCTACTTTTTCCCCATCACCAAAGGAACTTCCTCCGAACCTTGAAGGATTTATGAAGTTTGTAAGAGATAGCATGTAACTTGTATGAACAAAATTAGTAAGTATTATGTAACTTGTATTTTGGCACATCTTGATTAGTTCCTTTTTCTTCTCAATGGTGGTATTGACACCTTGTTGTGCTCATTCCATAGGGAGGAGGAAAACTAAGAAAAATATTGCCATGTTTTCTATTGCTATAATAAAATTACAAGGCATTGCTTTGAATATCTTTTTACAATATTTTTATCTTTAAATTTGAATTAAAAAATTAAGTCACATTTCTATAATAAATTTACTAGGAATTGCCTTAGATATTTTTTTAACATCTTTTTGTCTCTGATTTCTATTTAATTTTTTTTTAAATCACTACTTAGATGTTGGGCCCACTTAGCCCACTAAGCCCGTAGGCCCAACCCATTTAGCCCGGGACCATGAGTTCATGGGCCCGATCTCGGGCCGGTTCCTACAAAAAGACTGTTAAGCCCGGACCGTTAAGCCCATTTATTTTAGGACCGGCCCGGAACCGCGGCCCATGAGACCGGCCCACTTGGCCCGTTTAGGGCCCGACCCATCCTACTTTCTACCCCTACACATACGAGTAAGTAGAGACTGGATCAAATAAAACTTATACATCTCTATGGCAAACCAGAACCTGTGATGACCGCATCAGACGACTCCGCCTCAGGTCTAGCTGGAAATGCATAGCAACATGGCTGAGCCCCACCAATCTAACCTCCACCTCTAGGATTGCCTCTCACTGATTGGACTCCACCTCTAGTTGTCTAACCTCCACCTTTAGCTGCCTAAACCCTACCTCTAGCTGGCTGAGCGGGCGGTGCAGCAACCCGTTCCGAAATCATAGAATGAATACCCTACTGTGGCATGCTTCTCCTCAATCTAGGATAGTACCTCCTGATATGGCCTGCATCTTCGCACTCAAAGCAACCCCTCGATTGACTTTACTGCTGAGTCTAAGACTATCCTTGATAACCCGAATGACCACCGTAGCAACTCTATAGCGGTGGTGCACTAATAGGAGCTGAAGGTGCACTGGATATTGGCTACTCGGAATGAGACCCATACGCACCATGACCACCAGAAGGACCATGAGACACCTGTAGTGCTTATTGAACTGTCATGATAGGATGACCTCTGCCAAATGAACCCCTGCCTCCAGACGAGGCTCCACTGAAACCACCAAAATGGCGAGGCCTTTTCTCAGATGTCACCTCTCTACCTTAGCCACGAATACTCTCGATCCGTCTAGCAATCCCCACAACCCGAGTAAAAGAAATATCATCCTCAATCTTTGTGGCCATATGTAGCCTAATACCATAAGTAAGGCCATCTATAAAACTCCGCACCCTCTCCCTCTCAGTAGGGATCAAGATTGCTGCATGGCATGATACATTGATGAATCTGGTTTCATACTACGTAACAGTCATGCTACCCTGCTGAAGGCGCTCAAACTGACTACAAAAATCCTCTCTATGAGTGAAGGGGATTAACTTCTCTAAGAACAACTGTGAGAATCGAGCCCAAGTAAGAGGAGGTGAACCTGCTGGCCTGCCTCAAACATACTCCTGCTACCACCTTTTGACAGAATCAGTCATCTGAAACACTATGGAATCAACTCCATTATTCTCTACTATACTCATGTTGTGCAATATCTCACGGTAACGGTCTAATAAATCCTAGGGGGTCCTCAGAAGGTGAACCACTAAACTGAGGGGGAAATAACTTATAAAGCATGTCCAACCTATACATCCCCTCAGATGATATCGGGTGCCTTTCCTCGGGCTATGTAGCAACACCATGCTGAGCTACCCAAACTAGTAAAAGTACTAGGTTTTATACCCGTGAGCTATCTGCTCTGGGTATGAGTAGCGGGAGTCTGGGCTCCTCCCCCAGCCTGAGAGGCGGCTGGTGCCATAGGGAACACATCGGCTTGGGCCACACTCTCCGTAAGGCCAACCAGGTAGACTAGGGCCTCCTGAAGCATGAGGGTAGCAATGAACCCCCTTGGGACCTGAGCTGGTCCAACTGGCACGGTTGGAACAGGGATCTCAACGTCCTGCTTGATTTGAGGCTCAAATATAGGTGTTGTTGTGCGTGCTCTAGGCTGAGATCTGCCTCTACCTCTGTCTGTACCTCGGCTTCGCCCCCTACCCTTGGTAGTGGCTGCAACCTGGTCCTAATTAGCTATGGATGGCGTACGTGTCCTTTCCATCTACGAGAGATTAAGAGAAGAATGATTCAAACATTAGTGATAGAATAAAGTCGCACGATAGAGAAAGAAAGAAAGTGAAATTTCCTAATGCTTTATAGCCTCCAGAAGATAAGTACAGACGTCTCCCTATCGATCCTCAAGACTCTACTAAGCTTGCTCATGACTCGTAAGACCTAGGCAACCTAGTGCTCTGATACCAAATTGTCACAACCCAAAATCCTAACCACGGGGCTGTGATGGCGCCTAACATCCGCTTGGTAAGCAAGCCAATATTAGCTAAAGAATTAATCAGATTAACAATTTAAAAGCAAGATATTAAGAATTAAGTACTGAAATACTCAGAATATATATAATAAATCCACAAGTAACGTTGTCTATGCTAATCCCAAAAATCCAGAGTCATAAGTATATGAATGATTAGAATGCTACAAATATTGTCTGAAATGAAATACAATTGTTAGAAACAAGATAAATAGTAAAATAAGAAAGGAAGAGGTTTTAGGGACTACGACCTTTGCACCTTTACCTCAAGTCTCCTGGACAGATCTGACTTGAGCAATCTCCTCTATGCGACGATAGGACCATCTCCATGATTTGCACAAGAAGTGTAGAAGTGTAGTATGAGTACAACTGACCCCATGTACTTTGTAAGTGCGGAGCGTAACCTCGATGAAGTGGTGACGAGGTTATGACAAGACACTCATTATAAACACATACAAATAATAAATAGAAGACAACAGAAACATAGAAAAGACAGATAACTCATAAGAATGAGACGCGAAGGTCAACTAACAGAGGGTCCTAGAATAACATCATCTCATAAGCACACATCACAGTACAAAAATAGAATACTACAACTACGAAAAGGAAATCCAATTAGAGATAAGCTGCCCATGAACATTATGGTATAGGTAAAAGAGAACAAGGAGGAAGCCCTCCCAACACATCATACCTCGTTGCGGTACGCAACTTGATCCCAAAGACAAATCAACATCTGTTGCAGCGAACAACCCAATTCCAGTATCATTTCAATATTTGTCGTGGCGCGCAACCCGTTCCCATTATTATTCATTTCCATTCTATTGCGGTGCGCAACCCGTTCCCAATATTATTTCACTATCATTAACAACTCAATACAACCAATTCCAAAATCACAACACAACTGGCACTAAAGCGTATAACACGCAAATGACTACAAGTACAAGTAGAGAACAACCAATAACACATATTTATAAGGTATCCTCACATCGTAAACCAACACGAACCTTAACAAGTCATTAACACAAGAATAGCTATGGGTTCACTCAATCGAATATAACATCATAAAGTGCAACAGGTAATATGTAAAGGCAATAACGATAAGTAAATGCATGAAATAGTAAAGACGTTCATCTAACACAGGTTAAAGCATATAGCAGGTAAAAGCAAATATTTCAACGAATGAATAAATATAAACATGTAACAATTAATGACAGGTAACAAGTAAATGCTCAAACTACAAGTAAGAGCATATAGAAATTAAAGCATGTAACAACATATAACATGGAATAAATGATAACATGATGATAAATATCCCACCTTGCATTCTTGTCCCCACACATATTTCACATAGAAAATAGACCAAACTAGTCCTAATTCCCTCAAGTTAAAGTTAACTACGACACTTACCTCTTTCCGGAATCAAATCAACAATCAACCACATTTTTTCCTTTGAAACAAGCCTCCAAACCAATCGAATCTAGACAAATATAGTTCAAACAATTCAAAACAATCTTTAGAAACTAACCACGAGTAAAAAAGGTTCAATTTTTTTAACTAAATTGAAAAGGTAACTGAAAGTCAACCCTGGGCCCACGTGGTCGAAATCTGAGATTCAGACCAAATCCCGTGTACCCATTCACCCCGAGCCTGATTATATTATTTGTCTCGAAATCGGACCTCAATTCGAGGTCTAAATCTCAATTTTACACAATTCTTAAATTCTACGCAAAACTCCCAATTTCTACTTTGAAATTCATAGATTTGATGTTAAAATTCATGAAAAGGTAGTTGAAATTGATTGAAAACTAGTTAATATTGCTTACCAATGAATTCGGGAAGAAATTCCTTTTCGAAAATCGCCTCTAGAGAGTTTAGGAATCAAAATGGTGTAAAATGAGCTAAGTCCCGAAATTTCCCACTTTTATCCAGCTGCAAGTATTGCAATTGCGAACTCTTGTTCGCAATTGCGATGCCCGCAAATGTAAACAACTAATCGCAAATACGATCAGTGCCAGTCCCTCAGAAGTCGCAAGTGCGACATATAACCCACATTTGCGAAGTCCCTATCCATTACAAATATGATGCAAACTTCGCATTTATGAACCCGTCCATTAATCCCACTCATCGCAAAAGAGACAAAATGGTCGCAAATGCGAACCATCCCCAGATCGCAAATGCGATAATTTGTTCGCAAAGCGAAGACCAGCCCCCAGCTCCCACTTCGCATTTATGAACCTGACATCGCAAATGCGATCAAGTCTTTGCAAATGCGAGACCTAAAACTCATACCGGTAACGGACTTGTACTAGCAGTTCCAAAATTTATCAAAACTCATGTGAAACTGACCCGATTCCTCGGGCTCCAATCCAAACATGTACACAAGTGTAATAACATCGTATAAACTCGCTGGCTCCACTCAAATTGTCAAAACAACATCAAATATCAAGAATCGGTCATCAAAACTCAAGGATTTCAAGTTTATCCTTGACAATCTTTCACACAATGCGCCGAAACACCCTCGGGTCACTTGGGATCCCAACCAAACTTGCGTACTAGTCAAAAAATATCATACGAATCTACCGGAATCGTCAAAATACTGATTCGAGGCCGTTTATAAAAAAAACATTGACCGAGGTCATCTCAAACCTCATTTCAACTCAAAACTCACATTTTTTTTTGCACATAACCTATCCAGATGTCAATACGGACCACACACTTAAATAATAAATCATCAAATAAAGCTATGGGAGATCTCGGAACATAAAAAAAGGAGCTAGTACTCAAAAATGATCTATCGGATCGTCACATTGGGGTCGATTTACTCATAGTACATTTTCACACCTTACGTGCAGATATTAGAGTTGAGCTGTTGTGGCTAGCATTGAAGATGTATCAGAGTTCCACTTGCAAACTACCATTTTGCTCATAGTAGTTTAAGATTTAGTTTTCTGTTTATGTAAATTTCAAACAGATGATGTATTTTCTTCACATCAATATTGTACTTCTTAATCTTAGTGGCTCATGACTTATACTGCTAGTTTTTAAAAATAATTGTATTAATTTTATATTGTTATTATATTATTTATTTGATGATCTTCAGTTCAATATGAGTTATATCTTGGTTGGCTTATCTAGGAGTTAAGTTAGTGCCATCATGACTTGTTCGAATTTAGATCGTGACAAAAATACTCATTATATCTCAGCATAATTGTCCTTGAATAATTTAATGAATAGAATAAATTAAAATAAATCTAAATAAGTTGATAATGTTTTAGCATAATCTAATAAATAACTATTGTTATATTTTTATTTTATGAATGACACGAAAGATATTATTTTTTAAGATGTCAATTTTGATCTTTAAGATTAATTGCGCTAAAAATTAGGGGTAAAAGTAGGAGCATCATGATTTTTAGCTACTTACAGTTTAATGGAGTCAATGAATCATAGTTTTTGCTCTTCTTTTTTTTCACAAAAAAAAAGTATTCCTTTTCTTAAGAACATAAATGACTAACGAGCTTTAAGTCAATTAAATAAACTAGTCACATAGAAGGGAATTATTTTGAGCGAAAATAAAAAATAGTCAGATTTACAACTAGTAATTGAAAAATGACCACAGTTTCCATATTTGACATTTTGAAGGACTAATGTTAATTAGTTTTCAAACAAACCGTACCAACACCAAACACCTTAACTTCACTGGCATTGCCTATCTTTAACACTCCAGAATCAACATGAGTATAAGATGAGAAAAGTCTTTTCTTGGTGTGACATGCGAGGTAGCTCCAGAATCTACTATCCAGCTCGTCTCATGGGATACTAAATTGATGACGTTTTCATCATACGCAAAAAGAAGGTCATCTCAAACAATAGCAGCAACATTCTTCTATTTATTTTCAACTTTCTATCCTACTCTAATATCTTGCTTCAACTTGTGGCAAAACCTTTTGATATGCCCTTTTTTGCAAATTCTGTTAGAAATTCTTGTGACCGCTACCTTTTTCCGTTATCATTCCCATTTCTGGTAATCAAAGAAAAGATGGCTAGTGCATCTTCCAACCATTATAGAGCCGTTGGTGCTCCGGTGCCGGAGAATGATGTACCCTTAATCGAAGAGGGAGTGGGTCCAGTGGAGGGCAAGAGTTTTCCGACAGTAGATGAGGTGGTTCCCTGTCCAGGGAAGGCAAGGACTGATTTCAACAACCCTGCTGGGGATGAGCCGGAACCTGTTTTCTCGGCGATGGATGTTGCGGCGCTCACGATGTTCAAGGCCAAATGAGGGATTCCCGATCACATTGAACTAGTTCCGGCAGGTCGGGACATAGTGCATATACACCGCCCGGGCTACTGTGCGTTATACGAATATCCGTTTATCATTGGATACACGATTCCCCTTCCCTCGTTGGCGGTGGACTTCTGCCGCTTATACGAGGTATGTCTGGCCCAACGCTCTCCGTACGTATACAAGCTCTTCCTTATGCTTAGCAAATATGCGGAGCTAACAGATCAGGGAGTCTCTCTACAACACATGCTTCATCTCTTCTCACCCTCATTTTCTTAGGGGCACGATGATTCATCTGCGAGGATAATTTTTCACATCTAAATTATGTATTATACTAATACCCTACCCCGTTCATCTGGGGTTCCGGGTATTCCTACCATTTTTTCTTAACTCTTTGAACTCAACATTAAAGCACTATAAGCAAAACTTAGCAAAATCAGAAACAAGTTAAAATCAGAGATCTTTGAAAAGAAAAACTTAAAGGAAAACCCTAATCGGAGAAGATGAAGGGTCGTTTCGAAAGAAAGTTGAAAAACTTTCGAGAAAACACTTAAAACACTCATAGCAAGTACATATCTAAAGTAGATCTGAAAGAAATCGAAAGGTCTTAAAGGTTAGGGTTTCGAAAAACCCAGAAAAAGTGAGAAAGGACTTGAAAGTTACTGATCTAACCAGAAGAGTCAAAGGATGTGACTCGATCGGCCATGGCTGGCCGGAGAAAGGTCAGAGATGACCGGAAAAGCCATGAACAACAGTCGAGCAAGGACTGGACCAGACTCCTTCGAGGTCTCGTCATAAAACCATAGAACCCAACACATGCCATGGAAGGCTGGTAAATATTATGATGTTTGGACCTTGACTTATTTCTGGTTCTACCTACGCTCCTCGAACCTCTTGTTCTATCTCTCCCCCGGTCTTCTGTAACCAAAACATTTGCTTATGAGGAAGAACCCTGAGATTTTCTCCTTACTTCCTCGTTCAACACACCACTCTTGGTGTAACGACCCGACCGGTCGTTTTGAGCTCTAGCGCGTCGTTCAGCAGTTTGAAGTCATGAGCAGCTTCATTTCAGGTTTTATGACTTGTAGGCGTGGTCGGAGTTGAATTCCGGGAAGTTCAGAGTCAAATTGGAAAGAAAATTCTCATTTCAGAAGCCTTAAGTTGGAAGAATCGACTAAGACTGGAGATTGGAGTAAACGAACTCGGAATCAGGATCTGAAGGTTCCAGTAGGTTCGTATGATTATTACGGACTGGGGCGTATGTCTGGATCGGGTTTGGATAATTCGGGAGCGTTTCAATGTATATTGTGGAAGTTAGCATTTTGGAAGGAATTTCATAAGTCTGGGTTGAAGTGCATTTCAGTGATATTGATGTCCGTTTGGGATTCCAAATCTGGGAATAGCTCCGTATGGTGATTCTGGAGTTGGGAGCCCGATCGGAAGTGAATTCGGAGGTCCGAGGGTCATTTGGCTAAAGATAGAATTTGAAGGTTTTCGAGAAGTTTGACAGGAAGTGGACTTTTTGATATCGGGGTCGGAATTCGATTTTAGAAGTTGGAGTAGGTCCGTAATGTCAAATATGACTTGTCTGCAAAATTTGAGGTCAATCGGACGTGATTTGATAGGTTTAAGCATCGAAAGTAGAAGTTTGGAATTCTAAAGTTCATAAAGCTTGGATTGGAGGTCGATTCATAATTTTAGTGTTGTTTGATGTGGTTTAAGGCCTCCAGCAAGTCCGTAATGTGTTTTCGTACTAGTTGGTATGATTGGTTGGGGTCCCGGGGGCCTCGGGTGCATTTTTGATGGTTAACGGATTGAAAATGGGATTTTTGTAAGGCTGAAATTGCTGGTTGCAGTCATAACCGCACCTGCGAGAATTGGGCCGCAGGTGCGGAGACGCAGAAGCGGCTAGAAGAGCCGCAGATGCGGTTTGGGCTGGGAGTTAAGGAACCGCAGATGCGGTCATGTACCCGCAGAAGCGGGACTACACCTGCGGTAGTCGAGTTGTAGAAGCGGAAATGGGCGGCTAGGCTAGGACCGCATATGCGGTCATTTTGCCGCAGATGCGAGACCGCACCCGCGGTAGACGAGGCGCAGAAGCGGAAATAAGGGGGCCTGGGAAGGACCGCAGATGCGGTGGTTTGGCCGCACCTGCGGAACCGCAGAAGCGGTCGAATGACCGCAGGTGCGGAAAGTGCTGGAGGCAGTGGGTTGTTTTAAAGTCGGGATTTGACCCATTTCTTTCATTTTCTCTTGGTTTTGGGCGATTCTTGGAGGATCTCAAGAGGGGATTTCATCATTCAATGGCAAGATAAGTCATTCCCATCCATCTTAAGTTAAATACATCGATTATGTATAAATTTTGGCATGCAAATTGGTAGAAATTTGGGGTTTTGGTAGAAAGACCTAGAAATTCAGATTCTTGGAATTTGACCACGATTTTGAGTATGGAATTAAGAGGAAATTATATATTTGAGTTCATGAGGCTATGGGTAAACTTATTCTTCGAAAATTTTGGAAATCCGGGCTCGTGGGCCCGAGGGCATTTTTGTCAACTTTCCGATCGGGGTTAGGAATTGTTATAAATTGGATTAATATGAGTAGTTTATCGTATATTAATGGATTTGCATAACTATTGGCAAGTTTTGGAGCGTTGTGCATCAAATTGAGTTTTCAGAAGGGCGCGGAAGGCCGGTTATGGATCTTCGGAGCGAGGTGAGTCTCCTTTCTAACCTTGTAAGAGGGAATTGTCCATAGGTGAAATAATTGGTTATGTACTCCTATTTGTGGGGGCTACGTACACACGAGGTGACGAGAGTCCGTGCGTAGCTACTAATATGTGTAAGTTCGGGTAGTTTAGGACCCAAAAAGCATGCTATACTTGGAATATCTGTGATATTATTGACAATTGAATTTCTTAAATCCTATCAAATTGGTAAGTGAATTTTAAGAAGATTAAAACTTCATTTTTTTTCTTGAATTGTTAAAAGAGAATTTGGCTTTGCCTTGGATAATTGCTCCCTGATAAATTCAGGATTTGACTGATTGTCGTGTTTATTTAAATTTGACCGTGTCACATGTTTGATTCGCGAGCGGGGTAATAGATGCATCTATGGTTCGCTCCATTAGACCCTCTAGCAGTGCACAATTTAAATATTGTTGGATCGGGCCGTACGACCTCGGCATGAGTTGCGCATGCTTGTATTGCTTGCTTGATATTTGTTGATACTAATATCTGCTTTCCCGACTAGAGGAAATTGTTAATTAATGGATTATGAATCCGGAGACTTTAAATAAAAAGGAACTTTCACCTGTTTAGTGATTCATTTAAATCTTACTGTTTTTCTTAATTGACCGTGAGTTATCGCATTAATAATATTATTACTGGACCTCTAGTAAGTGTCGAAGTTGCCATCTCGTCTCTACTTCTTAGAGATTAGGCGGGATACTTACTGAGTACACGTTGTTTTTGTACTCATATTACACTTCTGTGTATTTTTGTTGCACAGGCACTTGTACTACTAGCGGCCTACTGGGCGTAGCAGCATGGATGACAATGGGACTAGGTGAGTTGCATTACTCGAGGCGGCCCGCAGCTAGTATAGTCCCTTCTAGTATATTGTATTTACTTTATGTCCATTATTGATTCTTAGAAATAGCTCATGTACTTGTGACACCGGGTTCTGGGGATGTCTATGGGTTTATTTAGAAACTTTAGAAAGTTATTAAATGTTTCATCATTTATTCAGTCGAATTTATTATGTATTGTTTAAACGTATAAAAAAAGTGGTTTCGGAAGTTATTTAAACAAGAAATTAACTAAGTATTTTGGGTTGTCTTGCCTGACGGTGGTGTCCGGCGCCATCACGATCCTTAGTGGATTTTGGATCGTGACAACATGGTATCAGAGCACTAGGTTCCCGTAGGTCTCACGAATCATGAGCAAGTCTAGTAGAGTCTAGCGGATCGGTACAGAGACGTCTGTACTTATCTTCGGGAGGCTGCAGGACTGTTAGGAGTACTTCCCTTCTTGATTCCTCATCGTGCGATTTGATTCCTTGAGGCTTATGTCCTTGCTTCCTTCCTACTCAATCTTACACGACGCGAACCGCTGGTTATAAATCGAGAATTGAATAATTGTAATTGTACTACCAACGTGGTGCGGGATGTTTCTCCCTGCATAGTTGTCTGGGCTATTATCGCCGCCTTGTGAAAGGATATTCTGTCATTTTGGCTTAGTAGCGGTGCTTCTAAAAGCTCCGAGGCTAGGCACAAGTTGCCATGATGCTATGAACGATTGTTCCGCAGTGATGATATGAGGGTAGGATGTTTGCCTCCGTGTCGGGGCAGAGAATGACTTGAAGGGAGGTTTACTTAGTGCATGATTTAGAGATTCGATATTTTACTTCTGGCGGAGGAAAGGCAATCGGGCTAAGAATGTGCAGATTTGGGGTTGATGGAGTAATGAGATTTGGTATTTGCGAGCGTGGTAGAGTTTTCTTCTATGATGAGGTGTAGTTGTCCCTATTGAACGTACTAAACTCGCTGGTGATATGATCTTCTACAATTCGCCCTTGGGGGTAGGATATTGTGAAATAGTATTGAAGATGCGGCTGTTAGATACCGCGGGGTGCGGTAGTTCAGGATTGAATCAGTGTTTCTAATGTCAACGGTTCAAGGAAGATGATCTTCGAAAATGTTTAAAGTTAGCAGCAAATGTGGGTCTAAGTTCCATAGAGGTAGATTTCATTTAAGGCAACGACTGAGCAGCAAAGGACGAGGAAGGACACGTGGGGAGTGCCATGCGGTGGTTAAACTTCTAGAAGGCCAGGTATTAGAAGCGAAGGTCGAGTAGTTGATTAAAGAAGTGAGTTTCGCCAAAGTGGGAGAGTGGTGGAGTTGCATATGGGTCTGGTGGTAGGATGACTATGTACTTAAAGGAGAGTTTGGAATGATTTGGGAATTTTAGTGAATGGTGATTGGGGTCTACGGATTAATTTGAAGTGTGGACTATTATGCGGCAGGAGATTTGATATAACGGAAAGAAGCTACTTAAAATGAAGAAGGATACACCATAACTTTGAATTGGAAGGATGTTGCCGCACATTTAATTGATGTCCACGATGGGTGAATGGACTTGTGCAGCTAGAGAGTGAGCTCGAACTCAGGATGGGTTATTGATGTCGTAGTGATTGTACCCCGTGCAGCAGCATTGGAAGATATCGGCACATAAATTCCACAGGTGGGTTATCTCCAATGAGCAGATCGGTGGTCGCATGATTAGCGAAGCTTCTGCGAAGAATTCTATTGGTTATACAGCAAAGAGATTGGTCGTGCGAATGTGGTTGATGATTCATAGTATAAAAAAGGGTTTTACAGAAAGATTCAGAGAATTTTTGCGGTTGATTGCGTAAGGTTATGTCAATAAGAGATAAGGAATTTTGGTGAATTCCAGAGTTGTGTAATAGTAGCTTCAAGCTAAGTGGGAGAGTCCCACCGCCTATGATTGGTTTGCATGGTTAACTACTTGCGAGGTTTCTGGTTATTAGCATATTGATGGGTTATTTCAGCTACAGGAAAAGAACATAAGTGGTACATTGAGCAAAGAAATTGTTAAAGGTGTGCTATGGTTGGCCTTATTGGCTCATGTTCAGACTTGGGGAAGGATTCAGGATTCATGCCTTGTATGGATGCGGGTTTCAAGGAAAGTGATTCTGCCGGGTGCTTCGTCATGAGGGTATTCATGTGCTAGCAGATTCGTAGAGTTGATTATATTCGGGGCCAAGTCAGAGCGGGTGGCTCTCAACAACAGCCCTAGTGAACTCAAAAGTTAAAGTGTGGTGCCTAATGATTTCGAGCCTATAGGTACGGTTAATAATCAAGCTTTTGTAGTAGCTTATGAGAAGAGGCCCAGAATGTTCTATGATGTTTTGACTTGCAGTGTAGCATTTGGGAGGAAAATGAGAAAAGACTTCGGATTCGTAGAGGGATTATCAGAATGGGCATACTAGTTGAGGATGCGAATGTGCGCAGAAGGGAGGTGTGAAATGGTTCGTGGGATTAGAGACAGCATGGTCTCACGATTCAAGGTCACTCGGGACGAGTGCGAATGGGGTGTGTTATGTGTTAAATGGAGTTATTATTATTTCTAAGGCAATCAGGATAAATGGGAAGAAGATAGATTGATTAGCCATAGTTGAATTTACATATTGGTGGTAGTGATCAGTTCCTGCAGTGTGACCAAGTTATGCAAGTGATTTGTGACGGTACGGGTGAGGCCTGTCGGCCGCCGTAATTGATGTTATTCAGAAGTATTCCACTGTTATGGCCTGTTATGTGTAGGCGGATCCCGGAAGGTCTATGGTGGCTTAGACCACTACCTAGAGATTGCGTATTCTACGGTTATGAGAATTCACCTATGTGTTGCTATGGTTCTCCTGAAGTGAGTTAAGTGGAAAGTTCTATATGATGAAATGTTAATCTAATAGTGGTTTCGAAGCTAAGATGAAAAACGTGTTCTATCGTATATTGGCATGTTGGGTGCAGTGAGTGGTATGGAATTTGAAGTGAAGATCAAGGTTACAGTTCGGTGTTGACAAGGATGTCACGAGCTCGGATGAGCAGGAAAGGAGTTCGATGTTTAAGGTAAGTTGGTATTTTCTTCAACGTCACCTGAGATCGGTATTTTGTGAAAAAGGCTTTGCATCCTGGTTAATGATTCTTGATCGCTTTTCAGCGTTAGTGCGGCTGGTGGTTTGGAGGTACAACCCAGTTATTTGTTATGGTAGGTTGTGGGAGCGTGTCCCACAGGAAGATTGTATAAGTGTGGCATGTAGTCACTTGATTGATTAAAGATTTAAACCAAGCATGAAGGTTGTGATGATATCGTTGATTTGAGAATATATGCCTGGAGGGCACTCAGTTTATTGGGTTGTGGACTGTGGAGGATTACTCCGGTTGTGATGGTTGTTCTGATGTGTTATGAGAAAAGGGAAGTTAGTATGGACCTTTGAAAGGTTATTGGCCTAGTTTGGTACGATCAGGATCAACTTGAGGTCGATGGATGGATTTAAATGCGAATATGGGCTCTGTATCAGGCCAGATGTGTTCATTTCAATAATGCGCTCTCTATGGAAGAGTAGTCGGGATGTTATTTCGTCGTCAGTTATTTCAGGTAATGGTATATTGCACCGTGTGAGTTGTGAGACGGCTGGGTGAATTGCTTATGTGTTGAGGTTCCGCGTAAAGAAGATGTTATATGAGCAAAATGGCTCTTGGGATTCAGATCGTATATCACACCTCGGTTGTGCTTGAGTTTTGTAGCTTATAAGCGCCATATGTCCCCTCAGGGGTGGTATTATGCACTTAGCGTGCTTATGACCGATATTCGGTATTTTGTTGTGATGAGCAATTTAGCTCGATGTGCATCTCCTCAGGTGAGAGTTATGTTAATTGGATCGGGTTGCGCGCCGCAACAGTGTGATGTTGAGTACAGTCCCCTATATCTGTTTTTATGTGTTTCGTTTCCTGTTTTTTTTTCTAAGTAAAGCTCATATTAGTTGTGTGCCCGCGTCGCATGTATGATTCGCGAGCGGGGTAATTGGATTTCCTTTTCAGAGTTCGTTTTCATTGTATCGCGTTCGAATTGGTAGCCTATTGGCACATTCTGGCATCATATGAGACTTTTGATTATGTCCGGGGTGGCTAATGCCTGAGCAGTTCGTATTGGGTGAGACGAGATCATTGAATTTAGGATCAGTGCAATCTGACTATATAAAGTATATTAAGGAGCTAAGACCATTATTTGGTTCAGAATGAGGTGATGGTTCTTGTCAGGAGTATAGACCTAATGATTTGTTAATTCGGCAGTCGGTTATGAATTTCTACACATCTTTTCCGTCATGGCGGTATTGTAAGAATTAGCGCAAGACCTATGTAGGTCATGAGATGCAATGAGAGCATCAGATTCGTGGAATTTCGATTGATTTGATCAGAGAATGTTATTGTGGCCCTATGAGTAAAGTGGTGCAAGTTGTGAATTCAGCTAAGGCATGCAGTCAAGTTTCGGTGCTGTGTGTAGTTATTGATACGGTGAGCGGATGTTGGAACAAGCCTGGCAGAGAATTCCGGATGTTGGAATTGGGCTCTAAGGCTTACTTGCTTTAATCAAAAGAAATATCTTCTGAATTGATCGAGCTAATGTGCTCAGCTGAGTCGTAGTAGCACAGGTAGGCGCACGAGGTGTTAAACAGTGATTTCGGACTACCCCAATACAGTTCTTAGCACGTTCGAGGACGAACGTATGTTTAAGTGGGAGAGAATGTGACGACCCGACCGGTTGTTTTGAGCTCTAGCGCGTTGTTCAGCGGTTTGAAGTCATGAGCAGCTTTATTTCAGGTGTTATGACTCGTAGGCGTGGTCGAAGTTGAATTCCGGGAAGTTCGAAGTCAAATTGGAAAGAAAATTCTCATTTCAGAAGCCTTAAGTTGGAAGAATCGACTAAGACTGGAGTTTGGAGTAAACGAACTCGGAATCAGGATCTGAAGGTTCCAGCAGGTTCGTATGATGATTACGGACTGGGGCGTATGTCTGGATCGGGTATTGGATAACCCGGGAGCATTTCGGCGTATATTGTGGAAGTTAGCATTTTGGAAGGAATTTCATAAGTCTGGGTTGAAGTGCATTTCAGTGATATTGATGTCCGTTTAGGATTCCGAGTCTGGGAATAGCTCTGTATGGTGATTCTGGAGTTGGGAGCACGATCAGAAGTGAATTCGGAGGTTCGAGGGTCATTTTGGAGTCATTTGGATAAAGATAGAATTTGAAGGTTTTCGAGAAGTTTGACCGAAAGTGGACTTTTTGATATCAGAGTCGGAATTCGATTCCGGAAGTTGGAGTAGGTCCATAATGTCGAATATGACTTGTGTGCAAAATTTGAGGTCAATCGGACATGATTTGATAGGTTTAAGCATCGGAAGTAGAAGTTTGAAATTCTAAAGTTCATAAAGCTTGGATTGGAGGTCGATTCATGATTTTAGTGTTGTTTGATGTGGTTTGAGGCCTCGAGCAAGTCCGTAATGTGTTTTCGGACTAGTTGGTATGATTAGTTGGGGTCCCGGGGGCCTCGGGTGGATTCCGGATGGTTAACGGATCGAAAATGGGATTTTTGGAAGGTTGAAATTGCTGGTTGTTATCATAACCGCACCTGCGAGAATTGGGCCGCAGGTGCGGAGACGCAGAAGCGTCTAGAAGAGCCGCAGATGCGGTTTGGGCTGGAAGTTAAGGAACCGCAGATGCGGTCATGTACCCGCAGAAGCAGGACCGCACCTGCGGTAGTCCAGTCGCAGAAGCGGAAATGGGCGGCTAGGCTGGGACCGCAGATGCGGTCATTTTGCCGCAGATGCGGGACTGCACTCGCGGTAGACGAGGCGCAAAAGCGGAAATAAGGGGGCCTGGGAAGGACCGCAGATGCGGTGGTTTGGCCGCACTTGCGGAACCGTAGAAGCGGTCGAGTGACTGCAGGTGCGGAAAGTGCTGGAGCCAATGAGTTGTTTTAAAGTCGGGATTTGACCCATTTCTTTCATTTTCTCTTGGTTTTGGGCGATTCTTGGAAGATTTTAAGAGGTTATTTCATCATTCAATGGCAAGGTAAGTTCTTCCCATCCATCTTATGTTAAATACATCGATTATGTATAAATTTTCGCATGTAAATTGGTAGAAATTTGGGATTTTGGTAGAAAGACCTAGAAATTGATATTCTTGGAATTTGACCACGATTTTGGGTATTGAATTAAGAGAAAATTATATATTTGAGTTCGTGAGGCTATGGGTAAACTTATTCTTCGAAAATTTGGGAAATTCGGGCACGTGGGCCCGAGGGCATTTTTGTCAACTTTCCGATCGGGGTTAGGAATTGTTATAAATTGGATTAATATGAGTAGTTTATCGTATATTAATGGATTTGCATAACTATAAGCTAGTTTTGGAGCGTTGTGCATCAAATTGAGTTTTCGGAAGGGCACGGAAGGCCGGTTATGGATCCTCGGATCGAGGTGAGTCTCCTTTCTAACCTTGTAAGAGGGAATTGTCCCCATAGGTGAAACAATTGGTTATGTGCTCCTATTTGTGGGGGCTACGTACGCACGAGGTGACGAGAGTCCGTGCGTAGCTACTAATATGTGTAAGTCCGGGTAGTTTAGGCCCCAAAAAGTATGCTATACTTTGAATATCTGTGATATTATTGACAATTGAATTTCTTAAATCCTGTCGAATTGGTAAGTGAATTTTTATGAAGATTAAAACTTCACTTTTTTCTTGAATTGTTAAAAGAGAATTTGGCTTTGCCTTGGATAATTGCTCCCTGATAAATTCAGGATTTGACTCATTGTCGTGTTTATTTATATTTGACTGCGTCGCATGTTTGATTCGCGAGCAGTGTAATAGATGCATCTATGGTTCGCGCCATTCGACCCTCTGGCAGTGCACAGTTTAAATATTGTTGGATCGGGCCGTATGACCTCGGCATGAGTTGCGCATGCTTGTACAGTTTGCTTGATATTTGTTGATACTAATATCTGCTTTCCCGACTTGAGAAAATTGTTAATTAATGGATTATGAATCCAGAGACTTTAAATAAAAAGGAACTTTCACCTGTTTAGTGACTCATTTAAATCTTACTGTTGTTCTTAATAGACCGTGAGTTATCGCATTAATAACATTATTACTGGACCTTTAGTAAGTGTCGAAGTTGCCATCTCGTCTCTACTTCTTCTAGATTAGGCGGGATACTTACGGAGTACACGTTATTTTTGTACTCATACTACACTTCTGTGCATTTTTGTTGCACAGGCACTTGTACTACTAGTGGCCTACTGGGCGTAGCAGCATGGATGACACTGGGACTAGGTGAGTTGCATTACTCGAGGCGGCCCGCAGCTAGTATAGTCCCTTCCAGTAGATTGTATTTACTTTATGTCCATTTGTATTCCGGACGGATGTTGTATTATATTGATTCTTAGAAATAGCTCATGTACTTGTGACATCGGGTTCTGGGGATGTCTATGGGTTTATTCAGAAACTTTAAAAAGTTATTAAATGTTTCATCATTTATTTAGTGGAATTTATTATGTATTGTTTAAACGTATAAAAGAAGTGGTTTCGGAAGTTATTTAAACAAGAAATTAACTAAGTATTTTGGGTTACCTTGTCTGATGGTAGTGTCCGGCTCCATCACGATCCTTAGTGGATTTTGGGTCGTGACACTTGGCATATTCCATGGTCACCTTACCACCATGACATGAAGTTGCCAAAGAAATACGAAGAGATTTCCAAGAATATTGAAGAGTATTAAAAAGCCGAAGTCGTTGTATCTCATCATCAAAATTAACTCCCATTCTAGAAAGCTCATCAAGGACGCCCTGGAAATCATTTATGTCACTAAGGATAGGATTGCCCTCCTTGTATTTAAAGGTTATCAATTGCTTTAATAGGAACAACTTGTTGTTCTCAGTTTTTGAAGCATAAAGTGTCTCTAGCTTTTCCTACAATGATCTCGCATGTGTCTCATTGACAATATGATTGCGGGTATTATTTTTAACCCATTGTCGTATATATCCATATACTATTGTTTCTGGAAATTCCAATCTTCATCGGATATAGTCTCGGGTTTATGAGCTGCAAAAAATAGTAGATGCATCTTATTCATGAACAACAATTCTTTCATCTTGCCTCTCCAAACATTATAATTGCTCCTATTTAAACATACTATCTTTCTCATATTCGCCTCCATTCCGTAAAATTCCGGATAGATAACTAAGGCTCTAATACCATTGTTGTGACGAGGAAGAGGCAAACCCGGAAATAAAGAAGATAAAGAACCTCAAATTTTAATGTGAAAAACCTTCAAATCGAAGGTAAAAACTATAGAATCACAAAAAGCTCCATTGTAACAATAAGAGGGTTATAAAAGTTCTCCAAATTAGCTACACAATAAGTGTCAAACACGGATCAATAATAGCAACAACAACTTAATTAAAGAAAGAGAAGTCACAAAAATGGGGTTGTTGTTCGGGGCTCGAAATAGGATGTTAACGGCCTCTAAATCTGATCTTCACCGATCAAATCAAAGATCAAGATGTTATTAACACCCAGTCAAAATTTCAGCCCGATACAACGGTTAGGAATCGAAAAAAGTGATTTAAAATTGGTTGGTCGGAATAAAATCTACAGCAAAACAAACATTTTTTCTTCTCTCTTATCTCTTGATGAAAACTCTGTCAAAAACCACTCTTATGTGGTTAAGTCCTGCAAAGACTTGTACCAATGAGCATAAAATAATTTTTCAAGGTTGTCCTATTTATAATTAATGAGTGGTGCTTTCTCTTAAATCCACAATCATCTTTAAATAGGAATAAAATTCTAATCCTGTTTCGAAAAACCAAATGAGAATAGGATTAAGTCATTGACCTTAGACCGGACAACATGGGCATGGGCCAAACACAATCAACGTTTTCAACATTATCTTTGAGAAAATAATGGTAGTTCGTAATTAGCTTTATTTTCTATAATTCAATTCATTAAACTAATTTTGAATAGTTCATGCATTCCAAAGTTGTTGTACTCTATCCAAAGTTGTTGTACTATTTTCTATACAGTAGTATTACTTTTACAAAGAAAAAGAAAAGAAAAAAAAAGAACATTATGTATTAGTGACTTAGTGTGCATACATAAAGGAAAAGGACATAACTTTTATTACATCATTCATAAACTAAGTGCCCACTAGTATTTGTTAGCTTAATCTTTGGTTTTTTTTTTCGCGCTTCTATTAACATTTTCCTTTATAGTTTATTGATAACTACAGAGATTTTATATTTAAAATTGATGCCAGTTATATTTCACATTTCTGAAATAAAAAAAAATCATTTTCTTTTAGATTTACCAACTCTTAGTATACTGACGTAAAATTGTTTTTTAAAAAAAAAAAAAAAAAACTATACTCCATTATCTTGCAGCATGGCTAATTATTCTTAACGGAAACATTTACTCAAATTGAAGTGACTGATTAACTGATACCAAAATTTGGGTTCAAAGTCGGGTAAAATTGAAAACTAAACTAAGAACGCAAATGGGATTTTAAGGGCAAATCTTTTAATGTACAAATGTCAAACCTACGATTATAGACTTGTTTTCTTTATAACAATAAATATTGTTTAGACTATTTTTGCCCCAAGCTCAAATTTTGAAGCACAATGGCTAAAAACGTGTTTGAAAATTACAAATATTATTTTTGAAAATTATTCTCTTATTTTACAAGCAAAGTATGTTTTGTAAACCAAAGTTTAAGTGCAAATTAATATAGTCAACATCATTCAAAGCGACAATTAAGGACAAGCACCAAATTGTGGACCAAATCCTGTGACCACGATAAGGAAATCTACATCTACATCTACATCCCCTTGAATTATGCTACTAATCCTAGATGGTAGTACAAATTAAAGTCTTAATTTCATCTGTTGGTTAGTTTGAAGGCCATTTTTTTTATGCTTGAAAATGACCGCCTTTCTAAATTTTGACAATGCCAACTGTTTCTGGTTGGAATTCTACATTTTAGGTTTCGTTTTCGGCTGGTAGTTTGGTCGGTTGAAGCTTAATTTAGTGGTGCACATTAACTGTGGCGGCCGCAGGTTCGGCTGAACTCAATAGTTTTGATTCAAATCATGTATTTGCTTTGAAATTTTTGTTGAAAATTTATAAATTATTAATTTAGAACTCAGTAATGTAAAAGGATTAAGAATTCCGAACTCATAAACTCGAAATCCTAGTTCCGCTTCTATGCACATATATGGGTTCTTAATTCTACTTTTTTTTTGGGGTTCTTTCATTTTCTTGAAGGTGAGTCTTAATTCCTAAATGAAAGACCTGCTTCTGGCTTCATGCACGAAGCAAATAATAGTGTATTAACGGGTGTCCCCAACTTGCACCAATAGCTAGTTTTAGTTTCTTACATTTACGTTTTATTCATTAACGTATAAAAAGTGCTTACACAACTAAATATGACTATAGCTAAGTGTTTACATTATAAGTATGAGCTACTAACTTGGTAGAAAGAGTGAATATTAAATTACCCAGAACGTATGAGAAATTTACTCAATTAAATATGACTGTAGGTAAGTGTTTACGTCAATTGTGAGCTGCTAACTTGGGTAAACAGAGTGAATGATAAAATTACACAGAACGTATCAAGGAATAAACTTCAAATTCTTTCACTTTTGGCGCTTGACAATAAAACCAGCGGACAAATGAATTTCTCTATATATGGATCTAGCGCCTTGTCCCTTCTTCTCTGCTAGCAACTGAGGGGGAAGATCAGAACCTTGAGTTCAATCCAAAGGACTTTCTACAGGAGCAAGGATACAGTTGGAGACTGCATGACTTTATTCCTCTTCTTTCACTGAGTGCTCAAGAGATAGAAAGCTGAAACGGGGAGCTAATGTCTTGGTAATCCTGCAAAGACAGTCTATGATTTTTGTATGGGATAAAACTGGTTGATAACAAGTGGTCGAATGGTAAGATAACACGTGGAGTCGAAGATGGACAAAAGACGAGTCGGGAAACAATTATTACCGAATGCGACGTGTGTGACTGGTACCGGATGGATTCCGAAGGAAATGTAGTCGGTCGTAGAAGTTCTAAGATTGTCATCGGACAACATTCAATGAGGGAATATTTGCTACTGTTAAATGAGCAGCCGTTAAAGAGAATATTTGCATTCAAGGCTTGCCGTTACATATTCATCAATGACACGTTTATTCTCATTGATAGAGGAGCTTGATCCTAGGATCTTGTTTCCCTAGGTAGAACTATAAATAGTGGGGTTAACACCATTGTAAGGACATGAAACAGTCCACACGCAAAAGCTATATTTTACTATTTTGCTCTCATACTTCACTATTGAAGCTCTCACTTTAACAGTTTCATCGTTGCTTTATCTTTACTTTCACTTTTGCTCTCGGAAAGGCTAGGTTCGGAATCAGGCTTGTTATCTTCTTTAATTCCAATCGCTAAATCTTAACTTCAGTCTTATTTATTTATCATTTTTGGGGCAAATCGATTTGCTTATCTATAAACCACGTACAAATTCAACTGTACCGTTTTACGGATAAACAGTTTGGCGCCACCGTGGGGCATAGACAGTTGCGTAATTGCTTTGATCCATACGTTAATTGCTAACAAGTTTCAGTTCTTTCATTAGTAAAAATCATATATGGGAGATAATGGTGTCAACAACGCATACAACGTTGAAGCACGCATTGAACAGGAAGAATTGTCCCAGCGTGATGACTCAATCAGTGACACCCGTAACGAAGGTGACGAAACAACCCCAGTTTGCGAAGGTCAGTATCCTCGGCATGTGCGGGACCCAATTCCTGATGATGCGGAGGAGGAACATGTCGTAGAGACGGTCAACTTCCTGAGGAAACAACATAAAACAATCATAGATCATCTCTCAAGGTAGAATCAGGTAATGACAGAGTTAAAACAAGCATTGACAGGTGCTTCCAATAACGCGAACGTAAGGGGACCAATCCCTCCCAGTGTTCGCATAAATCAAACGGCTCAGAGAATCGATTATAACACCCCCAAGGGGCAAAGTCGGTTTCGACGAAGCCTGAGGGACCGATAGCGGATCTGGGATCAACAACGGAAGTGATCCTTTCAAAACTGAGTTCATGATGTTCATGAGAGCAATAAATGAATGGATCAGAATGCGAAACAATTTCATGCTCGGATGGATTGGATTTCGGGCGCACCACCAGTGTTAAAGGGTCCGGATTCAAGAAAGTACATGCAGTTTCCATTTAAGCCAAGTGTAGCGCCAGAGTTAATTCCAAAAAGATTTAAAATACCGGACATACCGAAGTACGTTAGGACTTCGGAGCCACAGGAGCACATCACAACCTACACCGCGGATGTGAAAGGAAATGATTTGGCTCAACATGATCTTGTTGAAAAAGTTTGGTGAAACCCTCACAAGGTACTCTCTTTTATCTGAGCACTCAATTGATTCTTTTGAAATTCTTGCAGACTCGTTCATTAAGGCCCATACCGGAGCAAGGAAGGTTCATGCCAGAAAGGTAGACATATTCAAAATTGTGCATGGTGAATCTGAACTGCTGCAAGAATTTGTGATCCAGTTCATAAAGAAAAGATGCTGCTACCGGCGGTTCCAGATGGGTGGGCAGCGGAGGCATTCACAAAGGGTCGAAATCCACTGAGTTCTGATGCCTCCTATAAAGTGAAGAGATCCTGCTCGAGTTTCAGGAAACCATATGGGCAGATGTCCATAACTGTTATGAGTCAAAATAAAGATCAAAGACAATCAACTTGGATCTTTGGTATCGGCTAAGGGACGGGGTCGAGAAAAAAGCTAAGATAAGTTTAAGAGCGATTTCGATGCGGATCGACGGTCCTCTAGAGGTTGTTTTCTACCATAAGAGAGCACCGATGGGCGTAGCATTGAAGGATTTCAGATATCTGATAGGGTCTCTCCCGACAGAAGAACCGATCGTGGCCAGAACAACAGGTCATTGTAAGAGAAAGAGGTGCCAAGGGCCCGAGACTCTGCATATCCAAGTTATCGGATTACAACTACAACATCGGTCTGGTAGAGTTGGTATCGATAGTGAGAAATATCAAAAAAGCGCAGTTCCTGAAGCCAATTCGATCAGATCCTAGCCAGAGGGACCCTTGATTATGGTGTGAATACCATGGAACTCACGGCCACAGAACTGGGGACTGCCGACACCTTTGCGAAGAGGTGGCAACATTGTTAAAGAATGGCCATCTCAGGGAGTTTTTAAGCGACCGAGCCAAGAACAACTACGTCTCAAGCCGGGACAATGCAGAGCATTCAAAGGTAGCAGAAGGGTCACCTCAGATGAGTATTAACATGATCTTTGGAGGAAACGAAGTCAATGGTCTAACCTTTTCAGTAGCGAAGAAAACAAAGATATCACTAACTCATAACAAGAGACTTTGGGAAGTCACAGAAGATTATATTACCTTCACGGAGGAGGGCATTGACGGACTTCTTCTGCCATATGATGACACTTTGGCAATCTCTCTCAATGTTTCAAATTTCAAAATTAAACGTGTTTTGGTTGACCCAGGAAGTTCAGCCAACATAATACAATTGAGAGTTCTGGAGCAAGCAAATTTAAGTGAGAACATCGTTCCGACGACGAAACTCTTAACCAGCTTCAACTTGAAAGGCGTAACAACCCGAGGAGAGATTTTGCTGCCCACACACGCCGAAGAAGTAACGAAGACTACTCTATTCAAAGTGGTGGATGAAAATATGGGTTATAATGTAATCCTCAGATGTTCGTTGTGACGACCCGGCCCGTCGTCACGTGAGTTACCGCCCCGTTTTCCCCATTTTCTTCTTCCTTATGTTCTACTATAAGAGTCTTGAGTGAATAAGTCGATTTGGATTGGTTTTGGATGGAAATGAGAAACATAGTCTCTTTAAGCAAGGTTTGCCTTGGAAAAGTCAACCGGATGTTGACTTATGAGTTAGAGGGCTCGGATGTGATTTACGGTGATTCGGTTAGCTTCGGGGGATGATTTGTGACTTAAAAGTGTGATCGGAATTTATTTTGGAGGTCTGGTTAGAATTAGGCTTGAATTGGTGAAGTTAGTATTTTGGCGAATTCCGGTTGATAGGTGAGATTTTGATCCGAGGGTCGGAATGGGATTCCGAGAGTTGCTGTAGCTTCGTTAGGTTATTTTTGATGTGTGTGCAAAATTGCAGGTCATTCGGAGGTGTTTTGGTCGGTTTTTTGATCAAATGCGTAATTCGGAAGTTTTAGAAGAACTTAGGCTTGAATCCGATGTAATTTGATGGTTTTGGTGTTAATGGTGGTGTTTTGATGATTGGAGCAAGTTTGAATGATGTTTTAGGATGGGTTGGCACTTTTGGTTGAGGTCCCGGGGGCCTCGGGGTGATTTCGGATGGTCATCGGGATGATTTTAGACTTGGTGAAATTGCTGGTTTTGCCGGTATCTGGTGTTTCCGCATCTGCGGAAGAAGGGTCGCATATGCGGTTCCGCAGATGCAAGGGGTTGGTCGCAGGTGCGAGTTCCTGAGGAAGGGGCTGTTTCCGCAGGTGCGGGCTTGGAGCCGCATCTGCGAGGCCGCAGATGCGGTAGTTTTGTCGCAGAAGCGAATAGGTGTGACTTTGGTAATTCCGCAGAAGCGGACAAGCATCCGCAGAGGCGAGGTCCGCATATGCGGATAAAGGACCGCAGAAGCGGTGGTGGGATTAATGAAGATCCGCAGAAGCGAAATTTTAACCGCAGAAGCGGTAGCCGCAAATACGGTAATGGAACCGCAGATGCGAAAACCACTGTTCTCAGAAGGGTTTTAAATCTTATTTTGTTCCGCGAGCTTAAGTCCATTTTCACCCTTTTTGGTCAACCTTGAGAGCTCTTGGACGGAATTTGAAGGGGATTTCGACTAGGTGTGATTGGAGGTGAGTTCTTTGGCCTAAATACATGAATTAATGGTAGAATTTGCATTGAAATTTATGGAAATTCATCAAAAGAGGGTAAAGCTAGGGCTTGAGAATTTGATATTTCAAAGTGGAATTTGAGGGGTCAAATGGACTCCGATTTTGGTAATTTTGATATGTACAGACTCGTGGTGAGATAAGTAATCCGGTGATATTAATTTTCTGATTTTTTGAGAAGTGGGCCCGGGGCTCGGGTTTTGTCAACTTCGTGAATTTCGATGTTTTTCAAGTCTTTTCGATTGGGTTATATTCCCTTAGCGAATTGTAACGTATTCGTTGTGGTTTTGGCCAGATTCGACGCATGAGGAGGTTGATTTGCGAGGCAAGGGCATAGCGAGCTGGGACTTTGGCCGGCTTGAGGTGAGTAATTGTTATAAATGATGTCCTGAGGGTTTGAAACCCCGGATTTGCACAACGTAGTGCTATGTTAAGGTGATACACACGCTGCATGTCGAGCGTGGAGTCCATTACTGCTGGGGATTCGGACTTGGTCCATCCCGATTGATGATTCTACTGTATTTTTGACCGAGGCTTAATTAATATCATTATAGTTTGGGCTAGTAGCCATGTTGGGGGCCTTGTGCCGACCTGTAGAACCCGTAGGGGCATTTGTACTGATTGACCTCACTTTACTTGTTAAAAATCACACCCTCAGTCATGTTTCTAACTGTTTAATAAAATATGAACTGGCTTTGAAATGGCTAAACCAAAATGAGAGTAATATGAGGGCTGGAATCCCTATCTTATCTTAGTATGCCCGAGGGGCGAAGTTTATATTGACTGAGAGGGGTTGAGAACCCAATAGTGAGGATGACTGATATATTATGTGGATCGGGTTGCACGCCGCAGCAGTATACTTATATGGATCGGGCTGCACGCCGCAGCAGTATACTTATATGGATCGGGCTGCACGCCGCAGCAGTATATTATATGGATCGGGCTGCACGCCGCAGCAGTATAGCGCTTGGGCTGTAGGAGCCCCTCCGGAGTCTGCACACCCCCAGTGAGCGCAGTCGACTATTATTATTGGGTCGGGCTGCCACAGCAGTATATATATATATANATATATATATATATATATATATATATATATATATATATATATATATATATATATATATATATTATGGATCGGGCTGCACGCCGCAGCGGCATACTATGATTTCGGTTATTGTGAGAAATAAATGAGTTGAGTACTGGCTTAAAGGATTCTTCCTGGGTTTTTTTTTCATTTAGCTGTTGTTTAAATGTTCTTACTGCTTTGATATAGAACTGCTAGTGCTTTTATGAGATTTCTTTCCGTCAGTCATTATTTATTATTATTACTCACTGAGTCGGAGTACTTGTGAGCACGTGATTTTTTCCCTATATGAATTACTCCCAGAAATTTCAAACAAAAAAATTTCTTTTCATTGTTTGCAATTTGGTGGAATTTTGTGGCATTTCCCGTTATTTATTTGCATTTGTCTGTGCGTGTTTATTTTATTTTAATTCATAAAAAAAATACAAAAAATATCTTGCATTTTGCATTTAGGATTTAACCTTGAGTTTATGGATTGTTTGGTAATTACGTTGTTTCATAAAAGAAAATCAAATCAAAAAAATATATAGTTTGGTTTGCTTTTTCAATTTCTGATTTTGATCTTGAGTAGTGTTTCTTGTAAAATTGTTTTGTGATAATTATCATATGTGTTTAATTAGTTTTTAGGGTTAATTGAGTTTTATGAATTAATTTAGATGTATTTTAGTTTTAAATCAAAAAGAAAAAGGAATTAAAAAGAAGTTGGAAAAGGAAAAGAAAAGGAAGAGGAAATACATAATGGAAGAAGAATTTCAGCCAGGCCAACCCATCTCGTTTTTCCCAGGCCCAAACGAACCCCCCTCAATCTGCTCTGACCCAGGCCCAACAGTTCCCCATACCCGGTCCAGCCCCCCAATAACTCAAAACGACATCGTTTTAAGCAGGATCAATCCCAGCCGTCGAGGTTTGATGATCAGACGGCTGGGATGCTTAGGTTGTTTGATATATAATTGTCCAAAGCAACCCTACCCCCTCAGGACCCCCCCAGGCCTGTCTCTCACCGGTTCATTAGAGACCAGCGTAGCCTCGCCGTCTTCCACCGTGCACCGCCGGCCGGAAATCGCCTCCGCCGGCGGCGATCATCCAAAGGCCCCAAATTAACACCAAAGACTCGCCTCAGCATCCTTAACCCAAATCTACCATCAGCCTACCTCAAAACCCTCTCAAACCATTCGAATAATCGAAACCCTAGCCGCCGCCTCCGCCGTGTCCGGCGGCGCCGCCACCCAATCCCCACCAAATTAACACCCCGTTATCCTCATGATCTCCTCTTCCCTAATCTCCACTCAATCATCCTCAAATGTTACCCAATCCTCTCGAATGTTGGATCAGAAGTGGAACCCTAATTTGCTCAAATTCCAATTCAGCGTTTCATCAAAGTTTTGGGCCCAAATCGATCTTATTCGTGTATTTTTGATAAAAAAGCACATGATTAATTTCGATTTGGGCCAGGAATCAAAGAGCTGGAGGCTCAGGGTTATTTTTTGGATTTCTTCATCAAGTTCAGGGTACTAATCCCGATTTCTTCTTCTTCTTGTTTTCTTTTTATTGTTTGTTCTTTGTTCTAGTTTGCACGTTTTTCTTTTATGCTCACTGTTTATCTTTTCCATGGCATCTGCTAAAGTTAGTTCTAATTTTCTCACTAATTAAAGTCAATTAGCTTTAGGTGTTAGGTGATTTCTCCTTAGTTTAATTTTAGGTCCATTTTCTCTTTTGTTCAGTCCCTCAAATTGTGGACTTGGGTTTGTTTGAATCAACTCTTTGAAGTTAGTAGGCCCAGTAACGAACTCATTTGGGTCTATTCAGACCAGTTGAGTTGGGTCATTTGGGCCCAGATCCTTGTTTGGTAGCTTATGAAATAACAGGGGTATTGGGGGGTAATTTAGGAAGTTTAGGATAGGGGAATTTTTGGTAACTAATTTCAGAAGTTTCTAGTAGGAGTTTTAGGAGAATTTCAGACTTTTGGGTGGTTTAACTTGGGTAGCAAGTCAATAATTAGAGGATATCTAAACAAAAAGTAAAATTCAAAGAGGGCTAAAGTGCAAAGCTGAATCCTGTTTGTTGCCCGATTCCCTTGCCTATAAAGGCATCTTTTCTTGCCTTTCAAGGCAGACCTAAGAGCTGAAAATTCAGAAAAAGAGACCTGAAGAGAGAAAATCTGAAAAAAATCAAAAAAGAAAAAAGCTGAAAACTTCACTGTTACATTGAGGTCTCTTTGTTATTTCTTAGACCTTTAATTCCTGAAATAAAAGCTAGTATGGTTGAGAGCTAAAAATCCAAAAAAGGCTGCATAATTGTACTGTTTTATAGAGATTTGAAAGGCTGAAAATCCAGAAAAAAAATACAAAAAAAAAGCTGCAGTTTACTGTTTGATTGGTTTTCTAGTTTCTTTGTTAAGGGTTTTATTCTCTGGAGTTATCTTGGATTCATGTGGTATTGAAGTTGCTTTAATTTTGGGGTTTTTGAAAGCTGAACATGGTTTGAATTTGTATAGTCCTGGCTTCTAGCTTCCTTAGCTACTCTTGCTTTATCTGAAATTCCTGAAAGAATCAAGTACTCATCCTCTTGAAAATAGTCTGGTTTTGGGGTTTTCACACTGATTTTTCTAACTTGAGGGGTTACTGTCCATTGCTGCTGTCGACACTGTCTATTTGCTGCTGATCTCTACTTCTTCTGATTTTTTGCTATATCCAGGTATTTCCTTGGTTCTTAAGTGATGTATGAAGCGTGAATCAGAAAAATGCAATCAAGCTTGAGGAAATGATAACTGCTTCTTGTTTCTCTGTCAATTTTTTTATATGTTCTTTAGTTTAGTCATCAAGTGAATCTGTTTATGTCGTTAATAATGTATTCCATGTGGAGGTTTAGATTTGAATTCGCTATAATTTGATGATTTAGGATTGTTTGGCTTTTTTTTAAGGTGTTTATTGATTAAGGATCAGGGCTCTTAGTGATTAGTTAAAGTTGTTTTGCTTGGGCCAAGATTGAAATTCCTCAGATCGAATTTTGGGGTCCAACACCATTGGCTCAGATTCTGCTTCTCATTTAGTTTCCAAAACATGTTTCCTCCTGGTTAAGGCATGGTTTAGTAAGCTTTAGAATCTGTTGGTCGCCCTTCCCCTGTTATTTGTGTGGTGATTCTGTTTTCCATAAAGGATTTCAATGGGAGTCATGCTAGTTTGATGCTGAAAGTGTCTCAAGCTTAGTTTAATTTTTCACGTTATTTCCTGTTAATAAGCTGAAATCGTAGGGCGCTCTAAATATGCTAATGCAAATATTGGAATTAGCATGTGAATCAAATATACTTGAAGTCTCAGATTGTTCCCTCATTGGCAAGTCAATTGAATGCTTTTGTTTATGGCGAAATGGAGTTCAAATTCTTAATGCCTCACTATAGTCGAAGCTCACATAACGATTGAGGTTTAGGACAATAAGTTGGGCCGTAAGTTTGGCCCAATCGCGCCTAGCGTCATGTTTGGGTATTCTTGGCATTGGGCTTCACATGGAAGCCCGTCTATGGTCTTTTAATTGTTAACAAATGGTCATGGGTGCCGTCAATAGTCCTTAGCTTTCCTAGACTTTTTAGTAAGTGCATGTTTCTCCCCATGAGTTTACATTTTAATGATTGGAAATTCTTCTTGGTTTTGTTTAGCTAACAATTCTTTTAAAATAGATTTCGGGTGTTCCATATTAATAAAGCTAGTCTATGGCCCTCATAAATTAGTATGGAATCCTTTAAGTAAAATAATTCGAGGTGCGCCATGCCGAACAAAAATGACAATTGCATGGCCCTCCAAAGTTTAGTTTGAATTCCCTTTAAAATCGGAATTGAGGTGCGCCGCGCCAAATAAATTTCAGATGCGTGGCCCTCATTTAATTAGAGCGAAAATCCTTAAAAATCGAGGCGTGCCATTTAGCGAATTTCCATGGTCCTCGCAAAGTTAAAAACGCGTAGTTGGTTTAGGCGCGTTATTTTAATAATTTACCTTCCTAAACTCGGGTGCGCATTTATGTGACCAACATCCAAATCTCAACAACATTAGATAAGATGTGTTATGGACTGCGGGTGCATTTATGTGACGTGGTTCGAAACATATTTTAAATGGCGTTGCAATCTTCCTTTAATTAAGCGGTTAAAGTTAAAATTGCACATAGGTTCAAAATATTTTAAAATCAGATAATAGGCCATTTATAACAGTTGAGCGACCGTGCTAGAACCACGGAACTCGGGAATGCCTAACACCTTCTCCCAGGTTAACAGAATTCCTTACCCGGATTTCTGGTTCGCGAACTGTTAAACAGTGTCAATCTTTCCTCGATTCGGGATTTAAACCGGTGACTTGGGACACCATAAATTATCCCAAGTGGCGACTCTGAATCTTCTAATAATAAATCCCGTTTTAATTGATCTTTAATTGGAAAAACTCCTTATTATCCCTTATACTCTTCCGGGTGTATAGTAAAAAAGGAGGTGTGACAGCTCTGGCGACTCTGCTGGGGAAAAGAACCCAGAACTTCGGTTCAGGGTTCGAGAATTCGATCTTGGAATAATTGTTGTATTTGGCTTTGTTTAATATCTGATTTTATTACATGTTTGGGATTAATGTGGAAAATATTGCTTTTTACCGCTTTGATATTATTTGAATTGTATGTATAAAACTGTTACGAAACTTCTCTCTTCTTATCTTCGGGGATGTGCTCGCTGGTCGAGACTCCCCATTCTGTTAGTGTCATACCTTGAAATAAGAAAGAGGCTCGGACAAGTTGCTAAGCCGGATGATCTTTCGGGTCCCAGGTACGTAGCCCCCTCCTCGACTCGAGTTGTCCGCTCGGGTATACAGCCTAGAACAAATACCCAGGTTTTGAACCTAGAATAACTCAGCCTCATGCCGGATCCCTAGTAGGCCGTTTGTGTGCATCATGTGCATTTGACTTAGGGGACTCAACACAGGGGTTGGGTCCGTCTAGGACAGGTGACCTGAAATGAAAACAGACCATCCTGATGCATCTTACGTACTGCTTGTGCATTTATTTGCATTGGACTCGCATGCTGACCGACTTTTTGATATTGGGGATTGTTGAAAAGGAAAGGAAGGAGAGAGAAACAGCGATATGAGGGTTGAAGAGAGATAATTACCTGTTTTGGAAAAATCAATGTCCAAATAGTGTCGAAACTCTGCCGAATTTTTGAGAAAAATAGAAAAAGAAAGGGAAAAAAAGAGAGTCTTGTTTTCAAAAATAGATTGTTTTATTTGCCAATGGAAAAAGAAAAAAAGAGAGTCTCGTTTTCGAAAATAGTTTGTCTTATTTGCCAATGGAAACAAAAAAAAGAAAGAGAGTCTTATTTTAAAAAATAGTTTGTTTTATTTACCAATAAAAAAGAAAAAAAAAGTCTTGTTTTCAAAAATAGTTTGTTTTGTTTGCCCGAACTACGCCAGTTTGATTCCCACAGGGTGTGGGATACGTAGGCAACCCCCATCGGGTCCAACTTCTTTTTGCAAAAATAGCCCAAAATGAACAAAATTTTATTTTTATTGTAAATAGGTAAGGTGATGCCGTTTTTGTCGAAAATAGCCGAATGTTCCCAAAAGGGACGCTGGAAGGCTGATTTTGCATAAACAGCCACCTTTGGTCTTTTTTCAATTTTTGGCCAGTTAGCGGGCACAGCCTTAAAATCTTCCTTCGAAGGTGCTGAAAGGCCGTATCTGCAAAACTGGGCTTTTGGCTTTAGAATTAAAAAAAAAAAAGAAGAGAGAGTTAGTTTTAATTTTGGATTCAAATAGAATAAAATCATGATTGTTTCGCTTAATCACCTTAACAAATGTGCGGGATGAGCACAATCCAAAATGAACCTTCCTCATTCATAAGTAAAATCCCATTGGAGTTGCGGCTGTGGTGGAATGATTTAGGTGGAGAAGGGCAAGACGAGGTCAAGAAATACTTGGGGGCCTTCCCAGACTGTTGGAGATTATACCCAGGGGAGACATCATAAGGGCCTTGGTCACATGCTGGGACCCGGCTCACAATGTATTTCACTTCTCAGATTTTGAGCTTACCCCAACACTGGAGGAGATATCCGGATACATCGGGGGTCCCAAGGTTCCTCTGAGACACCAATACCTGATTGCTCCAAGGATCGTAGCCGTGCACAGGTTCCTGGATTCCTTGAAAATAAGTAGGGTGGTACACAACCCGGACTTGGCAGCTGGTTTCTGTACTTTGTCGTTCATATACAACAGATATGATCATGTAGGAGGATTCAACAAGCCAGAGAACAAAATCTGTAGCAAAGGAAACCGCCCTAAGTGGGAAGAACATAGGCGCTTTGCATTTATGGTGGCCTTTTTGGGACTTCTGGTGTTCCCTAGAAAAGACGGGAATATTGACATACGAGTAGCTGGGATTGTTAGTACTTTACTTACTCAAGCCAACAACACCCTCGCACCCATGATAGTGGCTGAAATCTTCCGCACTCCTACTGTTTGCAGAGCCGGCGGGGCTTTTTTGAGGGTTGTAATGTGTTGTTGCAGATGTGGATGATCGAACACTTGTGCCACCGTCCTCGATTTATGAGTTACGGGTCGTCAAAGAAGACATGCATAGAGGAATTTCCTACGAGGGTTAAGGGGATTAGCTTACCAGAGGGGGTCGCAGAATGGGTAACACGCCTTCGTTCCGTCACTGCATGCCAGATAGAGTGGACATTTGGGTGGTTATCTGTGGACGAAATCATATATATGCCAGCCACCGGACCTCATTTCCTATTGATGGGACTTAGGAGTATTCAGCCCTATGCCCCGTATCGAGTTCTGAGGCAGTTGGGAAGATGCCAAATAGTCCCGAAGGATGAAGATCTCAGTGGCCCAGTAGTTGAGATCGGGCCTGACGGTCAATTTAATGAAGCGGTAGTTCGCAAAATTTGGAACGAATGTCAGTACTTAACAGCAAATACTTGTGTACGAGATCGGTCTAAGGGTGAAGTGTCGCCGGGATACCTTGCTTGGTATAGGAGAGAAATTGAATTCGAAAGGCCAGCCAAGAGGCCCCATCTCTAGGAATTCATCGAGGCGTCGCAGGAACAGTGGGACTGGTTGGCTAAAGAACACAAGTACAGGGCTACAATAGGCAAACTAGAGAAGCAGATCATGGATTTGAAATTTGAGAAAGATTTGCAGGCCGCCGCGGATGAAGGCGAAAAGAAGAAATTAGCCGAAGAAAATTAGGCCCTTCGAGCCCAAATTCAGAAAATGAAAATAGCGGCAGAAAATCCTGTCCGAAGTGCCAAAGATGCAAAACTTATAGATAATTTGAGACAGAAGGTGAATGACTACAGTTTTGATTTGAACAAAGCGGAAAGGGAACTAGTCGGAGCTCGAAAACAATTGGCTGAAAATGCGGCAGAGCGAGCGCGTCTGGTTAAGCAGTTGATAGAAGAGTCCGACAGTGAGGTTGCAGGATTAAAGAAAAGGGTCATCGTCGCAGAAAATAAAATGATCAAACGGGCGAAAGAATTCAAAGCTGAGAGGGAACATTGTTACACAGTATTGGCACAATTAGAAATGGATTTGCAACAACTTCAAGAGCAGAATCAGGTAGTCGAACAAACTTTGGGAGCCATAAATGAGCAGATTGGGCGGTTGTTGCAAGAGAAAGGTGTCATAAGAGAGAGAATCATAAGAATCGCTCATTACATCGCAATAAAGTGTAGCAGCTGTGAGGATATGACAAGATCTATGTTCTTCACCACCATGATGTTTTTTGTTCGCCGGGTAATGGAAGATCTCCACCACCTCCAAGGGGATTTAGCTAGTCGACCCGCGGCAAGGCCGAATGATGCCCCGCGGGTCCCAGGGGCAATTGAAGCACTAATGTATTCGTGATTTCTTGAGTCTGTATTTCTTTTCCAATAGAGTCTGTCAGTTATGGGAGTCTGTATTTCCTCGCCATTAGAGTCTGTCAGTTTGTGTTGGAGTCTGTATTTTCTTTTTATATGTGTCAGTTGTTCTTCGAGTATGTAGTTCGTCTTTCATCGAAGTCTGTTAGTTCTTGTTTGAGTTTGTTGGTTTCTGAATTTTTGTAATCAAAGTTTGTTTTGTAATGAAAATTGAAAAATCCAAAAAAATGTTTTATTGCTTTATTACCTTTTATTTGCAAGAACTACGCTTGGTTTGATTCATGCGGGGTCATGATATGTAGGCAATCTCCATAGGATTCGACCGTAACCAAAAAGAAAAAGAAAAAAAAGAAGAGAAAGAGAAAATGAAAGGAAAAACAAGAGAGAAAAGGAAAGAAAAAGAGCGGAAAAACAAGAAAGAAAATAAAAAAAATCGAGAAAAGGAGAGAATAGGAATAAGAAAAACCAAGGCAAGAGTGAAAAGAAGAAAGAAGGAAAAAGAGAGAGAAAAGTTGCATAGGGAAATAAAAGAAAGGCCGGGATGACGCAAGCGACCGAGCAAATGCATAATAGAAACGGTTAACTGCTTAGGTACATTCACTCCCCAATGTGCGGTTACCAATCTGTTGAAGCCCTAACGCTAACGTGATGGTTTCATTTTGTCATATCATTTCAGAAAGGTGGTTGGTTTGTGGTTTTTAAAAGTAACTCTTCCCTACAACACAAAGGCAAAAGACAATGGCAGAGAACAACAAAACTAAGTGGGTTGATACCGATGCCCGAAAGCAGCTGGTTGAACAGGACAACGGGTTGGTAGAAGAGGTAAAGATGTTGAGACAACACGTGGCGGACATGTATCCGGCATGGATGACTGGGAAAGCACCACCCCCGCCACCACCCAGCTTCCTAGACGCTATCCTTACCCAAACTCCGGACGCAACGCCAGGCGATCCTCTACACTCTCCATATTTACCCGCTTATCACAGCTTTCCCAGCCAGCCTAGTAGCTCCATCACTCGTCGTCCAACTATCTTTTCCCAAAAGTGCCCTCCGATCACATCCACGGTTCACGATAATGAACACCCGCCCAAAGCTCATAACATCCAATATTACCCCTCCGAGGTTGCTCACAAGGTTCCCAACCCGCACAAGCAAGGCCCACGGGATGAGCCTCATGTTGAAAATGGAAAATTCATAGGAAGAGAAGGGTTAGATGGGGTACCCAGGAAGCTGAAAAGCATAGATCAGTCCTTAAGGGACAAGCAAGGAACGAGGGATCAGGGTAGTGTGGATTACAAAGAACCGTCCGTGTCTCCTGACATTCGCCTACCCATGGGGTTTAAAGTACCAAGATTCAGCTTGTATGATGGGTTTGGGGATCCGATAGCCCACTTGAAGGCTTATTGCAATGAAATGAGAATCGTTGGAGAAAAAGATTACTTGATGATGGCATATTTCAGTAAGAGCCTGACTGGGGGAGCTTTGGACTGGCATACGCGTCAAAATGTTGGTAGGTGGCCTACATTGGGTGACATGGCTCAGGATTTGTTCGATACTTCCAATGCAAATCAGGCGTTACCCCAGGCCGTTCCTCCCTATCTAGAATGGAAAAGAAGCCGGAGGAAAGCTTTAGAGAGTTTGGGCTCAGATGGAGGGAGCAAGCTGCTCGAGTCAGTACCCCGATTGGTGAAAAAGAAATGGTTGAGCTTTTCCTGCAAGCCCAAGGGCCCACCTACTTCAGTCATTTGATCCTAGCCTTGGGTAAGCCTTTCAACGATGTGTTAAAAATGGGGAAAATGGTAGAAGAGGGAATCAAGTCAGGAAAAATCATGAGTTGCTCGAAAGACATTCAGAACATCCCAGTAAGCTTGGGTAGAAGAAAGAGAAACAGAAAAGATGATCCAACGGGCATTCCTGATCAACACTTCCAGCCTCGACATCGTACCCGTGAATATCCTTGTGCACCAGATGACCCTCCCCAATGCTGCTTCTCCCCACGGAATTCCCGAAGTCGTACCTCACTTTCCCGGTACCCAGGTCCACAAAATGCCTATCTACCCCCACGAGCGTACCGAAAACCCCCTGGATCAAGCTTCCGGCCCAATCAGGCATTTAAGAATGAGAGGCTGCTGAAAAGAGAAAAGGCTCTCACCCCTATTGGAAAATCTTATGCCCGTCTGTTCCAAAGGTTGAGGCAATTGGACATGTTGAAGCCGATTCGGATAAAAATGCCAAACCTTCAGTCAAAGAAGTTCGATTTTTCTCAAAGGTGCGCATATTGCTCAGACGCCCCGGGGCATGACATCGAAAAGTGTTGGAATCTGAAAAAGGCAATTCAGAAGCTTATCGATGCAGGCGACATTGTCGTGCAAAATCCAGATGCAGCAGACACCATCCAAAGTTCGTCGCTTGTGCATAATGAGACGCGCAGGGTGGGTATGACTTATTTTGAAAAGGAATGTGAGAATTCTTCTGGGAGCTTCGAAGGCCCACATGCCGCTAAGCTTTCAGCACTACCAGAGGTGGATCTTGGGAACAGGTTCGCAAGAGGAACCCAAAAGCAACTTGTTAAGAACGATGTGATCAAGACTTGTGAAGTTCCTAGTATTGTTGATACAGAATTCAGTGGCTGAGATATCGTGCTTGGGAATTGGAAAGACGCTCCATTGCTTGGTCAATCGGAGAGGAGCTTGGTGGCTAAGGTTGTTGTCATTTCTGTTGTCCGGGTTATTTTAGGGTTGTAATCCGGATATTGTCTTGTGACTCAAACCCTTCTATCCTTTCATAATGTCTAGTTCCTTTAGTCGTAGTATTTCATTCAGTGTTATCTAGGTTTGTTTTAGGATTCTACCCCAGTTTATGTAGCTTGTTTTGTTGTTTAAAACCTTTCACCGTCTGTCTGATGCAATTCTCTATTTTCTGCCATTTCTAGTCACTTTTGTTTAGTTCTTTTCTCCTCTTTACAATTCTTTTCATGCCGGTTCTAGTGACATGACATGCACGCATAATTCTCTGCCTGGTTTTAAAAGTTAGTTTGGTCATGAAGCAATGAAACAATGTTAAAGATATAGGGACACTTGAGGGAAATAAGAACAGATTTGGATTTTTTTGAGAGTATTTGAAGCCCGAACCGTGTGAAACTGGAGCAGATAAAACATAAAGAAACCCTAAAGGAAGCTTGCCAAATTGATAGGGGCCGTTCGTGGTAGGGAAAGTGAGAGTCTTGTCCAATGGTGCTTTGTATTCAACAAATGAAAAAGCGAATGTGCGGATATGGTTATCAAATCTGGTACAATCAAAAGATGTTACTAATGTTTTCAGTGGTTTGATTAAATTGTGTGGTTTGCACTTGGCATGTTTTGGAGACTGGAATGACGAAGGCATTTTGTTCTGCTATCTAAACACTTTATCCTTCGTTACCCCTTTGAGCCTTATTTATTTTCTTTCATACTCCTCTTTCGGAATCAGTAGCAAATATCATAAACACAAGCGTGAAAGATAAGTAAAGGAAAAAGAGAAAAGAAAAGAGTGAAAAGAGAGAAAAAAAGAAAAGAAAAGAGAAAAAAAAAGAAGAAAGAAGAAAAGAAAAAGAAAAAGAGAAGAAAAAGAAGGAAAAACAACAAAACCACCAAAACAACAAAAAGTGAAGAGGAAGAAAGAAAAGAAAAGAAAAGAAGAGAAAAGGGAAGAAAAAGGAAAGAAAAACCACAACAACAAAGTAATTTCTATGACATGAACTACGTTCGACCTGATTCCTTTTAAGGATACGTAGGCAGCCTCACGGTTCAGTCTCATCAAAACAAAAGTCCAAAAGTCCCTAAGCAAAAACTGGGGCAGAAGTTGTGATTGTTGTAAAAAATCTGATTCCAAAAGTTGTAAGTTTGAACCCGTCTGAATTGTTTTGAGCCTTTGATACCTTTTCTTTCTAACCCCATCCAAAAGCCCACATTACGGTCCAAAGAAAGACCTTCCGATCAGTCTTCGAGAGATGCCAAGGCGAGCAGGTAAAGTTGAATCGTACCAGGGCAACACTCCGGTCCAAACAAGGAAAATGAAAATGAGAGAGTCTTATTGGTGAAAACCCTCATAGGCACCGTAAGGCGATGAAAGCTGAGAGAAATGGAAAATGAGAGATTCTTATTGGTGAAAACCTTCACGGGCACCTTGAGGCGACGGTAAGTTGAGAGAAAGACCAAAATGAGAGAGGCTTGATGGTGAAAACCCTTCGGGCACTAAAAGTCGAATAAGGATTGTGAATCAGATTGGATAAGCGGGGCATTGAAGCCCAGTTTCACTGCAAAAAGGTACAACAAGAGCTGAACATCAGGTTTGCTTAACGAAATAGGTGCAGGTGCATGTCATGGTCATTAGAGTTAGTACCCACATCCGATAGGTTTATACTTTATAGTTTTCTTGTTAGGAATCATCTCTTTCCATTGTCCTCTACTCTGTTCCTTTTGTCTTGTTTACTTCCTCTTCCTGAGTCAATTCGGTCATAACAAGTGAGAAATGATTTCAAAATTTGCCACCAGCTTTCCAATTGCACAAAACAGGATCTGGCTAGTACATCAAAGTGTCATAAGTCAAGAAAGAACAACAAGCNGACTCTTAGTGTTCTATTGATTGTTCATATCACCTATATTAGTACAGGCCAATATGTTTGCTTCGGAGTTAGGCAGCCTTTCGATTTGATTTAAGACAATTAGGGATTCTATTGATGTTTGTTATAATTTGTAAATCACTAGATAGTTTGAGGGGGCTAATTGAACAAAGAAACTTAGGGGAGGGGGAATGATTGAGTAAATAGAAATTTCAGGGGTCCTAAGGGTTAGGTAGAGGTTGTAATAAGTGATTGGGCAAAGGGCAATTCAGGGGTTCTAGGTTGTGAAAGAATCATTTATGTTAGGAAGAAGCTTCTAGAGGATAAGATGAGCACGAGTCTATTAGGGAGCAGTGACTTTCAGATTCTTTAAAGGGGTAAAAGGGTAAAATAATCTGGATTGGGAGGGGTAAAATGGGAAATGGCCAGCTAGGTTAGGGCTGCCTTGGATATGCCTATATAAGGACCTCTTTCTCCTCATATTGGGGGCCTTGAACACTCTAAAATGAGAGAAGAAAAATACAAAAAGGGCTGCTCCTGCTTTTGAAGTGCAGCCTTAGCTTTCAAGAATTTTCTCTTCTAATTAAGTCCGGTTTTCTCCCTGTTTAAGCTTGAAAAGGTGTAAGAATGAATTAGCGATGTTGGGTCTGATCCTTGCTGAATCAATTAAGGGTTTAAAGTTGGGATTTAATTGTTTGATTTGCCTCGATTGCTGATTTTGAGCTGAAGTCTTTCTGATATTCAAGTTCTTTTTGATTCATTCTTGGTTGGAGTCTGGTTCTGAATTTTGTGTGATATCATTTGGGCTCAAAACTTGTTTCAAGTGGTCTTTTCAATCATTTTCTGGGCTGATTTTGTTGTTAATTCTTGTTCCTGCTACTGACTTCACAAGCTGATCCTTCATTTCTTTGTTTGCTTTTCGATTTCCAGGTATACCTTGACATTTGTGGATACTACTTGAATGTAATGGAGAGTTTAACTTGGAACATGAAACTACTGTTCAGTTGCTTTGAAACATTTCGGTACTTGTTTGATTTTTCTGTGTATTAAAGTCTGTCTGAGTTCTATAGCCTCATAGTTGCATTGATTGATGGTGCACTTGCTTAGAAGGCTATAATTAATTCATTTTTGCGGTTGTTTATTAGTGCTATTTATAGTTGGGTAGTTGGTGTTGTAATAAAGAGGCCTGCACTATAATGTTCGAATATAGTTTGCTGTATTTGTAAGTGTAAAAGAGACTTAAAATGAGCAGCAGCAATGACATTTTCTTGCTAGCTAGGTGGAAATTAGTAGTCAGAGGGTGTTAGCTTATAACATTTTGTAGCATGTTTATCATTTTCTAATGCTCAATATTGTGTGGTTGTGCGTTAAATTTGTGGTCTGGAATTCAGAGTGAAAGTATGTTCTACGTCTACATTCCAAAGGCAGGTTCTCGTTAGGCATAAGTTCAAAATGAATACTTGTACTTCGCATGGTTTGAAATTCGAAATAGAATCATCAATGCTTGTCTATGAATCTGTTTACATTCACCATATGACATGTATTGAATTTTTACACTTGGTTGAAGCATGAATCCAGTTGTTAGCTTAGAATGGTTAATGTTAGCCTTTGGGCTGACTGTTAACAAATTCCAAGTAATAGGAGTTTGCTTATAATGGATCTAAAATTTGGGTAATTAAATATGCTGCGTTATTTAGAGGCTGGGCCAACCGTTGGGCTTGAATTGAAGCATAATGATCTTACCAAGATTTGGAAAATTGGGCCCTTTATATGCTTAGGCCCCACTCGTAGCCTGATGCTGGGCTGCCTTGGTTTCATGTTTAAACAACAGGTGGGCTTTGGGCCTTTCAAGTTAAGTGGCATACTCGAGCTAAGGGTCTCTTCAGTAATAGGGAGCGTCCTTGTTCGAGTTTGGACTTGATCTTGGGGCCCAAGTTTTTTTGAATACCTTGATGTTAGTTAATTCATAATGTCAACTGATTAGGTTTTAAGAGTAGAGACGTATCCTAGTAGCTAATAGTAGCTCATCTTTAGGACGCCCTTTTAAAATAAATTGAGGTACGCCACGCCGAATAAAATCACAAACTGCGCGGCCCCTTTAATTACTTCATTAAAAATATTTAGAATTCGGGACGTGCCATTTAGCAAATTTTTATGGCCTCCCGCAAAGTTAATAACACGTTAGTCGCTTTAGGCACTTTCTTTAATAATTTTACCTTCCTAAATTTGGGTGTGCATTTCATGTGACCCAAATCCAAATCCCAAAATCTTGAATAAAATGTGTTGAGGATCCGGGTGCATTTTATGTGACGTGATCCGAAAACATGTTTTAAACGACGTTCAATTTCCTTAAAATTAATTAAAAGCGGTAAACGATTTAAAATTGCACATAGGTTTAAACTGTATTAAAATTAGATAATTAAGCCAGATATAACAGTTGAGCGACCGTGCTAGAACCACGGAACCCGGGTTAACATAATTCCTTACTTGGATTTCTGGTTCGTGACTGTTAAACAGAGTCAAACCTTTTCCTCGATTCGGGATTCAAACCGGTGACTTGGGATGCCATAAATCTCCCAAGTGGCGACTCTGAATCTCTTAATAAAATGAATCCCGTTTCGATTGTCCTTTAATTGGAAAAACTCCCTTTATTATGCCCCTTCCGGGGGTGTAGTAGAAAAAAGGCGGTGTGACAGCTCTGGCGACTCTGCTGGGGATAAGGACCCAGAACTTTTTGTTCAGGGTTCAGAATTCGAGCTCAGTTAAATTGTTATATTTGGCTTTATCTGATTTTCCTACATGTTTCATGCCTTATGTGCTAATTGTTTTACCGCTTTGGTATTTGTTGAATTGTATATAAACTGTTACGAATCCCTTCGTCTCTCCGATTCTTCTACATCATGGAGAAGGGTGCACTTCGTGTAGCTTTTCTTCTGTTTAGAGTCTTTTCCCATTTAGAACGAGGTTTGGATAAGATGCTAAGCCGGCGGAGCTTCTGTATCCCCGGTACGCTGCCTCCCCCTCGGCCCGAGTCGTCCGCTCGGGTAAGCCAGGTCTAGACAAATAAACCTAGGGTTTAAACCTAGAAGAACAAAACCTCATGCCGGATCCCTAGTAGGAGCGTTTGTTTGCATCATGTGCATTTGACTTAGGGGACTCAACACAGGGGTTGGGGCCGTCTAGGACAGGTGACCTGAAATGAAAAGACCATCCTGATGGATCTTACGTGCTACTTGTGCATTCATTTGCTTTGGATTTTCATGTTGATCGACTTGTATATAATGAGAGAAAATTGAGAAAAATAGCAGTGTTAGGTCTAAGTGAGGGTAACCACTTGTTTTGAAAAACCAATGCCCAAATAGTACCGAAATGTTGCCGGATTTTTGAAAAATGAAAAAGGAAAGTATTTGAAAAAAGATAAGAGATTGTTGTTTTGACAAATTTGACTGAACTACGCGGGTTTGATTCTCACCGGATCTGAGATACGTAGGCAACCCTTATCGGGTCCAACCTCCTTTTTGCAAAAATAGCAAAAATACCAAAACTTTAATTTTTGTCAAAATAAGTCGGGTGACGCCATTGTTGTTTAAAATAATCCAAATGTCCCTAAAGGGCGCCGGAAGACTGTTTTTGCAAGAACAGGCACCTTTGGTCATTTTTAAATTTTTGGCCGGTTAGCGAACACAGCCTTAAAATCTTCTTCCTCGAGGTACAGAAAGGCCGTATTGGCATAGTCCGGATATTTTTATGAAAATTTTGAAAAAATAGTGACTACCTTTTGAGTCAAAATAAGTCTTGATTTTCCTCCTGTTAGTTTCGTTATTGAGCCTGTTGGTTTTTATGGTAAAAATTCCGTAGGATGAGTCGTTGTAATCAAAACATTTTATTTTTCTGAAAATTTAAAATCCCCGGATCCAGTTTCCGGCCCAATCAAGCATGTAGGGATGAGAGGTTGCGGAAGAAGAAAGCCTACACTCCATTGGAAGGGTCATACGCCAATCTGTTCCAGATGCTAAGGAGTTCGGGCCTGTTGAAGACTATCCAGATAAAAATAGCAAACCCTCTGTTAAAGACGTTTGACTTTTCCCAAAGGTGCGCATATTGCTCAGGTGCCCCAGGACATGACATAGAAAGGTGTTGGAATCTGAAGAAAGTAGTTCAGAAGCTTATTGATGCAGGCGACATCGTTGTGCCAAATCCAGATGCAGTACACACCAGCCAAAGTCCATCGCCTGTGCATAATGAGACGCATATGGTGGGCATGATTTATTTTGGAAAGGAATGTGAGAATTCTTCTGGGAGCCTCGGAGGTCCAAGGGCTACCAAGCTTTCAGCACTATCAGAGGTTGATCTAGAGAACGAGCCGGCAAAAGGAACCCAAAAGCAACTTGTTAAGAAAGATGTGATGAGGACTTGTGAAGATCCTAGTATTGTTGATACATAATACAGTGGCTAAGATATCGTGCTTGGTAATTGGAAAGACGCTCCATTTCTTGGTCACCCAGAGAGGAGCTTTGGTGGATTAGTTTGTTGTCATTTTTGTTGGCCAAGTTATTTCAGGGTTGTAATCTGGATATTGTCTTGTGACTCAAACCCTTCTATCTTTTTATTTTGTCTAGTTCCTTTGGTCGTAGTATATCATGTAGCGTTGTCTAGGTTTGTTCTAAGGATTGTACCCCAGTTTATTGTGCTTGTTTTATTGTCTAAACTCTTTCGTTGTCAGTCTAATGCAATTCTCTGTTTTCTGTTATTTCTAGTCATTTTTGTTTAGTTTTCTTCTCCTATTATAGTTCTTTTCGTGTTGGTTCTAGTGACATGACATGCATGCGTAACTCTTAGCCTGAGCTCAAAAGTTAGTTTAGTCATGAAACATTGAAACAATTTTGAAGATGACAGGGGCACTTGAGGGAAATAAGAACAGATTTGAACACATTGAGATCATTCGAAGCCCGAACCATGTGAAACTGGGGCAGATAAAACACAGAGAAACCCTATTGGAGTGCATCATGCCGCATCAGGTTGAAGCTAAAGGCAAGTTCGCCAAATTGATAGAGGCCGGTCGTGGTAAGGAAAGTGAGAGTGTTGTCCAATGGTGCTTTGTATTCAACAAATGAAAAGGCGAATGTGCGGATATGGTTATCAAATCTGGTACAATCAAAAGATGTTACTAATGTTTTCAGTGGTTTGATTAAATTGTGTGGTTTGCACTTGGCATGTTTTGGAGACTGGAATGACGAAGGCATTTTGTTCTGCTATCTAAATACTTTATCCTTCGTTACCCCTTTGAGCCTTATTTATTTTCTTTCATACCCCTCTTTTGGAATCAGTAGCAAAGATCATAAACACATGCGTGAAAGATAAGTAAAGGAAAAAGAGAAAAGGAAAGAATGAAAAGAGAGAGAAGGAAAAAGGGAAGTAGAAAAGAAGAAAAAGAGAAAAGAGAAGGAAAAAAAAAAAAAGAAGAAAAAGAAAAAAAACAACAAAAAGAGAAAAAAAAAGAAAGAAAAGAAAAGAAGAGAAAGAGGAAGAAAAAGAAAAGAGAAAAGACAACAACAAGTAATTTCTATGACCTGAACTACGTTTGACTTGATTCCGAAAGGATACGTAGGCAGTTTCTCTCTGAGGTTCAGTCACACCAAAATAAAAATCCAAAAGTCCCCGAGAAAGAAACTGTGGCAGAAGTTGTGAGAAATTTGATTCCGAAAGTTATAANTCACCTTAGAACTGCTCAAATTTCAAATCAGAGCAAACCCTAATTCCCAAATGCCCCCTGTTCGATTTTGAACATTCGACTCGATTCCTTTGCTGGTCCGTGACATTTTAGGTATTTGATTTCTGAACATCATTTATTTCTTTTTTTTTTTTAATTTTCTCTTCTCAGCTTCATCTTTGTTCTTCTTTTAAATACTATGATTCATGTTTGTGAAAACGAAAAAAAAAAGAGAAGAAGAAAAGAAAAAATATATTCTGTTTTCTTATTAGAATACTGAATCATTTAGATTTTTCTTTTTTTAAAACCATAAGTTAGTTGGTTATATCAATTTGTTCCAGATTCGTGACATGTATGTTGTTTTCTGCCTTTGTTTTATTTGTTTTCCTTTTCGAAATTGTTTTATGATTTAGTTAGCATGATCTAGGGACTCTTAGTATTTAATTTATTGTTCATATCACCTATATTAGTACATGCCAATATGTTTGCTTCAGAGTTAGGCAGACTTTCGATTTGATTTAAGACAATTGGGGATTTTGTTGATGTTGTTATAATTTGTAAATCACTAGATAGTTTGAGGGGGCTAATTGAACAAATAAACTTAGGGGAGGGGGAACGATTGAGTAAATAGAAATTTCTGGGGTCTTAAGGGTCAGGTAGAAGTTGTAATAACTGATTGGGCAAAGGGTAATTCACGGGTTCTAGGTTGTGAAAGAATCATTTCTGTTAGGAAGAAGCTTCTAGAGGATAAGATGAGCATGAGTCTGTTAGGGAGCAGTGACTTTCAGATTCTTTAAAGGGGTAAAAGGGTAAAATAATCTGGATTGGGAGGGGTAAAATGGGAAATAGCCAGCTAGTTTAGGGCTGCCTTGGATATGCCTATATAAGGACCTCTTTCTCCTCATATTGGGGGCCTTGAACACTCTAAATTCAGAGAAGAAAAATACAAAAAGGGCTACTCCTGCTTTTGAAGTGCAGCCTTAGCTTTCAAGAATTTTCTCTTCTAATTAAGTCCGGTTTTCTCCCTGTTTAAGCTTGAAAAGGTGTAAGAATGAATTAGCGATGTTGGGTCTGATCCTTGCTGAATCAATTAAGGGTTTAAAGTTGGGATTTAATCGTTTGATTTGCCTCGATTGCTGATTTTGAGCTGAAGTCTTTCTGATATTCAAGTTCTTTTTGATTCATTCTTGGTTGGAGTCTGGTTCTGAATTTTGTGTGATATCATTTGGGCTCAAAACTTGTTTCAAGTGGTCTTTTCAATCATTTTCTGAGCTGATTTTGTTGTTGATTCTTGTTCCTGCTACTGACTTCACAAGCTGATCCTTCATTTCTTTATTTGCTTTTTGATTTCCAGGTATACCTTGACATTTGTGGTTATTATTTGAATGTAATGGAGTGTTTAACTTGGAACATGAAACTGCTGTTCAGTTGCTTTGAAACATTTAAGTTCTTGTTTGATTTTTCTGTGTATTAAAGTCTGCCTGAGTTCTATAGCCTCATAGTTGCATTGATTGATGGTGCACTTGCTTAGAAGGCTATAATTAATTTATTTTTGCGGCTGTTTATTAGTGCTATTTATAGTTGAGTAGTTGGTGTTGTAATAAAGAGGCCTGCACTATAATGTTCGAATATAGTTTGCTGTATTTGTGAGTGTAAAAGAGACTGAAAATGAGCAGTAGCAATGACATTTTGTTGCTAGCTAGGTGGAAATTAGTAGTCAGAGGGTGTTAGCTTATAACATTTTGTAGCATGTTTATCATTTTCTAATGCTCAGTATTGTGTGATTGTGCGTTAAATTTGTGGTCTGGAATTCAGAGTGAAAGTATGTTCTATGTCTACATTCCAAAGGCAGGTTCTCGTTAGGCATAAGTTCAAAATGAATACTTGTACTTCGCATGATTTGAAATTCGAAATAGAATCATCAATGCTTGTCTATGAATCTGTTTACATTCACCAAATGGCATGTATTGAATTTTTACACTTGGTTGAAGCATGAATCCAGTTATTAGCTTAGAATTGTTAATGTTAGCCTTTGGGCTGACTGTTAACAAATTCCCAATAATAGGAGTTTGCTTATAATGGATCTACACTTTGGGTAATTAAATATGCTACGTTTTTTAGAGGCTGGGCCAACCGTTGGGCTTGAATTGAAGCATAATGATCTTACCAAGATTTGGAAAATTGGGCCCCTTATATGCTTAGGCCCCACTCGTAGCCTGATGCCGGGCTGCCTTGGTTTCAAGTTTAAACAACAGGTGGGCTTTGGGCCTTTCAAGTTAAGTGGCATACTCGAGCTAAGGGTCTCTTCAGTAATAGGGAGCATCCTTGTTCGAGTTTGGACTTGATCTTGGGGCCCAAGTTTTCTTGAATACCTTGATGTTAGTTAATTCATAATGTCAACTGATTAGGTATTAGGAGTAGAGACGTATCCAAATTGCTAATAGTAGCTCATCTTTAGGACGCCCTTTCAAAATAAATTGAGGTACGCCACGCCAAATAAAATCACAAACTGCGTGGCCTCTTTAATTACTTCATTAAAAATATTTAGAATTCGGGACGTGCCATTTAGCGAATTTTTATGGCCTCCCGCAAAGTTAATAAAATGTTAGTCGCTTTAGGCGATGTGCATTTCATGTGACCCAAATCCAAATCCCAAAACGTTGAATAAAATGTGTTGAGGATCCGGGTGCATTTCATGTGACGTGATCCGAAAATATGCTTTAAACGACGTTCAATTTCCTTAAAATTAATTAAAAGCGGTAAACGTTTTAAAATTGCACATAGGTTCAAACTGTATTAAAATCAGATAATTAAGCCAGATATAACAGTTGAGCGACCGTGCTAGAACCACGGAACACGGGAATGCCTAAAACCTTCTCCCGGGTTAACAGAATTCCTTACTCGGATTTCTGGTTCGCGACTGTTAAACAGAGTCAAACCTTTTCCTCGATTCGGGATTCAAACCGGTCACTTGGGACACCATAAATCTCCCAAGTGGCTACTCTGAATCTCTTAATAAATTGAATCCCGTTTCGATTGTCCTTTAATTGGAAAAACTCCCTTTATTATGCCCCTTCCGGGGGTGTAGTAGAAAAAAGGAGGTGTGACAGCGACTTCCGCTTCTGCGGTCTCCTTCTGCTTCTGCGAAAATTCCCATAATCCAAAAACCTGCTTCTGCGACTTAAATCCCGCATCTGCGGCTTCCCCAACCGCTGCTGCGGAATCAGCGCCTAGGCCCCATCACCGCTTCTGCGCCAATCTTCGCACCAGCGAGACCGCTTCTGCGGTCCAGGCTTCGCAGAAGCGAAAACACCAGTTGCAGCAGACTTAGCAACATGCAAAATTCCAAAACTCTCCGTTTAACCATCCGAACTCACCCCGAGGCCCTCGGGACCTCAACCAAAAATACCAATGCATCCTACAACGTTATTCAAACTTGTTCCAATCATAAAAACCCATCCAACAACACTAAAATAATCAATTCACATCGAATTCAAGCCTAAGTTCTTCTAAAACTTCCGAAACACGCATTTGATCAAAAACCCGACCAAACCACCTCTGAATGATCTAAAATTTTGCACACACATCCAAAATCACCTAACGAAGCTACAGCAACTCTTGGAATTCCATTCTGACTCCCGGATCAAAATCTCACCTATCAACCGGAAATCGCCAAAATACTAACTTCGCCAATTCAAGCCTAATTCTACACCGGACTTCCAAAACCAACTTCCGATCACGCTCCTAAGTAACAAATCGCCCAGCGAAGCTATCCAAATCATAAAAACTCCGATCCGAGCTCATATACAAATAAGTCAACTCTTGGTCAAACCTTTCAAATTCAAAGCTTTCAACTGAAACTTTTCTTTCAAATTCATTCCCAATTTTCCTGAAACCAAAACCAACGATCTACATTAGTCATAATGCATAACACGGGGCAAGTCATGCCCGGGAACTGGCAATCAAGGTGCAAAAGCTCAAAACGACCGGTCGGGTCGTTACATCCTCCCCCAATTAATCACACGTTCGCCCTCGAACATTCCTAGAGTTGTTCTAAAAGCCAACCACTCACTGAATAACCTTACCATGCACATACCCGGTGGTGATCCCACGTCACCCTATCTCGTATAAGTCCGATAACACATTGTAACTGATATTTCACCATCCAATCTAGCCAATACGCCATAGAACCACATTTCATTTTCCAAAATCATACCCAAGATCAGAACCTCACATCTCTATTCAGAATAAGCTCGAACCAGCTGTAATAACCCCTGCCTGCAACCTCAAATGCAATTATCTGATATACCACGTAACTCAAACACGTGTAGTGATAACTTCCATTGACAGCAGCTGCACACGACACCCGAATACCAGTAGAAAACCTCCTATCAACTAAAGTTTCATTCCAACACATTCATATACTGCCAATGATAAACGAAACACGCAATAAATAACAACCGTTTCTCAAATCAGCCATCCATATGGTTACTTCTCCTTTGGCATGGACCATAGCAAATTTCTGAACCGAACCTCGATATTTATCCTTCCAACCAGCTGAAATCAAATCCGTTCGTATTCATTAATGACCCCAACGATCACCTCGAATCCAACCCACCACTCTGGTGACATGATACATCAATACAGGCCTAAGCCACAACTTGCATAATTAGCGCCCCAATAAGAAACTGTCTGAATATACTCAAATCATGAAAATGACGCCAAACGAAAGAGCTGTACCTCAAGCTCATCAGTACCATCACAACACAAGGCTGAGACCCCGTCTCACATCATAGAAATAGAACACATGAATCTACCCCGAAAGGTCATATCTCCACGTAGCCTCGCTACAATGCGCGATCCTATCCAAACACTGCTACACAGGAAACACCTCAAGTCGCTATGATCAAAATCGACGACCACGCACAATCTAATGTCTGGAACCAAAGCAAGTCATTACACCCACGGTGCAACAAATAACATATGGCACGCCACCCGATAGGACACAACCGATACGACGTTCACTAAGCATCGCTCAATTACTCTTCCCGCTCGAATTCCACTAAGAGACCCCAATTGAACGGCACCATATGTGCCTATAACCAACAAATCCTAGCATCTCGCAACACAGAAAAGTAACTCATAGATCTCCCCAGATCACTGATAAGCTCAACAACGGTCGAATCAATACCTCCCTCCATTCGGAGCCAACCAAGCCGACTCAAGATAGAACACTCGCTCACAAGACTCCAAATAAGAAAGGTCATCCTTCCCAGCCGTCCGCTCGGTCTTCAAAATATAAAAATCCCCAATAGAACATAATCCGGCGAACATCGCCACTCAATCCATGGCATTTCCCGACATAGCCATCCGCGCCATCTTGTCTCAATAGTCCAGAATAACACCACACGGAAACAACCAGTCCACACCCCAATATCATATCCAAAACCTAACATACCAAGCAAGGAAAGATCCATTCGGGCCTCCAAATCCCGGTAGTCGCTAAACAGTGCTGATACACGCGATCTACAATCACAACGTAGCCTGAATATGAGAACTTCCGTCTCCACGTCCATACGGCACATGAATCATCATATCCTATCCCAATTTCGCCGCCCGAATATATGTGCCACACCTCTAATACCCAATCATTCCATGTTAGATACTCTCAGATTCCTCCGTGCCATCCAGCAAACTCGAATATCAGCAGTCGATCCAGCCCGAAAGTGCCGTAATACTACTGAAATGCCATCAACTTAATCGCATTGCCCTTTTTTTTTAAATCTATACTCTCGTCAAATCATTTCCAAATAACAACACCATTTCCTTAATCAATCCGAGGCTACCCGCTGTCTAAGAGTGTTATGAACTTCCTTTCAGAATTGAACTGAAACCTCACACACGCAAATCTCGATCCTCCACAACATACCGCATATACCACACCATCCAAGGACAACAGGAAAACTTTTATCTCCCTTCCGAGCCATAGACATCTACGTACTCAACTAGTCAAGAACTTCCATTGATCCTATCTAGAAGAAAAATCAGTACACATCCCATACCTCTCATACTCGTAGAAATGCACCGCTCCAGCCACGGTAGAAATCAACAAGAACTCTCCCAATTTCGTTTGCACAAATTAAACTACCAGGACTGAATCCTTCTAACTAGACCAAGCTAAGCAAGCCATCAAAGCCCATGAGCATTGCTGCAAAATACCTGTAGGAGCCTATTACCTCGAACACATACACAGAATTGATCATATCCTTACCATACCGATTCGGTCTACTATCAAACCACTCCATCTACCTGAATTTCCTTCTGATTCATTTTCAACTTGATGCTTCCTCTTGCTGTAGTACCACAATCTCTCAATCCTAGGCTCACTACACGAGACCCAAGCACAAGACCACACTGTCTAGGACCCATAAGCCGCTGAGTACTCTCTCAAATTTACCAAAAACATTACGCTCCCGAATACTTTAATATGAAGAGCCTCCTGCCAATCCGAATCCGTTACCTTTACTCCCCCGATACTGATACATAGAACCCCCACAATTAACATAGAAATACCACAAATCTGAACCTCTTCCAATGAAAACTCAGTTTCTAACCACGCATGCCACTTCCAAAATACCCGAGTGTTTCCTGTAGAATTTTGAACACATTGAAACCATTCTCGAAAGCCATTCACTCTTACTCAAACTGCAAATTACCTGACCTAACGAACAGAACCACCCGTGCCTCATTGGCAATCCGATACCGCAAAATGAATTCCTCACCCTAATATAACCACGCAACTTCCCGCTCTATGCGCTGAGCATTCTTTACCAACAACAACTTAAGACATCCTGTGTTTCTCTTACCTTATGAAGCATAATATAACCTTTGTCAAAATTTTCCTTTACTCTAGCCATAGCTAATTCGCTCGCATTCATCCCCACAACAGTTAAGCCCACTCTCTTAAGCAAATCCTAAATTTCAAATTTCAACACATACTTTTCACTTGCACATGAGATCTCCTAATATACACATAAGGATCGCACCACTTCAGGACACTTCGCCAGAGACAACCAGCCTGTTTCACTTCAATATAACATTTCTGTATACCTTCCACCGCTATACGCATTACACAGCCACTTAGTCTTCCTGAGTCTGAACTCGTATCGCAACATGAAATTTACTTCACTCTTGACTGGAAAAATGAAAAGATTCTTCACGCGCCCACAACTCGGAGCTACACCTCCAATCACAATGGAAATCATAAACTCAATAGTTCATCTATCATCCCGCAGGCCTTCCTCGTCACTTCTGAGTTACATAGATACATCCCATAGTACTAACATACTCATCACATGGCTATTCAACCGTCACTTCCACTAATAGGGACACTGCCGAACATATAAGTTCAAAACACTTACTCACACAATCAGCACCTCAGTGCTCAAGCCATAGGCAAAGATCCGGCCTCAAGTCCTCCAGACTAGCCCAACATCAAACTCACAGAGATCACATCTCGCCCCTTGATCGGGGAATCACAAGCCATCGTGGCATATCTGATACTGAGCGCTCATGCGCGCATACAAACGCGTGGAAGGAATTTCAAGAGTTTCTTTTCAAGCTGAATCAAGGACGCACGATAAGAATTCAAGAATGTGAAGTTTCCTAAAGGTTCTGCAGCCTCCCGAGGATAAATACAGACGTCTCCATACCGATCCGCGAGACTCTACTAAACCTGCTCATGACTCGTGAGACCTAGTAACCTAGGCTCTGATACCAACTTGTCACGACCCAATTCCCGAACCCGGTCGTGATGGCGCCTCTCGTGAAGACAAGGCCAGCCAGACCAATACAGAACACCTCTTTTAAGTAGTTAATCACTATTAAGCAATTATGAAGCATGATTTAATAACAATAATTTGCGGAAACTTAGATAATAATGGTAGAACCATCCCAACACAGCCCAAACCGGGGTGTCACAAGTCACGAGCATCTATTGGAGTGTGAATACAGTTCTACAAGGTCTAAAATACACGAAACAGAAATAATGAACAAAATAGAGAGAAAACGGTGCTGCGAACGCTGGCAGTCACCTCGCTAAACTCCTATAGCTCTGCCTCTAGTCAGCCAAAACCTGCTACCGGGTGAATAAATACTTGCATCTGCACACGAGGTGCAGGGAGTAATGTGAGTACTCCAACCCAATAAGTAATAAGAGTAAATAAAGACTGAGCAGTAGGAAACAATGAATCCACATTCGCGTTAGTCTCAATAAACACAACAGGCTATCAAATCATAATACGAGTCAACCTTCCCTTTTAAAACCCAGCTTTTAGTAAAAATTATTTTTGAAATACTTCCAGCAGTTTCCGTAGGGGTTCAACACCATTTAAAACAATAATAGAGTTTTAAAGCAATAATCGGCCCCTCGGGCAAAGCATAGTTTGTAAAACAGCCCCTCGGGCAAAACAATAATCATAAATACTTCACAACTTAAAAATCTCTGTGGAAATAACCAAATGCCAAATCAGTGATTAGATTTCTAAACATCTCAAAATCCCCAGTTCAAATAAAAGTTGTCTTAAAATATTTGTTCAACTTTCCGACAGAGGCTCAATATAAAGATGAGTGAAGACAGTCAATCAATCAACATATTCGATAGGAACTCACTTTAAAGAGAAATGAAATCAATAAGTTCATAAGCAAGCCTCTCAGGCAAACATCACTCATATGCATGTCTATGTCTATCGCCCCTTGGGCTAGCCTCGCTGTCACTCGTCACTCAACTCTTACCAATCAGTGCTCACACTCAGCACCCACGCTCAATAGGTACCATATAGTAACCGCTGCGGCGTGCAACCCGATCCATATATATAATAACCATTGCGGCGTGCAGCCCGATCCATATATCGTCGACAGCGCTCACTAGGGGTGTGCAGACTCCGGGAAGTGCTCCTACAGCCCAAGCGCTATACTGCTGCGGCGTGCAGCCCGATCCATATAATATACTACTGCGGCGTGCAGCCTGATCCATATAATATACTGCTGCGGCGTGCAGCCCGATCCATATAATATACTGCTGCGGCGTGCAGCCCGATCCGTATAATATACTGCTGCGACGTGCAGCCCGATCCATATAATATACTACTGCGGCGTGCAGCCCGATCCATATAATATACTGATGCGACGTGCAGCCCGATCCATATATATATATATATATATATATATATATATATATATATATATATATATATATATATATATATATATATATATATATATATATATATATACACACACCTTGCTGCGGCGTGCAGCCCGATCCATAACATATCAGTCATCCTCACTATTGGGTTCTCAATCCCTCTCAGTCAATATAAACTTCGCCCCTCGGGCATACTAAGATAAGATAGGGATCCCAGCCCACATATTACTCTCATTTTGGTTTAGCTATTTCAAAAGGTCGGTTCATATTATATTAAACAGTTAGAGACATGACTGAGGTATACTTTCAACAAATAGAGTGAGGAAAATCAGTCAAATGCCCCTAAGGGTCACAGCAAGTTGGCATGAAGCCCCAAACTTGGCATACATCCCAAGTATAATAATATCAAACAATTAACTATCAATTACTCATCGAAATGGTCATTCGGGATGGACTAGGTCACACTCCCCAGCGGTGCTCTACCCCACGCTCGTCATTTAGTGTGCAAGTCACCTCAAAGTAACACAACGATGTGTAATCCGGGGTTTCAAACCCTCAGGACAGTATTTACAATCATTTCTTACCTTAAGCCAGCCAAAATCCTAGCTCGCTATACCCTTGCCTAGCAAATCGATCTCCTCGCGCGTCGAATCTGATCAAAACCACAACGAATACGTCACAATAGGATAATGGAACATAACCCAATCGAAAAGACTCGAAAAATATTGAAATTCACGAAATTTGCAAAACCCGAGCCCCAGGCCCACTTCTCGAAAATCAGAAAATTTAACATCAATGGATTCCTTAACTCGCCACGAGTCTATACAAATCAAAAATCACAAGAATCGGAGTCCATTTGACCTCTCAAATCCCTAGTTTAAGCTCTCTTAGGTTCAAGCCCCAAACCACCATTTTTGACCTTTAATTTCTTAAGTTTTTAGCTCTAATCCATGCATTTACACCATAGAATCATGTTTTTAAGTCCAAGAGTTCATACCTGATCAAAGCCCTTGAAGCCCTCTTCAAAATCATCCAAAAACTCTCCAACTCCGAAGTGAAATATGTTACTCTTCCAAAATTTCGCGAAGATGAATTAAATATTTCTGTCCAGCAGAAACCGCTTATGCGGTCAAAATGTCACTTCTGCGACTTCCGCATCTGCGGTCCCCTTCCGCTTCTGCGGAAATTCCCATCATCCAAAAACCTGCTTCTGCGACTTAAATCCCGCATCCGCGGCTACGCAGATGCGGCTTCCCCAACCGCTGCTGCGGAATCAGCGCCCAGTTCCCATCACCGCTTCTGCGCCAATCTTCGCACCAGCGAGACCGCTTCTGCGGTCCAGGCTTCGCAGAAGCGAAAACACCAGTTGCAGCAGACTTAGCAACATGCAAAATTCCAAAACTCTCCGTTTAACCATCCGAACTCACCCCGAGGCCCCCGGGACCTCAACCAAAAATACCAGTGCATCCTACAACGTTATTCAAACTTGTTCCAATCATAAAAACCCATCCAACAACACTAAAATCATCAATTCACATCGAATTCAAGCCTAAGTTCTTCTAAAACTTCCGAAACACGCATTTGATCGAAAACCCGACCAAAACACCTCCGAATGATCTGAAATTTTTCACACACATCCAAAATCACCTAACGAAGCTACAGCAACTCTCGGAATTCCATTCCGACTCCCGGATCAAAATCTCACCTATCAACCGGAAATCGCCAAAATACTAACTTCGCCAATTCAAGCCTAATTCTACACCGGACTTCCAAAACCAAATTCCGATCACGCTCCTAAGCTACAAGTCACCCAGCTAACCTAACCATATCATAAAAACTCCGATCCGAGCTCATATACAAATAAGTCAACTCTTGGTCAAACCTTTCAAATTCAAAGCTTTCAACTGAAACTGTTCTTTCAAATTCATTCCCAATTTTCCTGAAACCAAAACCAACGATCTACATTAGTCATAATGCATAACACGGGGCAAGTCATGCCCGGGAACTGGCGATCAAGGTGCAAAAGCTCAAAACGACCGGTCAGGTCGTTACAGTTTTCCTTGCTAGGTTTTTAACGAGGCAACCAAAAGGCGTATTGTTAGATATGTGTACTCTTTTTCCTTCTTCAGAATTTTTTTACCACTGGGTTTTATTTTAGTTAAAGTTTTAACGAGGCACATTATCTGTTGAATAGACATTCAAGGGGGAGTGTTATAAATAGAATTCTATTTAAGGTGAATGTCTATATTTTAGAGAGATTTTAGTGATTTTACTTGGTGGCTAAGTCACTCTTTTCCTATAAATAGAGGGGTCCTATTCCGTTGTAATTCATCCCAAATCAATAAGAATTCTCTATCTACTTTTCTCTGCAATGCTTTTTTTATTTTTTATTTTATTATTTCATAACATGAGCCACTTATATAACGTTGGAAATATTTTATACAAAAAATATAACGGTGATAAAATTGTTTTATAGTAGCGGGGCAATGTATAACGGGAGAATTAATATGCTCTCTTGGTATTGGTATGTTCATGGTCTACACCAAAAAAGGTAAATATTTCTCCAATAAGTTGCAGCTTTTTCAATCAATTCTATTCTATCCACGCTATTAACATCAAAAAAGAACTTTGAGAGGAGTGATACTTACCAGCTACTCAGCGTACGCAAAGTAATAGAACAAAGTAAAATAAAAAGAGCATAAGTAAGAAAGAAATAAGTGAAAGACACACTTAACCACTTTTAGTATCTAAGAAATAAGTGAAAGAGACTCTTAAGAACTTTTAATAACTATCATTTCATACCATTTGAGAGAAAAGCATTGATGCAAACGTCCCAACTATCAAGTAATATTTCTTCAAATTTTATTGTGTTTCATTTAGCTCGTACATGGCTAGAACCTCGGTCGTATAAGAGCAACAACATAAGTCAAGCGAGTTTAAGTTTTACATATGTAAATTTTTTTACACTATCAAGTCACCCAAATAATATTTACATATAAATTCTTTAAAATTTATTATTTGTAATCTCAAAAGTAAGAATCGACTACCTGCTATAAAAGGTAAGTTAATTTGATAGTATAAAATTTTCTTATATTGACAGTATATTGTTTACCCGTAAAACGGTATAGTTGAATTTATTACGTGGTTTATAGACAAGCGAACTGATTTGATCCAAAATGATAAACAAATTAAATTAAGAATAAGACTTAACGTTATAATCAGAGAAAAATAGCAAGCCTGGCTCCGGGAGCAGTGCTTCCGAGGACAGCAGTAAGAGCAATGTCAGACAGAAAGTAAAGTTGTATTATTTTCTTGAGAATAAAGTATAGCATATGTTTTGCCAGAGATTTCGTGTCCTTTACAATGGTTGTTGAAGTTATAGCTATACATAGGAAACAAGATCCTAGGATCAATTGTCTCTCAAATGACAATAATAGGGGACATTGATGAATATGTAACGGCAGACCATGAATGCCAAAATTCTCTGCAACGGCTGCCTATTTAATAGTGAGGAATATTCTTCATTAAATGTCATCTGGTGAAAAATATTCGTTTGCTTTTGTTGACTGCGTTCCTTCAAGATGCACTCGATACCAACCGAATCTGTTGTCCTCGGTCTCGGTTTTCTCTCGATTCATCTTCCGTCTGCCTCCGATTCCACGTGTCATGCGATCATTCGATCATTAAATATAAATCAATTTTACCCTATACAGATAGTCCCCCTGCTTTTCGGTCACACATCTTTGTGTTATACGGAAGTTGGTGAAGATTCCTTTCTTGGCGGAAAATTTTATGAACCCTTCTGAACAGTTTCTGACGCTTGATAAGACGCACGTCTCCTCGCATTTAATAACCCAAACATGTATTACCCCCGATTCAGCAATATTTTTGCTGGTTCTTGAGGTAATCATGACCACAATTTTAGCCGGCAATACCTTTACTTATACGCCTCATTCTTCTTCTTTCACTTCTAACAACTTCATAAGCTCCCTTACCATATTTGAACTTAACTTTTTTCTGCTTTGATCTCTCTCTGATCTTCTTCAAAAAAATCTATCATCTCCTTTTCATTACGGCTTCTCCTACTAAATCTTCCAAGAACTCTGGTCTTATCTTCGGTGGAGGCCCAAAGAGAAGCAAAGATAAAGAAGTTAACATTGATGCCGATCCTTTTCCTTACATTATTTCAGCTACTCGGTAGACACCGCTAAGGGTTGAAGGCCTGGACCAATGGGTTCAGAAGATTGTGGATGTCACTACGCTAGAGACCCGTCGGTGGAAGGAGTTGGCCCCCAAATACGGGTCGAAGGCCAAGAACAATAGTAAACTGATTCTTTCTATTTTTCGCCTTTGTACATAAGAAAACTTGCTAACCATACCTAATTGTTTGATTCGGGGCTCCCGCAGGGTTCTATTTTCTACCCCGAAGAGGAGATTTTGGTCGATTCCGCAGAGGCTGCAAGGATGTTGTAGGAGGCTCTGACTCGGAGCAGTGCCTTCGGGTGTGTTTCTGGTGCAGGTGCTTCCTCTCGGAGTCCTCGGCTGGAGAACGAGCAACCAAAAAGGCGGCGTTCTTCCTCGGCTGGGGATAAATAAAAGGAAATAAAGAAGTCCACGCATGAGCCAGCCGCAACCACTATGGTTATTGACGATGATGGAGAAGCTGGTGATGGAGAGGCTTGTCTACAAAGGAGACAATGATCTTCATCAGCTCAACAGAATGCTAAACTGGAGAGCTTAGAAACCCAACCTAGGGTGCGGTCCGAGCGCTCTGGGAGAAATAGATTTAGTGGAGAATGCCAACTCTCCCTTTTCGGTTCCAGTTGCTTCTCCCGATTCTATGAGGTCAGAGACTAGGCCTTCTATGTCTTTGGTTTGTGAGCAACCAATAATCAACACTGCCTCTGTCGTAGTTGTGCCTCAACCTACAACACCACCAGCTTGATCGCCTTGTCACCAGTCTTGCCTTCATCACAAGCAAGTGCTGCATCTCCTCCACCAGCCGTAGACGTCCGAGAGGAGGATGTCCCTCCGCCCTAGTCCCCTGATTATGGGAATTTGGGGCACACCTATTCACCCCCTTATGCAGATCCCTGAGGGAGGAGGATCGTCTCTCTCTCGATCTCAAAGGAGTGACACCTGCTATCCCGGCCGATAGAGCTCGCCCACTATCTGAAGTCGCTGGCTTCGGATAAAGATAAGAAGAAAATACACCCCACTTTAGGGGAGTATACTGAATAACGCCATGCACAATGTGGCAGCGTATTGATAGGTTTGGATTTTGACTACTTATTAGCACCCTTTTTCTTTTGTTTTAGTTCGAAAGTATTGATTTATGTTCCCGAAACTAATGAAAGTGTGCAAATTGCAGGAATGTTAGAAGTTTGAGCTCCCATGATGAAATCCGACTCAAAAAGGAGTGTTGCGACTCACAAGGCAAGAAAGGGTGCAGAATTTAGGAAGTGCGGTCCGCAGAAGAAAGTGCGGACCGCAGAATTCCATCTGTGGCCATAGTCCAAGCAAAGGAACCCAGCAGAGTTTTAGCCAATGTATGACCGCACATGAATTGTGCGGCCGTAGAACAAGATTTGCACTGATAAATGATTCAAAGTTCAGAGAGTGTGCAAATGACCAAGACCTAAAGCTTGCCTGAAGTGCGGATCGCACAAGAATTGTGCGGCAGCAGAAGAAGGTTTGCAGCCACAGACCAGAATTGTGCGGCTGCAAAAAATCCAAGACCTTGCTAGCTGAAGAAACCTGCGGACGACACATGGAATTGTGCAGCCGCAGAACCTTCCGAGGGGCATTTTTGTCAGTGAATTTTGGGCCAGTAGAAATAGACGAGATTCACATTTTTAGGTCATGTTTTGAATTTTGAGCTGTTGTAGCCATTATATATCTCCATTTAAGGAAGTTTGTGACTATTTTAGGATTTAAACATCATATTTTATCATTTTAATCTTGTATTATGTGTTTAACTAGTATTTCTTCTTATTTTTCTTCGTTTTTACTATGAGTGGCTAGATTCTTACTAGGGTTGTGTCCCAACCCTAGTGTGTAAACCTTATGGGTGATTAATTTAATGCTTGTTTATGATTGGGTGGTGATTATTTAGCCTAGTTTATGCTTTAATTTTAGAATTAATGGTTGCAAATATTAATTCATGCCTTTTTAACTTGGTCTTTACTAGAGAAAGAGGAACCTAGTCTAGGATAACTTGTCCAACAAGGAATTGGGCTAATTAAGAGTTTGATTAATCTAATTAAAGGGTTCAAACTAGAGATAGTGAGAACCCGACTTGAGCTCATATCAACTATTTAGTTTGATACCTATTTGGGCTAGAGAAAGCCAAATTGGGCAAAATCACTCTATAACCGAGAGGAATTGAGTGTGTAACGTAGAGTTCAGAGCTATAATACATCCCAATCAATAAGACAAGTGTTAATTGTTAGAGTAATCATTCGTTTTTTGGTTTCTTCTCTTAGATTATAATTGTTAGAGTAAAAGTAGAATTAGAAATCAAAACCAATTGTTTGGAAATGTAATTTAGTTATTCCATTTTCTTTTCTCAAGTGTATAACCCTAACACCCATAGTAGCTCCCTATGGAAATCGACCCCGACTTGCTGGTGTTGATACCCAATTTTTTCCTCATATCTCTCAAATACACATATATACCTTCAAAATAGTGCATGAGCATCACCAAGTATTGTTCCAAAAATTTTTAAAATTATTAAAGGCTTTTAATCAATTTATTCCTGCATTTTTATATAAATAATTATTAATTGCATCACAAATAATTTTATAATGATTTATTATTTAATTTTTTATCATTTTATATACATATTAAGCATTAAATATTTTTATATATACTTATTTTGCATCCTTTGGCTAAAATTGCATATTTTTGCAATAATAGCCCATATATATATATATATATATATATATATATATATATATATGCATAGTTATATTATTTACTCAAAAAATGAATTTTTATATTTTATAATGTTAAGTAATTATTTTAAATCATTTTCATGCACAAGTGATATTTCTGTTATATATTAATTATTTTTTATAAATTATTTATTTATTAAGTTGGGTATTTAAAATATAGCCCCCTAAAACCCCAACTTCGGACCTAGCCCAATAACCTACACCACCCAATACACCAGCCACATCAAACACCCTATACCCAGACCCACACCCGTTTAAAACCCCGACCCAATTACCCCAACCCGCCGTCTCTAAGCACTCCCTCTCCTTCATCTTCTTCCTCTCAAAACCCTAGCGCCGTCAGGCAAACTTCCCTGATTCTAAACCCAAAAATGGAATCAATCCATGATTCCTTACTTTATTTGGCCCCTTCTCCTTACTGGCTACCCGATTTTGGTATTTCCTAATGGCTTGCCTAAAATGGCAAGCAGATCTTAAGAGATTCGAACCAAATCTGGTTAAAAATCCTTAACCTGTTGTGTATTCTGTCTGTGTTCATCCCGTGTTCTTTGTGAGTACGGCTGTTTTACGTATCTCTTGTGGATTCTTACTCAGCCCTAAAGGTTAGGGTTTCAGATTCTCTTTGATTCGAACCTAAACTGGTTCAAACTTTAATTTTTAGCATTATCTCGTCTATATTCACTCCATTAAGCATGAATCTGCCTATTTCCGTTAATTACTTTACTTACCCAAATTAGGGTTCAGATCTTTTATTGAACCAAATCTGGTTCGATTCTGTTTTTTTTTTTGAATAATCTCCTGTCTACATTCATTGTATGCATTATGTGATTCATTGCCTTATTTTTCTGCCGATTTTGTGAAGGTTTTCCTAAAACTAGGGTTCGAAACTTTTACTGATTTTTCGATACTCTTTCCTTTCTCATATGAGACTAATATTTCCCTTAATTATGTTCAGTCTACCGTGTTTTCTTTATTTCAATATCTTATTTTGCCTCGAAACTAATTGTTAATTGATTCCATATTATATTTTCCTTATTCTAAGTGTTACTCGCCTAATTACACGCCATTATTCCCTGATAATTTATTGAACTCTGTATTATTCGTCCTAAAACTAGACTTCAATTGTGTGATTAATTTCTTTCCTTACTTATGTGTGTTTGATTTCTTTCTGTGTTTGCTCGCCTAATTGAATACTATTTAAACTCTTCTCCCTTTTCCCTTTAGATAGACTCGAACTCTATAGACTCTTACTAAGACATTTAAAGTTTCTGGTTCTATACTCTCCCTGTTCTCTTGCTTACTACTGGTCTTGGCCGGCTGAAAGACAAGGCCAAACATTCTGGACTCTCAACTTCGTGTTATTATTCTAGTCTTGCTCGCTTAACTGGTGAGTGACTATCCTTTGTCATACCATTTTTATGTGTTCTTGATTTGTGTTTATAATCCAGCATGTCTAAGATCCCTCTCTAAGCATGATTCTGTCTGTCTACATGCTTTTCTTTTAATCCTATGGTTAACACTGTTAATTTAGATTAGTTGTTTTGAATAATATGAACCCTTTCTAAAAACTAGCTTAATGTTTAACTTGTCCATGCATACTGTTTGCTAATCTTGCACCTGTTCTGAACTTTGCATTTTAGGGTATTATCAACGTGTAATTAGTTAATTTATCCTAACTTTACAGATTAGTTACTTAATTCATATGCCCTGTCAATTTGTTGCTATCGTGTCTGGTATCCCTCTGAATTCATGTGATAACCTGACTGTTTTGCCTAATTGCTTCTGTGATTTAACAAGGTTGTCCTAAATACTAGCATTGAATACCTAGCTTAACTAGACTGTTAACCAGACTTCAACTCATTTGAACTGTGTGTTTGAGCATGAACCTTGCTTGTTTTCTGGGTGCAATTCTGTCTACAAGTTCCATGTCTTACACTTTGTTTTCTTCTGAAATCAAAACTATTTAAATCTGTCTCTCTTTATATGTTGTTGCTCTTTTAAAATTTTCCACTCTTAGTCCCTTAGGTTCTATCCTCAACCACCCCAGTGTGAGCACTGCTCAGGGTCCATGTGAGACACTTGTGAACTCTGACACACTGGGAATTGGTTCCTAATCTCTTTTAAAACATTGCTGAGTGTGTGGTTCTGGTGTGACCACTGCCCTGGGTCCCTGAGGCCCTTGAGAACTTTGACACATCGAAAACCTGGTTCTACATGTGTTATGGGTGAGACACTCGTATTTGGCTATGATGTACCTATGAAATAAGCTTCAAAGTTGATTGGTTTGAAGGCCTGGTTCCCAAGTTTATTTGGGCCTAACGAAGGCAACCTATAGTGTATTTTATTACTATTATGTAATTCATTCATTATTTGGTCTGTAATAACTTTTTAAAAAACATATTCTAGGGTATTTAGTAAAATCGAGGGGGGGGGGATTTCTTATTTCCTTTTGTTAAACTGGGTAGAAATATGCCTATAGGGATTCATCTATGCTATTAATTCTGCTCATTTGTCAAAACTGTTAAGTTCTACAATGTGTTTTAGAAACCCTGCCTATAGGACACATCAATATGTGTTAGCAATCATGCCTATAGGACCCCAATGTTTGATTCAATTGTTTGTTGAGAATGTGTGCAATATCTGCCCTTGTGCTGCTTGATAGATATCATGCCTATAGGATTTAAACAAATTCAGTAATAGATATCATGCCTATAGGATTGAAACCGATTTCAAACCTAGAGATCATGCCAATAGGATTGAAGTCGGTTCAGTAATTAGAAAGCATGCCTATAGGATTAAAGGAAAATACAAGGCTGTGAAACACGTCAATGAAGCTAAAATCAGTGTGCATCTAGAAATCATGCTCATAGGGTTGAAACCATTTCGACATTAGATATCATGCCTATAGGATTTTACTAATTGGTTCTGAATACAATTGCCACTGTCAATCACTTAGACAATATGCCTATAGGACTTAATAATTCTGGATTCTGTAAGCGTGATGCATTACTATTTGAAGTACCCAGACGATATTCATTAAATACCGCACTTTATCATTATTCATCGTGCAAATACTTGGAAACATGTTATTTTCTTTTGCATAACTTCATGCTCAACATCATGTTCCACTCGTGCGTAAATACTATAGCGGGGCTTGATGAGTGTCCGCGATCTTCCTAAAATCACCCTTTAAATTTGGAAAGGCTTATTTTGCGATAAAACTAGTCGATAGCGGTGCAGTCGACGGTTCCGTGCCTTTCTCTCTCAAGTTGTCCGCTTGAGGGTACCAGTCTAGGCTTCTATAGAAACCTTACTCTGATAATGATTGTACATGCATCATGATCAAACCTAGCCTAGGTTAATATGCTGTCCGCATAATAACCCTCTAAGAAAAACCTTGTCCAAAGTCCACTGGGATTTCCATAATCCCAACGGGCGCAACCACGATATGCGCATTATTTAGAGAGATAAATGCCGACATACTAATCGTTAATGTGTAAGTAGTCGAATCCGGAGGGGGGCAAGGTTCTAACCCTGTTTATTTTGCAGAAAATGAGGCATGAAGTCCCCAGCTTCGGCATGGTCCGAAGTATACCACCGCTATTGTTGGATTGGTGGGAAAAACTTTCACCAAGCGACAAAAATCACGTGAAAAGGGTTCTTGGAAACTTACCCTCATTATTGGACATCCAGCCAAACAACATGCTGATCGACACTGCTACTATGTTTTGGGACGGAGAAAGGGTATTGATACCCAATTTTTCCCTCATATATTTTAAATATGCATATATATATTTTTAAAATAGTGCACATGCATTATTATTAGATTTACAAACATGCACAAGTGTTTTTATAATTTTTTTATAATTTTAAAGGTTTTAAATCAATTTATTTTTGCATTTTTTATTATACAAATATCCAATATTTATCCCTAATATTATTTTCTGATAATTTAATCATCTAAATTCATCATTTATGCCCATATAGTCTTTAAATATTTTAATTGCATTTTTTATAATTGCATTTTCGTTTTTAAGGCTAGAATTGCACATTTTGCAACAATAGCCCATATATATGCATAATTATATTATCTATACAGAAAATGACTTTTTATATTTTTATAATGTTAAGAATTATTTTAAATCATTTTCATGCATAAATGACATTTTTATTATTTATTAATTATTTTTATAAATTATTTTACTGATTTAATTGGGCAAGTACCCCGATTTGGTTCCGTCTAAATCTGTGTTTGCCCTTTGAATCTGGACAATCTCAAGTCCAAACACGTTATTTGTAATAATTCTCTCATATCTCTCTTGATTCCCTAAGCCCTAATGGTTAGGGTTTCAAATCCTCTCTAATTTGAACCAAATCTGGTTCAAACTCTATCTTTTAAGCATTTTCTTCATCTATATTTGCTATGTTAATTATAGATCTGTTGATTTTTTATCGATTCTGTGATTTACTTAAATCTAGTGTTTCAAACCCTTTCTTTTACTTGAATTAAAACTGATTCGATTATGAGTTTCCTTTAATAAACTCTTATATATGTTTATTTGGTACGAATCTGTGTTATTCTCCTTTTATTCTGGCTGATGCGGTGTTTTACCCAAAACTAGGGTTTCAGATCTTTGTAGATCTAATTTGGTTTTCGATTTCTTAATTATTTTTCTTTAATACTGCCGTTTATGTGTCTCTATGCATTTTATTACAACTCTTTATTACCGCTGCTTCTTACTTTCCCTAAATTTGGGGTTTTGATTTTTCAGAATCAAATCAAATCTGTTCGATTCTGGTTTTCCTTTTGAATTCTCCTGTCTACATTATGTACCTTATTTTACTGCCGATTTTTTGGTTTACTAAAAATTAAGGTTTGAAATCTTTTACTGATTTTCTGATACTTCTTCCTTCCTCATATGTGACTAATACTTTCCTTATTTACCATGAGACTGCTTGTTTGATTTACTGAACCCTGCATTATTAACACTGTGATTGATTTCTTTCCTTATTTATATCTGCTTGATTACTTCCCTTATTTGTTCACTTAATTGAATACTATTTAAACCCCTCTCGCCTTTCCCCTAAAACAAGACTCGAACTCGCATATTCACACTAAAAACTTAAGCTCTATTTGGTGTTCTGATTTCTGTGCTAAGTGTCTTTTTATTTTGGCCGGCTGAAAGCCAAGGCCAAATTACTCTGGGATTTCCCTTCTGTGGCATACTTGCTTATTTATTACTTAACTGGTATGCTCTAACATTTGCAATTCCATTCCCTATGCTTTGCTTGACTGGTCTGTTTCAATTCCTAGCATGACTCTGTCCTTGATATGATTATGTGATCTCATTTAGCAATATTGTTAACTTAAGACTAAGTTATTCTGAATAATATGAATCCCTTTCATAGTTTAGCCTAAGGTTCAAGTTGTCTCATGCACTGCTTGTTAAGTCTATACCTGTTCTGAACTTTGCACATTACAAACACATAATCAATTAGCTTGTTGCTTAACTCATATGTCATTTTTGTTTAAACTCAAATGTTTCTGCCTAATTGTTCCTATGATTAAGCCATGATTATCTTAAGTACTAGCATGAGTATTTAGCTTAAATTGACTTCAACTTATTTGAACTATGTGTTTAAGCATGAATTCTATATGTTTCCTTGGTGCAGTTCTGCCTGCAACTCTATGTTCTGAATCCTGTTTCTACTGAAATCCAACTATTTTTAAAACCTACCCCTTCTCTATTTTATATACTCTTAATCCCTTAGGTTCTCAACCACCCCAGTGTGAGCACTGCCTAGGGTCCACATGAGACTCCTTTGAACTCTGACGCATTGGGGGCTGGATTTCCAATCTCTCATGAACTCTTTTCTGAATGTGTGGTTCTGGTGCGAGAATTGCCCGGGGTCCCTGAGGCCCTTGGGAACTTTGACACACTGGAAGCCCGGGTTCTAATGTGTTGTGGATGAATTATTACTATGCTTCAAAGCTATTGTGTGGGAAAGCCTGGTCCCCAGGTTTATTTAGGCCTATGAAGGCTCCCTATAGTGTAACTGATACCCTTATGTAATTTATTCGACTATTCTGGTCTGTAATAACTCTGTAATAACAGATTTAGGGATATTTGGTAAAGCTGGGGGAGGTTTTCTTATATCTTTTGTTAAAACTGGGTAGAAATCCTGCCTATAGGATTTAATTATGCTGTCAGTTCTGTTCGTTTAAGTGAAAATATGTGAGTTCTATACTGTGTTTAGACATCCAACCTATAGGACTTTCATGATCATTTTGATTCTGTATTTGCATACTAGAGATCCTGCTTATAGGACTTTCATTCAATTCTATACATTAGAAATCTTTTTCATAGGATCTATACATGTTTTTAACAAATGTGCATTAGCAAGCATGCCTATAGGACCTTGTTGTTTGAATTAACTGTCCTTCCTTGCAATCTGTTTAATTTCTGCCCGCACACAGCTAATAGATATCATGCCTATAGGATTTAAATCCATTCAAACCTAGAAATCATGCCTATAGGATTTAAATCAATCCATCAATAAATATCATGCCAATAGGACTAAAGTCAATTTCAAATTTAGAAATCATGCCTACAAGGTTTAAGTCAATTCAGCAATTAGAAAGCATGCCTATAGGAAATAAAAATCTATCTTTACGAGTTACAATCAGTGCTACACCCAGAAACCATGTCTATAGGTCTGTAATTAATAAGCTCGTAGAAATCATGAATATAGGATTTTGTTGATCGCTTATGAATTCAATCGCTATTGTCAATCACTTAGGCAACGTATCTGTAGGACTTGATAATGATTCTAGGCTTATAATTGTGACATATTACCGCCTGAGGTGCCCAGATTCATGCTGAATAAAATCAGTAGGCGAACAAATAGGTCTTAATGCTCGACTTAACAAAGTTGTCTTTGCACTCTGTTTTTCTCACATAGATATCGTGCCTATAAGATTCCAAAGTAGCAAAGTTTGCTGATTCAATTGCGTGCCTTTGTTGTCTATGTGTGAAGGTCAGTGTGAGCCCATAATTGTTCTTTATCTGGAAGTCCTATTTTCTTTTGTTTGTCGCCTAGATTTCACATTTTTAAGTAACATAGGTTGGTCCAGAACTATCCCAAATAGAGGTCCTAATACCTCCAGGACCATAGGTATGGGACGGGTAGTGCACGCATAAGGAACGAGTTAGAAACTACTAGAACGCTTAAGTAACAACTTAAAGAAAGTAATTGGTTAGTAAGGAGATGATAGACCGTGCGCTAATGCTATGAATAACACCCTGACTCGAGGGAGTTACAAAGTATTGCATGGAATGATCCTATAGGCTAAAAAACTTAGGACCACCCCCTATACTCCTGTTTAACATAAATTGAATATTGTATTTGTCCAAATTGTTTTCCTCTCCTTTTAGACTAATTCGCTTAATTTAAGTTCGACCGGACCCACCGTTGCGGACCTCGAGGGGTACCTAACACCTTTCCCTCGAGGTAATTTCGAGCCCTTACCCGATCTCTGGTGATGTAAACTAGTTGTATGAGTTATTTGCTCAAGGTGCCCTAACGCACCTTAATCCGTAAGGTGGCGACTCTTGCAATTCCCTACCCTCTCAAAAAAGGAGTTGTCCTAGAAATGTCGAAACCGATTTCGTGAGAAAAAGGGGGGCGACAACATGGCGACACTGCTGGGGATATCTTTAGGCTCTTACCATAACGAATTTGTTTGTGAATTAGTCTTTAAGCATGTCTTTATTATTCCATTAATACTTGCACACCCCTTCCCCTTCCAGTTCTATGTGAATTTATTTGCCTATCCTCATTCATCCACGATTTCTCTTCCTTGTTATATCACTTTTTACTATGAAAACTGACTTGTCTCCTTGTTTTTCTTTCTTAAATGTCTTTAAAATTATTAAATACCGCACTTTATCATTATTCATCGTGCAAATACTTGGAAACATGTTATTTTCTTTTGCATAACTTCATGCTCAACATCATATTCCACTCGTGCGTAAATACTATAGGGAGGCTTGATGAGTGTCCGCGATCTTCCTAAAATCACCCTTTAAATTTGGAAAGGCTTATTTTGCGATAAAACTAGTCGATCAGCGGTGCAGTCGACGGTTCCGTGCCTTTCCCTCTCAAGTTGTCCGCTTGAGGATACCAGTCTAGGCTTCTATAGAAACCTTACTCTGATAATAACTGTACATGCATTATGATCAAACCTAGCCTGGGTTAATATGTTATCCGCATAATAACCCTCTAAGAAAGCCTTGTCCAAAGTCCACCGGGATTTCCATAATCCCAACGGGCGCAACCACGATATGTGCATTATTTGGAGAGATAGTGCCGACATTCTAATTGTTAATGTGTAAGTAGTCGAATCCGGAAGGGGCAAGGGTCTAACTCTGTTTATTTTTCAGAAAATAAGGCACGAGGTCCCCAGGTTCGGCATGGTTCAGAAAGTCCTGCTGGGGAATTTAATTGACGGAGCCAAGAGGGTCAAATATGGGGAAGGTCCCTCTGGGACCAAGTAGAATAGGTTTATCTGTTTTGAGTCATTTTGGAATTCGAATGTAATAAGGCAGATGCCACTAGTAACTGATTTATTTATCGTCGTTTTTAGGTTCGTCTTATTTATTACATTAATGAAATGTAGAATTTGTCGGCATTAAATCTCTCCAAATCTACTTGTCGCTAGGCCTACCTCGGACACAACGAGGTTCCCCAAATTAGGATGCGAATTTACATTCCTGTAATACCTGTTTAAATACTGCAAATGCTTTTCAGAATCCTTACTAACTTGTCTACCTTTTTGCATTTTTTTCTTTATTTTGATTATTCCCATCCCCTGAGGTTGGTTCGTGCATACTGGCATCATCACCATAGCAAAAGGTCCTCCACATCCTCCTCCGGACGATCCTAAAAGCAAAGGAAAAGATGAGGTTTTAGCTGGCCTGAGGAATATGTTCCTGGATGATGAACACATGGACTGTAATGCAATAGTTGAGGAGGAGGAGGAAGAAGACCTTACCATTCAGACAGTGGAGAGGGGAGCATTTCTCACGAACTAGACCGCCACACCATCAAGGGCTAGACGAGTCCCGGGCATTACTATTTCATACCTTGATGAACCAACGACTGTGACATGTAATGAGACAACGCAACATAAGGATAGTGACTCGGAAGAAGAGGATGAGATACTTGAGGAAGTTATCGGAGAAGTTGAGAATTTTGAGAATAAGCCTAAGTCCAACCTGGACGAAACCGAGGCAATCAATTTGGGAGATTCTGAAACCATCAAAAAAACTCGCATATGCATTCACCTGTCACCGTCAGAAAAGAAAGAATACACGCGTTTCCTGAAAGAATATGAGGATATATTTGCATGGTCACATCCATAGTGGCTCATAAGTTGCCCACCAATCCAATGTGTCCGCTAGTAAAGCAGAAACTCAGAAAGTCCAAACCGGACATGAGCCTAAAAATCAAGGAAGAAGTCACTAAGCAGATCAAAGCCAAAGTCCTCAGGGTAGTTGAGTACCCAACCTGGTTAGCCAACATCGTACCGGTTCCGAAGAAAGATGGGAAAGTCAGGGTGTGTTTTGACTATCGGGAATTAAACAGAGCAAGTCCCAAGGACGATTTCCCACTGCCAAATATACGCATTCTGATTGACAATTGCCCCAGGCATGAATTCCAATCCTTTGTAGATTTCTTCACGGGTTATCATCAGATTTGGATGGACGAAGAAAACGCTGAAAAAACAGCTTTCATTACACCATGGGTGGTGTACTGCTACAAAATGATGCCATTCGGTTTGAAGAATGCTGGGGCCACCTATATGAGGGCCATGACAACCATCTTCCATGATATGATACACAAGGAAATAGAGGTATATGTTGACGACGTCATGATCAAATCCAAGAGGGCCACAAATCACATAGCAGACTTGAGGAAGTTCTTTGACAGGCTACGGAGGTACAATTTAAATATGAACCTCGCAAAATGCGATTCGGGGTTCCTGCTGGAAAATTATTGGGATTCATCGTCACCTGCTGAGGAATCGAGTTGGACCCGTAAAAAGTTAAAGCTATCCAAGAGTTACCACCACCAAAGAGCAAGAAGGACGTGATGAGCTTCCTGGGATGCCTCAATTACATCCGCCGCTTCATAGCACAGTCCACAGTAATATGTGAACCCATCTTCAAAATGTTGAGAAAGGATGCTGCGACTAGTTGGACTGAAGACTATCAAAAGGCTTTTGATAGAATTAAGGAATACCTGTCCACACCACCAGTCCTAGTCCTGCCATAACCTGGGAGACCTTTGCTACTCTATTTGTCCGTACTAGATGGGGCTTTCGGCTGTGTTTTGGGACAACATGACGAGACAGGAAGAAAAGAACAAGCCATAGATTACTTGAGTAAGAACTTCACACCTTATAAAGCACGGTACTCTCTAGTAGAACGCACTTGCTGTGCTTTGACATGGATAGCTCAGAAATTGAGGCATGACTTCTGTGCCTATACCACATACCTCATATCAAGGATGGATCCTCTGAAGTACATATTTCAGAAGCCTATGCCCACCGGGAAGTTAGCCAAATGGCAAATATTGCTGAGTGAGTTCGATATCATCTGTGTAACTCAGAAGGCAGTCAAAGGACAAGCTTTGGCAGACCATCTTGCTGAAAATCCTGTAGGAGGAGAATACAAACTACTAAAAAGTATTTTCCTAACGAAGAAGTGTCATTCATAGGAGAGGACATTGCTGAAGCCTACGACGGTTGGAGGATGTTTTTCGACGGAGCTGCAAACTTCAAAGGAGTGGGTATTGGAGTGGTTTTGGTGTCAGAGACAGGTCAACATTATCCGGTATCCACAAAGCTTAGGTTTCCATGCACCAACAATATGGCAGAATATGAGGCTTGCATCATGGGACTCAATTTAGCAATCGACATGAATATACAAGAGTTTCTGGTAATTGGTGATTCGGATCTTCTGGTACATCAAGTTCAGGGAGAATGGGCTACGAAAAACACGAAGATACTACCATACCTGTATCATGTGCAAGAACTGATGAAAAGGTTCACGAAGATAGAATTCAAACATATTCCAAGAATCCAGAACGAGTTCGTAGATGCACTGGCTACTTTGTCATCCATGATACAGCATCCAGATAAGAATTTCATCGATCCCACTCCAGTAACGATCCATAGTCAGCTAGCTTATTGTGCTCATGTTGAAGAAGAAACAGACGAAAACCCATGGTTGCACGACATCAAGGAATATTTGGCAAAAGGAGAATATGAGTAGGCAAACCATACTCAGAAACGTACACTGCGTAGGCTGTCCAATCATTTCTTCCAAAGCGGAGGAATTTTGTATTAGAGAACACCTGATGTAGGACTATTAAGGTGTGTTGACGCCAAAGAGGCTAACAAATTGCTCGAGGAAGTACATGCCGGAACCTGCGGACCACAAATGAATGGTTTTGTTCTAGCCAAGAAGATACTCAGAGCTGGATATTTTTGGATGACTATGGAAACAGATTCCATCCGGTATGTCCAGAAATGCCACCAATGCCAGATACATGAAGACATGATAAGGGTACCACCAAATGAGCTCAATGCAACAAGTACACCTTGGCCTTTTGCCGCTCGGGGAATGGATGTCATCGGTTCGATCGAGCCCACTGCTTCAAACGGGCACAGTTTCATTTTAGGGGCCATCGATTACTTCACAAAATGGGTAGAGGCTGCATCTAACTAAGTTGTAACCAAGAAACTTGTCGCAGATTTTGTTAGGGATCGTATTGTTTGTCGGTTCGGGGTCCCCAAGTCCATCATCACTGATAATGCCGCCAATCTCAACAACGATCTGATGAAAGCCATGTGTGAAACTTTTAAAATCAAGCACAAAATTTCCACAGCATACAAGCCTCAAATGAACGGAGCCGTGGAAGCTGCCAACAAGAACATCAAGAAGATACTAAGGAAAATGGTAGAAAATCACAAGCAATGGCACGAGAAGTTGCCATTCGCCTTATTGGGATACCGTACCACAGTCCGCACATCAACTAGGGCAACTCCCTATTTGCTGGTTTATGGTACCGAAGCTGTCATTCCCGCCGAGGTAGAAATTCCTTCTTTAAGGATCATACAAGAAGCTGAACTCAGTGATGCAGAATGGATTAGGAGCCGCTATGAGCAATTAGCCCTCATAGATGGAAAAATGATGAATGTAGTGTGTCATGGTTAGCTTTTGTCAGAACAGAATGTTCAGAGCATTCAACAAAAGGGTCAAACCAAGACAATTCACATCGGGGCAGCTGGTACTGAAGCGAATCTTCCCACATCAAGATGAAGCCAAAGGAAAGTTTTCACCAAATTGGCAAGGGCCCTACATGGTTCACAGGGTACTAACAGGAGGAGCACTCATACTTGCAGAAATGGACGGAGAAATTTGGCCAAAACCTATCATTCAGACGCAGTCAAGACTATGTTTAGATTGTTTACATTTCTTCATCTGATGTAACTGAACTACGCTTGACCTAATTCCCGTTTAAGAGGGGATGCGTAGGTAGCCCTGTGGGTTCTGTCACATCTTAATAAAATCTTTATTTCCCCCAGAACCAGAAACTGGGGCAGAATTTTGAGGAGGACCCTCAAAATTCCGAAGTATCTCCAGCCGACGTCACCATATGTAAGACAGTCAGAAAATCGGTTAAGTAACTGGGGCTGAATTTTGAGAAGGATTCTCAAAATTCTTGAGCAGGTCCAATAAACTTCGTCACATGCAGAACGGTCAAAGGATCACTTACTAAACTCGGGAAAAATTTTTAGGAGGACCCTCAAAATTCTAACGCAAAGAAAGCCGGAATGTCTCTAAAAGTGTTGCAGACATTAGTTCATCTAATTTACTTGATACTATATACCACTATGTTTTCTAAAATGACTCTATTTCATCAAATAAGTGCATATTTTTCGAAAACTTTATTTCTATGGTAGCCAGGTGTTACCCAGGATAACTCGAACAGGATCTCAAAAGCAAAGCAAAGAAAAACAAGCAGACAAAGGCACAAACCAACCTCCCCTACAAAACTCACGATTTTTCTTTGGATGCAGGCACAATGAACATCAAAGGATCATTCGCAAGTATACACATACCAAGTCACTATCTTCATAATGGCGAGGCCGCCAAACGCAAATATATCTCCAGCTAAGAAATATTCTGCTCCTACTCACTATTTGTCCATTTGCATGAGACTACGCCCTGTCTCAAATCTTGCATGAGGCTAAGCCCTGCCTCCCTATTTGCATAAGGGTAAGTATTGCCTTCTCTTTGCATGAGACTAAGATCTGTCTCGATCCTTGCATGAGGCTAAGCCCTGCCTCCCTACTTGCATAAGGCTATGCATTGCCTTCTTTTTGCATGAGACTAAGCTCTGTCTCGATCCTTGCATGAGGCTAAGCCCTACCTCCCTATTCGCATAAGGATAAGCATTGCCTTCTCTTTGCATGAGACAAAACTCTGTCTCGATCCTTGCATGAGGCTAAGCCATGCCTCCCTATTTGCATAAGGCTAAGCATTTGCTTCTCCTTGCATAAGGCTAAGCCCTGCCTCCCTATTTGCATAAGGCTAAGCATTGCCTTCTCTTTGCATGAGACTAAGCTCTGTCTCGCTCCTTGCATGAAGCTAAACCCTGCCTCCCTATTTACATAAGGCTAAGCATTGCCTTCTCTTTGCACGAGACTAAGCTTTGTCTCGATCCTTGCATGAGGCTAAGCCCTGCCTCCCTATTTGCATAAGGCTAAGCATTTCCTTCTCATTGCATGAGGCTAAGCCCTGCCTCCCTATTTGCATAAGGCTAAGCATTGCCTTCTCTTTGCATCAGACTAAGCTCTGTCTCGCTCCTTGCATGAGGCTAAACCCTGCCTCCCTATTTACATAAGGCTAAGCATTGCCTTCTCTTTGCATGAGACTAAGCTTTGTCTTGATCCTTGCATGAGGCTAAGCCTGCCTCCCCATTTGCATAAGTCTAAGCACTGCCTTCTCATGAGACTAAGCGTTGTCTCCCTTTCCATAAATGTTGCTTTCTAAACCTTGAATTATCCTCTTCTCTCGGGGCTAAGCTCTCCCCCCAACTCTGCATAAGACTATGCTCTATCTTGTTGCCCCTAGCATCATGTCTCTGCACTACATGGGCTGATGTATAGCCAACTTGTCCAAAGGCGTCATAGTCCGAAGGTATCATCCTCATAGCCCGAAGACACCATGTCATGGCCTGAGGATCTCTCAATAATGCACATCATTATTCAAAGGCGTAATGGTTCAGAGGCACCATTCTCATGGCCCGGGAACATTATTTCATGGCCTGCGAATCCCTTATCTCATGATTCATCGCCCGGGACGTCATGGTCTAAGGACGTCATCCTCGCTGTCCAAAGACAACCTTCATGGTCAAAAGGGAATTTTCATCATGTTTAAATTCTCGCAGTAACCCATATATACTTGCATGCATCGTGTATTAAGTCGCGCCGGTTTCCGCTCCCACTATTTACACCCTGCGATTATTTCAAACGTAATCGATTCCCATCAATTACTGGCCTTTACTCTATGACCGTTCAGATATCTGCCCTGTGATACATCAGTTACGCTTCAGGTTCATATTCATAACTCAGCATAAACCCATCCGATACTATCCTTCCCAAAAGGAACCCTTTAAAAAATATACGACCATTCCAATAACAATTCAATCGGTTTCATTCATCGTTGGATCCAGAACTACACACTGCCTGATTCCTGTAAAACCAAGGATATGTAAAACCAGGGTTCGGCCTATATTTTTCGAAAATACCCCATTCGGTCAAAATCGGTCATCATTTCTTTACCTGACAACTCTTTCATCCTTCCCGGGTAAAGAGGGGCTGCTGTTGATACCCAATTTTTCCCTCACATATTTTAAATATGCTTATATATTTTCAAAATGGTGCACATGCATTATTATTATATTTACAAACATGCACAAGTGTTTTTATAATTTTTCTATAATTTTAAAGGTTTTAAATCAATTTATTTCTGAATTTTTATTATACAAATATCCAATAATTATCCTTCATTTTATTTTTATGATAATTTAATCATCTAAATTCATCATTTGTGCCCATATAGTGTTTAAATATTCTACTTGCATTTTTTATAATTGCATTTGCATTTTTAAGGCTAGAATTGCACATTTTGCCATAATAGTGCATAATAACATTATCTAAACAGAAAATAACTTTTTATATTTTTATAATGTTAAGCAATTATTTTAAATCATTTTCATGCACAAATGACATTTTTTATTATTTATTAATTATTTTTATAAATTATTTTACTGATTTAATTGGGTATTTAAAATCTAGCCTCTTTCTAATTAATTTCGGATCTAGCCTACCCATTACCCCACCCCAATATAACCCAACCTATTAACCAGCAAAAAACCCCATAACCGTCCTAACCCAGTACCCGTTTTTACCCGACCCAAATTCCCCCTTTAATCCTGGCCGTTGATCTTGAAAGATCAACGGCCCTCATTCGTCCGTTCCTTTTAATTAACCTACCCTCCCCAAACCCTAGCCATTTCTTACCAAACACCGCCCTTAAACGCTCTCATCTCCCTGTCCAACCCTAAAGCCACCGTCTCACCCAAATACCCCAAGAATCCCTATTCGAATGGGATTCTCCCATTACTCCCTTACCATTATAAGGTTCTTCCCTTATTTGGCACCCGATTCTGGAATAACTTAGGTACTTGCCTAAATATGGCAAGTACCCCGATTTGGTTCCGTCTAAATCCGTGTTTGCCCTTTGAATATGGACAATATCAAGTCCAAACACGTTATTTGTAAAAATTCTCTCATATCTCTCTTGATTCGCTAAGCCCTAAAGGTTAGGGTTTCAGATCCTCTCTAATTTGAACCAAATCTGCTTCAAACTCTGTCTTTTATGCATTTTCTTCGTCTATATTTGCTATGTCATTTATTGATCTGTTGATTTTTTGCCGATTCTATGATTTACTTAAATCTAGGGTTTCAAACCCTTTCTTTAACTTGAATTAAAACTGATTTGATTATGAGTTTCCTTTGATAAACTCTTATATATGTTTATTTGAGACGAATCTGTGTTATTCTCCTTTTATTCTGGCTGATTTGGTATTTTACCCAAAACTAGGGTTTCAGATCTTTGTAGATCTAATTTGGTTTTCGATTTCTTAATTACTTTTCTTTAATACTGCCGTTTATGTATCTCTATGCATTTTATTACAACTCTTTGTTACTGCTTCTTCTTACTTACCCTAAATTTGGGGTTTTGATTTTTCAGAATCAAACCAAATCTGTTCGATTCTGGTTTTCCTTTTGAATTCTCCTGTCTACATTATGTACCTTATTTTACTGCCGATTTTTTGGTTTACTAAAAATTAAGGTTTGAAATCTTTTACTGATTTTCCGATACTTCTTCCTTCCTCATATGTGACTAATACTTTCCTTATTTACCATGAGACTGCTTGTTTGATTTACTGAACCCTGCATTATTTACTTTGTGATTGATTTCTTTTCTTATTCATATGTGCTTGATTACTTCCCTTATTTGTTCACTTAATTGAATACTATTTAAACCCCTCTCCCCTTTCCCCTAAAACAAGACTCGAACTCGCATATTCTCACTACAACTTAAGCTCTCTCTGGTGTTCTGATTTCTGTGCTAAGTGTATTTTGATTTTGGCCGGCTGAAAGCCAAGGCCAAATTACTCTGGGATTTCCCTGCTGTGGCATACTTGCTTATTTCTTACTTAACTGGTATGCTCTAACCTTTGCAATTCCATTCCCTATGCTTTGCTTGACTGGTCTGTTTCAATTCCTAGCATGACTCTGTCCTTTATATGATTATGTGATCTCATTTAGCAATATTGTTAACTTAAGACTAATTTAATCTGAATAATATGAATCCCTTTCATAGTTTAGCCTAAGGTTCAAGTTGTCTCATGCACTGCTTGTTAATTCTATACTTGTTCTGAACTTTGCACATTACAAACACGTAATCAATTAGCTTGTCGCTTAACTCATATGTCATGTTTGTTTAAACTCAAATATTTCTGCCTAATTGTTCCTATGATTAAGCCATGATTATCTTAAGTACTAGCATGATTATTTAGCTTAAATTGACTTCAACTTATTTAAACTATGTGTTTAAGCATGAATTCTATATGTTTCCTTGGTGCAGTTCTGCCTGCAACTCTATGTTCTGAATCCTGTTTCTACTGAAATCCAACTATTTTTAAAACCTACCCCTTCTCTCTTTTATATACTCTTAGTCCCTTAGGTTCTCAACCACCCAGTGTGAGCACTTCCTAGGGTCCATATGAGACTCCTTTGGACTCTGACGCACTAGAGGTTAGATTTTCAATCTCTCATGAACTCTTTTTTGAAAGTGTGGTTTCGGTGTGAGAATTGTCCGGGGTCCCTGAGGCCCTTGGGAACTTTGACACACTGGAATCTCGGGTTCTAAGGTGCTGTGGATGAATCATTGCTATTCTTCAAAGCTGTTATGTGGGAAGGCCTAGTCCCCAAGTTTATTTCGGCCTATGAAGGCTCCCTATAGTATAACTGATACCCTTATGTAATTTATTCGGCTATTCAGGTCTGTAATAACTCTGTAATAATAGATTTGGGGATATTTAGTAAAGGTGGGGGACGTTTTCTTATATCTTTGGTTAAAACTGGGTAGAAATCCTGCCTATAGGACATAATTATGCTGTCAATTCTGTTCGTTTAAGTGAAAATATGTGAGTTCTATACTGTGTTTAGACATCCAGCCTATAGGACTTTCAAGATCAAGTTGATTCTGTATTTGCATACAAGAGATCCTGCTTATAGGATTTTCGTTCAATTCTGTACATTAGAAATCCTGTTCATAGGATCTATACATTTTTTCAACAAATGTGCACTAGTAAGCATGCCTATAGGACCTTGTTGTTTGAATTAACAGTCCTTCCTGGCAATCTGTTTAATTTCTATCTGTACACAGCTAATAGATATCATGCCTATAGGATTTAAATCCATTCAAACCTAGAAATCATACCTATAGGGTTTAAATCAATCCATCAATAGATATCATTCCTATAGGACTAAAGTCAATTTCAAATTTATACATCATGCCTACAAGGTTTAAGTCAATTCAGCAATTAGAAAACATGCCTATAGGAAATAAAAATCAGTCTTTACAAGTTAAAATCAGTGCTACGCCCATAAATCATGTCTATAGGTCTGTAATTAATAAGCTCGTAAAAATCATGCCTATAGGATTCTGTTGATCGCTTCTGAATTCAATCGCTATTGTCAATCACTTAGGCCAACGTATCTGTAGGACTTAATAATGATTCTGGGCTTATAATTGTGACATATTATTGCCTGAGGTGCCCAGATTCATGCTGAATAAAATCAGTAGGCGAACAAATAGATCTTAATGCTCGCCTTAACAAAGCTGTCTCTGCACTCTGTTTTTCTCATATAGATACCTTGCTTATAGGATTCCAAAGTAGCGAAGTTTGCTGATTCAATTGCGTGCCTTTGTTGTCTATGTGTGGAGGTCAGTGTGAGCCCATACTTGTTCTTTATCTGGAAGTCCTATTTGTTTTTGTTTTTCGCCTAGATTCCATATTTTTAAGTAACATAGGTTGGCCTAGAACTATCCCAAATAGAGGTCCTAATACCTCCAAGACCATAGGTATGGGACGGGTAGTGCACACATAAGGAGCGAGTTAGAAACTACTAGAACGCTTAAGTAACAGCTTAAAGATAGTAATTGGGTAGTAAGGAGATGATAGTCCGTGCGCTAATGCTATGAGTAACACCCCGACTCGAGGGAGTTACAAAGTATTGCATGGAATGATCCTATAGGCTAAGAAACATAGGACCACCCCTTATACTCCTGTTTAACATAAATTGAATATTGTATTTGTCCAAATTGTTTTCCTCTCCTTTTAGACTAATTCGCTTAATATAAGTTCGGTCGGGACCGACCGTTGCGGACCTCCAGGGGTGCCTAACACCTTCCCCTCGAGGTAATTTTGAGCCCTTACCCGATCTCTGGTGATGTAAACTAGTTATATGAGTTATTTGCTCTAGGTGCCCTAACGCACCTTAATCCGCTAGGTGGTGACTCTTCCAATTCCCTACCCTCTCAAAAAAAGAGTTGTCCCATAAATGTAAAAACCCGATTTCGCGAGAAAAAAGGGGGCGCGACAAAGGGCTGTATTCCGTTTTGGCAATATAGAAATGACTCCTCTTTTGGAGGAAATAGGAGGATTCGCTGGATTACCATCGGATAGTCCCGGTTTACTAGTACCGGAAAACCACACTACCAGGGGGTTTCTAATGATGATGGGTCTAAGAAAGAATGATGACTTGGCATGCCTGATGAAGTCCTACATACCCTTCGACTTCCTCTATGAACGATACGGACACAGCAAATCTTACCGTATTTTTCACGGTGAATTCTCCATCACATCCCTGGTTGGACTCATCGTAGGGTTTTTGTATTCATCATATGCTTTCTGGGTATGATAGTGTTTCCAAGCCAAGGGGACAGACATTCACACCAGGTTGGCCAAGGTAACCAAAGCTTTAATGGAGGGGATTGACGGACAAACCTATACTATTGTTCCGATGATTGTAGCAGAAATATACCGGGCTCTGGATCGCTGCAAGAAAGGATTCAAACATTTTGAGGGTTGTAACTTGCTGCTGCAGATTTGGTTGTTAGAACATCTTCAGAGGGGACAATATCGCCAAGAGTTTCCACGGAGACCATGGAATGATCACATAGCTTTCCACCATCCGAAAAGAATGATCTTTATCCCAGACATGTTTGCACAGCCAGAGAATGCTACAGAATGGGCACAGTTTTTCAGCAATTTGACCGAGGACAAGGTTCACTGGATGTTCGAGTGGTTCCCTACTAATGAATTCATCATCAGATCCAGGGATGTTCCGCATTTGGTGTTGATTGGGTTAAGGGGAATACATCCCTATGTTCCTATCAGGGTCATGAGAAAAGCTGGTAGAAAACAAGTTATACCACGAGTCTCCAAAATGAGTCATTACAGAGCCAATTTTCCAGATGATGCCATTCCATACAAATGTGAGGCCCAACACATGTGGCACTTGAAGATTATCGTGGAAAAGGATACCATCGAGCCAGATCGATATCACGCAGGTCATGTGTACTTCTACCCATACTGCTTAGAAGATAACATAGCAGGAATAGTCGAGCTAGGGGTTGGTCAAGGAAACAGGGTCATAGATGAAGCTGCTGAAGCACAAGTGAAGTATGAGAGGCTACGCAAAAGAGTCCTTGAATCCGAAGCCAGACATTTGGAACAACACAAGTTCGACATGGAATCAATTAACGAGTGGAAGGAAATGGCTACAAGGTCGACAGAAAGGCTGGAATATTTGGAGTAGAGTCTAATGGAACTGGAAGGAAAGCTGAGGAAAAGGGTCGTAGACTGTCAGAATGCAGAGGGCAACGAGGGAGAACACCTAGCGAGGGCGTGCTTGCTGTTGGACATGCACGACCTGGGGAATCTGATCGATGGAGCCAAGAGGGTCAAATATGGAGAAGGTCCCTCTAGGACCAAGTAGATTAGATTTAGCTGTTTTCTTTAATCGTTTTGGAATTCGAATGTAATAAGGCAAATGCCATTAGTAACTCATTTATTTATTGTTGTTTTTAGGTTCGTCTTATTTATTATATTAATGAAATGAGGCATTTATCGGCATTAAATCTCTCTAAATCTACTTATCCCTAGGCTTATCTCAAGCACAACGAGGTTCCCCAAATTAGGACGCGAATTTATATTCCTGCAAACATGTTTAAATACTGCAGATACTTTTCAGAATCCTTACTGACTTGTTTACCTTTTTGCATTTTTTATTTATTTTGATTACTCCCATCCCCTAAGGTTGGTTCGCACATACTAGCATCGTCAGCATATCACACCAGATCCAGAGGCCCTCCACCTCCTCCTCCCCCGAGCAATCCAAAAAGCAAAGGAAAGGCTAAGATGGATGATATGAGTGGTGTCAGGAAAGACAACGCTACACATGCTGAGAATATTGAAACTTCAGACGGTCGGAGTACTCCGACACATAATGATTTGGTCCTACGATTGAACAGAAGATACTAGAATTGCAAGGGGAACTTGAGTAGGTCCGCAACTTGGCAAACCTCTCCCTCACCCTAAACACAGCACCTCCTCAAAACACACCAAACCAACGTCCACAAAATCCTCCCGCACCCCATCAATACGCAACACTTCCCCAAAATCCTAATCCTCCACCAGTACCTACACCTCCTCAACACCAGCATCTCCCAACTCAATACCCACAAACCACTTACCATACTCCTCAGAATACCCCACAACCTACCCCTGATCCGCAAAATTCAACTAATGATCACCACTACACTCAAACCCCCGGCACCCACCAAAACAATCCCATATACGTGGAAAGCTTACCCCACTCCGCTCAACCAATCTCTTACATACCTGAATCCGCCGAGAAGGACCTGCTCATCAAGAACATGGCGGAGGAGCTCAAGAAGCTCACAAGTGGAGTCCAGGGTGTTGAAGGAGGCAAAAGAATTGAGGGTCTGGATTATGAAGATCTATGCATTCAGCCAGATGTAGAACTGCCAGAGGGTTACAAACCTCCCATGTTCGAGATGTTCGATGGAACAGGTGACCCAAAGGTATATTTGAGGACGTACTGTGACAAGCTCGTGGGAGTTAGGAAAGATGAAAGAATTCACATGAAGCTATTCAAGGGGAGTCTCACTGGAGACGCCCTATCTTGGTATATCAGTCAAAATCCCAAGAAGTGGGTTAATTGGGTAAGAATGGCATAGGACTTCATGGATCGATTCAGGTTTAATACAGAGAAGACACCGGACGTCTTCTACATACAAAACCTCTAAAAGAAACCAATGGAAACTTTCCACGAGTATGCTACTCGATGGAGGTCAGAAGCTGTAAAAGTTAGGCCGACATTGGAAGAAGAGCAGTTGAACAAATTATTCGCCAGGGACCAGGATCCACAATCCTATGAAAGATTAATGGTTATCGAAAATCACAAATTCTCCGACATCATCAAACTCGGGGAAAGGATTGAAGAAGGGATCAAGAGCGGGATGGTAACTAATTTTGAGGTATTGCAGGCTACGAACAAAGCATTACAGTCAGGGGGTATATCAAAGAAGAAGGAAGTAGGGGCAATGATGGTGGCCCAAGGTCCAAAATCCCCACTCACATACGAAACACCTCCACCCACATACCAACCTTCACCTCCCAAATATCCTCAACCCGCTACCGCCTATCACACTTATAACACCCAGCCAGCCTATTACAATTCACCTCCAACCCGTCAAAACTATCAAAAACCCAGACCCAATTTCGATTGCAAGCCGCCCAGATAATACACCCCTATTGCGGAGCCCATCGACCAGCTATATGAAAGACTGAAGACTGCCGGATATGTCACCCCTATTCCCGCTGTCGCCATGGAAAACTCCTCCCAAAGGGTCAACCCAAACAAAACATGTGCGTACCATTTCGGCATGAAGGGGCACACTATTGATGAATGTCGCACTCTGCAAGACAAGATTCAGACCCTGATTGATACCAAAGTCATACAAGCAAAGAAGTTGCACCCAATGTCCGCAACAACCCCCTCCCAGATCATAGGGGTGAAGGAGTAAATGTGATAGTAATTGATGAAGAATGAGATCATGAAGGGTCGATTGGGCTTATTCGGGAAGGTGACGACCCTCAGAAGCCTGCAGTCATACTCACTCCTATTGTGGTACAGATACAACCATGGGTCGAAGTCGAAGTAGCCGCATCAGCTCCGTTTGAAATCGAAGTGATAGCACCTTCGACTACACCTACTCCATTTGAAGTAAAAGTAGCCACACCCTTCACTATGACGGTAGCTTCCACACCACCCTTCAATTCCAACGCCATGCCTTGGGATTATATTGCCGAAGCTAGGAAAAAGGAAAAGCAAAAATGGAAGAGTCTGGTGCTGCACAGGGGATGACCAGAACTTGAAGAATCTATACACCTGAAAATTTGGGAGGAACAAGCAAGGAAGTTGCTGCCAAACAACCCATCATTGAAACTGGTCCAGATGATCTCTGGAGGAAAGTACATGCAAGAGAATACTCTGTTGTTGATCATCTGAACAAAACCCCTACTCAGATTTCCATTCTGTCGCTGCTATAGAATTCTGAGATGCATAGGAATGCATTAATGAAAGTGTTGAATGAAGCTTATGTGCCCAACAACATCACCAGTGGAGAGATAGCCAACATGGTAGGGCAAGTACTGGAAAGCCACATGATCACCTTTCACGAAGATGAATTACCACCGGAAGGACTAAGTCATAACAGAGCACTGCACATCACGATACAGTTTGAGGACAAATTCATCGCCAGAGTCCTAATAGATGGGGGTTCAAGACTCAACATTTGTCCGTTCACTACTTTAAAAAGGTTGGGTAAAGATTTCCATGAGATACGAGCAGGGAGTATGAATGTGAAAGCATTTGATGGGTCTCAAAGGGCCATAATTAGGGAAATCAACCTTTGTTTGCAAATGGGCCCGACTTGGTTCGATGTTGAGTTTCAAGTATTGGACATATCTGCTACGTACAATCTTTTATTGGGACGACCTTGGATACACGCTGTTGGAGCTGTAGCTTTTACGCTACACCAAGCCGTGAAGTTCATATGGAACCATCATGAGGTAATCATTCATGGAGATGGAAGTAATCCCATTTACACCAATCAAACCGTCCCAGTTGTCGAGAATAAAAGAAAGTTGGGTGGAGAAACTTATCACCACATCAAGCGTGTCAATCAATTAAGAAAGATAAATGGTGGAGCAGCAAAATAGAAAGCATACGGGAATGGTCAGGGTATGAACCCGGTAAAGGTCTCGGTAAGAATCTCCAGGGTATCACTAAGCCAATACAACCAAAACTTCACGGTACCACCTTTAGACTTGGGTATCAGTACACCTAGCAGGAGTACGATGATTGGTTGCTGCCATGGCGTGGCCCCTATTACCCTCTTGAACAGCCGATACCGCATCTGCATCAGAGATTTCAGCAGACTGACATGATATGGGGATCTGAAGAAGATGAGGCTTTAGCTGGCCTGAGGAATCTGTTTCTGGATGATGAACACATGGACTGCAATGCAATAGTCGAGGAGGAGGAGGAAGAAGAACTCACCATTCAGACCATGGAGAAGGGAGCAGTTCTCAAGAATTGGACTGCTACACCATCCCGGGCCCGTCGAGTTCTTGGGTAGCCTGGGGATTAGCATGATCTGTTCTTAAAAGCCATTTTAAGCATTTAAGATATTTCTAGTATTTTGTTTTAAGACGCATCTTGTTTTGAAATAATTGCTCGAGTCATTGAGCCGTACTTGTTTTGATGTTTTCGAGATTTAATTAATGCATTGTTATTTTAGTATTTATTATTATCTTTTACATATTTCCTCTACAGCATTACTATTTCTTACCTTGATGAACCAACGACTATGACATATAATGAGACAACGCAACATAAGGATAGTGACTCGGAAGAAGAAGATGAGCTACTTGAGGAAGTTATCAGAGAAGTTAAGAATTTTGAGAATAAGCCTATGTCCAACCTAGACGAAACCGAGGCAGTCAATTTGGGAGATTCTGAAACCATCAAAGAAACTCGCATAAGTATTCACCTGTCACCGTCGGAAAAGAAAGAATACACGCATTTCCTGAAAGAATATGAGGATATTTTTGCATGGTCATATGATGACATGACCGGCCTGAGCACATCCATAGTGTCTTATAAGTTGCCCACCAATCCAATGTGTCCGCCGGTGAAGCAGAAACTGAGAAAGTTCAAACCAGAAATGAGCCTAAAAATCAAGGAGGAAGTCACTAACCAGATCAAAGCCAAAGTCCTCAGGGTAGTTGAGTACCCAACCTGGTTAGCCAACATCGTACTAGTTCCGAAGAAAGATGGGAAAGTCAAGGTGTGTGTTGACTATCGGGATTTAAACAGAGCAAGTCCCAAGGACGATTTCCCACTGCCAAATATACACCTTCTGATCGACAATTGCGCCAAGCATGAACTCCAATTCTTTGTAGATTGCTTTATGGGTTATCATCAGATTTGGATGGATGAAGAAGACGCAGAGAAAACAACTTTCATTACACCATGGGGGGGTATAGTGCTACAAAATGATGCCATTCGGTCTGAAGAATGTTGGGGCCACCTATATGAGGGCCATGGCGACCATCTTCCATGATATGATACATAAGGAAATAGAGGTATATCTTGATGACATTATCATCAAATTCAAGAGAGCCACAGATCACATAGCAGACTTGAGGAAGTTCTTTGACAGGCTACGGAAGTACAATTTAAAACTGAACCCCGCAAAAAGTGCTTTTGGGGTTCCTGCCATAAAAATGTTGGGATTCATCGTTAGCCGTCCAGGAGTCGAGTTGGACCCGTCAAAGGTTAAAGCTATCAAGAGTTACCACCACCGAAGAACAAGAAGGACGTGATGAGTTTCCTGGGACGCCTAAATTACATCAGCCGCTTCATAGCACAGTCCACAGTAATATGTGAACCCATCCTCAAAATGTTAAAGAAGGATGCTGAAACCAGTTGAACTGTCCTAGTCCCGCCGGAACCTGGGAGACCTTTGCTACTCTATTTGTCCGTACTAGACGGGGCTTTCGGCTGTGTTTTCGGACAACATGACGAGATAGGAAGAAAGGAGCAAGCCATATATTACTTGAGTAAGAAGTTCACACCTTATGAAGCACGGTACTCTCTGCTAGAACGCACTTGCTGTGCTTTAACATGGACAACTTTGAAATTGAGGCATTGCTTCTGTGCCTATACAACATACCTCATATCAAGGATGGATCCTCTGAAGTACATCTTTCAGAAGCCAATGCCTACCGGGAAGTTAGCCAAGTGGCAAATATTGCTGAGTGAGTTCGATATCATCTATGTAACTCAGAAGGCAGTCAAAGGACAAGCGTTGGCAGACCATCTTGCTGAAAATCCTGTAGGAGGAGAATACAAACCACTAAAAACGTATTTTCCTGACGAAGAGGTGTCATTCGTAGGAGAGGACATTGCTGAAGCCTACGACGGTTGGAGAATGATTTTCGACGGAGCTGCAAACTTCAAAAGAGTGGGTATTGGAGCGGTCTTGGTGTCAGAGACAGGCCAACATTATCCGATATCCGCAAAACTTAGGTTTCCATGCACCAACAACATGGCAGAATATGAGGCTTGCGTCATGGGACTCAATTTGGCAATCGACATGAATATACAAGAGTTGCTGGTAATTGGTGATTCGGATCTTCTAGTACTTCAGGTTCAAGGTGAATGGGCTACAAAAAACACCAATATACTACCATACCTATATCATGTGCAAGAACTGATGAAGAGGTTCACGAAGATAGAATTCAAATATGTTCCAAGAATCCAGAACGAGTTCACAGACGCACTGACTACTTTGTCTTCAATGGTACAACATCCGGATAAGAATTTCATCGATCCCATTCTTGTAAGGATCCATAGTCAGCCAGCTTATTGTGTGTCACGAACCTAAACCCAAACCCGGTCGTGATGGCACCTCTCGTGAAGACAAGGCCAGCTGACACATTTCCAGTTCGAAGTTAAACAGCTAAACAGCAATAAAACAGGCTAAAACATGATTTAATAACACTAAGCAGCATATAATATCATAACAATGCGGAAGTACAACCCAAACACAGCCCTAACTGGGGTGGCACTAGTCATGAGCATCTACTAAGGTCTAAATACAACTGACAAAGTCTGAAATGTACTAAGTACAGACTAATAGAATAAAGAGGGAGAAAAGCAGTGCTGTGAACACCGGCAGCTACCTTGCTAACTCCGATGACTCTGCCTCCGATCAACCAATACCAGCTATCGGGTTCAGAGAATACCTGAATCTGCACACAAGGTGCAGGGAGTAAAGTGAGTACTCCCACTTAGTGAGTAATATTCATAAATAAAGACTGAGTGATAAGAAATCACGAAAAGTGCATCAACATGCTGTATAGAAGTAGTACAAAACCAGTAAGAAAGCAATGAAGCTGTGAAATCTCTTAAAGCATATTAGCCCAGTTTAAACTTCTTCAAAAAAATGGCTTTTCAACAGTTAAGCAATTGAATGCAAAACAACTAGAACAGATAAGTATAGAGAGTCCACCCCTCAGGCACAGTTACACAACTAAACAGGTAAATGTCAGGTAAATAAACTGATAAACACATAAAGGTTCCCCCCTCGGGCTATAACTCAACAACTCCGCCCCTCGGGCAATATCTCAGATCAATACCAGCCCCTCAGGCAATCACATAAAACAATACCAGCCCCTCGGGCTATATCTTACATCACAATGGGTACCCGCGCTCACTGGGGGTGTGCAGACTCCTGGAGGGGCCCCTTACGGCCCAAGCGCAATAACAAGCCATCTCGTGGCATCAAAACTAGGCCCTCGGCCTCATATCAATCAAGCCACCTCGTGGCGTACATATCTCAGGACCACGGCCTCAAATCATTATCAGTGTTTCCTCACAACATAGGCCCTCGGCCTTACTCAATCAATAATCCTCAAAAGCCCCTCGGGCAATAGTAAAACAGTGTTTCTCAGCCCAAACATCATATAAAATATCATTTAAGTCTTAAAACTGAGTAAACATGGTTGAGTATGAAAGCAGTGGAAAATAACATGACTGAGTTCATGTATAAAGTCAAAACAGTGAGAAAATATCAATAAAAAGCCCCGAAGGGTTCAAATAGTTGACACTAGGCCCAAATATGGAATTCAGCCCGAATAATGATGATAACAAATAGTTTCCAATCAAATACGCGGTAAAATCATCAATCGGGACAGACAAGTCACAATCCCCAACAGTGTATGACCCCACGCTTGTCATCAAACGTGTGCCTCGCCTCAATATAGCACTACGATGTGCAATCCGGGGTTTCAAACCCTCAGAACATCATTTACAATCATTACTCACCTTGAACCGGTCAAATCTCTAGCTTGCGATGCCTTTGCCCCTCGAATCGGCCTCTACTCGCGTCGAATCTATCCATAATCAGAACGAGGACGTCAAAATAGGCTAAGGGAATGAAGCCCAAGCGAAAATAATCAACAATTAGCACAAATCCCGAAATTACCAAAACCCGACCCCCGGGCCCACGCCTCGAAATTCGATAAAATTGACAATAATGGAATCCTCATCCTCTCACGAGATCATAGATATCAAATTTACCAAAATCCGACCTCATATGGTCACTCAAATCCTAAAAATTCACTCTCCAATTTCAAGCCCTAAATTACCAACTCTTCCTCTAATTTCCCATAAATTTTCAAGATTAAACAATGATATAATCACCATAAACACAAGGTATAAAGCCCAAGTAGCTTACCTCTGTGGATACAGTTGATCCCCTCTAGAAATCACAGCTTGGAGCTCCAAAATCGCAAAAAAATGGTGAACAAATGACTAAAAAACGCGAAGGGGCATTTTTATACATTCTGCCCAGCACTTTCGCACCTGCGATCCCATAAGCGCATCTGCGCTTCCGCTTCTGCGGATTTCTCTTATGCTACCAGGCCCCACATCTGCGGTCGCATCACCAATTCTACGGTATCGCATTTGCGGTCATTCATCCGCTTCTGCGGAAATCACTACCAGCCAAAACTCGCATCTGCGATTACAACCCCCGTATCTGCAACATCGCAGATGCCGCCATCTTGCCGCTTCTGCGGTCGCTGCTCACCAGGCCCTTTTTCGCTTTTGTGATAGATCTCCCGCACGTGCGGCTCTGCACCTGCGGTCCCCAATCCGCAAGTGCGAAATACCAGAAGCAGCGATTCAGCAGCTGCAACAACAATCCAATCATCCCGTTAACCATCCGAAACCACCCCGAGGCCCCCGGAACCTCAACCAAAAGCACAAACATATCCTAATACCTTATTCAAACTTGTTCCAATCATCAAATCATATCAAACAACATCAAATCACCCAAAACACATCGGATTCAAGCCAAACTTTCTAAAATCATCCAAATTCCGCTTTTGATGAAAAACCCAACCAAACCACGTCCGAATGACCTGAAAGTTTGCATACACATCCCAAATGACACAACGGAACTACTGCAACTTCCGCAATTTCATTCCGACCTCTATATCAAAATCCCACCTATCAACCGGAAAATGCCGAAATCTCAATTTCGCCAATTCAAGCCTAAACCTTCCACAGACCTCCAAAATGAATTCCGATCATGCTCCTAAGTCCCAACTCACCTAACGAAGCTAACCAAATCATAAAAATTCCGATCCGAGATCGCATACAAACAAGTCAAATCTTGGTCAAACCTTTCAAATTTTATGCTTTAAACTGAGAACTGTTCTTCCAAATTCATTCGGATTAACCTGAAACCAAAACCAACGATTTACATAAGTCATAACACATCAAACGGGGCAAGTCATGCCCGAGAACCGGCGAGCAAAGTGCAAAAGCTCAAAACGACCGGTTGGGTCGTTACATCCTCCCCCACTTAAACATACGTTTGTCCTCAAACGTGCCCAGAGTTGTTCCAAAAGCCAACCAATCGCTGAATAACCTTACCATGCATAAACCCAGGGGTGATCCCACGTCACCCTATCTCATATAGGTCCGATAACACGTAGAAACTGAAATTTCACAATCCTATCTAGCCCATAAACCATAGAACCACATTTCCACTTCTGAAATCATCAATGCGATCAGAATCTCACATTCATACTGGGGATAAGCCCGAACAAGCAGTAATAACCCATACCTGCAACCTCAGGTGCAACTATATGAGATACAGATAACCCAAACGCTTACAACGATAACTTCTAATCACAGCAACTACACACAACAACCGAATACCGATAGAAAATCTCTTATCAACTAAGGCCTCATTCCAACACTTTCATGCACTGCCAATGATAAATGAAACACGCAATAAACCATAACCATTTCCCAGATCAACCATTCATGAAGCCACTTCTCCTTTGGCAAAGACCATAGCAAATTTCTGAGCCGAACCTCGATATTTATTCCTCCCAACATCTTGAAATCGAATCCGTTCGTATTCATTAATGACCCCAACGATCTCATCTAATCCAACGCAACCACTCTGGTGACATGACTCCTCAATGCACACTAAAGCCACAACTTACGCAACCCGTGCACCAATAAGAAGCAATCCGAACATACTCAAATCATGAAAGTGACTCAAATGAAAGAGCTGTACCGCAAGCTCACCAGCACTACTACAACACAAGGTCGAGAACCCGTCTCACATCATAGAAACAGAATACACGAATCTAACCCGCAAGGTCATACCTCCACATAATTTCGCCGCAATGCGTGACCCTATCCAAACACTGCTCCACATGAAACACCTCAAGTCACTATGCTTAAAATCGACCGCCACGCGCAATTTGATGTCTAGAACCGAAGCAAATCATCATGACCATGGCGAAACAACTGACATAACATTACACAACTCAAAATAACAAAACCGATGTGCCATCCGCCAAGCAATATTCAATACTCCTCCAGCTCGAATTCCACTGAGAGACCCCAATAACACCGCACCACATGTGCCTATAACTAACGAATCCCAATGCCTCGCGACACGGAGAGATAACTCATAGATCTCCACAGATTACTAATAAGCTCAATAACAATCGAATGAAAACATCCCTCAACAAAACAACCCGGAGCCAACCAAGCCGACTCAAGTTAGAACACACATCCACATTGGCATGCCAACGAACCCCGTATCACGGAAACCCTGAAACTGCTCCTTCCACTCCTTTAACTCCACCGGGGCCATACGATAGGGTGCCCAAATAAGGAAGGCAATCCTTCCCAGCCCTCTACTGGGTCTTCGAAACATGAAAGCACTCTACCAAGAACAAAATCCGTCGAACCTCGCCACTCGATCCGTGGCATTCCCAACATAGCACACAACGCCGCCTTAGCACACTAGTCCAGAATGACACAACACGGAGACAACAAATCTATACCCAATATCATATCCAAAATCTAGCATACCAAGCAGCCAAAGATCCCCTCGGGTCTCCAAACCCTGATAGTCACTAAACAGTGCCGATACGCACGACCCACAACCACAACATAGCCTGAATATGAGAACTCCCAGTCTCCAACTCCATATAGCACACGATTCACCATATCCGATTCCAATTCCACCGTCCCAGTATACAACATACCTCTAATACCCAATCATTCCCGCGAGATATACTCTTATGATCTTTCTGTGCCACCCAGCAAACCCGAACATCAGCAGTCGATCCAATAAGAAAGTGTCGCAATACTAATGAAGTACCATCAACTTAATTACATTACCCTTTTTTTCTGAAACATATACCCTAATCAAATCACCCCAGCTAGTAATACCATTTCCTCAATCACCTGAAGATCATTCCCCTAATCATCCGAAGCTTATTCCTCTAATTATATGAAACTGCTGTGCTGCCTAAGATTTTATGACCTTCCGTTCAGAACGGAACCGAAACTTTACACACGCAAATCTCAATCCTCCACACATACCGCATATACCAAACCATCCTAAAATAACATGAGAATTTCATATCCCTTCCGAGCCACAAGCAACTATGTACTCAACTAATCAAGAACTTTCCATTGATCCCATTCAGAGGAAAACCACTACACATTCCTTGCTTCTTACACTCGCAGAAGATACGCATCTAGAAATCATCAAGAACTCTCTGTCTCTCTTTTGACAAAACCAAAGCTAACATGACTGAATCCTTCTAACTCAACCAAGCTACGCAGGCCACCAAAACCTAAGAGCATTGCCGTGAAACACCTGTAGAAGCTCATTACCTCGTAAACATCCAAAAAACTAATCATATCCTTGCCATACTGGTTCGGCGTACTACTACTATCTCATCCATCCGAGTTTCCTTCTGATCTACCTTTAACCTGATACTGCTTCTTGCTATAGCATCACAATTCCTCAATACAGACACACCACAAGAGACTCGAGCATAATACCACACAGTCTAAGGCTCACAACCCGTTGAATACTCTTTTAAATGTTCCCAAAAGCACCACATTCAAAATACGTACCCTGAAAAGACTTACTGCGAATCTGCAGACATTACCTTCCTAATACTGATGTATAGAACCCCATAATCGATATAGAAATGACACAAGTCATGACACCCTCCAAATGCAAAACCTCAGTTTCTAGCCACAAGAACAACTTGAAAGTCTCCAATTATTGCATGAAAATTTTAGAACACATTAGAACCATTCTCTAGAGTCATCCATTCTACCCAAACTTCAATTAGTCCGATCAAAAGAACCAAACAACCTGCGCCTCATTAGCACTTCAGACACCACATAATGTAACCTTGCCTTAATGCAACCAAACCACTTCCTATTCTATGCACCACACACCTTACCAACAACCACTCAAACATCTCATGATTCTCATACACCTATGAGGCATAATATAACCATGCCTTAGTCGAAAATTTTTCCTTTACTCGAGCCACCCTCGGGCTCAATCCCCGCAAACCATACCTGATTCGCCAGCACACCTCAAATTGGAGCCAACATAGCACATAACCGTGCAATCAGCTAATCAATAGCAGACTCCCCCACTTGGCTCGAAGCCATAGACCAGAACACACACATTAACTCATAACGCATATACTCTATTGCTGCCATAGTACCATGGTGAGATTAAACTCAATCCTTCATAAGCTCGTGAAACACAGACCATCTGATACTTTAAATCTTCCGCAAATCTCGCATTCACTCTCATAACAGTTACACCCACTCTCTTAAGCGACCCAAATTTAAATTTCAACACATATATTTCACTTGTAAATAAGATTTTCTAACAGACAGCATAAGAATCACGCAGCCTCAGAACACTCCGCAGGAGATAATCCACATGTTTTGCCTCCAACAAATACTTCTGTATACCTTCCCCCGTCATAAACATTACGCAGTCACTTAGTCTTCCTGAGGCTGAACTCATACCGCAATCATGAAATTTACTTCACTCCCAACTAGGAAACATGAAAAGATTCTTCACGTACCCATAACTCGGGGCCATACCTCAAATCAAGATGAACATCCAGGACTTGATAGTTCTTCTATCCTCCAGCTGACCCTTCTCGTTGCTTCCGAATCATATGAATACATCTCACAGTCACATCGCACTCATCTCATAGCTATCCAGTCATTACTTCCCTTAATAGGGACACAACAACACATATAGATCCAGGAACACGCGCCCACGCAATCAACAACTCGGGGCTCAAGCTATAGGCAGAAATCCGGCCTCAAGTCTTCCAGACTGGCCCAACATCAACACACAGAGATCATATCTCGTCCCTCGATCAGGGAATCACAAGCTATCGATGCACATCTGATACTGTGCGGTCGTTCGCGCATACGAATGTGTGGAAGGAATTCAAAGAGTTATATTTCAAGCTGAATCAAGAACGCACGATAAGAATTTCAAGAATATGAAGTTTTTCCTAAAGGTTCTGCAGCCTCTCATGAAGACAAGGCCAGCCGACACATTTCCAATTAGAAGTTAAACAACTAAACAGCAATAAAACAGGCTAAAACATGATTTAATAACACTAAGCAGCAGATAATATCATAACAATGCGGAAGTACAACCCAAACACAGCCCTAACCGGGGTGTCACTAGTCATGAGCATCTATTAAGGTCTAAATACAACTGACAAAGTCTGAAATGTACTAAGTACAGACTAATAGAATAAGCAGTGCCGCGAACGCCGGCAGCTACCTTGCTAACTCCGATGTCTCTGCCTTCGATCAACCAATATCCGCTACCGGGTTCAGAGAAAACCTAAATCTGCACACAAGGTGCAGGGAGTAAAGTGAGTACTCCGACTCAGTGAGTAATAATCATAAATAAAGACTGAGCGATAAGAAATCATGAAAAGTGCATCAACATGCTGTATAGATGTAGTACAAAGCCAGTAAGAAAGCAATGAAGATGTGAAATCTCTTAAAGCATCTTAGCTCAGTTTAAAACTTCTTCAAAAAAATGGCTTTTCAACAGTTAATCAATTGAATGCAAAACAACTGGAACAGATAAGCATAGAGAATCCGTCCCTCGGGCACAGTTACACAACTAATCAGTTAAATGTCAGGTAAATAAATAGATAAACACATAAAGGTTCGCCCCTCGGGCAATATCTCAGATCAATACCAGCCCCTCGGCCAATCACATAAAACAATACCAGCCCCTCGGGCTATATCTCACATTACAATGGGTACCCGCTCTCACCGGGGGTGTGCAGACTCCTGGAGGGGCCCCTTACGGCCCAAGCACAATAACAAGCCATCTCGTGGTATCAAAACTAGGCCCTCGGCCTCATATCAATCAAGCCACCTCGTGGCGTACATATCTCAAGACCTCGGCCTTAAATCAGTATCAGTGTTTCCTCACAACATAGGCCCTCAGCCTTACTCAGTCAAAAATCCTCACAAGCCCCTCGGGCAATAGTAAAACAGTGCTTCTCAGCCCAAACATCATTTAAAATATCATTTAAGTCTTAAAACTGAGTAAACATGGCTGAGTATGAAAACAGTGGAAAATAACATGACTGAGTTCAAGTTAAAGTCAAAACAGTGAGTAAATGTCAATAAAAAGCCCTGAAGGGTTCAAATAGTTGGCACTAGGCCCAAATATGGCATTCAACCCAAATAATGATGATAGCAAATAGTTTTGAATCAAATACGCAGTATAATCATCAATCAGGACGGACTAAGTCACAATCCCTAATAGTGTACGACCCCACGCTTGTCATCAAACGTGTGCCTCACCTCAATATAGCACTACGATGTGCAATCCGGGGTTTCAAACCCCCAGAACATCATTTAAAATCATTACTCACCTCGAACCAGTCAAATCTCTAGCTCGCGATGTCTTTGCCCCTCGAATCGGCCTCCACTCGCGTCGAATCTATCCACAATCAGAATGAGGACGTCAACATAGGCTAAGGGAACGAAGCCCAAGCGAAAATAATCAACAATTAGCACAAATCCCGAAATTACCAAAACCTGACCCCCGAGTCCACGCCTCGGAATCTGATAAAATTAACATCAATGGAATCCTCATCCTCTCACGAGATCATACATATCAAATTTACCAAAATCCGACGTCATATGGTCACTCAAATCCTAAAAATTCACTCTCTAATTTCAAGTCCTAAATTCCCAACTCTTCCTCTAATTTCCCACAAATTTTCATGATTAAACAATGATATAATCACCATAAACACAAGGTATAAAGCCCAAGTAGCTTACCTCTGTGGATACGCTTGATCCCCTCTTGAAATCACAGCTTGGAGCTCCAAAATCGCACAAAAATGGTGAACAAATGACTGAAAATCGCGAAGGGGCATTTTTATACATTCTGCCCAGCACTTTCGCACCTGCGATCCCATTGGCGCATCTGCGCTTCCGCTTCTGCGGATTTCACTTATGCTACCAGGCCCCGCATCTGCTCGCATCACCTCTTCTGCGGTAATGCATTTGCGGCCATTCATCCACTTCTGCGAAAATCACTACCAGGAAAAACTCGCATCTGCGATCACAACCCCCACATCTGCGACATCGCAAATGTGGCCACCCTCCCGCTTCTGCGGTTGCCGCTCATCAAGCCCTTTTTCGCTTCTGCGATAGATCTCCCGCACGTGCGGCGCCGCACCTGCGGTCCTCAATCCGCATGTGCGAAAATACCAGAAGCAGCAATTCAGCAGCTGCAACAACAATCCAAACTTCCCGTTAACCATCCAAAATTATCTCGAGGCCCCCGAAACCTCAACCAATAGCACAAACATATCCTAATACCTTATTCAAACTTGTTCCAATCATTAAATCATCTCAAACAACATCAAATCATCCAAAACACATCGGATTCATGCAAAACATTCTAAAATCTTCCAAATTCCGCTTTTGATCAAAAACCCAACCTAACCACGTCCGAATGTCCTAAAATTTTGCATACACATCCCAAATGATACAACGGAAGTACTGCAACTTCCGGAATTTCATTCCGACCTCAATATCAAAATCCCACCTATAAACCGGAAAATGCCGAAATCTCAATTTCGCCAATTCAACTAAACCTTCCACGGACATCCAAAATACATTCAGATCACGCTCCTAAGTCCCAACTCACCTAACGGAGCTAACCAAATCATAAAAATTCCGATCCGAGATCGCATACAAACAAGTCAAATCTTGGTCAAGCCTTTCAAATTTTAAGCTTTAAATTGAGAACTGTTCTTCCAAATTCATTCGGATTAACCTGAAACCAAAACCAACGATTTACATAAGTCATAATACATCACACGGGTCAAGTCATGCCCGAGAACCGGCGAGCAAAGTGCAAAAGCTCAAAATGACCGATCGGGTCGTTACAATGTGCTCATGTTGAAGAAGAAACGGAGGGAAATCCATGGTTTCACGACATGAAGGAATATTTGGCGAAAGGAGAATACCCAGAGCAGGCGAACCATACTCAGAAATGCACACTGTGTAGGCTGTCCAATCATTTCTTCCAGAGCGGAGGAATTTTGTATAAGAGAATACCTGATCTAGGACTATTAATGTGTGTTGACGCCAAAGAAGCTTCCAAATTGATCGAGGAAATACATGCCGGAACCTGTGGTCCACATATGAATGGTTTTATTCTAGCCAAGAAGATACTCAGAGACGGATACTTTTGGATGACTATGGAAACCGATTGCATCCGGTGCGTCCAAAAATGCCACTGATGCCAGATACATGCAGATATGATACGAGTGCCGCCAAACGAACTCAACGCAACAAGTGCACCTTGGCCTTTTGCTGCCTGGGGAATGGATGTCATTGGTCCAATCGAACCCACTGCTTCAAAGGGGCACAGGTTCATTTTAGTGGCCATCGATTACTTCACAAAATGGGTAGAGGCTGCATCTTACAAAGCTGTAACCAAGAAAGTCGTCGCAGATTTTGTCTGGGATAGTATTGTTTGTCGATCCGGGGTTCCCGAGTCCATCATCACTGATAATGCCGCCAATCTCAACAGTGATTTGATGAAAGCCATGTGTGAAACTTTCAAAATCAAGCACAAAAACTCCACAGCATACAGGCCTCAAATGAACGGAGCCGTGGAAGCTGCCAACAAGAACATCAAGAAGATACTATGGAAAATGCTAGAAAATCACAAGCAATGGCACGAAAAGTTACCATTCGCCTTATTGTGATACCGCACCACAGTCCGCACATCAACTGGGGCAACTCCATATTTGCTGGTTTATGGTACCGAAGCTGTCATTCTCGCCTAGGTAGAAATTCCTTCTGTAAGGATCATACAAGAGGCCGAACACCGTGATGCAGAATGGATAAGGAGCCGCTATGAGAAATTAGCCCTCATAGATGGAAAAAGAATGAATGCAGTGTGTCATGCTTGTCACACCTCCTTTTTTACACCCGAGGGTATATAAGGGAGTTTTTTCAATTAAAGTGACATTATTCGAAATGGGTTATTTTAATTAATTTTTCAGAGTCGCCACTTGGAATAGTTTATTTGGTGTCCAAGTCACCAGTTTATTTTAAAATCCCAAATCGAGGAAAATTTTATTTTTATTTTAAAGTCTGGGAACCAGAAATTCTAGATAAGGAATTATGTTAACCCGGGAGAAGGTGTTAGGCATTCTCGGGTTCCGTGGTTCTAGCACGGTCGCTTAAACTATTAAAATTGGCCTATTATCCGATTTATTACATGTTTTAACCTATTGTGCATTTTAGCTTTATAAACGCTTTTAATTACTTTAAACCGCTTTTAGGAAGATTCAACGTTATTTAAAACACGCCTTGAACCACGCTACATGAAATGCACATGCGGTTCGCAACACGTTCTATTTAACATTTTTGAGGAATTGAACTTGGGTTACATGAAATGTACACCCGGAATTTTAAATGAAATCACAACAACGTCACGGGAACCGTACCCGTAGCTATGATTGAATTAATTAAAGAACGCGCCTAAAGCAACTATGAAGTTCAAATTAGTAACAACATTTGTGAGGGCCATGGAGGATTTAATTGATGGCACACCTCGATTTTTAAAGGGTTTGAATTAATTTCATGAGGGCCATGGGTTATTAAAGGAAAATGGCACACCTCAAATTTTCTACAAGAGTTAACTAATTTTATGAGGGCCTAGGGCTTAGGGGTTTCATTTGGCATGGCACACCTCAATTGATTTTAATAGAAAGCTTATTTAATTAAGGCCATCTAAGGATATTCTTATTTTAAGCTAAACTTAAGCTTAACAAGACAAAGCTGTTGATAGCAAACTAGTTTTGGGGAATAGCATTTTAATCATTTTTGCACAAAGGGAGTTGGCCGGTAGTGGCTTATTGAAGGATCAGCTTGAAGGTCGTTTCTGGGCTCACTATTTGGCCCAGAAATCAAAAGGCCTCAGGATACATTATTGAACCTGAAACAAACAGCCCACATTGGGCTTAAATCTTATGCGGGCCCAAATACTATGGTTATCTACATCTGGGCCTATCTGCCTTTACATTCTTAAAACTTTAACCCAAATTGCCAAAGAAAATGCAAGGAAACGGTTCACTTTAATCAGAAACAAAACTTCAGAAAAATATGCAATCCAAATTCGAAGATTTGCTTTTACAAACCTGATTCTAAAAGATTAATCAACTGATTTTTTGCAATGTAAATAAAACATTTACGATTTAAGATGGAAGTGAGGCTTATGAGACTGACTGAAAGCTTTGGACCTATAGACTAGGCCCAAACCATTTGAGGTTGGTGTTTCGCTTGGGCTGCATATTCAGCCCCTTTCTTTCTTATCGAATCAACAACCTTTAAGTTCTACTAAGTGGGCTTGAAGCCCAGCTCCTCTACACCACTACTGTTTTGTAAAGCATGACAAACACATAATTGAATTCCTAAATACAGTTAATCAAAAGCATGAAACTTAAAAAACTAACCATTACATTCTTCAAATAAACTAAGAAGCTTTCAAATTACATTAATACCTATGGAATACATAAACTAAATTTTACAAAAGCTAATCTATTACAGATCTTGGGTAACTGACATCCTGAAGAATCCTTCCTCTTTTGGACATGGTTTGTCCATTAGAGCTTGGTCCCCTTTTGTGTTAGAATGGTATAAACTCCAATTTCCAGCTTTTTGAACCTGCTGATTTGGCCAATTAGTAGCCAAATCCGCAGGTATCAGCTCATGATTAAATAAACAAAAAGACAAATAAAAGGATTTAGATAAAAGGGGAAGTTTTATGTTTAAACAAAGGTAAGAATCTAACTTCAAAAACCTCAAAACTAGTCCTAATGGCTACTTTGCAGAGTTGAAACTCATAAAACATTCAGATATAGATTAACTTGTTTATGCTCAAAGTCTAAACTCACACATTCAAGATTTAACTACATTCATGTCATTATTGACTAAATACTATCATAAAGAGACATTCTTGCTCACAAAACATCATTTACATACAACTGATCTCACAATTCTATAACAGCAACATTTCATGGAAAAAGTGAAGTTCAGTACCTTGCACAAACAGCAACACAAAAACAACAACTAAAAGGTGATGAAAACTAGCTGAAACTTTAACAAAGAAGGAGCAGCAACAGGACAGGAGCAACAGCAAACAACAAACCCAAAATTTTAAACCCAAGATCAACCACTTGAATCTAGAAATGACTAGCTGAATAACCCTAGAAAATCTCTATTTCAAACCATGTTTTTTAACTTGTGGGGAATGAGAGGTTTTTGGAGTTTTTTCAAGATTGTTGGAGTATGAGCTTTTCAGAAAAAATAGAGCTTTTTGCAGTGAAAAATGCTAATAAAAAAATCTCCCTCTCTATGTGAGAGGACCTTCCTATATATAGGATTCCTAGGGGAGGGTATCTTTTTGGGCATATTCCTTATCCTAGGGAATAAATAGTACTATCCTTGGTACAACTGTCCTATATTTCAGCATCTTTTATAACAACTAGGACAGCTGTACCTTTTCTATGAAATTTCTGATTTTTAGTCTATGTGGAAACCCATTTTTAACCTTCAAGTTACTGCTTATTTCAGCTTTAACATAAACTTTTCCAATTCAAATTGTCCCTAAAGTTTCGAATGATTTCCTGATTAGGACCAACATAAACGAACCTAAAGACATCAGAAATCTAAATCAAAAGGCCTAGACGAAGCATGAGGCTGCCACCTTGAACTAGAATCTAAATCATTCTATAAAGGAAGATGTTCTCCCAATTAAACTAACGACTGAATCAAAGCATCTAAAAAGAGAAGGAAAAGAAAAAGAGATAGCAGGAAAACAATCAAAGAAAAGCAGTGGTGACTGATTCAAAATCATGCAATTGAGTATTAAAGATTCAAACATGCTTTTAATCAATCAAAAATGAGTAAACAACTAAACATGTGAATGAAATCTGAAATTACACATAAACGTGAAACTAGTCAGAAATGTAATCAAGAGAAAGGAAACGAATTCTGAAGAGAAAAAAATGAAATCATGGAGGAAAACTGAGTAAACAAACAAACAAAACTAAAAATAAAACCTAAAAGAACATGATTAGTTCCTAATGGCCAAATGCAAAACAAAAACCTGGAACATGCAATTTGTAGACAGAACAAAACTAAAGGAAAAATCAAACAAAGGAAAAGAGAAAGAAGTGGCCAGGAGAAAAGAAGAAGGAAAATAAGATAGAAAGAAAAGCCCGAAAAATTACCTATAATAAAACAAACTGGAGCCGGAGGACTTGGTCGGAGTCAGGCAACTTCGAACAATAGGTCCACTCCACATGAGTCAACTGCTCTCATTAAAAGCAATCGACTCATGTAGAATAGAGCCATTAGAACCCCGGAATCGACTCAGGCAGAGGTCTTTTTCGGGCTTCTGAATCTAGGATCTAAAATTCGACCAAATACGAGCCGATTTGGCAAGGGCTAAGGGTAGCTTAGGGCTTAGAGAGGGGTAAGGGTTGTAGGGTGTTAATTTGGAATGATTAGGGTACTGACCGGATTCTTCGATCCAAGATTCGAAGAACACCACGGGTATTTGGGAAAAATGATTAAAGGATTCGTAGTGAGGGGGTGAATGGGGATCTGGAGTGTTAATTTGGGGAGCTTTGGACCGCCGGAACCGCCGTGAGGCGATTTCTGGCGGTGGTTTGCGGTGGAGGCGTTGTAGGGATATAAGGTGGCTAGGGTTTGGCTCTTGAGAGCATAGAGACGGAATGAGAGGGGGCTTTGGTGTTTGGGGGGGGGGGGTCTCGTTAGGACAGTAATATACTTACTGATCCTTCAGTTCTGAGCCGTTAGATCATAGAGATCCAACGGATGTGATCTAATCGCCACGAAAACGGGTTCGTTTGGGGACTGTGGAGCTGGACTGGGTGGAATAATTGTTTGGGCTTAGGTTCTTGGGTAATTTGGACGGGTCTGGGGCCGAATTTAAGTGTAAAAGAGGGCCCAATTTCAAAAAATAAACCCCTTCTTCAATTCTTCCTTTTTATTTCTAATTTTTCCTTTTTCTTACAATTAAAAGCCCTACAATTTAAAACCCTAAATCATCCAAATGTGTGAAATTCAACTAATTAACTAATTATAAAAATCCTAAACATCACTTAATTCTAAGTTAAAAAGAAAAAATCAATAAATTAAAAATTAAAAGAAAGAAAAAAATGCAGAATGAGTTATTTTTGTGATTTTCAAATTTCTATAAAACAAATAATTACTGATTAATTCTAAAAGTGTAAAAACAAAATCCTAAATGCCATGCATGATATCTTTTTGGTACTTTTTTCATGATTTAATTAAAAATTAATTATGCACATAAAAATTCAAATAATTAAGAAAATTCTAAAAAAATTCCTAAAATGGCAAAAAAATTAACAGAAAATGTATTTCCATGGGATTTTATAGGAGTATTTCGTATAGGGCAAAAATCACGTGCTCACAACTGCCCCTCTTTGCTTTGAAACACTAAGGGTTTTCGGGCAAAGATAAAATGAGCAATTACGAGGGATTTTTGCCTGTTCGAAACTTCCATGAGAAGCATTTTTTGAAAAAGCCTGACCGAACCTTGCTTCGGAGGTTGCGTGCATATCCTTGGCTATAAAGGAATCAGGTCAGTGTAGTTCTGGAAGTTTTGGTAGCTGGGACTACTGGAAAACTGTGATTTCACTATTGTTGCTGTTGTTTCTGCTTGCTGAACTCCTTATTACACCAAAAGGGAAAATGAAAAGCTAAACTAGCTAAGCCTATCAACTACGAGTTATATGATTCCTATCTATAAACCTTCTAAAGCTTGATCTTGAATCTTGGCCAGCTCTTCCTGCAGACTCTGATTTGAATCTTGATGCTCGTTAGCTGCAACCGCAGGTTCATTCTTTTCAGCTTCTCGGATCAAGGCGGGACAATGCAAAGCTTGTGACTTCAATCATATCTTAGGCAGTCCACACCTTTTCTTCGCTTCTATATTTGGAGGTTAACTTCTTTTCTTTTTTCCTTCTTTTCCTTTATTTGGGTTGAGACTTCTTTTGGTCATCTCAAACCTTGTGCCTCACAGTGAAAACCTGTTCAGGCACCAAAGCAAACAAACGAACGAAATTTTTCTGCCCCAGTTTTTAGTAGGAAAATTTTGTGAGTTATCGTAGCAAAATTTAAACTATTTCTTTATTTAAAACAATAAAATCAGGATTGTGTACCCTTGGGAAAAAGAGATTAGGGGATGGAGCCCTATATCTATACTAAAAATCAATTAGGGAGTGGAGACCCTATGTTGGAAAGGCGACTAGGGAGTGGAGACCCTATGTTGGAAAGGCGACTAGGGAGTGGAGACCCTATGTTGGAAAGGCGACTAGGGAGTGGAGACCCTATGTCTAAAATAAAGTCAACTAGGGAATGGAGACCCTATGTTGGAAAAGCGACTAGGGAGTGGAGACCCTATGTCTAAAATAAAGTCTACTAGGGAGTGGAGATCCTATGTTGGAAAAGCGACTAGGGAGTGGAGACCCTATGAGGAGACTAGGGAGTGGAGACCCTATGTCTAAAATAAAGTCAACTAGGGAGATCCTATGCTGGAAAAGCGACTTGGGAGTGGAGACCCTATATCTAAAATAAAGTCAACTAGGGAGTGGAGACCCTATGTCTAAAATAAAGTCAACTAGGGAGTGGAGACCCTATGTCTAAAATAAAGTCAACTAGGGAGTGGAGACCCTATATTGGAAAAGCGACTAGGGAGTGGAGACCCTATGTCTAAAATAAAGTCAACTAGGGAGTGGAGACCCTATGTTGGAAAAGCGACTAGGGAGTGGAGACCCTATGTCTAAAAATAAACTGAACTAGGGAGTGGAGACCTTATGTTTGAAAGGCGACTAGGGAGTGGAGACCATATGTCTAAAAATAAACTCAACGATGGGGGTGGAGACGCTATGTTGGAAAGGCGACTAGGGAGTGGAGACCCTATGACTGAAATAATCTCAACTAGGGAGTGGTGACCCTATGTTGGAAAAGCGACTAGGGAGTGGAGACCCTATGTCTAAAATAAACTCAACTAGGGAGTGGAGACCCTATGTTGGAAAAGCGACTAGGGAGTGGAGACCCTATGTCTAAAAATAAACTCAACTAGGGAGTGGAGACCCTATGTTGGAAAGGCGACTAGGGTGTGGAGACCCTATGTCTAAAATAAACTCAACTAGGGAGAGGAGACCCTATGTTGGAAAGGCGACTAGGGAATGGAGACCGTATGTCTAAAAATAAATTCAACTAGGGAGTGGAGACCCAATGTTGGAAAAGTGACTAGGCTGTGGAGATCCTATGTCTAAAATAAAATCAACTAGGGAGTGGAGACCCTATGTTGGAAAAGCAACTAGGGAGTGGAGACCCTATGTCCAAAATAAATCAACTAGGGAGTGGAAACCCTATGTTGGAAAAACGCAGCTAGAGATTGGGGACCTTAGGCTACCATGATTTTGTATTTTTTTTTCTCTTCTTCTTTTTTTTTTCTTTTTTTTCATGGAATGAGTGAATGCGCGAAAGAGTTTTGGAGGGGACTTCCCTTTTTGGATTGTTGCTGCAAAGTTGTTTCTACCCCTTGTGTAGTTTCTTTTTGGTTGCACCTGCTTCATGCAAGGTTGCTTTGAATTACACTTTTTTCCTATTTTTCAAACAAAGAACAATTTGTCAATTTGAAACGGTGGTTGGTTTTGTGGCCTTGACTATTTCAACCACTTGATCTCGGCCCCTTTCATCTGCAACTAGTTATTTCCTGAATACCGTTTGCATTTCTGACCCTGGAGAAACTCTGGCTTTTCCAAACTTTGCCATGACGGTTGGTCGGTGGAACTCAACCTTTTCGACTTTATTTTGCCTTCGAAGGCCTTTCCTTTTTGACTTCCTTTTCTTTCTTTTTTTCTTCGGAGCATTAGGGAAATTTTGCTCCTCAAACTTTGGCGCAATAGCTAGTCGCGTGGGACTTTACCTTTTTCAACTTTGTTTCGCCTTCGTATGCTTTTTCATTTCTGGCTTCTTTCTTCCAACTTTAATTTCAGATCATTTAGGTACCTTGGCTTTTCAGAACATTGCCGAGATGGTTAGCCACGTGGGACTCAATCTTTTCAACTTCCAAGAGTTTTCAATTTCAAAACATCAGCCACCATGGCCGGTCGAAGTCGACTTGATGCCCCTGACGAGGCTGAGTGCCTTATTGCACATTAGCTCGTGTCAAATGAGAACCCTGTAAATCTGTCTTGCCATCCCTTCTTTGTCTCAGTTTCGGAATAGAGTTAGACCGAAAGGGATTCAAAGGAAAAACAAACAAAGGAATTGATAAATGAATTTAGACAAGAGGTATCCCTTTTGGGGAAAAGAAAGAAGGACTTATCTGGAGTACATGCGGACTTCAATGAACATGACATGCCTTTTAGACTGGATGCCTGATCTGTGTAAACCGTCCGACTCTCAAAAATTCATCACAACTTTTGCCTCAAATCGAGAAACCTTGCCAGGACTCTGTCGATGCCGATGGCTTTGAGGATTCTCTTTTCGATGGGGCGCCCTTTGCGGGTTTTCATGAGCTGACCTCTCTCATTTCTCTTCTCACCATCGCCTTATAGTGCTCTTTGCGATTTTTCACTAACAAGACTCTCTCATTTTCGATTTCTCTTCTTACCATCGCCTTACGGTGCCCGTGTGGGTTTTCACCAATAGGACTCTCTAATTTTATATCTCTAATTTTGATTGCATCGGATCCAAGTAGCTGCATTCTCCGATTTTTGAACATTCTCACCGATTGATCAGAAGGACTTGAACGAGATTTTGGGGTAAAAAGTGTTTGGATTGAATTACAACTTTGGAACCTTTCAAGCGAACCGTCGCTGGATCATTATAACATCTGCCCCAGTTTTACTTTTGGGGAAATTGGATTTTTGTTTTGGTGTGACTGAACCCTAGAGAGAGGCTGCCTACGTATCCTTTCGGAATCAAGTCGAACGTAGTTCAGGGAACTTTTGTTTTTGGTTTTCTTTTTTTCTTCTGTTTTTTCTTTTTTTCTTCTGTTTTTTCTTTTTTTCTTCTGTTTTCTTTTCTTTTCTTTTCTCTTTCTTTTTCCTTTCCTTTTCCACCTTTTTTTTCATTTTTTCATTTTTTTTTCATTTTCTTTGTCTTTTCTTCCCCTTTTTTTTGTATCTTTCTTTTTCTTCTCCTTTTTCATCATTTTTTTTCATTTTATTTTTCCATTTTTTTTTCAATAACACTTTCAGGTTCCAAAGAGGGTAATCAAAGAAAAGTAATCGGCTCAAAGGGTTTGCAAAGGGTTGATAGTGTTTGGGTAGCGAGAATAAAAGCCTTCTTCATTCCAACTGGAGAACATTAATGCTATATAGAGGATCCAACATAGTACCTTTTGACTGCATTTGCATTGACAGTTGTTTCAGGGACATTTCCTTCGATGTGTCCCAAGTACAACGCACTCTTTTGGCAGTACTCTTGTTGAAAGTATGGACCTTTCCAATCTGGAACCAATTTTCCTTCAGATGTTCCGAATCTTTGTTTTATTTCCTTAAACTTATCTTCATTGAGATCTAATTCTTGATTCATTATTTCGAGGTCTGACAGCATTTCAAGATCCGGGCATGAAGTCCGCGAGCATGTCATGTTATTGAAATCTGCATTTAACAGAACTAAAAAGAGAATAAGAAAAGAAAAGAGACATTCCTGGACAATGAAATATTAATTTCATTTTATTTTTGATTTTTTGATTTTTTTGCCAATTTTTGAAGATAGAAGGGTTTACATCGGAACGTAAGACAATAAACTAAAACATCCGGATCACACCCTAAGATAATCCGGACGTAGAAAGGATAGCAAGACTGGCTACAGAGACTCCCGTCTGATGGGGAACTTCCTCTGTTTCGGCTTTTCCTCTGTTTCGGCAATGGCTGCAATGGCGTTCAGTGCCGGATCAAATTCATCATCTTCACAAATCATTCGGACTATTGGCCCTATGTTGTGGGCAAGCAACATATTGTTCATCACATAAGGAGCTTCTTCATCCCGTAAAACAATTCTTTTAGCTTCGATCAAATCTTCAATTGCCCTTTTGAGGGTCCAACAGTCCTTCGTACTGTGTCCCACTGCTCTAGAGTGGTATTCACATCTAGCATCGGCTCGGTGCCTTTGCTCAACACTGATTTTGAATCTCCTTATGCTATGATAGATCGAGTTGACTTGTTTGAAGAGTTGCTTAGAAGGTATTAAGGACTCAACATGTTTAAGGTATGTTAAGGCTCTTCCTTCATTCTTTTGGCATGATCTAAAGTGAAAAGAACATAAACGATACGCTATTTCATAATGAATCTACTCCTAGAAACTAAGGTTGTCCATGTTGTTCTTTCCGTACAAAGTTATTCTAAGAAAGTATGTATGATCCTTGAGTCCTAGTGAAGATCATATTGATGGTATGATGTCCATAATGTTAATCAATGGTGCAATGACTTTACGTCACTCCAAAAGGTTTAGAACGTGATTCCATGAGTCTAGCATGCATTATATATGTATCTACTTTACTCTACCAAGCCGCGCTATAGTCGGCCGGGTATGGCACCTATTGTGTAACCACTGATCAGTTGGGTTTATCGAGCTCCACATGGCCGGGTACGTTTTTACCGAGTCCTCTTTGAGGCCGGGTATGATATGATGATGATGATGATGCCCATAGAGGCGTATGTTTTTAATAGTTTATGTATATATATGTATTATGCATTTCATGTCAGTAGCCCCCAGAGGCACTCAGATGTTACAGGTTGTATCTCCTCTATCTCTCTTTACGTTACTGATCTTGTTTATGCTTTCCTACCTTACATACTCGGTACTTTATTCGTACTGACGTCCCTTTTGCCTGGGGACGCTGCGTTTCATGCCCGCAGGTCCCGATAGACAGGTTGACATTCCTCCTAGTAGGCTATCAGCTCAGCGAAGGTGTTAGTGTATTCCACTTGCTCCGGAGTTGCCTATTTGGTCAGTATGCTTTGGATATTTATTGATTGGTATGGCGGGGCCCTGTCCCGACCTTTATGATTTTATGTACTCTTAGAGGCTTGTAGACAGATGTCAGGTGTATGGTTACTTGTATGGCCTTGTCGGCCTATGTCTTGAGTTTACAAATGGTCATGTCGGCCTTATAGGCCCGTATGTCACATGTATATGTTTTTATATCATGTTCGGTCATCATATGTTGAGTATTCCCTTATGTTTTATTCTTGTTATCTCATGAAGGGTTTTCTAGCTCATTTACCCATGATAGTATGATAAGAAAGATATGTTACGTTGGTACTCGGTTGAGTAAGGCACCGGGCTGCAATAGATTTAGCCTGATTAGCTTTTGGAACAAGATTGAATACGATTCACCAATAGGGGTGAACTGATTATTTCTGAAAGGCTCTCTTGGGCGAGGATTGTACTGGGAACATTGGGGATTATATGGAGCTTGGTAAGGATGGGCATTTCTGGGAGGTGGAGCTCGGTTTTGTGTATGATGTTGTGGCCGCGTGTAAGGTTGCGCGTTCATCACCACATAAGGAGGTGGTGCCACAGCATAAGCAGCATCTTGAAGAGGATAATAATGTTGAGGGACCTCAGGAAGCATATATGATCGGCTGGATGACCTGCGGGTCCCCCTCGAGCTCGAAACCATCATGGCTCCTTCTTCTCTCCCGTTTCCATTTATCAAATCCTCTGAACCATTTTGAACATCTGGTGATGTAGCTTTAAAAGCAGCCTGACTCAAGATTCGACCCGTTTTTAGCCCATTTTTTACCATCTCCCCAATTTTGATAGCCTCAGCAAACGGCTTTCCCATAGCGGACATCATGTTCTGGAAGTAGTCCGCCTCTTGGGCCTGTAGAAAGACCATGACAATTTCAATTTCATCCATTGGAGGCTTTACCCTGGCAGCTTGCTCACGCCATTTGACAGCATATTCGCGGAAGCTTTCCGTGATTTTCTTTTTCAAATTGCACAAAGAGTTTCTGTCGGGAGCGATGTCCACATTATACTGGAACTGGCGAACAAAATCTCGGGCCATATCGTCCCACACGTGCCAATGGGTAATTTCTTGATCCGTATACCACTCAGAAGCAATTCCGGTGAGGCTTTCACCAAAATAGGCCATTAGCAGCTCCTTTTTTCCACCAGCACCTCTCAACTGGTTACAGTATCGTTTCAGATGAGCGACCGGGTCTCCGTGCCCGTTGTACTTTTCAAATTTTAGCATCTTGAAGCCAGCTGGCATGTGGACATGGGGAAACATACAGAGGTTAGAGTATGAGCCACTCTTTTGGCCACTCAGACCTTGCATGTTTTTCAGGCTTTGTTCCAGGCTCTTCATCTTCCGAGCTATTTCCTCTTGCTCGGGATTTTTACCAACCTTTTCTTGCTCCACTGAGAGATCATATTGCGGAGGTTGAGTGAAAAAGTACGGGGTCACATATGTTACTTCTGATTGAAGCTGTGGACCGTGAAAGGTGAACATTGGAGGCTCAACATACGACCGTGGTAAAGTTGGTTGTGCTCTGGTGCAGACTGGTGCTGCAGAGAACAATATTGGAGGTGCCCTGGAAACTAGCGCCTGGGGGCGAACCACAGAAGGCATGCCAGGAACATTGGAGAGCATTGGAGAGTGCCCGCACGAGATGAGCGGGTTGGGCACAAGGGCGTTGGTAACCTCACCTGGCCTGGGGATCAACTCAGGGAACCTAGGGATTGCACTTGGCGATTCCCTACCATTAGACCAGGCATCCCACATTTCCAATATGTGGAGACGCAACATCTTATTCTCTTCAGCAGCTACTGATTCTAGCTGCAGAATAGCCGATGTCGGGCTATCCTCAGGACCGATGACTGGTAGATTGCTTGCGGAGGCCATCTGTGCCTTTGAATCTTGTGAAAGAGGGGAGGCTAGACTACCAACAAAACCAACCACCAAAACTTGGCTAGTTTGCACATCCAACAACCGTGTTAGTTTTGAGAAACTTAACAAATAGAAAATCGCACGTTTGGATGCAATGCACCTAACAGTTAAACGCTCCTACCATGTGTTTGAACGGTTGCATGTTTCATCCCGGCCTTAACTAGCCTTTCAGTATGTACCTCTGTTCTTTTATTTCCACCTCTCTTCATTCACTCTTGATTTTTTTTCATTTCATTTCTGCCGCTCTTTTTTTTTGGCACTCTCTTTTTTTCTCTTTTTTTTTCTCAATTTTTTTCTCTTTTTTTTCACTTTATTTATCACTCAATTAATTTTATGGTTGTGATCGAATCCGATGGGGATTGCCTACGTATCATGATGCCGCATGATTCAGATCTTGCATTGTTCGGGAAGATTGGGAATAGAGTAAATAAACTAACTCTTTTTTTTTTTTTTTTTGAAATTTTCGAAAGAAATGCTTTAAAAAAAACAAAATATTTTTTTTGGATTTTTTATTTTGATTTTATTTTTATTTTTTGAAATAATGACTTCTAAAAATTCCTCTTCTTTTGATTTGAACTTTGGGAATTTCAAAGTAAAAGGAAAATATTTTTGTTTGAATTTTCATTTGTTTTCTCTTTTTCTAAAGAAGAAAAATATTTATTTTTTTTGGATATTGGAAGTTGCCTCTTAATTTTCGAAAGAGGGACTTTTAAGAAAATGCTTTGGATTTCTGAGTTTTTATTTATTTACAAAAGCAATTCTTAAGAAAAGCGAAAATATTTTTGGACCTCAATTTTTCAAATTTATTTTGACTGATATTTACAAAAGAAAGACTTTTAAAGAAGAAAAGAATATTTTTGGATTTTTGTTTCTGAATTATTTTTATGAATTTCTTTTGGTAAAATCAAAATAAAGGAAACCCGTATTTTGGATTATGATTTTTGATTGATTTTTCTTTTTATTTCTTTTTCCATATGAAAGACTTCAGAAAGAAGGAAACTACTGTTTTTGAAAACTTTTTTTTTAATTTTTCAAGGAATGATTTCTAAAAAGGAACTAAACGAATTATTTTTTTTATTTTTGAAAATTGGGGTCGGAACCGATGAGGTTTGCCTACTTATTTCACATCCGGTGAGAATCAGACCCGCGTAGTTCGGTCAGTTTTGACAGAACAAGGGAAACATGGCACTTGAAAATTTTGGCTCATTTTGAAATGACCTTTCTTTTTCTTTCTCTTTTTCAGAATTTCGACAGAGTTTCGAAATTTTTCAAATACCTACCTCTCACTCTATTTTTTAATTTTTTTTCCTATTTTAGAAGCCGGTCAACATGCAACCGAAACAAACAGATGCGCAAGTAGCACGTAAGATGCATCAGGATGGTCTTTTTAATTTGGGTACACCTGTCCTAGATGGACCCAGCCCTTGTGTTGAGTCCCCAAAGACAAATGCACGTGATGCAAACAAGCGTTCCTACTAGGGATCCAGCATGAGGCTATGTTATTCTAGGCTTAAAACCTGGGTGTATTGTTCTAGACCTGGCTTGCCCGAGCGGACAGCTTGAGGCGGGGGGAGAGGGAGGGGGGAGGCAGCTTACCGGGAATACAGAAGCTTCAGTGGCTTTGCAACTTGTCCGAACCTCGTTCTAAGATTGGGATATGAATCTAACAGAAAAGAAGTTACACGAAGTGTACACTTCCCAGATGATTTTGGAAGACTCACAGAGAAGAGGGTTTCGTAGCAATTTATATACAGTCCAAACAATATCAAAGCGGTGAAAAAAGCGGCATTTAGCACATTAGGCTCAATATGTAAAAATCAGATAAAAACAAGCCAACTATATCAATTATTCTAAGCTCGAATTCTTGAACCTTGAACCAAAGTTCTGGGTTTGGATCCCCAGCAGAGTCGCTAGAGCTGTCACACCTCCTTTTTTACACCCGAGGGTATATAAGGGAGTTTTTCCAATTAAAGTGACATTATTCGAAATGGGATTATTTTATTTTATTTTTCAGAGTCGCCACTTGGAATAGTTTATTTGGTGTCCCAAGTCACCAGTTTATTTTAAAATCCCAAATCGGGGAAAAATTTATTTTTATTTTAAAGTCTACGAACCAGAAATTCTAGATAAGGAATTCTGTTAAGCCGGGAGAAGATGTTAGGCATTCCCGGGTTCCTTGGTTCTACCACGGTCGCTTAAACTATTAAAATTGGCCTATTATCCGATTTATTACATGTTTTTACCTATTGTGCATTTTTAGCTTTATAAACGCTTTTAATTACTTTAAACGGCTTTTAGTAAGATTCAACGTTATTTAAAACACGCCTTGAACCACGCTACATGAAATGCACCCGCGGTTCGCAACACGTTCTATTTAACATTGTTGAGGAATTGAACTTGGGTTACATGAAATGTACACCCGGAATTTTAAAAGAAATCACAACTACGTCACGGGAACCGTACCCGTAGCTATGATTGAATTAATTAAAGAACGCGCCTAAAGCGACTACGAAGGTTCAAATTAATAACAACATTTGTGAGGGCCATGGAGGATTTAATTGATGGCACACCTCGATTTTTAATAGGTTTGAATTAATTTCATGAGGGCCATGGGTTATTAAAGGAAAATGGCACACCTCAAATTTTCTACAAGAGTTAACTAATTTTATGAGAGCCATGGGCTTAGGGATTTCATTTGGCATGGCAAACCTCAATTGATTTTAATAGAAAGCTTATTTAATTAAGCCCATCTAAGGATATTCTTATTTTAAATTAAACTTAAGCTTAACAAGACAAAGCTGTTGATTACAAACTAGTTTTGGGGTATAGCATTTTGATCATTTTTGCACAAAGGGAATTGGCCGGCAGTGGTTTGTTGAAGGATCAGCTTGAAAGCTGTTTCTGGCCTCACTATTGGCCCAGAAATCAAAAGGCCTCAGGATACATTGTTGAACCTGAAACAAACAGCCCACATTGGGCTTAAATCTTAGGCGGGCCCAAATACTATGGTTATCTACATTTGGGCCTATCTGCCTTTACATTCTTAAAACTTTAACCCAAATTGCCAAAGAAAATGCAAGGAAACGGTTCACTTTAATCAGAAACAAAACTTCAGAAAAATATGTAATCCAAATTCGAAGATTCGTTTTACTAACCTGATTCTAAAAAATTAATCAACTGATTTTTTACAATGTAAATAAAAAATTTGCGATTTAAGATGAAAGGGAGGCTTATGAGACTGGCTCAAAGCTTTGGACCTATAGACTAGGCCCAAACCATTTGAGGTTGGTCTTTCGCTTGGGCTGCAAATTCAGCCCCTTTCTTTCTTATCGAATGAACAATCTTTCAGTTCTACTAAGTGGGCTTGAAGCCCAGCTCCTCTACACCACTACTGTTTTGTAAAGCATGACAAACACATAATTGAATTCTTAAATACAGTTAATCAAAAGCATGAAACTAAAAAAAATAACCATTACATTCATCAAATAAACTAAGAAGCTTTCAAATTACATTAATACCTATGGAATACATAAACTAAACTTTACTAAAGCTAATCTATTACAGATCCTGGGTAACTGACATTCTGAAGAGTCCCTCCTCTTTTGGACATGGTTTGTGCATTAGAGCTTGGTCCCCTCTTGTGTTAGAATGGTATAAACTCCAATTTCCAGCTTTTTGAACCTGCTGATTTGGCCAATTAGTAGCCAAATCCGTAGGTATCAGCTTATGATAAAACAAACAAAAAGACAAACAAAAGGATTTAGATAAAAGGTGAAGTTGTATGTTCAAACAAAGGTAAGAAACTAACTTCAAAAACCTCAAAACCAGTCCTAATGGCTAACTTTGCAGAGTTGAAACTCATAAAGCATTCAGACATAGATTAACTTGTTTATGCTCAAAGTATAAACTCACACATTCAAGATTTAACTACATTCATGTCATTATTGACTAAATACTATCATAAAGATATATTCATTTGCACAAAACATCATTTACATACAACTGATCTCACATTTCTTTAACGGCAATATTACATGGAGAAAGTGAAGTTCAGTACCTTGCACAAACAGCAACACAAAAACAGCAACTAAAAGGTGCTGAAAACTAGCTGAAACTTTAACAAAGAAGGAGCAGCAACAGGACAGGAGCAACAGCAAACCACAAACCCAAAATTTCAAACCCATGATCAACCACTTGAATCCAGAAATGACCAGCTGAATAACCCCAGAAAATCTCTACTTCAAACCAGGTTTTTTAACTTGTGAGGAATGAGAGGTTTTTGGAGTTTTTTCAAGATTGTTGGAGTATGAACTTTTCAGAAAAAATAGAGCTTTTTGCAGTGAAAAATGCTGATAAAAAAAATCTCCCTCTCTATGTGAGAGGACCTTCCTATATATAGGCTGCCTGGGGGAGGGTATCTTTTTGGGCATATTCCTTATCCTAGGGAATAAATAGTACTATCCTTGGTACAGCTGTCCTATATTTCAGCATCTTTTGTAACAGCTAGGACAACTGTACCTTTTCTAGGAAATTTCTGATTTTTAGTCTATGTGGAAACCCATTTTCAACCTTCAAGTTACTGCTTATTTCAGCTTTAACTTAAACTTTTCCAATTCAAATAGGTCCCTAAAGATTCGAATGATTTCCATATTAGGACCAAGATAAACGAACCTAAAGACATCAGAAATCTAAATCAAAAGGCCTAGAAGAAGTATGAGGTTGCCACCTAGAACTAGAATCTAAATCATTCCATAAAGGAAGATGTTCTCCAAATTAAACTAAAGACTGAATCAAAGCATCTAAAAACAGAAGGAAAAGAAAAAGAGATAGCAGGAAAACAGTCGAAGGAAAACAGTGGTGACTGATTCAAAATTATGTAATTGAGTGTTCAAGATTCAAACATGCATTTAATCAATCAAAAATAAGTAAACAACTAAACATGTGAATGAAATCTGAAATTACACCTAAACGTGCAACTAGTCAGAAATGTAATCAAGAGAAAGAAAACAAAATCAGAAGAGAAAAAAAGTGAAATCATGGAGGAAAACTGAGTAAACAAACAAACAAAACTAAAAATAAAACCTACAACAACATGATTAGTTCCTAATGGCCAAATGCAAAATAATAACCTAGAACATGCAATTTGCAGACAGAACAAAACTCAAGGAAAAATCAAACAAAGGAAAAGAGAAAGAAGTGGCCAGGAAGAAAAGAAAAAGGAAAATAAGATAGAAAGAAAAGCCCGGGTAATTACCTATAATAAAGCAAACTGGAGCCGGAGGACTTGGTCGGAGTCAGGAAACTTCGAACAATAGGTCCACTCCACATGAGTCAACTGCTCTCATTAAAAGCAGTCGACTCATGTAGAATAGAGCCATTAAAACCCCGGAATCGACTCAGGCAGAGGTCTTTTTAGGGCTTCAGAATCTAGGATCTAAAATTCGACCAAATGGGAGTCGATTTGGCAAAGGCTAAGGGTAGATTAGGGCTTAGAGAGGGGTAAGGGTTGTAGGGTGTTAATTTGGAATGATTTGGAAGGATTAGGGTTCCGACCGGATTCTTCGATCCAAGATTCGAAGAACACCACGGGTATTTGGGAAAAACGGTTAAGGGATTCATAGAGAGGGGGTGAAGGGGGATCTGGGGTGTTAATTTGGGGAGCTTTGGACCGCTGGAACCGCCGTGAGGCGATTTCCGGCAGTGGTTTGCGGTGGAGGCGGCGTGAGGATATGAAGCGGCTAGGGTTTGGCTCTTGAGAGCATGGAGACGGAATGAGAGGGGGCTTTAGTGTTCGGGGGGGGGGGGGGGTCCCGTTAGGACAGTAATATACTTACTGATCCTTCAGTTCCGAGCCGTTAGATCATAGAGATCCAACGGCTGTGATCCAATCACCACGAAACCGGGTCGTTTGGGGACTGTGGAGCTTGACCGGGTGGATTAATTGTTTGGGATTGGGTTCTTGGGTAATATGGACGGCTCTGGGGCCAAATTTAAGTGTAAAAGAGGGCCCAATTTAAAAAAATAAACCCCTTCTTCAATTCTTCCTTTTATTTCTAATTTTTCCTTTTTCTTATAATTAAAAATCCTACAATTTAAAAACCTAAATTATCCAAAAGTATGAAATTAAACTAATTAACTAATTATAAAAATCATAAACATCACTTAACTCTAAGTTAAAAAGAAAAAATCAATAAACTAAAAATTAAAAGAAAGAAAAAAAATACAGAATGAGCTATTTTTGTGATTTTCAAATTTTTATAAAACAAATAATTACTGATTAATTCTAAATGTATAAAAACAAAATCCTAAATGCCATGCATGATATTTTATTGGTACATTTTTCATAATTTAAATAAAAAATAAATATGCACAGAAAAATGCAAATAATTAAGAAAATTCTACAAAAATTCCTAAAATGGCAAAAAAATTAACAGAAAATCTATTTCCATGGGATTTTATAGGAGTATTTCGTATAGGAAAAATATCACATGCTCACAATGGTCATCTTTATCAGAACAGAATGTCCAGAGCTTTCAACAAAATGGTCAAACCAAGATAATTCACACCAGGGCAGCTGGTTCTGATGCGAATCTTCCCGCATCAAGATGAAGCCAAAGGAAAATTTTCACCCAATTGGCAAGGGCCCTACATGGTTCATCGAGTACTAACAGGAGGAGCACTCATACTTGCAGAAATGGACGAAGAAATTTGGCCAAAACCTATCATTTCAGACGCAGTCAAGTGATACTATGTTTAGATTGTTTACATTTCTTCATCTGATGCAACTAAACTACGCTTGACCTGATTCCCATTTAAGAGGGGATACGTAGGCAGCCCTGTGGGTTCGGTCACATCTTTATAAAATCTTCATTTTCCCAGAAACAGAAATTGGGGCAGAATTTTGAGGAGGACCCTCAAATTTCCGGCGCAAGTCCAGCCGACATCATCATACGTAAGACAGTCAGAGAATCGGTTAAGTAACAGGGGCAGAATTTTGAGAAGGATTCTCGAAATTCCGGAGCAGGTCCAACAAACTTCGTTACATGCAGAACGGCCGAAGGATCACTTACTAAACTGGGGCAGGATTTTGAGGAGGACCCTCAAAATTCTAACGCAAAGAAGCCGCAATGTCTCTAAAAGTGTCGCAGTCATCAATTCATCTAATTTACTTGATATTATTTACCACTATGTTTTCTAAAATAACTCTATTTCATCAAATAAGTGCATATTTTTCGAAAATTTTATTTCTATGGCAGCCAGGTGTTACCCAGGGTAACTTGAACAGGATCTCCAGAGCAAAACAAGCAAACAAAGACATGAACCAACCTCCCCGCAAAACTCATGATTTTTCTTTGGGTGCAGGAACAAGGAATAACCACAAGTACGTTTGCCTTAAAATCATTACCTTCATAACAACCAGACCGCCAAGCGCAAATATATCTCCAGCTAAGAAATATTCTGCTCCTATTTACTATTTGCTTTCTCTTTGCATGAGACTAAGCCATGTCTCAAATCTTGCACGAGGCTAAGCCCTGCCTCCCTATTTGCATAAGGCTAAGCATTGCCTTCTCTTTGCATGAGACTAAGCCCTGTCTCAAATCTTGCATGAGGCTAAGCCCTACCTCCCTATTTGTATAAGGCTAAGCATTGCCTTCTCTTTGCATGAGACTAAGCCCGGTCTCAAATCTTGCATGAGGCTAAGCCCTGCCTCCTAATTTCCATTAGACTAAGCTCTGCCTTCCTATTGCATGAGACTAAGCATTGTCTCCTCTATTTGCATGAGGCTAAGCCCTGCCTCTCTATTTGCATAACGCTAAGCATTGACTTCTCTTTGCATGAGACTAAGCCCAGTCTCAAATCTTGCATGAGGCTAAGCCCTGCCTCCCTGTTCGCATAAGGCTAAGCATTGCCTTCCATTGTATGAGACTAAGCCTGTCTCAAATCTGCATGAGGCTAAGCTCTGCCTCCCTATTCGCATAAGGCTAAGCATTGCCTTCTATTTGCATGAGACTAACCCCTGTCTCAATTCTTGCATGAGGCTAAGCCCTGCCTCCTAATTTCTATTAGACTAAGCTCTGCCTTCCCATTGCATGAGAATAAGCATTGTCTCCTCTATTTGCATGAGGCTAAGCCCTGCCTCTCTATTTGCATAAGGCTAAGCATTGCCTTCTCTTTGCATGAGACTAAGCCCTGTCTCAGATCTTGCATGGGGCTAAGCCCTGCCTCCTTATTTGCATAAGGCTAAGCACTGCCTTCCACTGCGTGAGACTAAGCACTGTCTCCCCTTTCTCGCATGAGGCTAAGCATTGCCTCCCCATCTGCATAAGGCTAAGCTTTGCCATTCCTTGTCTAATGACTGAGCGTTACCCTCCCTAAAACCTAGCACTATTTTACATTTTCCGAGGCTAAGCTCTATCCCGATCCTATACAAGACTAAGCTCTGTCTTGTTTTACTCATAAGCATCACCATGTCTCTGTCCGAAGGCATCATAGTCCGAAGGCATCATCATCATAGCTTGAAGACACCATGTCAGCCTGAGGATCTCTCAATGTCACACATCATTATTCAAAGGCGTCATGGTCCGGAGGCACCATTCTCATGGACGGAGAACACCATTTCATGGCCTGCGAATCCTTTATCTCATGATTCATGGCCCGGGACGTCATGGTCTAAGGACGTTATCCTCACTGTCGAAAGACAACCTTCACGGTCCAAAGGGAATTTGCATCATGTTTAAATTCTCGCAATAATCCATATATATTTGCACGCATTGTGTTTTAAGTTTTGCAGGTAACTCAGAAGTTAACCGTTCTTCAAACAGGATCAACCTTCGCTCCGGTTTCCGCTCATACCATTCATACCCGGTCCATTATTTCAAACATAACCGACTCCCATCAATTACTCACCTTTATTCCATGACCGTTCGAATATCTATCTTGTGATACATCCGTTACATTTTAGGTCCACATTCATAACTCCGCATAAATCCATACGATACTATCCTTCCCAAAGGAACCCTTTACGAAACATACGACTATTCCTATAACAATTCCATCGACTTCATTCACCGTTGGGTCAAGAACTATACACGACCTGAATCCTGTATAACCAGGGATATATAGGCAGCTCAGAGACCAAGGTGCGGCCTATATTTTTCAAAACACCCCATTCGGTCAAAATCAGTCATCATTTCTTTACCCGACAACTCTTTCATCCTTTCCGGATAAAGAGGGGCAGCTGTTGATACCCAATTTTCCCCTCATATCTCTCAAATACACATATATACCTTCAAAATAGTGCATGAGCATCACCAAGTATTTTTCCACAATTTTCTATAATTTTTAAAGGCCTTTAATCAATTTATTCCTGCATTTTTATATAAATAATTATTAATTGCATCACAAATAATTTAATAATGATTTATTATTTCATTTTTTATTATTTTATATCCATATTAAGCTTTAAATATTTTTTTATATATACTTATTTTGCATCCTTAGGCTAAAATTGCATATTTTTGACATAATAGCCCATATATATGCATAATTACATTATTTACACAAAAAATGACTTTTTATATTTTTATAATGTTAAGTAATTATTTCAAATCATTTTCATGCACAAGTGATATTTTTGTTATTTATTAATTATTTTTTATAAATTATTTATTTGTTAAATTTGGTATTTAAAATGTAGCCCCCTAAAACCCCAATTTCGGACCTAGCCCAATAACCTACACTACCCAATTACCCCAGCCCAATACACCAGCCCACATCAAACACCCAATACCCAGACCCACACCCGTTTAAAACCCCGACCCAATTCCCTTTTTAAATCACAATCGTTGATCTATGAAGATCAACGGCTCATATCACCTCACCCCTTTTTAATTATACCCATCCGCCCAAACCCTAATCATTTTTACCCCAAC